>NW_018743697.1:2845187-4045187 GCF_001683475.1 Chenopodium quinoa
TTAAACTTTTAAGTTGAGTTTGTCCTTCAACAAGGATCTTTAATTTACAAGTATTTTTATTTTGTATTTCGAACTCTCTTAGATGGAGTATATAAATTCGTATGCATATGTTTGATTAGATCAGATTGACATTCAATTTTTATATTTTATTACAACTCACGTAATTATTAGGGTTTTTTTTTAAAAAAAAATATTGAAGTATGAATAATTGATATTTTTTATTTCTCAAATGGAATATTCTCAATAGAACAAAATAAAGGTAATATTTTCATATTTTGTAAAGAGAATCTAGACGTGATACAACGTAACCGAATCATGCAAATCTATCAATTTGTTATGGAGGTGGAAACAAATGGCTAAAATCAATTGGTAGGAAAAAAATCACTCCTTTTTTCCATCCACCTTAGCTTTCCTCTTCCTTTATTCTCTCAACCTTTTGGCTTTTGCCCCCCCATTTTCTACTTACTTCACCTACAAATAGTGAGCCCATGCAACTACTTAAAGGGTAGATAACTTTCTTCCCCCTCCTCCAAGTTCCAACCAAAACCTCCGCACACTAGCTATAATCTTTGCACACCCTTCTCATAGATATCCTTTTTTCTCGGGTAAGCGACAAATTCATCAATACTTCGATATTAATAATAAGAATGACCAATATTTGCCAAAATATCTCCCCGCGTTTTACAGTTCTTGCAATTTGCTAGATCCAATCACGACTATATATATCATCGCTGTATTCATTTCTTGACAAGAGTTTAAAAGAACGAGTTTTTTCATTTTGTTTCATATAATCCTCCCTCCACCTCATCCCTCTCAAGAACAAAAAAGTCCAACCTTGCAACTCAACATTTTCTGATTTTTCCTATCCCAAAAAAACATATAGAAAAATAAAAATAATAATAAACAACTAATAAAAGAACAGGTTATTGCCTTGCTATCAGCCCACCTGCCTCTTTATCTTTGAACAGATCAACCCCCCATATTCACATCTATCTCGTGAGACGTAATCTTCTCTACTACTTCCCTTCTTTGCTACCCATCAATCTCTTCTATCTTTCATCCCTTTTTTTTACTCAAAAAAGGGAAGTTCCTCATTTTTAAGCCATTAATAAATATAGAGTTCCAACAAAATAGCAATGGCAGCTTGTAAAAGCCTAAGGCACATCTTTGAGAACACGATAGTACCTGAAAACAGTTCTTCTCCTTCCTCTGCCTCGTCCTTGATTGATTCTCTTTCGCCTTGGAACCATATTAAAGCTCTCAAACCACCCCTTGATCACTCCTTCACCGAGATCTTCGGTGAGCTTCATTTCAAAGAGAATCATTCCAACCCCACATCGTCGTTTTTTCCACCACTAAGGTCGACATCAGTAGCATCAGCATTTCCTATTGACTTAGTTTCAGAAAAATCTGACATAGACAAACAACAGGATGAGAAGAGTGGAGGTGCACTTACCTCGTTTCCGACTAACGATGGGTACTCACGGCCATACCATAGGAAGAGCGACAGTTTCTCATCTTTGAACTCTGACAGCCTGCAGCTGTGTACTGAAGGCCTTGGTTCTGAGAGCTTGGGTGATGTGGAGGATTTGACGTTGGAGGTTCAGAACACAAATTCTAAACTGCATGCCAGAAGACATTCAAGTGACTCTTACTGCAGGAAGATAAAAGTTAATGGAGCAACGATGTTCCCTCCGCCTATAGCTTACATTGGACAGGCAGGAAAACCCTCTGTTTCCTTTCAGTCTTACAGAGAAAATGGCAGGTTTGTGTTAAAGGAGGTTAGGATACCTACACAGGAGTGTCTTCAAGCTAGCAGGGAAGAAGGGCGGCTTCGTTTAAGCTTTGTTCAACCAGATGAAGAAGATGATGATGACAACGACAATGATGCTGAAGATGATGGTGGAGAGGAAGGATGGGAAGGAGAAGAAGAGACGTGTGGTGTTGGAAGGATAGAAGATATCGAAGAAGAAGAAGAGGGAGCCAAAGGAGAAGGTGTTGAGGAGGAGGATGAATTTGTGAGAAGTTATTCATGATTTTATTGATTATTGATGTAAGGAGCTGAGTAAAGAGTTGCAGCAACCTGCAAGAGACGATAGGTTTCGAAATTTGTGTTCTTTCCCTCTGTTCAGAATTCTAAACAAGAGGATAACAGCAAGAATAATTGGTCCTCATCACAAGTAGTTTTGTACATTGAACCTTTATTACTAGTATTGTATTTAAGATGCTAACCTAGCTGAAAATCCTGAAACTGAAAATACTGAACTACTGCTGGAGCAAAATGCAATATTTGGATAGATGATTGAAGTCATGCCAATATAGCCACAAAATCTACCAGTACTGTGAGAAATCTGTGGAAGAAAAGCCTATAAACCTATTGTATTATCGAGACGTGTTAAATGAGCCTGGTTCATTACAAGCATTAATCTGTCTCAAGTATCAGATTATCACAGGCTCGCAGCAGGTGGATTAGATATATTGGAGTCTGAGAATAATAGTCCCAAGTCAAAATCAGGATTCAGCTGAGGTTAACTTCATCTTTGTTCTTGCTTTAAGAAAGCCTAAATTGTGCATTATGAACAAGATATAGCAATTTGATTTTGTATGATCAAAATTGTGCAGTTAACAGCTTTTGCAGATTTTTATTCAAGTAATTGAGGTACAGATGCCAAGAAAATATCCTAAGAAATAATGTTAACAGCAAGTAGGTAAACATTGCAACCAATAGAAAAATTTATAACTTTTTCTTTTATATTCTATTTGTATAAATATCCTCCTTATATTTAAATAATTAGTGACAAGGTAACACTAAATCATCCATGTTGCACAAAAAAATAACTTTCTGAGACTGACTATGCACCTTTCTGTAAGAGCAATTAGTTAATGAATGAAAGATTGTGTGCATGTGTGCAATTGGACATAATACAGAAAAACCCAAGTAACATGAATAGATTCAGTGACATATTTGCTGACGACTGTATACACATCTTTGTCAACAGACAACTGACAGTAGAAGGTTCATTCGTTGAACACAGAACGACGTATTTAATGTTCTATATTACTCCGACTCTTCATTTTGCCTAATATATCTATGCTAGATTTTCGACACTCCGACATAGGTAAAGACACATTATTATTTAGAGCCAAAAACACTAGAACAACATATCCAAAACAAGCACCCAAATCAGAGTAACATTGGCAATATTTCAACAGATTACTGACAGTAGTTCATACACAGAACAAATACATCATCCTGCTCCTTCAATTACGGATGGGGTAAAAACAAGGTAAAACAAGGATCTCAAGACTCCAAGAAGATTTGCTTGGAAAAGCAGTATCAAGATTCAAAAGCTTAAACAATGGATATGATGACTCTCATTACCATTAAAAAACACAAGTCAAATAATGTGGAACAGACATTAGATAAACATAATAACAGTACACCTTGACGAACAATGTACGATGGAGAATAACAAATGAAAAGTGGAAACCTTTTTCTTTATTTCTGGATAACAAAAATCTTATTCTACCTATGAAATCTGAGATTGCAACACATTAACATAATCTTACAAGCTAAAGAATATCATAAATATGGGCATAAAGTTACGGTCGAAACGAATTCAGATGGAAAAAATAATCCTCAGATTGTAATTAAAAAGCATAGCATCACTTGACCAGAAAAGTCAGAAGAGGTAAGAGTTGATTCCAGCAAAAGCAAAAAATGTATGTTTAAAGTAAGTGGAATTGGAGGCTAAATAGTCACCACAAATTGATATAACAATAAGCAGCAAACAAAAGAAAGGTTGACATCACTTGGCACCTTAAGAATGGAGCATTGCTAAATCACATTACCACATATATCACGTTTTGATTCTTCGTAAAGAAAAGTTAAAAGTGAAAACAATGAGATGCTTCAAGATATGCTTTGAATCCCCCCCATCCCATCCCACCCCACAGGCAAAAATAAAGGGAGAGTGAGAGCGAGCGAGAATCTTTACCCAAACAGCTTTCGTATAGGGTCCAGGATGATGGAAAATTAGTAGTGAGGCAGAGAGCTGAGTGTGGCAGAGATACTCTCTTATCTATATCCTACAGGATGATTTACTCATTACATAGACCGACATAAACCACAGAAATTTACTCTCTCCGTCGAAAAATAGATGTCACGTATGTAACATTAAAATGTTCGGAAAAAAGCTATCGCCTTTTTCACATAATAATGGTTTATTATTAGGCTTCTGAAGAAGACCCTACTTAATCGCATGATGCAACAAATGTAAAAGGTCTTTTAATGAACTTATGCCTGAGGGGTTGGAATGTAAAATATTTTTCTGAATGTCATGAGATAATAGTTTGATGTGTAGAACTATACAAACCTTCTTCTTTTTAAACTCAAGGGGAAATGTACACAGGCTCACAATTATAGCAAAATTAGGACTACAACCAAACCACTCACAGAAGAGGCATCAGAAAAATATAAACAGAAGGAAGCACAAAGACAATAACAAGGAGAACATCAAAAAATTTACGAGCCACGCTAACATACGTACGGGAACTATACTAGCAATATGCCAATACATACATTTAACTAAGACTCAGAACAATTCTTTTTATTTCCTCCATTCTTTTTTAATTGCAATATTACTTTAGTTTATTAATGATTCTCTTTCATTCCTCATCACATGGACCCCCTTTTATCTCTCTCTTTCTCTCCTTTCCTAACACACCAGACATCTTATTCAATCAATCAAATAATCAATCTAAGCTTTAATCTCATAAGTGGGGTCGGCTACATGAACCAAAAGTGATTATTCCATGTAGTTATCGACAAAAATCTTCCTCCTCCACCTCTTACGATCAAAAGCCTCATCCTCATGCAAATCCATATACTTCATATCTTGTTTATGTTGTGATTAAAAAAAAAAAAAAGTATTACACAACTGCCTTATTATTATGGTGGGAGCTTGACAGACAAGAGAAACACTTAATCGGATTACGCTAACATGTTGACAAATAGAACAACAAAGGTGCAATCATTCACTAATTTCCCGTATTTCTAAGCGATTGATTCAGAGCTTGACATGCTCAGTAATAATGTCAACGAAATGGAGTTAAAATAAACAAACAATATAGTAGCAGTATCAAATCGTCTCGGAAATTGTGCATATGAATCAGTCAGATATCCAAATTCAGTCAGTCACAGCAGAATTGAGCAAACCTAGACAGCCATTGGGACTCACTTCAATATAATTGGCTCAGTTAGAAATAATAGCAAACACTGACATGGAATGGATGGAATGGCAAATCAGTTATTTATAACAAATTTTTATATTATGCATTAGCAAGATGTGAAAATTACTCAAGAATGATATTTTATTAATTCAGGAAACCCCTTAAAAGAGTTAAAGTATCATCTCTATGTTTATCACATGATGTCACTTATGGAACGTTTTAGAAACTGTAAATACTACCCGCCTATTTTGAATGGGCTAAGGAAAAAAGAACTTGTTTTTAAATAAGAAAATTCAAGAATAAGTATTGCCACCATCCAATGTAAGGAGCACCTTGTACAACTCTGGACGACGATCACGAAATACTCCCCAGCTACATCTTTTGTACTTTAATTTCTCCAAATCAAACTGGGCAACAAGGACTGCTTCCTCTTTGTCATCAGCAGTAGCAACAATCTCTCCAGTGGGACCTATTAATGAAGATTTCAATTTCAAAGTTTAAGTCATGAAAAAAAAAATATACATAAACATATGATCTCGCTATGAAGGATTAAATACCAGCTATGAAGGAGTTCCCATAAAAGGTGATCTCGCTTTTACCATGCTCAGTCTCAATTGTTTCCTTTCCAATGCGATTAGAAGCTACTAATGGTACCTGAAGCCATAAAATATGTAAGTTACCAATTGTCTCTGTGTCTCTGTGTAGGGAGCGGTAAATGAAGTAATAAAATATGTAAGTCCATGTGTGTGTAGGGAGCCGCAAATGATAGTGATGTAAACAACATTTAATTATAAAATATGAAATTACCATCCCCAAGATTTTTATTAATTAAGCTAGTAGACATCCACTATTCTTATCCACTAAGCTAGTTGACATCCATACTTCTAATTAATTTTTGAGAGACATCAGCCTCAAAATAGTCTTTCACAGAGTTCTCCATATCCAATATCCACTTTACTAGTTTTTACGAACTCGGAATGAACAGCAAATCAGCAATGACAAAAGTATATACAGAAACCAAAACATGAATATCATTACTAAAGCAAAATCATAAATAGCATGTTGAGACTGGAAATATAGAGTAAATCACACTGGGGTTATAATAACTTGGGTAATCAAAGTAAACTGAAATCGAAAATTGCATAAGTTGACACACCAAATTAGCCCCTGCATGTCCCTGCATCACTCGCTTCCAGTGATCACGAGAATCAAGTCCATCATCTTGGGGTTCAGAACCAATTGCTGTGGGGTAGAACAATATCTCTGCACCTTGAAGTACCATTGCACGGGCTGCCTCTGGAAACCACTGATCCCAACAGATTCCTACAAAACCATAATAGTCGATTATAGGAAAGGTTGCAAAAGTTTCACCTATCCTGAATTTTCATAGTGACCATTAAAGACAGTTTACACATATTCACATCTAAGCTCGAGATATATACAGAAAGTGCTGAAAATTGTGACTTACCAACTCCAATTTTGGCAAATTTAGTTTGGAATGCCTGTAGCCAAAATTTACAAAAGAAATTTATGAGGGTCAACGCATTATAAACACAAGCAAAATCAGATATTCAGATGCAAAATATATTTCTAACAGTTTTGTATCCTCAGTATTTCAGTAATTAGTAGAGTAAAAGGTGATCTAGACAACTAGGCGTTTATAGCCCATGAGTACAGAATTCTAAGCATAGCAACTATGTTTACAATATGAGAAATGTACTATATGCTCTTCTTTCTAAACAACTTCATCATCTTGAATTCTGATCATTACCCAGTGTGACTAAGCAACATATATCTTCCTTACATTCAAAAGGCAATAACAACATAAAAATACAATTATCCAATAATAGCATGTGGCATATCAAACAAACAAATTTCGGGCTCAAGAGCCAAGCCAAAAGACGAAGTTAGATTATAGCTAAGATTCAGACATAACTCAGTCTAGAAGTAGCCTGGGATTCAGATATTTCAAAATTCGAACATGAAAAAACAAGGCATAAAAAACCTAACATGAGAACAAGAGCATACCTTGAAGCCAGTATCACCAGGGTTGAAATAGAATTTCTCCTCATAACCTAAACCATGAGGAAAATGTGATAATTGAAATAATAAGATCAAGCAGTATAGAGAAAACAATATATCATGAAAACTTTCCAACTCCCTAACCAAAAGAGGCAGGAAAGAAGGAAGAAGAAAAAAGCCTTGCACATCCTATATACCTGGCCCATCTGGTATATGAGATTTGCGATAAAGTCCTAGATCAGTCCCATCAGCATCAATGATTGCCACTGAGTTGTAATGAGCATTATTTGCCTCTTCAAAAAAACTAACTGGTATCACTACCCCCAGCTCTTTTGCTAGTTTCTGCAACCTGTCAGTAACCATTAATATCTACAATATAAGTAAAAGGTACCCCCCCCCCCCCCCCCCACAAACCACACACACAATTTGCAGCATGAAGAGAAAATCACAATAGAACTCCCCTAAAAGCAGCAGTTGCAAGACAGTTAAAATAAAGTATCTAAAGATATACTAAAGCCTATCCAAATTTATATAAAAAAATAAAATCTCATTTATGTACAAGGTGACTTCATACAAAAATCAGTCTTTTAGGCAATGATTTTACCTAACAATTGTTGGATGGCCCTTATACGGTTTGGCTCTCTGGAAAAAATCTTCCTTTTGGGCTTGACAAAAGTAATACCCTTCAAAGAGTTCCTGAAATATGAAATCAGAACTTAAAGCATACCACAAGGTGAATTCAAAAGGAAAAACCTGAGGTGGGGAGAGGGGGCAGAACACTTGACAGTGGTAGATAGAGTGAATATCTACATCTATATAAAGCAAGACTCCTACAACTTCAGCAAAAATCATCACATGCTCAAAATTACACACCTGGATGAGGATAATGTTTGCACCCTTCTTATGAGCAGATCTCACAAGCCTGCACAACAGGTGAAACAATATGCAGAATTCAACACAGCAATCCAAATCCATAACTAAGATTACAATACTAATCAAAATGATGGCACTCTTGCTCATATCTTTTATTACAGTTGAAAGGCTCACAAATGGAGAGGGAGATTAATCAACAGAAGAGAGCTCAAAGTTATGCATCACAGTTGAAAAGTTCAAAAGAACAATAGGTGAATGAAAGATGGAACCAAAAAGAATAGGCCTTTACCATATTTCCAATTCACCATGCAGTAAGGATAAAGCGAGAGGGAAAATGAGCAAACTTCTCAGTATCTGATTTGTCAAGTAAGTAATGACTGGAGAGCTCTCTAATTTTTTATTTAATAACAGAAAAGAAAAGAAAATTAATGGGTATTGCTATCAATCTTAAACATCTCCTGCATCCAAATAATTTTCATACTACCCATAAGTGAAATTAGCAAGTATGTCAGAAATATACAATTATCAATGCTAAGAATCTCAGATTCCTTATATCTTTAGGGGGTGTTTGGTATGAAAATTTGTAACGTAGGAAACGTAAACAAATAAGTGTTTCCGTTTCTATTAGTTTGGTATGAGCTACAAGTAACAAATACCGTTTCCAAAGGGTAACAAAATCCCCCAAATTGTTACCCTAATCCAACTAGTGGAAACAAAATGTGTTTCCCTCCTCAATCATAAACTCCTCAATTTGCTTCCATTTTATAAAGATACCAAACATAAATCAAAGGTAACGTGTATCATTACCCTTTCCCTTACTTATATAAATGCTTTCCATTCCGTTTATGGAATTTATACCAAACGCCCCCTTAGTGTTTATAATTTAGAACTTAAGGCATCACTATACAACCTTAAAACCTCCGGCTAGTTGACTTTGTCAATTTTCGTACTCATATTTTTTTATATTAATCAGAAAAGCACTCTTGTTGATAACTGCAAGGTATTACAATACAATTCAAAAGTCACCCACCCCAAAGACCCTTGTATCTATATTGCTCACTTGTTAGGACCATCCTAGTTGCTCATATACTCATAGGTATAAGAGATCAAAGGAAATTGGAAGCTTGTATAGCATCCTTAACCAAAACCAATCAAAATGGAAGCATTCAAGGGTATAAATTGTTAGTTTAGATTGATTCAATTTTGGGATAATTAGTTGAGTTTTACACTATTAAGTCCAATAAGTTCATAAAAGTTTTAATTAAGAGCTAATAAGTACAAGTGTTCAACTACATTAAGCTGGCAGCTTATAAGTTTAGATTAGTTCAACTCGAGGCCAATAAGTTTATACATGTTAGGTTCAATTAAATACTGCTTAGGGGTAGTTCAAGTGAAATAGAACACACCCTCAATGTTTTCGTAGAGTAATTTGGTGTTTAACCAACAGTACTTGCAGCTTATTTCCAGTTAATATTCAAGATTAAGGCTGAAAACAAGGGACAACATAGAGATCTAATTCCATTTCCCAATTAATATTATTTGTTCACTTAACTAATTAATTCCATATTCTGTCACTTCAAATATCAATGTAACGCTATCTTAATGTAATTCCGTTATTGAAAACTAATACTTGTACAATACATGCAGAGTAACACGCAAATTCTTCATACATGGTGTAATGTATAACAGCTTGTTTGGTGAGTGGTAATAAATGGCATTCATCTTAAAAATGTTTTATTTCATTGTTGTGTTCTTCGATTCATCCCTATATATCACTTATCATTATTATCCTATTGCTTACTAGTGGAACTTGATGAATAAAAAAGTTGTTTGGGTTTAAATTCCATTACAAGACTCATGGCAAATCAATCAGCAAGCAATTTACGATACATAGCGAATCCATCAGCAAGAAATTACTCTACTCATAGCGACCGGAATCCATCAACAAGCAATCACATACATGAAAGCTAAAGTTGTCCTCAATGACAATATATAACATTACCATAATCGATCTTCCTGATATTATATTGTTTAATACCAAGCAAATGTAATACATAAAATGATAAAATCAACCCGAACCACACTAATAATTGCTAATACTGAATTTGCAATTCTAATCAAAATTAAAGTTTGCTAAACTACACCAAATTTGCTCAAGTAATTGACATGAATTGCACTTTTTCCAGACTTTGCTAGAATTAAACAAAACTTACATATTTAATCAGAGTTAACATGCAAAAATTAAATCAAAAAAATTAACCTAAAAAAAGAATGATTAAATTTACAGAAAATGAAAAAAAAAAAAAGGGGGGGAAAGAAAAGAGCACCTTTCAGCAGTGGCAAGATTAGAAGAGATGTCATCGGAGCAAGCGAACTGGAGAGCAGCAACACTCACTTTTCTTCCTTCCATTTTTGCCCTTTTCGAGTGAGTGTTCTCTCTCCTCAGTTAGACTCACTTGGACTCGGAAGGGTTTAAATCAGGTGAGGGCAGGTGCAGGATAAACAACTGTAGGTCGGTTTTCCGGAGAAAGGGAGGCCCACAACCGGTGAGGATAAGCCACGTGATGCGGTCAAGCAGCCGACTATTGGGACGACGGTGCGGTAAAGCCTCATTAAGGAATCGATACCGTCAATTCAGCTTTTTGCCTTTTCTCGTTTCACTTTTATTTTTTTAAGTTATGAGATTATGACCTGCCTCAACCTTTACGGTTTTTTTAGTCTCGTATCTACGGTAAAACATTTTGGGAGGGAAGGATAAGGGTAAGGACTAAGGACTAAAAACCCCCTTTCTCAAAGTGTTTCTAGTAAAGATTCAACACCCAACCTCAAGGTTTAAGGTTAAAAAGGTAACAATTAGCTAATAGTGTTGGCACATATCCTAGATTATCTCAATTTTAACTAAGAGTTGCAATTTTCACTAAACTAAAGCATACTCCAAGGAAAAATAGAATTATGGACTAACAGCTTAATATTTGTACGTGGTAAAAGCGGGTTTCACTAGTATGGCAGTATACTATCTTGAGAGTAAGCTATTAATCGTCTTTCATACAAATATCTCATGAACAAGCTGATGGAGGGGAACCCACTTGGGTGAAGGATAGACCCAGTGGGCGATAGCAAGGCACAAAACAAGAATCACAGATACAGCACCAAATGAAGCTGTGAAGGACACAAACTACAGGAGCATTAAATTAGTCAAACGCAGTTTCTGATGAAACCAAAAGGACAACTATGCCAACTTCTTTTGACAAGGCCAAAAAAGGATCCTTAACAAACACTTTGGCACTGAAAACTATCAAATAAAATAACTCAGACCATAAGAAAAAACGTTTTGCCATTCATTCATTCATTCTTCAACCTGCAGGATGAAATGTACGTAGATACTGAGATTCCCAGTCAGCTTGTTCACACATCGGAGTAGCATTCACTGAATACAATGAGCAAAGAGGAAGCACAACCAAATGGGAATTGGCATAGGAAAACCATGTTACCCTGTCATATAAACAAAAGAACAGATGATGTTCATGAATCCACCTATTTCCATTTAACAGTGTAATGTATATATCACCAACCGTTTTTCAGTGCATGTGCAAGTAAACATGGGGATCAGAAAATGCCTAACAAAAACTCCAATGTTTTAAGATAAAATCTCATTGATTATTTATCAGACTTGTCCAAGCACTACCCCAGACCAAGGAAACAGATCATTCAGGAAGCTTCTCAGTCTTGGACTTCTTCAGTCTTCTTCGAACCAGACTTATAATACCACCCAGCGGCACCCAAAGCAGTGACAAGTCCAGCCAAGACAGCATAGTTTCGGTGCTTGTCAGTTGAAATCTTGGGAGCTGAAGGTTCTGAGCCACTTGGCTTAACAGATTCAGCTGCTGGAGCCCCTGAGTTAGTCGCTTCTCCCTCTGCTTGTTTAGGACCCTGGACGCATTAAGATGTGAGATAGCTCTCAGTTCAAAAAGAAGGACAACTATAATAAGATCAGATTAATTTTAGCTCTAATGTAGTTAGGGGAATAGTTATGCCTAGTTGTTGGACTAGGCCTAGAGGAATTCAAATCAGGACTTCATAATGTATACTTCCTCCGTTTTCTTTTACTTGCAACACTTCCCTAAAAAGGAAATATCACAATACTTGCAACACACTATAAAAGAAAAGTTACTTTAGGGAAAAACTATACCTATTTTCCTTATTTAAAGCACATGGCCCACTAAATTACACTCCTAACAACCACTCATCCCATTTTAAAGTGTATTATATCATGTGAACCCCACATTTCTTAAATACAGTGAAAAAGTGTGTGTTGCATCTAAAAGAAAACGGAGGAAGTATATAAGGGGCCAGGGGGTGTATATATTGCAAAAGTCATCAATGTAAGTTATGTAACAGATATCAGAATGGCAGATAACATAACAGTAGCAAGAAATAAAATAAACTCCATGCAGATTGCTCAAATTAAAAGAAATACTATACGCCCAGCATAACCCCGTTTAAGAATTATAATGGGGGGATCATACACAGAGAGGAGGAACCAGGAGTAAAAGCATGTAATCACATAAAAAAGAGACAATATCACCAAACATTTCGTCTCAATCCCAATTACTTAGACTGGGCATTTATAATACCACATTAGAAATGAAATTTATAATAAACAGATAAAGGGTGCAATCTAAAACCTGACGAGCAGCCTTTTCCAGCTTTTCCTTTTCCATTTTCTGCAGAGAAAGATAAATTGGTATTAGAATCTAGCTTATCAGCTGATTAGATAAGGACAAGAACAAAATAAATTCATAAATTAAACAACCATATTCATTCTAGAGCTCTGATCTCAAATAAACAACCACATTCATTCTAGAGTTCATAAATTACTCCATGTATCAAACAACCATCTCACTTGAGTTTTGAGAACAAACTAACATATATCAATATATGACTTCAACTTACCACAAAAAATGGTGGAATGAAGTTCCAAAACTTTAGGTTTTTTTTTTTTTTGGATTGAAGTTTCAAAACTTTTAGTTTATGAAGAAATAAACTCTGATCAATCTTAACGAATATACAAGTCAAATTTGTTTATACAGAGAGACATCACATAAGAATCTCAAAAATATGAGACTAGCAGGCTATGTTTATGCGGGGGGAGGGGGGGGGATGTCATAACACATTCAATCTCCACATCAGATGAAGAAACACGGAATATTTACAAAGCCACTGATAGATGATAACAGGTTCTCTCTCCTTATAAGTAAATGCATCACCTTGATGTACACGTTCTCTGCAGCCTTTTCCTCCTCGCCTAGCACCTTGCCGCCACTTGAAAACCTCCTAGATACATATCTTGCAACAACTCTTCCTGCCATGTCGATCACAAGTGAAGTATAAACCTGCATACAGACAATGTCAGCTCAAATTTGAAAGTTGTATGATACAATTTGTATCCCATCAACTTAATATCATAACTCAAGAAACTTGTGATGGTGCAACAAAATGAGTTAAATCCTGCATGAGTGTGTGTATATGGTAAAAATCTACTTAAATCTTTCAGATTGCAAGCTCTGCCAGGGTGCATTTAATATAAATCAATCGAGCGTCACAGGCTCAAATCCAACGGACATCTAAATCATTCACAAATCACAACTAACACATAACATAGTGGTCTTACAACAAATTTAAACAAGGTAATGCAACAGAGATCAGCATACTAAGCGCCATAAAAGACTTCATGTTATACCTCAAGAAACTGTGCACAGGTGCTGCAAGACGAGTTAAATCTTACATATGTTGATATGTGTGTGTGTGTGCACGCGCGCGTAAAAAACTAGTTAAATCTTAAAGACTGCATGTTCTGTTAACATGTAACTGAATATTTCCAGCAATTGGGCATCAAAGCCATCAGGCAAACTTTAAAAGCATTCACAAGCACCGCATAGCACACAAACAATAGCCATAATACAGAAAGAACAACTGTAGAGTTCATTTTATACCACAAGGAAATACTGCAATTACTCTACCTAATCGATCCTAGACTCTTTGTATATAACAAAACCTGAAGTGCTTGTTTACCACTATTACAGCACTTTCTATATAAGAGTTGTGCATTTAAACTTCAACAAGTTTAAAACAGCAATTAATACACTAGATGACTAGACAAACCATTTACAATTCATTGGGGGAAAAAGGGGGCAGGCTGACAAGTGGATGAGAGAAATCACAGGCATAATAGGGGATGATTCCTCAATGGTCCATGTCGCATGTACAAGTGGTACAACCAAACTCTAATGACTCAAAAAGGCCAGAAACAAGTAATACACACGTCATTCATAAAGCATATCTCCATGACCTGCTTCTGTATAAAATTAACACTAAATATCAGTCAAGGTGACACACAAACCACATTATTTAGACTCTTCAATTCACCCAAAGTACCCATGTTGGATTCTCAGACACTCCAACATGCGAATACATTTTGACACTTCTTTTTGGACCATAATCGCATAACTTTGGCCATGTCTGACATGAGTAACCAAGTCCGGGGGACATAACAAGTCACTCTACTATTGCAAATTATCATAAATAAACAAGAAAAATAACTTACAAATAGACAAACTATCTTCCCCAACATTATTGTCACCCCATGATATTGCATCAAAGAATTCAAAACGTCAATAAAATGTGTACAACATACAAATATAAAACAAAACCCTCTCTTCAAGAAATCCATATAATGTATATAAACCCAATTGCAGATTAAGGTAAAAAAAAAATGATAAAAATGTCAGCAAACCCAACCTTATAACATATCGCATAATCCAAATAAATAGTAGCTTGTTCAAGTAATTTTCAACCAAAAAAAAATCAATGTGTTCTATAATCTGAACAGCAAATAACCAAAACGAAAGGCAAATAGATTAAAAAGTGAAGCTAGTAACGATCATCTATTCTACTGAGAAAACCCTAACATTACGAAGCAGAAATCCATGAAATTTCAACGAAACTAAAATAATTAAAATAGAACAACAATCGATTAATAATTTAAACTAGTGTAAAATCATCACTAAAATCAAACAAATAGACGATATTACAGATTTACAGGCGATTTTTAGAGACTGAAATCGCAAAATGAGCAAATATTAATACTAATCACACAATCAAGTGTTAGAGACTAAACGAACTAAAATCGCAAACATAGATTAGTGGAAATGACTAAACAAAATGCTCAATAAAATCGACAAGAAATGGAGTGAGCTTGAATATGTAAGAAAAAAAATGAAGAAATTACCTGGTATTTGCGCTGATTTTTGTTGAGAGAGAAAGGGGGGAAGTTAGATGAAGAGCGAAATGGCAATGTTGAGGTTAAGTCAGGTCAGCGGTGTGTTGTGGTGTGGACAGCAAAAATTTTAAAAGAAAAAAAAAAGGAAAATAAAAGGGAAAATGGGGCTTGTGTCTTTGGATGCAAGAAATGGATTTATTCCACAAGAATTGTCTAGTTCTTAATTCTTATCTAGAGTGCGCTATTTACTTCCCCTTTACATTAGCAACTTAGCATGGACGCATGGTGCCTTGGTGCCTCTTGTGTCATGCCCGCGTGTTCAAAGGGTTAACCTAGTGCATGTACTAGTTGGGGCTCTCGGGTCTTGGCTAACATTTTGCACTTTTAAATTTTATGATTTATTGTGTTTTTTTAGCTACTAAAGATATAATACGAGTTGTGACTTAGGGTCTGTTCTCTTACGTTGAAGTTCAGTTCAGTTCAGTTCAGCTCCTAATTTTCTTCTCTTATAAAATATTTCAGTTCAGTTCAGTTCAGCTCCTAATTTCTTTCTCTTATAAAATATTTCAGTTCAGTTTAGTTCAGCTGAGTTCAGTCAATAAGAACAAACCCTTAATGTGTTATAGCACACACACCTTTAACGTAACAATTATGCATATCACATAAAATACAAGTTTCTCACTTTTATGAACCAATTGTGTTTATCTAATGGGAAATATGTAAATATTTTACCTTGATATTTAAGTTTTTGTTATTTTTTTAAAAAAAAAAAAAAAAACAACCTTATTAATGTACTTGTACAAGTGAGCAAAAAAACACCCCTTTTTTGACGTTATTTTGTTACTTATAGCAAGACTCTGTCAAATAAGGGAAAGCATAATAGGACACCCCTAATTTCTCCATTAAAGTTATTTGGTCCCTTAAAGCAAGATTCACACATAATTATGTTTTTTTTTTTCTGATAATGGAGGAAGGGAAATTCACCTACCTTTTTAGATTGATGGAAAACAAAAATGAAGGTTTGTGGAGTTGAAGGAATGGGGAGTTAGTTATTGTTAACTTCAATTGTCAACCCTAATTACAAAAAGTAGCCTCATTTATTAATGCAATGACTATATTTACCCCTTAAGATTACCAAGAGGAGACATGCTCATTGGAAGATGAGCAGGTGCTAAGTTAGTTTTTTTTTTTTTTTTTTTTTTTTTGGTGTGTTTAAATAGCCCCTTCCCACGACCTCCTAGAATAGGGAGAGAAACTCTAGCTAACTACTTGAGCTATCTATCACTCTTTTCCTAAGTAATTAATAACTTGCCATGTCGAGTATACAAGCAAAACTGCAATTTGAAAGTTTGTTTTCATAATCCAACCAAACTGTAAGAAATTATCTCATAATACATTTTTAAACATAGAACCTAAACCTGTTACATACAAAATTTATATACTCCGTATTATGACTTTCATGCACATTACTCACATGCTAACTTAGCCATGCTGTATGAAGACAATGAACCATTGAACCCTGTTCCTCTTTTGGAATACCTACTACCTCCGTTACATATTATGTGATACGATTAGAAATTTTTCAATCGTTGCACATAATATGTAACGGAGGTATTATAATTTATCGACAATAAAGAATAACTCAATTGATTAGAGCTCTACTTTGATCGATTTATAATAATAATAATAATAATAATAATAATAATAATAATAATAATAATAATAATAATAAATCTACAACCCAAAACACCTTAAAGGCCCAAACCAATATGAACCCACAGCCCAAATCCTAAAACCCTAAAAATAAACCCTAATTTCTTCATCCTCACTGACTCAACCCTATAACACTCCACCCTTCTCCTTCCGCATTCACCACCTTCCCATTCTCTCTCCTCCATTTCCTTCCCTAAAAATGGCGACCTTTCATTCTCTCACTTCAACTTCTCATATCATCCGTATAATTGAAGCTTCTCCCACCAACGACGTCGTTTCATTTCGCCAAATCCAATAGTGTTCACCAGAAGAAGGTAACTAATACTCCGCCGTTTCTCCTAGAACGTTCTTGAATCTTACCCATTTCCCCGTTTTCATATGAATTTATTGGGTTTTTGTAATTGATATAGTTTGGCCTTTAATGATGATCAAAACAATACTTTCGTTCTTCCGAGATTTTTTCATGCGGAAAAACTATTGGAGACCTGAACTGAAAAGGCCTTTATTGTGTTAAAAAAAAAAAAATTTGAGATCTGTAATGAGAGGGTCGTAGTTTGTTGATTGTTGCAAAATATTAGTAGATTCAGCTTGTCTTAATATGTTTCGGCTGCTTTTACGATTGTTTTGGGTCGAACTTGAACATGTTTTAGAAATTAATAGATTTTTGAATGATTCCCACTCTACAATTGAATTCATAGGAATTAGACTATCGGAAATCTGTATTTGCTGGAATTTTGAAATTAATTAAGATTGGCCTCTAATGATGATCAAAACAATACTTTTGTTCTTCCGAGATAGGGCCTGTTCTGTTCAACTTAATTTCAGTTTAGTTCCTAATTTCCTTCTCTCATAAACTATTCATTTCAGCTCTATTCAGTTCTTCAGTTCAGTTCAGTCTAATCAGTTCAGTTGTTTCCTGTAAATCGGAACAGGCCCATATTCTCATGTGGAAAAACTATTGGAGACCTGAACTGAAGAGGCTTTTTTTTTTGTTGATTAAATGTTAGAATATTTCATTTGTTTGAGGGTAATAAGTTGGGGGAAATTGTAGTGCATGAATTTTGTTGGTCTTTATGAAGAAAAATGCCTGATATCCTTCTGTTTTCTTTTGATGTATTGCTTTTGTAAGTGGTGTGAATATGGTACATTAAAGGATGTGAACAATTGCTAAATGCTAGCCTCTAATGATGATCAAAACATAACTTTCGTTCTTCCGAGATTTATTATGCGGAATCTATATGGAGACCTGAACTGAAGAGGTATTAGTAGTAGTTTTTTACCGGATTTGTAGTTTGTAATATTATTCAAACTTTCATCAACATCATGGGTATGGCCGTATGGGTGGTAATTACCATTAGGGTTATGAATTGGGCCGCGTTAACGTAAAAATATTTAGTGTTAAGGATGATGGCAAGTGGAAAACTTTCTGATACTGTTTTCTGGATACAAACTGCAGAGGTTGTAGTCGGTAAACACGAGCTGATCTAAATATTTGAATATGTAAATATAGTTGGATTTATTTTTAGTTTTCTGTTGGACTTATGAGTGGAGAGCTTTGTGATTTATGTGCTTGTAGTAAATTGTACTAGTAGCCTCTAATGATGATGAAAACATAACTTTCGTTCTTCTGAGAAACTCATGCGGAAACTATATGGAGACCTGAACTGAAGAGGCTTTAGTAACTTTTGTTGATTAGTTTAATCTTTATATTGGCTGTGATCTTCAAGTGTATGACGGTGTTGAGGTTAATTAAGATACTTTAGTTCACGAGAGTGGTGAATTTGTCAATATATAGATATGGATTTATTTTTTTATTTGTCAATTGAGCGACATGCAAATAGGCAAGGAAAGGCAGGAACTGTGTAATTGAGTTAAGTGTCTCCAATGATGATGAAAAGTTAAGTTCTGATATCTTCCCTGTGGAAAAAAATTGGAGACCTGAACTGAGGAGACTTCTGTCTATTTATCTTAGCGATAGGAAGTAGGGATAGATTAATAGGTAATAAGGTATTATGCGCAAAGGGGTGAATGCATTTGAATTGCAGGCAGGGAGGGGAGGTTGATTGGTTTTTAATCGTGTGAAGTTGTGAGGAAAGGTTTTGTTTTGTTTTTGTTGTTAGCCTGTGCTAAGGACTAAGGAGGCTTTAGTTGTTCTCCTTATTAGTAGCTGATATTGTTTCAATCCAAGTGACATCTTGCTGATATGAACAGATTGGTGTGAATGGCTGTTTCTGAAACTGAGAATTGTTTATGAGAATTTGTAAATTATGTTGTTGCCTCTGGTGATGTTAAATATATGACCTTTTATCTCCTGAGATTTTCCATGTTGACGAATTATATGATAACTGAAGAGGCAACAGATCAACAGTTAACAGTCTTGATACAATAAAATATTGCAGTGCGAAAGTATAGTGTTTATTTGCAGGTGAATGGGTCTTTGGCTAAAAGAGCAATGAGAGGGGCTTGATTTTAAGAGGTTTTGCTAGGATGGTTCACATTCAGTGCGTATTAGTAGAAGATTTGCCTCTTTACCATCCGTAGTATGGTTTCTAATGTTAACAAGTGCTTTGAGGAAATGAGTTGTCTCTTCAAGTGCAGACCCTAAAGAGTTATTTCGGCCTCTAATCTTCATCCCAGATGGTTTCTCTGGTGATCATTGAATTTGAGGTGGATTTCTTCCTTGCAAAGTTACTTGCGAGTCATTTAAAGCTTTTGCTAGTTCCTCCATGGAATGTAAAGCTGTAGGTAGATGGTATGGTACCTTACCTTCGCGGTCATAAAATACAGATAGGTCTGGGAAAGGGTACAGGTTTGGGATTACTACAATTGAACTTTTTGTATATAATGATTGTCAAAATGTATTAAATTGGGAAACAATTGAATAATACTTCTTGTTTGCTTTATTAGATTTTGATATCCATTTTATCAACTCGACAACAATTCTACTTCTTGTAAGAAGTATATATAAATATTGAATAATTTGAGTGGAAGGTTCCCTTGCAAACAACTTTAATTTGACATTGAAGAATGAGGATAATCATGAAAAATTAGATATTTGAAAATTATTATGGTAAGGTTCTAAAATATCAAAGTATCAAACTCAATGAATAAGCAATACGGGGTAATATATTTTTCTTCTTGGACCTTTAATTATTCGGTAAAAGTTATACTATATTTGAATTTATTGTCCTTTTTATAAATGTATTTCCTCCGTTTTATTAATATTACAGCAATGAACTTTTTGTACTATTTATCACTCTTATGTGAGCATAAATACTTGCTCTAATTTGCATTTTTCGGTTGTTTTTAAATATTTGCTTTATTTCCTTATTTGAAAAGCTTTTACAATATTCAATTACTTTCTCCTACCTAGTACACGCAACATACCGAGCTCACCTTGCCGCCTGGCTTCAGAGTGAGACGAATTAACTCAGGTCAGGTAAATTCGGATTAATGCCATAACCTATGCGGGTCGGGTTTGGGTTGGGTCATGCTTGAATCGGGTCACGTCAAGTCATACTTCTTATCGGGTTTGGGTTAATAACATGTCGGATTGTCGGGTTACATTCGGGTCGGATGAACAATAGGTCGAGTTTAATTCTGGTTTTCACGGGTTAAAACAGGTTATGGTAATTCTCGGGTTCGAGTCAGGTTCGGTTCAAGTCAATAATTTGCGGGTTAGAATCAGGTCGGGTCATTCTCGGGCATGAGTCGGATTCGGTTCAAGTCAATAATTTGCGGATTATAATCAGGTCGAGTCATTTTTAAGTCGAGTCATTCTCGGGTTCAAGTCGGGTTCGGTTCAAGTCAATAATTTGCGGGTTATAATCAGGTTAGGTCATTTCCAAGTCGGGTCATCCTCGGATTCAAGTCGTGTTATGTTCAAGTCAATAATTTGCAGGTTACAATCAGGTCGGGTCATTTCTAAGTCAGGTCATATTCAGGTTTAACTAACTATAAATAGATAATTATCATTTTTATCAAGCTAATTATTTCCTTTGATTATAATATATATGACAATATACTAGAGAACTATAGTCTATAATTTAGGAAGATTATTAACTCCTTTGACCATACAACAAATCTAATATATATAAATAAAGTAGGCATTTTTGGAGAGCATTGAGAGCGCCACATAAGAAAAGGTATAGTTTCGACCAATGAAAAATTAGATTAATAATTTATTTTAGAATTAAAAAAATCACTCGCCACCTAAGCAAAAGTGACGAATAATATTTAAGAATTTTTACACATACGTAAAAACAACGAATAGAGAATAGTTAAAATTTAAATTATTTTAAAAAACCAATAATTATCTTCTCTTAAAAAACAAAAAAAAAAGTAATAATTATCTATATGGATGCAAATTTTTTATCGCAAATATTTTTATTCTTTTCCTAGCAAATATTATAAAAGTTTGATTTAAAATTAAATCTCATATGACTAATTTCCCATAATTTTACATTTTAAACAGATCCAATATATTAAAATAAACACATAGGCAAAAGACTAAGACGAATAAAACTAAATCTCATCTGACTAATTTCCCATAATTTTTAATAGTTAAACAATTATAAATGAGACTACCATTTTAAACAGAACGAGTATATTAAATAAACACATAGGCAAAAGACTTATTTTGATCAATAAAAAAAATTAGATTTGTCATTTATTTTATAAATTAAAAATTTAAATTGTCACATAAGCAAAATTAGTGAATAAGGTTTGAGATTTTAAATTCAAGTGTCACATAAAATTAATAAAACGATAAAGGATAACTTTAGTGTTAAAATTAAAAAAATTATCTTATGATATCAGAAATTTTATCCATATATTTAATGAATGATCTTCATAAATATACAAAATTTTAAATTAAATAAAATAATTTATTAGAATCGTGCATCGCACGGGCTTACATCTAGTATATACTATATCTAACTCTTAAATTTGAGGATGATGCTCCTTTCTTTTGCTAGCCTGGACCGACTTGGTCTCCTAAACAAAATGATTTGATCAACAATAATTAGGTGGTATAAATTGCATTTAAGGTGATTTGAAATCAGGTCAGGAACAATTTGGTTGAATTTAGGTCAGGCCAATAACATGTCGTGTTAATTTCGAGTCGGGTTAGTAACAGATTGGATTGAATTTTTGGGTTGGGTAAGTCATAGGTCTTGGAAAATTTGGGTCAGGTCAATAACAAGTCGGGTTGATTCTAGGTCGGGTTTGTAACAGGTTAGGTTAAATTCGGGTCGAGTTAGGAACGAGTCGGATTGAATTCAAGTCAGGTTAGTAACATGTCAGGTTAAATTCGGGTTTGACGGCTTAAAACAGGTTTGGGTCAATTTCGGTTCAAGTCGGGTTCGAAGCAAGTAAATTAAATTGGCTGTTGTAAAACAGTAAATCACTGCAAGCTGTAAACCCGTAAATTAGCAGTGTAAAAGCAAATTGGATGGTTTCACACACCCAATTGGACCCCTGGAAGATATTAGGGACCATGGTAAACATTTCGGCAATTTTTATTTCCGGGAAAAAAAAAGTCAAAAAAATTCCAAAATTGAAAGCTAATATCCGTGCCTTTTGAGAAATTTTGGAGGTTTCAGAGCCCGGTGTCAAAAAGTCTTGAAATTGTATGGGATACATCTCGGGGTCATATAATGCCGTTTAGAACTATATATGATCATTATTTGTTGTCATAAATGTTCGTGGTAGGCTTAAATTACTGAAATCGGTGCAAATTGTAAACCAGTAAATTGGTCGTTTAAAGGAAAATTGGAAGGTTCCTCCCACCCAATGGGACTCCCGAACAGTATTAGGAATCATGGTAAACATTTTGAAATTTTTTATTTTCGGGTGAAAAAAAGTTAAAAAATTAAAAATTGAAGGTTATATCCACGCTTTTTGAGAAATTTTAGATGTTTCGGGGCACGGTGTCGAATAGCCTTGAGATTTTAAGGTATACATCTTGGGGTCATATAATGACGTTTGGAAGCGTATATGATCATTATATGTTGTCATAAATGTTCGTGGTAGACTTTAGTTTAAGAAATCGGTGCAAGTTGTAAATCGGTAAATTGACCGTTTAAAGGCAAATTAGATGGTTCCAACCACCCAATTGGACTCCTGGAGGGTATTAGTGACCATGGTAATTATTTCGGCAATTTTTATTTACATGCGAAAAAAAGTCGAAAAATTCCAAAATTGAAGGCTAGTATCCACGTTTTTTGAGAAATTCGAAGGTTTTGAAGCCCGGCGTCAAAAAGCCTCGTAAATTTAAGGGATACATTTTGGGGTCATATAATGTCATATAGAATCATATATAATCATTATATGTTGTCATAAATGTTCGTGATAGGCTTGAGTTAATGAAATGGTGCAAGTTGTGAACCGGTAAATTGACCGTTTAAAGGAAAATTGGATGGTTCCATCCACTCCATTGGACTTCCGGAGGGTATTAGGGACCATGATAAACATTTCGAAAATTCTTATTTTCAGGCGAAAAAAAGTCAAAAATTCAAAAATTGAAGGCTAATCCTTTTTGAGAAATTTTGGAGTTTTCGGAGCCCGGTGTTTAAAAGTCTTGAAATTCTAAGGAATATATCCCGGGGGCTAAAAGTCTTGAAATTCTAAGGAATACATCTCGGTGTCATATAATGTCGTTTGGAACCATATGTAACCATTATCTGTTGTCATAAATGTTCGTGTTAAGCTTGATTGATGAAATGGGTTTAAGTTGTAAATCAGTAAATTGGTCGTTTAAAGGCAAAATAGATGGTTCCACCCACCGAATAGGACTCCTGGAGGGTATTAGAGACCATGGTAAACATTTCGTCATTTTTTTTTCCGGTCGAAAAAAGTAAAAAAAAAATTCAAAATTGAAGGCTAATATCCACTTTTTTGAGAAATTTCGAAAGTTTCGAGGCCCGATGTAGAAAAGTCTTGATATTTTAGGAGATCAGATACATCTCAAGGTCATATACTTCATTTTGGAATCATATATGATCATTATATGTTGTCATAAATGTTCGTAGTAGGATTGCGTTAATAAAATCGATGCAAGTTGTAAACCGATAAATTGGTCGTTTAAAGGCAAATTGGATAGCTTAACCCACCCAATTGGACACCCGTAGGGTATTAAGGACCATGGTAAACATTTCGGAAATTTTTAATTCTGGGTGAAAATAAGTCAAAAAATTCCAAAATTGAAGGCTAATATCCATGTTATTTGAGTAATTTTGGAGGTTTCGGGGCTCGGTGTCTAAAAACTTTAAGATTTTAGGAGATACATCTCGAGGTGATCATATAATGCCGTTTAGAACCATATATGAGCATTATATGTTGTCTTAAATGTTCGTGGTAGACTTGAGTTAATGAAATCAGTGTAAGTTGTAAATTGATAAATTGGTCGTTTACAAGCAAATTGGATGATTCTACCCACCTTATTGGACTTTCGGAGGATATTAGGGACCATGGTAAACATTTCGGCAATTTTTATTTTCGGGTGAAAAAAAGTCAAAAAATTCCAAAACTGAAGTCTAATTATCTACGATTTTTTAGAAATTTTGGAGGTTTCGGGACCCGGCGTTGAAAAGTTTTGAAACTTTAGGGAATACATCTCGGGGTCATATAATGTCGTTTGGAATCATATATAATCATTATTTGTTGTCATAAATGTTCGTGGTAGGCTTGAGTCTATGAAATCGGTATAAGGTTTAAACTGGTAAATTAGTCGTTTAATGGCAAGTTGGATGATTCCACCCACCCAATTGGACTACCGGAGGGTATTAGGGATCATGGTAAACATTTCGCCAATTTTTATTTACGGGCGAAAAAAAGTCAAAAAAATCCAAAATTGAAGGCTAATGATATCCACGCTTTTTGAGAAATTTAGAAGGTTTCGGGGCCTGGTGTCGAAAGCCTTGATATTTTAGGGGATACATCTCGAGGTTATATAATGCTCTTTGGAACCATATATGATAATTATATGTTGTCATAAATGTTTGTGGTAGACTTGAGTTAATAAAATCGATGAAGTTGTAAACCGGTAAATTAGCCGTTTAAAGGCAAATTGGATATTTCTAGTTTTCTACCCTCCCAATTAAACTCCCGAAGGGTATAAGGGACCATGGTAAACATTTCGAAAATATGTATTTACAGGTGAAAAAAGCCAAAAAAATTCAAATTTGAAGACTAATCCTCGCATTTTGCGAAATTTTGAAGGTTTCGGGGCTCGGTGTCGAAAAGTGTTGAAATTATAGGGAATAAATCTCGGGGTCATAATATGTCGTTTGGAACCATATGTGATCATTATTTGTTGTCATAAATGTTCGTGGTAGGCTTGAATTAATGAAGTCGTTGCAAGTTGTAACTCGGTAAATTGGCCGTTTAAAGACAAATTGGATGGTTCCACCTACTCAATTGGACTCCCGAACGGTATTAGGGAACATGGTAAACATTTCGGAATTTTTTTTATTTATGGACGAAAAAAGTAAAAAAAAAATCAAAAATTGAAGGATAATATCCATGTTTTTTTGAGAAAATTTGGAGTCTTCGGGACCCGGTGTCTAAAAGTTTTTAAATTTTAGGGAATAGATCTTGTGGTCATATAATGTCGTTTGGACCCATATATGATCATTATTTGTTGTCATAAATGTTCGTGGCAGGCTTGAGTTAATGAAATTGGTGCAAGTTTTAAACCGATAAATTTGTTGGCAATTTTACCGTTTAAAGGCAAATTAGATGGTTCAACCCACCCAATTGGACTATCGGGGGGTATTAGGGGACATTGTAAACATTTTGACAATTTTTATTTCCGTGCGAAAAAAAAGTCAAAAATTCCAAAATTGAAAATCCATGCTTTTTGAAAAATTTCAAAGGTTTCGGGGCCCGGTGTCGAAAAGAAATAAGATTATTTATAGGCGATACATCTCGGGGTCATATAATGTCGTTTGAACCATAAATGATGATTATATGTTGTCATAAATGTTCGTGTTAAGCTTGAGTTAATGAAATCGGTGTAAGTTGTAAACTGGAAAATTTGCCAATAAATTTGCCGTTTAAAGGCAAATTGGATGGTTCTACCCAGCCAATTTTACTCCCGGAGGGTGTTGGGACCATGGTAAACATTTCGACAATTTTTATTTACGGGCGAAAAAAAGTAAAAAAATTCCAAAATTGAAGGCTAATATTCGTGCTATTTGAGAAATTTTAGAGGTTTCGAGGCTCGATGTCGAAAAGCCTTTAGATTATAGGGGATACATCTCGGCGCCATATAATGCCGTTTGGAACCATATATGATCATTATATGTTGTCATAAATCTTCGTGGTAGAAATGTGTTAATGAAATCGGTGCAAGTAGTAAACCGGTAAATTGGTCGTTTAAAGGCAAATTGGATGGTTTCACCCAGCCAATTGGACTCCTGGAGGGTATTATGGACCACGGTAAACATTTCGGCAATTTTTATTTCCAAATGCAAATAAGTCAAAAAATTTCAAAATTGAAGGCTAATATTCACGTTTTTTGAGAAATTTTGGAGGTTTCGAGTAGAGCTGTTAATTCGGGTAAACGGGTCGGGTTTAGGTTGGTAAGAGTGGGTTGGGTCAACTCGAGTCGGGTCAATTCGGATTAATTCGATCTGGGTTTGGTCATGCTTCAGTCGGGTCATACTTCTTATCGGGTTTGGGTCGGGTTTAGGTCGGTTAATAACAGGCTGGCTTTAAGTCGGGTTATATTCGGGTCAGGTGAAAAATAGGTCGTGTTTAATTCGAGTTTTCACGGGTTAGGGTAATTCTCGGGTTCGAGTCTGGTTCGGTTCAAGTCAATAATTTGCGGGTTAAAAACAGGTCGGGTTATTCTCGGGTTTGAGTTAGGTTCGGTTCAACTCAATAATTTGCGGGTTATAATTAGGTCTGATCATTTTCAAGTTGGGTCATTCTCGGGTTCAAGTCGTGTTCGGTTCAAGTCAATAATTTGCGGATTATAATCAAGTTAGGTCATTTCCAAGTCGGGTCATTCTCAGATTCAAGTCGGGTTATGTTCAAGTCAATAATTTGTAGGTTACAATCAGGTCGGGTCATTTCCAAGTTAGGTCATATTCGGGTTGAACTAAATATAAATAGATAATTATCATTTTTATCAAGCTAATTGTTTCCTTTGACTATAATATATATGGCAATATACTAGGGAACTATAGTCTATAATTTTGGAAGATAATTATCTTCTTTGACCATACAACAAATATAAATTTAAGGATGATGCTCCTTTCTTTTGCTGGCCTAGACTGACTTGGTCTTCCTAGACAAAATGCTTTGATCAACAATAATAAGGTGGTCTAAATTGCATTTAAGGTGATTTGAAATTGGGTCAGGAGAGAACAATTTGGGTTGAATTTAGGTCGGGTCAATAACAAGTTGTGTTTATTTCGAGTCGGGTTAGTAACAGATCGGGTTGAATTTTTGGGTCGGGTTAGTAATAGGTCTGGTAAAATTCGGATAAGGTCAATACACAAGTAGGGTTGAATTTAAGTCAGATCCATAATAAGTCGAGTTGATTTCGGGTCGGGTTTGGAACAGGTTGGGTTAAATTCGGGTCGGGTTAGGAACAAGTCCGGTTGAATTCAGGTCAGGTTAATAACAAGTCGGGTTAAATTCGAGTTTTGACGGGTTAAAATAGGTTTGGGTCAATTTTGGTTCAAGTCGGGTTCGGTTTAGGTCAATAATTTACGGGTTACATTCGGGTCGGGTCATCTCCAGATCAGTTCGTGTTCGGGTTCGGGTCTCACATACTCGGGTCAACTCGGGTCTAGGGTTGGTTTCAGGTCGGGTTTGGGTCACCATTTTTTCGGGTTTAAATGGATCGGTTAATAATCGGGTTTGAGTCGGTATTTCGGGTCGGGTCAACTTTTGACAGCTCTACTTAAGAGTACAGAATCTGGCTTTGCTTACTTTATTTTGCAAGTTTACGATTCGTGGGATAAGGCGTCTATGAGGGTGGGTATATGCTGGGCTGTCACTGGGTTCGACCTGTTTTACACTTTTGATGATGGAAGCAAACATGGGACTGCTTCCTCGGCTTTACATTGTGAGGCCTGGGCATGCCTTGAAGCGTTAAAATGGGATGGAACACAAGGAAAGGAGGAAGTTCTCATCCTTTCCGATTATGTGTTATTGCTGGAAAATCTAAAAGCTTCTCGAGGGAAGGTAATATCGATTGCTTGGATGCTTGATAAGATCAAGACAATGGACATTCGATTCAGGATATGTACTATTATCAAGGTAAAAAGGGAACAGGTGCAACGAGCTAATAATATTGTTTCTACTTAACAAAAAGGTATCGACAGTCTTAGAGTTTCTCCATTTTGGTTAAATTGCCAACCAGAAAACCCGTGTAGTCCTAATGATTGCAAGGGGAATTGTCGTTGCTCCAATGATAACAGCGCCTGTCGTTGTAATGTAAATTGATATATAACTTATCCCAATTCCCAACCATACATAAGGCAATATGTTTCTTTTGGTGATGTCTTTATGGTGTCATTGTAATTTCTTATAGTATTATAACCTTCAATAATAAATTTGTACTTCTTACTTACTTTTACTATTGATGTGATTCACTCTCTCTTTATATTTTAAGTTTAATTTCTTTATTTAATTGGTTTACTAATATTGTATACATAATAGTATAGATTGTATATTTAGTACAAATAAACTCTATTGGATACATATTAAGAGAAGTATCCAAATTGATTGATTAATTAACTAACTTTCTTTAACAAAATATAAACAAAATTTTATTATTTGGCTATGACCATAAAATAGTTCTTATGACAATTCACCACCCTTTGACATGCCTCCCGCGAGGTAAAGGCTACACATACAATTGTTGTATGTGGTCCCTACATACTACCTTACTTTGTCATGTTTTTATTGGCTATAATAATGCCCATGTTCCATTAGAATTCAGGGCCTATTCTCATTGACTGAACTCAGCCGAACTGAATTGAACTGAACTGAGCTGAAATGAATATTTTATAAGAGAAGGAAATTAGGAGCTAAACTGAATTGAATTGAACTGAGCTGAGCTGAACTGAACTGAATTTCAACGTGTGAGAACATGCCCTTAATTTATATTTTACTCCTAATTTCTCCCCCTTTTTTGATGATGTATCAAATTTCTATTGGTGCGCGCGATGCTCATAGGTGCTGCTAGTTAATTGGGGAAGGTTACCGATTATTCAACAAGTGAGCGGTAGATAAATGTTTCTAAACTAAGACACCGATAAAAGTAATTACCTGTGAATAGGGCTGTACACCGGTCCAAAACCGGACCGGACCTGGACCGGACCTGTTGGGACCGGGACCTGAATCAGGGAATTTTGAGGACCGGAGACCGGACCTGATTCAACAGGTCCGGTTCCGGGTTAGACCTGAAAAATCAGGTCCGGTCCGGGTTCGGACCTGAATAGACCTGTTTTTTTATTTATTTTTTGATTTTTTATTTAAAAAATAAAATAAATAATAACATAAAATCTGATATTATCAATCATGAATACTACATAAATTGTATAAATTGACTAAAGTCCCAATTCCCAAACACCAAAAATACTAGACAACAACAACCACCAGACCTACCACCTTCAAAGTAGATGGTCGCAAAGGAAGGTCGGGGTAGATCGTGAAGCGAGTAAGACGGCGATTGGTGTATGATTGGGTGACTGCAGTCGCTGGAGTCGCGCGATCTGGTGGATGCGGTCGCCGGAGTCGCGCGATCTGGTGGATGCGGTCGCCGGAGTCGCGCGATCTGGTGGATGCGGTCGCCGGAGTCGCGCGATCTGGTGGTTGCGTTCGCTGGAATCGCGCGATCTGGTGGTTGCGGCCTCTAGTGTCGCGCATTCTGGTGGTTACAGTCGATGGAGTCGCGTTATCTGGTGGCTGCGGTCGCTAGAGTCGCGTGTTTTGGTGGCTGTGGTTGCTGGAGTCGCGCAATGTGGTGGTTGCGGTTGCTAGAGTCGCACGTTCTAGTGGCTGGGGTTGCTAGAATCGCGCGATCCAGTGGTCGCTAGAGGAGTGTGCAGCGTGAGGGAGTGGGTTTGTAAGTGTGTTGTGTGACTTGTGTCGGCTGAGTGGGTTAGGGAATGAGTGATTAAGTTAGGGTTAAAAATGAACTGACTTCTTGGTTTGATATTTGGGAAAAAAAAGTTTTTTTTTAAAAAAATACATTTTTATCGGGTTTCAGGTCCAGACCTGAAAACCCCGGGTTTGGACCTGATCTGGACCGGGACCGGGAACCTTGAATTTTAAGGACCGGGACCGGACCTGAATCTACAGGTCCGGGTCAGGTCCGGTCCCAACAGGTCCGGATCAGGTCGGTTTTCAGGTCCGGTCCTGTTTATGTACACCCCTACCTGTGAACACATTTTAAGTCTTATTTCCTAAATAAATATGATATGTATCATCATGATCCACATGAAAAGCATATAAAATGATTTTGTAGGTAGTTTTAGACAAAAAATCCTAATATGATAGTGGGGTTAAAAGGTAGATAGAGAAATACGGAGTATACGTTAAGCAAAATATAGTCATGTAGGATGTTGTTGGATTTGTCTCATAAAATAATTTCACAATATCAACTTTTTATAATTTTTACTCTTACACAATTATAGATATTTAGCATATAAAATGTGATCGTCTCCTGTTGTGATTGTTAGAAGTTAGATCATAGGTTTTAATCCTCTCACCTCCATTTGTAATTTTGATTGCCTTTAGGGCCCATTTGTACAAAAAAAAAAAAATCCTCACTTTTTTTTTTTTTAATCACAACATCATTTGAATTTTGCACTATTGTTGTGATAATGTCATCATTGAATGGTTTGTTGGTAAAAAATTTAAAATTTTAATGTTTAAATAAGCTTATGAGATCAAATCTTGTTCAAGTATCACGAGAGTTTGACGAAGGAAGTTTTAATAACTTCATAAAAAGTTGTAAGAAGATATGAAGTAGTGAAGTATATAATATCCATTTCGTCTCGTGAACAAAAATATATCAAATTCGTAATATATAAAATTTTCCAAAAAATAGACCTTTACAAATAAATTTGGTTAATTATTGTAATTGATCAATGTTTTCCTAATAACTTAATTAGCAATATGCATGTTTTTTTGCTTAGCTTATATTAGTGGTCATACTTAGGGCTTGTTCTCTACAGCTTAATTTCAGTTTAGTTCCTAGTTAGCTCAGTTCAGTTCAATTCAATAAATCAAAACAGATCCTTATTATAGTGTGTGAGACAAAAATTATTGCCACGTCATCACCAAGTGGCAAACCGTAATTGGTTCATCCGACGTGGACCTCTTTTAGACAATTCAACTCTAAAAAATAAAAAGTGCTAACCTACGCTAACATGCACCTCTTTTACCTCTAATCCTACACCCCAACCATCATCAACCTTCAAACACTCTCCCACACTTTCATCACATCAAATCAAATCTCTGCAACCCGAGTTTTCTCTCTCCTACCAAACAATGGCGGTTCGGGCCTCGATGACCCGGTTTCCAATGGACCCGGATGAGCAGGAGTCGTCGGGTCTACCATGGGGTGTTACAGTTTCGCCGTTTTCCGGCAGAGATGAGAACGGAATTTCACCGTCGATGGGATCCGACGGGGAGAACTTGCCGAGGTGTGAGAATTGTTGGGCTTACTTCAATTCTTATTGCGAGCTTGATCAATGGGCTTGGACTTGCTCTCTTTGTGGTACTCTTAATGGGCTTTCGGCCCACTCCATTGCCAAGTACTCTCATCCTCAATCTTGCCCTGAGATGTCTTCGTCTTTCATTGATCTTGAATTACCCTGTAAGTTGCACTTTTGTAACTGATCAATTAATTTGTTGGTATTTGTATTTGATTGTTAAATTAAAGGGGTTATTGAGTATTAATTAATTAGGTTGGAAAAATTGGAGTAATGTTGAATTTATAATTCCATAGTGCATGGTTTTTGTATGATTAGTGAGAAATAAAGCATTAAAATTACAACATTTGATGTCGGATGGCTTTTTATTAGTGAATTTTGGTAATTGAACATAATTTACAGACATTATTAATCATTTAGGTGAAATTGGAGTGAAATTAAATAAATTTGTATTTTTTTTTTTTGATTAGTGAGAAATGCAGCATTAAGGTTACAACATTTGATGTTGCATGACTTGTTGTTAGTGAAAGGGACTTCAATTTGATTGTTTTGGAAGTTATAAATATTTCGATTGATGTAAATTATGCCATTGAAGAAAAAATGATGAGATAGAGGTGTACTTGCGGAATTGTGGTTGCCAACTAGCTTAGTTGTTCAAACTCGTGGAAGGTGGTATCCAAAATCAAATCTTGTCTATGTCAGTACACTTTTAAGCTCTTTATACACTTAATATGTACTGCTATTGTTGAAATATCAGATTCCCTGTACCTTCAATATAGCTTAACTTTAGAAAATCTGAGTAAAATGACTCCTCCCACCAGTATTTTACTATGTTTTAAGTGTTCAAGCTTGTGAAGTATTTGCTCTAAACCGAGAATTCACAAGTTTAATATGATGCTTGCAGTAGTGTCTGATTTTGATGTTTGAGGTGGTCAAAATGGTTTGTGAATTTTAGCATATCACAGTGTAGTATTCTAATTTGTTTCTGAGAATGGTATGAAGGGTTTGATTAGGCAGTTGATTCTTCTGTTTGGGTTTGCAATTTTGCATGTTTTGATGGTATTGCTATTAATTTTGAGCTTATAAGGAACTTTTAATTGTTAGGTTTGGTGAAAGAAACTTGAATTCCGAATGTATTGTTTGAATAATTTGAATTCAGCTCCAGAAGTTTGATTTCTGATGTATTGAGGTCGTTGCATTTATGATTTCAGCGGAAGGATATGAAGATGAATCAATGCAAGCTCGCCCAGTTTATGTGGCAGCAGTTGACCTGTCTTGTAAGTACCCCTCGGCTTGCCTCCTTTTTAAAATTATTTTCGAAATGTATGCCATTTCAATGAAGAGCCATGGGTAAACTAGAGGAGCTTTGCTTGATATAGGCACTTTAGTTTATCTTCTTTTATTACAAAGTAGTTGAATGTGTTAGAATGTTATTTTTCTCTCTTCTTAGCACAGGCTATCTATTAGATTATCTTATGAAGTGTAACTTGTAAGAGCTGTGATAGAAATGGATTCTTATAGATATAGGGGAATTTGCGAACCATTAGTGATACGTATGATACTCTTAGAATTTTTTTTTTCTAACAATGGCCATTGATATTTACGGTAGTGATTAAAACAAGGTGATTAAAAAGTTGTAATATTGTAACTAGTTTATAACAGATGTATTTGGATTTTATTTTTGATATCGTTGGCGTTCTAATCAAAGTTGATAAAGTCTCAAGCAATAAGTTAAATGGCGCTTATCAACAAATTTGGAGTCAGGTAGTTGATTGTGTTCATATACTGAAATATGAACCTGTTTAGATACTTTGTATGAGAGACTACCTTGTGTGTGTGTGCATGCGCTGTTTAGCATACATACTGCTGTTTTACAATTATAGTTGAAAATTTTAAAGCTGGTAGATACTTGGATGTATTTATCTTCTTCTCTTCTCCATGAAAGTTGGCAAAGTTAGCTGACTTCTCCTTCCTTTCGCAGCTTCCGAAGAGTTTCTGGACCTTATCAAGAGTGCATTACTGGCTGCTTTGGAAGGTTAGATTGCAGTAACTACAGTGTGCTTCTTTACTTCTGCTGATCTATGATTAGTATATCAAAATTCTGTACAGCACTTCCTGCTGGAGCACTCTTTGGGCTTGCTGTGTTCAGCCTCAAATTAGGGTTGTATGATGTGCAAGGCCCTGTTCCACTTGTGAAGAATGTTTTCATCCCACCTGATGCTGATGGCACAATACAAATAGGGCTGGAAGATGTCATGCCCTTGTTTTCATTCTTAGCCCCAGTATGTCCTCAAGTAGTTATTGCTGAATTATTTTGTTTAGTGGAAAGTAACCACTTTTGTCTTCTAACCTTGAAAATTCTATATGATTGTGTACCCTAAGTCTTGGACCCTCCTATCATTACCTAGGTGGAGACTTGTAAAGAGCGGATTGCATCTGCCATTGAAACTCTTAAACCAATGTCATCATGGGAACAATCAGCAGCAGCTAGTCAAGCTCTTGATGGTGTACTACTAGGTGGCCGAGGTTTTGGAGCTGCAATGGAGGCCCTTTTTAATTACCTTGGATCAGAATATGGAACCACATTTGCATTAGGTATTCCTGCTTCAAGTTGTAGGGTGGTTTTATGAGCCCTGGTTTTACAGTTGTTTGTGCAGTCTTCTCTCTATGATTGAAAAATTACTGAAGTCTTTTTATCTTATCTAACAATGTCACAGCAAGGGTTTTTGCTTTCCTGTCTGGTGTTCCTGATTTTGGAGCTGGGCAACTAGATACAAGACGGTATGGCGAGCAATATGCTAGTAAACGAGAGGATGCTGACCGTGCTTTACTTCCTGAGCAGACCTCATTTTACAAGGAACTGGTAAGTCATATTTAATTTTAATTATTTCATAGTTATCTATGACTAGTTTTGTAAGCGTTGTCATATATTTCACAGGCTGCTGTCGCTGTTCAAGCAGGTGTTTGTGTAGACTTATTTGCTGTTACAAATGAGTATACAGATTTGGCATCCCTGAAGTTCCTAAGCATTGAAAGTGGTGGGTCCCTGTTTCTGTATCCAAATACTGAAGATACTACGCTTCCTCAGGACATGTGAGTAACCAAATATTCTCAAAAGCACATTATAGTTTTTTACTCGGTTAATGGACCTCACTAATTTACTAAACTGTGCCATATTATAAGTACTATATATTTTTATTCTTATGTTAATAAAATTCCTTCAAGTCTGATTGGTTTCTTTGATGACCTTTCAGGTATCGGATGTTAAATCGTCCATATGCTTTCAATTGTGTACTACGTTTGAGAACATCTTCTGAATTCAAAGTTGGCCACTCTGTGAGTTGGTGCTACCTGTATTATCTAGTCATTTGATATTCAGTTTTTGTTTCTGAGTTGTTAATTTTGTGACCACAAGTTTTTTTTATAATTAATTTTATATATTTTGTTTATGCAGTATGGCCACTTTTTCCCTGATCCAGAATATGAAAATGTTCAGCATATAATTTGTTGTGATTCTTATGCAACCTATGCATATGACTTTGAATTTTCTAAAGTTGAAGGCTTTTCAAGGTACTTTTCAGTTTGCGGCCAACTGTATTTGGTTCATAAAATTAAAGTCTTCAACTAATTCAAAATCAATGTCTCTGTAAACTTTCTTAGCCAATATATCATGGAGAGAATTTTGATTGGTGTATCCAATACAAAAAATAAGTTGTAACATGTCTGCAATTCTGTTCAAAATAATGAAGTCATACCTGCAAATCTTGGTTACAGGATGAGCTTCTAAGTAAAGATAGAGGCTTCTTTGTCAATTGTTGTCTAATTTGCTGCTAGTTCTGTGGGTGCATTTTACATTGTTGTTTCTTACTCTATATTTGATGACAGAATTGACTTTTCTGTCTGCTTAATGTCATTGTTTCAAGTTAAATCATTGTTAACAAATCTTTCTTCATGAGTCAGCTTATTGCTCTGCAGTCCGCACTTCTATGATTTCATTTTGAAATTAAGCTCTCTTCTGTGTTCTTTGACAGACATGCCTCAGAACCTCCTATGCTACAAATTGCTTTCCAGTACTCTGTGGTTGTACCTCCTGAGGAGCTTTTAGGTTCAGGATTGAGTTCTGCAAGTAGGTACGGTTGAGACAACTGTACTTCAGAATGATTTTCTTGCTTTTCATTTTACTCTTTAATTGCATCTTGTCACTGGGTTTGAGGTGTCATAATTACTTGAACTGCAAGTGTTGTTAAGTCTCTTCCCCTCTCCCTCCGGGTTGCGAAATGGAACTTCTTGAAAGCTTGGCTCCCATAAGTGGTGGATCTTGAAAGTTTTTCTTTCGGGGGCCAATAATTTCTAACATAATTTTACGTTTAAAACAACAATATAATAAAATAAGCATACGAAAGTTATTCACAAATTTAATAATACATCCATAGTTATTCATTAATTTAATACTCCGTAATACAGAATAAATCATTAATGTTTGTTTTTAGCCTTTTAATTGTGCTCCCTTAGGAAAAGTGCATATACTTTAGTTCATTAAATTGGTGGTTTGATGGCAGAGTGGAATAGTGGATTGCAAGAGAGAGAGGTCGGGCTTCGTGGGTGGTGGGGTTGTCACTTGTCAGTGTTTTGTTGGGAATTGGGGTAGTACTCCTATCTATTTGAGTTGCTTTCTTAGATAATAGAGTGTATTTTATGGGCCTTTAAGCCTTTTCATATTCAATTTTTTTTCCTAAACCCATCAGGGGCCAAGCCCCATTAAGCCTCTTCAATGATCCGCCCCTGCTCCCATTCATCTAACGCAAGCGCCCAACTCAATTTTATTTTTTATTTTTTTTAATTTTTTTTTTTACAGATGAGAACCTAGAAATTTGAGTCAGATACTTGAACCCCAAATGAAAATCTGGTTTGTTAAATGCCTTATGCCCGTACATTGGCCATGCTTGTCTATGTAATTGGTCTCTTTGAAGCAATGAATACCAGACTTGAATTTCTGATATTACATCTCTTTTAATTGATCATTTGCCTAAATCATCCTAAGTGCAAGTCTGCTGAAGACACCCTCTCCAGTGCAGCATTTCTAAGAAAACTCTTTGTAGCTCTGCCTCTATTTCCATCATAATGGTCTTGGGCTACTCCCATCCACTTCAGTTTCCATTAATACTTGATGTCATATTGTTTTGCTTCATTTATTTCTAATTACAAAGTATGAATTAGTATAATCCCCTATATCCTCACCCATCAGTAGCCTTTCACCCCCTGCCACTTTCCTCTCTGATGACACCACTGATCAGAGTACTCTAAGTGGGCTTTGTTGGGCTGTCAGCAACTGTAGTTTTCATTTTCCTCCTTTGTTCATGAGGGTTAAGTTACATTAGGAGGAGAATCTTCTGTGAAAGATGTCTGTTATGTAATTATGTTTGTATTATGGTCATGCCTTTGCTAAGTTTGCTTAGTTGTCTAAGCATTTCCCTCTTTCTCACCATGTGAATATCATCTGCAGGCCCAAATTTTCAATCAAACGGCGGATAAGAATTAGAACTTTACAGTATGGAACTGCTCGTAACATTAATGAGCTTTATGACAGTGTTGATTCTGAGGTGGTTCTTTCAATTCTGGTTCACAAGGTATCTCTTTCCTTCTCTTCTCGTCATCTATATGTACATTTTTATTCCAAACGTAATTCCAGTAATTCTTAGAACCTTATATAATGTAGGTCATTCAAGCTTCTCTGGAACAAGGTGTTCGAGAGGGTAGAATGCTGCTTCATGATTGGCTAGTAATTCTTACAGCGCAATACAATGATGCCCTTAAACTCGTCCAGTATGGGACAGGAACTTCTAATGCTGTTCAACAAATTGATGTTGCATTTGCACAATGCCCTCAGTTGCAGCCTATGCCTCGCTTGATCTTTGCTTTGCTTAGAAGTCCTCTGCTTCGTCTGCATGAGGAGGGGGTTCATCCTGATTACCGGATATTCTTGCAATGTCTCTTCAGGTATTTGGTGCACTAATGATTTGACTATGAATGATTAATTTTCTGCCACTAAAATATAGAGTTATGTATCAGTTTTGGAAGTTGGAACTTTTGGACCCTGGCATAGTTTCATGATTATACATAATCTGTAGTCTCTTCCATTACCAATCCTTCTGAGTAGGGCTCATTTGTGCACAAACTTACCAATGTGATAATTATATTATAAATCCTCTTTTTGACCCTTGATCTGAACACTCAAGGACTCTCAACCTAAATACTTGGTTCAGTTTAGCAATTTAAATATTTGTGCAGTAGTTCACAACCAACTAAATAATCCATTTTACTGTCTGGTAGGTTACTTGAAAGACTGAAATAATCCATTTTACTGTCTGGTACTCCGTAGTATTTTATTTAATATAATTGCGTATATCAAGCACAAGAGAAACAATTGCAATTGGCCAGCCCCCCCCCCCCCCCCCCCCCCAACTTTTTTTTTTTTTTTTTGGGGGGGGGGGGTACTATTGCTAATTGCTATGACAGCATTAGTAAGTTGGGACTTCGGGAGAGCTAGTTACAATTGAGGGAGGGAAGAAAATCAGAAAGAAGTCTGCATATAGAGGAGGTTATTGAGAAGGAAGATAATGACAAATTCGTAGACCACTTTACTTTTATTTGCCTGGAGTTGCAATTGCCCTGCCTCTCAAAGGATGTGGATTGCAAACCCCAGTTGATGATTCAAATACATCATATTCATTTATTCATATTATTATCAACTATGGTCTTTCCTCCAATTCTCCATCTCCCCCACACCCTCATTTCTATATTTCTAATTTTCTTTTTTAATCACCCAAAGATGTGTTCTTTTTGGCAGCTGTCCCAATCCCCTTTATATTTGGCAGTTCAACTGAGAACTTAACGTTTTATTTGTCTACTAATGCAGTGCCTTGGACCCAAGTTCTCTTCATTGTGCTGTATATCCTGTGTTGACCTCGTATACAACTCCAGATACACAAGCATATCCACGCCATTCCCTGAGCCGTGCTGCGTTAATAACCAGTGGTAGTCCAATATTTCTCCTGGATGCATTTACGACGCTGATTGTGTTTTATTCATCTACTGCCGATCCTGGATTGCCTTTCCCACCACCTCATGACTGTAAGCATTGTTCTGAAGATATATGCTTTTTTCATACTTCTGCAAATGCTATGAGTTCTTATAGTTATTTCATTGTTCTCTCAGGCTTACTAAGGACAACTATAAACAAATTGAAACAAGAGAGAAGTATTACACCAAAACTCTTATTTATCCGGGGAGGGCAGGATGATGCCACAGCTTTTGAGAACTATCTAATTGAAGAACAAGATGTTGAGGGGTCTGGCTTCACTAGTGTCATGGGATTTGTTTCCTTTTTGGAGGATATAAACCGTAGTGTGTTGGAGTATATGAAGTAGATGAGATATAAGGATAGGTGTGCCACACTATTTATACTTTGCAGAGAAAAGCAGATTTCAATTGTGAAGTCTATGGAAATAAAGGCTCTGAAGAGGGAAAAGACTGATATGATCAAGGTCAGCCAAGCTGGTAATTTAAGAACTTGGTCCCTAGTTGAAAGTTCGTTTTAGTGATATCAATTTGCTAGGGCACCACTACTAGATAAGATCAAACGACGACAATTTTTATACATGAAGAGGTTTGAAGCATGAAAAAGTGTATTTGAATGTGGAAAAGCAGGTTTAGACAGATTAAACTTTTTTGTTCGCGGCAATCTTCCTTATTTAAATTTGTGAGCTTGACTCATTATGTAGAACACAATAATATTTTTTTTCCTGGATAAATGTACATTGTTATTAGCATTTGTTCTTGGCCTTGAATGCATACTACGCTTCTGCGTTTCTTAAAATTAGTCATTTTGTCATCGTCAAGAACAACACCTCCCTCTTGCAGTGTATCTACATATGAAAACCCAAACTACCCGTTTTGCTCTTGACGAACTTTGAACTCTGAGACCTCAATTCAGCCTTAAGTTGGCGAGTGGAATCTCTAACCAGTAACCACCCCATCTTTTACAGAAAAATAAATACCTTTACATCATTTTTTGAAAGTTTTCTGAGATGCTAAGTTAGTTAAAGATATAACTATGTAATCACGTGATTTGGCTAAATTCTTTTTATACTAATTTTGTAAAATGAGAAAGGAACCCAAACTTAACTTTCAACAACATAAAATACAAATTTATATACTTAAGTGGTTTTATTGCAGAATATCCAAATCAATTCTATCTGATTGATTAAAGAAAACGAATTAGATTGGTGCACCTCTTAGCATAAACCAACAGAAATATTGATAAAAGTAGTTTGTTTTGTTAGAAGATGCCAAACGTTGAAGATTGAGGAAGAAAGTGTTATTGGATTTTGACAAGCTAAGAGTATTTGCCAAGAAAAAAAAGAATTTGATCCCATTTTATTTCTTTTGAAAAATTGCACCAAAGTTACAATTTTAGTGGCTTAGTTTGAAATGCTTACAACAATATTTCCTCTATTTTCCACACTTGATAGTTGGTTCCCACTCCAGGGATGAATTAGCATAAATTCCCCTTCAATCATTAACCTCTTAAGTCTCGCTTTTCGATTAGTTTATCCCTAAAATCAACCTATAATAACAGCCTTGCATAAGTAATACCTTGAAGCAAGCAATACTACCTGTGTTATTATCAATAGACACTTGAGTTAGTCGCGTCATTAAACACTTGTGTTAGTCAATTTCATGGATAAGAATGGTTTTGAGTCTGAACAACAGCAGAGTTGCTGTGAAAAGCTCTTCATTGCTATTCGAAAACCTTCTCCTTTCATCCGACCCACTCGTTTTATCTCCCCTGTCACTCTGAGGGATCGTTGTGTTCGAGTCCCTAGAGTTGATAATGTCACCACTGAAACCCCTCCAAATGTTATTATGACAACCACAAATCTTAATGATCGTTGTCCTAGAATCTCCAAGCAAACTGTGACACCACCAGCAGCTGATAGCAGGAAACAAGCAGCAAATAAGGTTGCAGTTATTCAAGATCATAAAAGAAACCATCCACGTGTTTCCTCGCCAATCAACAATCTACCCAGGCCACCAAAGACAACTATGGTTCCAATAGACGGCTGTGAAGATACAATTCCAGTTATTCCTCATGCAAATGGGGCAAAGTCTTATATAGCAGAGAGTATTAATGGTATGTCCTCTGAATATATTGATCGTGTTGGGAAAAAGATTAGAAGCCCTACAAATGTGGGTGCACGGGATAGTTTTAATGATCGAGTTAATGACTATATAAATCGCACTAAGAACAAGTTCCATACCTCACCTTCCTTCAACGAGGGATCTGAAGGTAAACAGAAGCGACTCAAGTAGCTTTTGGTAGTTTTATCAGGGGGGCTGACAGGTACTGAAATACTATTGCATTTTGTATTCTGTGTTGCGCATTTGTGTGGTTTATGCTGTGGTTCAAGCTGGGAATGATTTATATCAAGAAGTCGAAGCTATTTAGGGATACGTTTTAGAGATTATATAGAAGAATTGGGCATGAGTAACTACGCTTGACATGATCTTCACATAGGTGCTGTCAGATGATCAGATGGAGAGGATTTACGTTGAGAAGATATCAAATCATAAAGTAATTATAAATTTTCTATAGTTTCTACTGAGTTATTTTATATGAATGTAAAATTCCAAGTAAATAACATCTAACTATATATCCAGTTGAATTATTATCCAGTTTCTTGAAAAAAATGTCAGCTGTGTTTATAAATATGTGCTCTTTCTCGTTATTACATAGATTGCAGTATATCATGTATGCTAAATGCTAACTAGGATAGGATGCCTCTAAGGATGATGGAAACCTCACTTAATATCTTCGACGTAAGAAATATTTGTAGACCTGGTGAATTGAGGAGCATCAGAGTCAAGATGAAAAACCAGCTGATAGATACATCTGCCACTGCTCTGCTCACCCTGTTATAGCGTTATATAAGCAAACATCAGAGCTAGAAGGCCTAAAAAAAACATGCAATAGATCATATCTACACTTTATTCTTGAAACCATCCTTGCCTAATGTCATCACAAGTTTGCTCCTTACATCCCCATTGTTTCCTATAATTATTTTTATATATTCTAACATCTGAATGAACATAAACACACAGGTGCCTGTAGACATCAATTAACAGCAAACAAAAATTGATTACTGAGGCAATGACAGGTTACAATTTCTATGAAATCTGAATTTCAGTAATAATTCACCCCTAAACAGAGGATACACATTATAAGCTCCCATCAGACTAGTGCCCTTAGTTATACAGGAAAAGTAACATCGAGCACACTAATGTAACATTTCATTCATGCTAGTCAGCTCTGTCTGTAATTCTACCCTAATTATGTCACACCATGTGTTAGCTGGAAGGTCAGCCAGACATGACGTGCTATGGATTACAGAAATTATACTCAACTATCATAAGAATCATCCTTGTTTTCACTAGCTTCCTCCTCGTCTTCGTCTTCATCTTCATTGTCTTCATCTTTTCCGTTTTCCACAACCGCCTCTTCATCTTCGCCATTTTCCACAGCTGTCTCTTCATCATCACCATTTTCCACAACTGTCTCTCCAGCTTTGCCATTTTCCGTAGCTGTCTCTTCATCTGCTTTCCTCTTCTTGTTTTCTTCTTTTGCCTTTGCTGACCCTGCTCTCTTTACAGCAGTTTTTTTCCTAAATTCTGAAATTAAGCTGGTCAGGATCCCCAAAATCTTGTACCCGTAATACATTTTTAAATGCTAAAAGATTGTTCTACATCCTTAATCCACTTCAATATTAGCAGTAGAACTGCAAATGAACATGCAACTTCACAACAAATAGGGCATAGAGCAACAATCTGTAGCTTGGGACTAGAGGGGCTAGTGTTACCCTCTCACAGTAAGCAATTTGATCTAGGATACATTCAGACCTGAGCCGTTACAGAATTCCATTCATATTGTTCAATGTACTTTTTGGGGGTCTGATGGTTGGGTCCTGGGAGGGAAAAGAATTTTGACTCCGAATTGAATTAGTTGAGGCACAAAAAAATACAAAAACTTTTGTTGTATACTATAATCATGCAAATCAATAGCAACCTAAGATGAACAGTCAAGGAACCAGCAAAAAAAGGGCTTATGAATAGAAAAAGAAGCAGGACTTAAGCTTGTCCGATTTCCAGACATATCCAAGCCATATGGCAGTGATAAGGAATACGCACGTAAAAACCCTAAAGTAACACTATAGAGCTTATCATAAAGTTGTCTACTTATCAGTCTTAATTATAATTTCTTTTGTCCACCTGCAGAATAATGAAGCATTAGAATTAAAAAAAAAAAAAAAAAAAAAAAAAAGAAAAAAAAAAGCATTAGAATTAATTCTCATACTTCAGGTTATCTGCTACGTTACTATCTAATACATGGATAAACATCTATTTCTCCAATCTGCATCAAATTTTTAGAGATTCCTTGAAAAGCCATATTGAAGTGTAAAGCCAATATGGTGATTCTTAATACAAACTAAATAGCAGATCAATCATGAGAAATTCTCAGTTGAGACGAGCAAAACAGCATCTGAAAGCAGAAATGCCACTAACCATTAAGGGAGGCCCTCAGTGGTTCAATAAACTCAGAAAACTCAACTTCCTCGAGAGCATTCAACACATCATCAGCATTAATAATCTGCCTGTTTGAATCACTGCATATGTCGTGTGCCCTACACATATTCATATCAAACTATCCATCAGCAAAGCAATCAAATCCCAAGTTCGAGAAACAATACCTGGAATAATTTCAACAAGACATACTTTCCACTTCCCACTCTAGACAGATTTACAAAGACCTCTTCCCAAATTTCTGAAAGTGACTCTTTGGATAACAATTCTCAATAGGATCAGCCAACTTACACTTATGAACAACCAAAGAAACCACATACGATTCGAAAACCGATAACAAACACCTCCAGAAAGATAACCAACATGACTACTAACTGCAAATAAAACTAGGTCAAGCTACCCTCTAATAAAACTAGGTCAAATTACCTATATTTTAAACCATATTTTGCATAAATAATCATAAATCTGCAATCTTTATATCATACAATTACATGATTGACAATCAATTAACCAATTCATCTCCCAGAAAGCAATCAATTTCGACATTTTCAATTTTTTCAAAAACCCTAACAAAACCAACATCAGTAACAAGTAAATAAGCAATCAAAACCATCGAATCGAAAGAAATCCATCAACTAGAGAGAGAAAAAAGAAGGAAGAAAGAGTGAAAGAGAGAGAAAGAGTACGTGGCGGATAGATAGTGGATGAAGATGCGAGCACTTTCGGAGAAGGCAATGAGAGCTTCCTTGTGAAGAGTAACATCGCCGCCGTCAGTGGAAATCTCAGAGAGCTTCTCTTTCACGACTCGCCGTACGATCGTTTTCGGCAACTCCTCTGCCTCCGGCGCCGCCGCCTCCACCACCGCCGTTGCCGCCGGCGCTTTCTCTTTTGACATTTTGATTTTCCTTTTTAGTGTTTTGCTCAGTTGATTTACTTGCTCGATTGTTCGGTTAATGAAGTATTGTCAATTCCCGCCATTTTTAGTAGGCTTTTTAAGTTGGGCCAAGTTAGGTTGGTTGAGAACAACAACAAAAAAAAAAAGTTAGGTTGGTTGAGTTGATAGTGGGTTACTGGGTTGTATACAGTTGGGCAAGGGTCGAGCTGACACAAAAGCCGATCAAGCATGACACATAATTAACTTGACTCATTGTGTGTTATGAGTTAAGTTACTAAGGTTTAACCGTCTAAGAAATTAGCTGACATGACACGAGTCGGCAGTTGATAATGACATGATACAACAAATGGTTTAGTAAGTTTATAAACTCCTTTTTTTTTTTTTATTATTATTATTATTATTGGTTTAATGAATGACACTAGTTAGACACAACACGACATGACTTTTTCTTGACTTGTTCTAGGTACGATCCACTTAAGCACAAGACTTGATATCATAACATCTAGGCCTACAATCTACATGACCTAAGTTATGCCCATTTTTAGGGTTTTCCATTGGATGTATTGACCATTAATTTATTTTATGTCTATTTGTGGATCCCATGTCAATTCTCTACACCATAGGATATAAGAAAATATCAACAACAACATACACAATGACATAGATAATGATTGAGGCCTAATATCAAGCTTTTTACTCACAATATCAAATTATTATATTAAATCTATATTTAAATTATAAATTCCAGTTAATTCTTTTCACAAATTATATAATTACTAGATGAAGTCCGTGCAATGCACGGTTTATTTGATTTTTTTTTTTGGTATTTATGAGCTAAAATTTGTTATATATTTAGATAAAATTCCTAATATTAAAAGATATTATTTAATATTTAATTAATTTAAACTTAAAAATCTCATTCGCCAATTTTGCTTACGTGGCATTTGAATTATTTAATTCTAAAAGAAGTTAATAATCTCTTATTTAATTGGATACTACTAAGATTTATAATCCTACATGGTGCGCCGAGAAAATAAAATCCTACGTGGCTCTCTAAAAACTCGGGAAAAAACTCCCCTTTATATATATATATATATATATATATATATTAGATTGTATTAAATCATAACACATAATGTAAATATTCTTAAATTATGTACGAAGCCTAATTTTTAAGTGTTATAATTTGATATTAAAAATAAAAAGTACTAACAAGTGCTCACAAAAAAAGGAGTATAAAGATTACAACCAATGAAATATTTTTAATAATTGGGAAGTCACTAGGAAACGAGTTTCTTCTAATAACATCCATAATTCTTAATGACCAAGTTATATCTATGTCGTATAGAACCTTCTAACCAAATTTATTTTATCACAAGGCTGACCAAATACCCTCAACTCAAATTTGTCACAATCTCTTAAATAAGAAACTAGTTGACAAATTTGACATAGTTTTCTTAAGACCCTTATTTCTTAATTTAGTAAATCACCTTTAACAACTTTAATTAACTCGTCTATTATTGAGAAAATACAAATGTATCACTTTATAAAATTACAAATTGTAAATAAATCAATAACTTTTCATTATATATGAACCCTTTAGCTATTGATATAATTACAAAAGTGTTACATCTAGCCAAATATATTGATTTATTTACAGTTTTGACGCTTCGTTTATCAAGGTGATAAGTCGGGGCTCCCTTTCGATTACAAGCACCTAACCCACCGTCCACTCGCCCGCACCAATACAATCAACACAAGGCTCAATTACGCGCTAACTCTTTCTCTCTCCCCTTTATTATCCTTTCATTTCCATTTTCTTCCCCAAATTGAAATAAATGTCTTCATTCAATCCTTCAGCACCTCCAATGCCAAATTCATCATCTTCTTCATATAATCCCAGTAATTACAACTCTAATCCCAGTAATTATAACCCTAATTACAATTACCCAGAACCAGCTCAAAGCTACCATGTCAACCACCAATCATATCCTACTTCAAATCCCACTTCCACTCTTCTTCCTTACGGCGGTGGAGGCGGCGGAGCACCGGGTTATGGGTCTTCGTACAGCCCGTTTCCACTGGGTACTGACCCGGAAATCATTCGAAGTTTCCAGATGGTTGATAGGGATAGTAGCGGTTTTATCGACGATTCTGAGCTTCAAAACGCTCTTTCTTCTAGTTATCATCGCTTCAGACTTAGCACTATTCGCCTTCTTATCTTTTTGTTCAAGAACCCAACTGAATTGTCGATGAAAATTCGTATGTTTTCATTTTTTTTATGCCCACCAAATGTTTGTTGTTTTGCATCAATGAAAAAATGTTTTTTTTTAATACTTTGTTTTGGGTATAAAGATTTCACCTTTTTGAGTTTTTAATTGTGATTAGTTACTAATGATGTATGTTTAGGCTAATGGGTTTTGAATGGCTGATGCAGGTCCTGGTGAATTTGCTGCATTATGGAGTTGTCTAGGTCAATGGCGTGTAAGTATTTTTTTTCCCTATAATAATTATAAATACATGTGTTTTTTAGCTTAATTAATTGCTTAGGATGCTGACGGATAAATTGCTAAACATCTGGACTAATAATTAAGATATGTGGATCTAATTTGGCCTTTAAAACAATGCTTAGAGCAGCACAATGCAGTTTAATCTCGATTTGAAGTGCTTTTTTTGTTGCAACTGTAGTGTTTGGCCTTTTGAGAATCTTATTTGTTGCAGCGTGTTTGGCCTTTAAGAACAATAGTTAGAGCTGCACAATACAGTTTAATCTTGTTTCGAAGTACTTATTTGTTGCAACTGGATTGTTTGGCCTTTAAGAACAATGCTTAGAGCTGCACAATACAGTTTAATCTTGTTTCGATGTACATATTTGTTGCAACTGGATTGTTTGGCCTTTAAGAACAATGCTTAGAGCTGCACAATACAGTTTAATCTTGTTTCGATGTACATATTTGTTGCAACTGGAATGTTTGGCCTTTAAGAACAATGCTTATTTATTACAATTGGATTGTTTGGCCTATGATGTATGAATGCTTATTTGGTTTGTGTCTAGTGTTGTGGATGTCATTGAGATATTGGCAGCAAATTTGAAATGAATGGTATGAATTTTTCTGCTTTCAGGCAATATTTGAGAGATTTGATAGAGATCGAAGTGGGAAAATTGATTTAGAAGAACTAAGGGATGCTCTTTATAGTTTGGGATACGCTGTCCCTCCTTCAGTACTTCAACTTTTGATCTCCCGTTACAACAATGGAGGTGGCCAAAGAGTTCGGCTTGATTTTGACAGCTTTGTTGAGTAAGGCTTCTTGGCACTCACCGCTAGTGTTTTTCCTCTATATATGTTAGCTTCTTTCTAACCTTGAATTTTGTTTGATGTTGGATTTGCAGATGCGGAATGGTAGTAAAGGTAGGAATATAATCCCTTTGCTTTTGTTTCCTTAACTTTCTTAATGAAGGACACAATATCAACAGTTCCGGGAGCTTGAACAGAGTTCTTGCTATGAAAAATGATAATTAAATACCACTAAAACTTTATAATAATGCTGAAAGCTGACGGCTTTTGTGTTGTTTATTCATGGAATTTCTGAATCATCAAGGGCTTACGTTGTTTCTAATTACAGGGTTTGACGGAAAAATTCAAGGAGAAGGATTCAAACTACACTGGTTCTGCTACAATCACCTATGATGATTTCATGATGATGGTTCTTCCATATCTTGTAACATACAATTAATTAAATGTAACTTATGTGCTGTATTTAATTTATTGGAGCTTGTGATGTGTATGTATTATTTTCTTACTAATTCTTTGCTGTATATGGGTTTTATGGAGTTAGGTTATTTTAGACACATTATTGTAGGTTTTTTTGTTGTAAAAATGTGAATCTAAATAATAAATTTTTTGGGAGACCATCTTGCTGTATCATGCTTATGAAGTACATATTAGATATCACTCATATTAGAATCAATTGATGAATGTACTGCTCGTTGGTTTTCATATGAGAGTTTCCAGTCAGAGTCGCCATCATTCATCAGAATGCAGTTTGCTCTTCAATTGCTTGCTCGGTTAGATTAATTGTTACAGCAGTTGTTTACTTGCCTGTTTAATTTAATCCATTATCTGAAAGAATCAAAGAATTGGAAATTTATCAGACAAGGGAAATTTCAGAAAATTTTCTTTGGTTGATATAAGGTTTGTCTTTATTATCAGTATGGCTAGCTACCTGATAAGTTACTTCAGATTTCAGAATTTATCAACAACTTACCAAAAATCTCTGTAACATACTCTGGTACAATGGTACTTGTACTTCTATGTTATCCAATTCCTACGCACTACTGATTGCAACGATATTACTACTACATCATCTCTTACTTACAATGTTGGCGATGAAAATACATGGCCAAATCATCTTCTTCAAGAGTATATCCTATGTTTACCTCTCGCATCAGGTTGTTACCAAATATGTTTTCTTTTGGGGCTCCTCTATGGAGGCTCAAGCAAATCAATTGATTCTCGCTTTGTCGTTCCCAAAGATGAAAAGAAAACACATGAATGTCGGTAGTATAATTGAACTCAAAAGTGATCTTAGCAACCTCATCCAAGCTAACAGAATATAGCTGGGTCAAGTCATAGCAAAGCTCAAAGCCCTTAACTTTTCGAGGTTGGTATCTTCCTAGAGCACCCTTAATGGCTTCCACAACTGCGTCCATTATATTCGGGTCTAGAAAACTATGAGTAAATCCTGTGTCGAACATCATTTTAGTTGGCAAGACATCATTTTCCATAGGAATCCACTTTCCTGCCATATATACATTTGTAAGGCGAGCCATGTAGTATCGCGAATTATTTAACAAGGCAATTTTGGCACCCATGATCTTGGCTTCTTCGCCAAAGCTCAATATACCAGTGGCATCCTCTTCACGGGGGAAGCAATGAGAGAATTTCTTCACATTTAGCCTGTCGATCAAGTTTCCAGGACCACGCATGAGACCTGCAACGAACATGACCAACTAATGACATGTATGCTCAAAATAATGTACAATTTGCAAAGGGGGTAAGTAAACCTAAGGTCTATCTTAGGCTCATTGACTTAATAATCCTTAAAGGTCGTGTTGTTAGCTGCACCCAAGCCATAGTTGGTGTTGTTGATGTCAATTTTGCCTATAATAAATAAACTTTTTCGTGTGTCCAACTTTAAAAATTAGCAAAGGTATACCTAAAATGTTTAAGACGGCTCTAACCTGCAATGCCAGGAGTACTCGTTTTAATCCATCGAGGGATATAATTCGACGTTCCTAACCCAAAAGGCACAAACCGCACAGGCTCATGCCCAAACCCAACATATGGGTCTTGAAAGTAAAAAGTCTCGGTACCAATGACACCACTAGATGTAGTTCCATCACCATATTCAGTATGATACGAGCAAGGCTCCTTTGAGTCCCAAGGTAAGTCGAGACACTCATTGTGTGAAGCTCGAGGGACATCTCTACAAGTATCATCTTTACAATTAATTGCTTCATAGCTTTCAGAAGCAAAGTGGTTGTAGTATGAAAATGCGCCTTGTTCGTAGCAGGAGTCACATGGAATAGCTTGTACCCAAGTGAGGCTGCTGCCGGTGTCAATTATGAGCTCGGTTTTAAGCATTGGTGAGGATGTGCTATTACGACCTATCCCAACCGGGATCACTAGTAAGTGTTCATTGGTTGCATATGTATCTGAGATGACTTTGGAGGAGGAGAATGTTGATAGTGTGTTTGATGGTTGTGTGTTGATGTATCGTTGACGACGTCTATGGTGTACATGGGTGGAAAAGGAAATAGGTGAAGATAGTAATGTTGTTGAAGATAGAGGAGATTGAAGAGTTCGGGAGAAGATGGTGGGGATGAAGATGAGAAAGAAAAGGATGGTGAATAAAGTTGGGAAAGCCATGAAATAAGTTTTTCATAAATTTTTGTGTATCATTAGCTAGGTTAGTTTCTTTGATTTTGTACGGTATATATTCATACATGTTAATTATAGCAAGCACATAAAGTTCAAAGCATTTTCTTGGGTGTGCAAGATTATGGTGACAAAATCAAATCTGAAAAGTATATAGAGAATCGATTTTATGATTCTATGTACATCCTCTTTGTTCTGAATCAATAATCATATATATTTTATTGTTATTTTATGATGTAAGAAGTATATAAAACAAGTCTGTTGCACTTCCCATTTGTAATGAGTTGATTTCCTAATATACCTCTAAACTCTAATTGAAATGCCCTTTCAAAAAAAAAAAAAAATTACTCTAATTGAAATGAATCTAGGCATGATCTTTGATTAATTGCATATGAAAAGCATGAATGTTGAGTTGTTGCTTATAGGCTAGGTAGGTATAAAATGTGACCTAAATATGTTTGTTCAGTTGGATTTGGTCAAATTTGGGTTTAATCTAAAACTTGTCATTCTTATTTTGATTCTATACCTTAATCTTAACTAATTTTGAGCATGATTTGAAATTAAGAATGATTTCCGTCTCTAAGTTTGGACTTAGGAACGCACTTTTTTTTTTCTAAACTTGCCCATATTTCTATGTACGGGTTTACAAAAGGTATGATAATAATGTAATAAATTATTTAGAGTTTCGATGAACTTTCATTTAAACTTATTGTTGTAATAAATCATTTCAAACAATGCTGACGATTGAAATACATAGCAAAGTCATCTTTATCAAGTGTATAACCTATATTCATCTCCCTCATTAAGTTGTTACCAAAAACATTTTCCTCACCTTTAACAAATCCTAAGCAAATCAAATTAATTTCATTGATTCGAAGCCAAAGGTTATAGGAGAAGAGATCAATCCTAGTTGCATAGTTAAACTCAAAAGTGACCTTAGCTACCTCATCCAAGCTAACATAACTTAAATCGGTCATGTTGTAGCAAAGCTCATTATCACCCCATTTCCGAGGTTGATACTTTCTTAGTACATTCTTGATGACACCAACAATTGCATCAACTATTTCCGCGGTTAGATAAGTCCAACTAGTTCCCGTGTCAAACACCATGTTCGCGGGCAAGACATAGTCATATTCCACCACAACGCGCTCTCCTGACACGTACAAATTTGTCAAGGGTGCCTCATATCGTTCAGATTCACCATTTAAGGCTAATTTAACCCCCTTGATCATAGCTTCATCACCAAAACTCATTGTGCCAGTGTCATCCTCTTCGCGAGGAAAACAATGAGAGAATTTCTTCACTCCTAGCTTGTCGAGTAAGGTTCCATATCCGCGAGCAAATCCTGCCACTCCAGGAGAAGATAATTTTCGGCTAGTAAAATAATTTGACGTACCAACCCCAAATGGTACAAACTCCAAATGCACATTCCCAAGCAAAGATGTGTCTAAGAAGTAAAATGTCTCGGTACCTATGACACCACTCGAGTTAGTCCCATCATAATATTGAACATTGTAGGAACAACGTTCATATAAAGGTTGTGATAAGTCATCACTACACCCGACATGAGCCTCATAAGGCGCGATTTGACATATTTCATCCGTGCAATAGACAGGATCAAAGGATTTTGAGGCAGAGCTATTGTAGTATGGGAAGTTGCCTTGTTCGTAGCAGGAGTCACAAGGGAAACCTTGTAGCCATGTGAAGCCACTCGCGGTGTCAATTATAAGTTCGGTCATGAGCATTGGTGACGATGTGCTATTTCTGCCTATCCCTACCGCCATCATTATTCCACGGCCAGGGTTTGGGTGTACATCTAAATGGAGTTTTGAAGAGTAAAATGGTGACTTGTTTGATGAGTGTTGGTTGATATATCGAGGTCTATTATACACTCGGGTGGAAAATGAAATAGACTCTTTGTTATAAGGATTTGATAGGTATGGTTTGAGAGTATGTGACATGGTGGTTATTGGAGAGCAAGTGAGAAAAAGGAGGATGGGAAGAATGTAAAAAGTCATGGATTAATTAAGCTTGAGATGAATTTATTGTGGAAATTATCAGGAATAACTAGTGATTGATCTGTAGCTTAATTATAGCCTCAGATATTAATTTTGCAATTAAGTAGAATTACAACATTTTATTGGTGTGTACAAAATACAGGGGACATAGTCATATAAAGGACTTAGATATCATGATAGTAAGGTTGTATACCTTAATCTTAACCAATTTTGTGTATGATTTGTAATTATCTTAAATAGGATGAATACTTCATCATCTATTAGAATGGAGTTAGGAGTAAGATCATACATTTTCTTAAGTTACTCCATATTCTAGCTACTTGCGAACAACTTATATTATGTGAAATTGTCTAATTTTCCCTAGTTAGGGTCATTCCAATTAATAGTGTTATAAGAGAGTCCAAATTGCATTACATATGATACCGCAACATATTATTTAGACAAAATCTGTTTGATTATCTTTACATATTTGCTATATATGACTGAAAATTTACATTAGTTTACCCCTTAAAATGGACTTAAAAGATACATAACTCATTCCTCAAGATGCAATCACTGCATAATGGAGGTTGGACCGGTGTTAAATTTTAAGATAGTTAGCCCAAGATCATATGAAGAGGCCCACTGTTAGTGTAAACTGTCCTTAATCACTATTCAGTAATCAGTACAGTATATGTCATCAGTTGCAGGTTTTCTTAATTATAGAATCCAAACCAGATTTTTTTTTCGCAAGAAACATAATTCCTACCCTGGTTGTCATCAGCTTTTAATGAATTGTTTTTATGTGATGCATTATCATTGGTGACGCGTGTGATGTAGACCCGTATAAGTTGCATGAATTTTGCTTTTGACTAATCGGACAAAATGATTTGTTGCTATAGTAAGACCATAACATAAGAGGCATTATTGTTATAGAGTAGCACAATCATCTTAGTAGTATAAATGACTATTAATTACCATCTTGCATCATGCATGGTTTAGAACTAGAAGTACATGATGCATGTGACCATTATTCATCCCTAAATACATTGCCTACATTGCACATGCTACATTATTGAAATCCAAAATTCAAGGGAAGTACAGTGAAGACACTTCATATGCTTAGCACGTGCGCTACTTGTCAACCAAAATTATAGCATAATTCAAAGTTCAAACCACATGCTAGTAAATTGTAACTCATCTTAGACTAGACTAGTAACTTGTATAATAGTTACCAATTTTGTAGTCAAACTAATTTTAAAATTTCAGGTGATTTAGATTTTCCAAGAAATAATTCTCTGTTATTCATTTTACAGATTATCAAACATTATCCCATGATTAAGTTTCACTCAAACTCTTGATTACCTCAAAATTCATGAAAAGTCCTTCAGTAAGATTGCTTAAATTATACTTCATTCGTACTAGTAGGATTGTTGGAAGTAGATTACTCTACATTTTTTTATTAAGAAGGAAAACGGGCAAAGCTTACTAACGAAGAAACTCGAACCTAATCATCCTTTCGGTTTTAAATTAGCCATAAACAGCGGGTTTATATCTACTTAATTGCCTAAAAAAGCATCATATCCTTTTTCTCATTAATCAAAGAGAAAGCTGGTTATACAAAGTAACTCCCACTAGCACAAAAAATGTCCAAAAAATAAATAAAAATACAGTAGAAAACTTATAGATCAGATAAGAACAACAAATTTGACTTTAACAATAAAAAAACCACTAATTTTTCTCATTAATTAACTTAACTATTACATTTATCAAAAGATGTAAGATTCTAAGCTAAAGGGTAAGCCTGGTGTCATAAGATGGCTGCCAAAAGAATTAATCTGCTTATAATACATGTTAATGACACTACTACTACTAATATAAATCCTGCATTTCTAATTAAGGACCTTATTTTAAATGTTTCAGTAAAATAATGTCTGCTAATGTAAGCTTTCTGAGCAATGAATCTGGTGATGAACTTCAAATAAAAAGAAAAAAAAAAACTGTTCTGCAATTGTTAATTCACATGTATCGGAAATTGTAGCCTTCCTCTGCTGTACTCTCCCCTGCAGATATACAAATAAAGTACAGTTTAATTAATGTTTGACAAAACTTAATGAAAAAAGATTAAAACTTTGTATTAGTATGTTAATCTACTTGAAAGTACATACTGTAATTGATTAATATGATCAAATCGACAATTATTACAATGCATCGAAATCACGAATGATGCTCGAAGAAACAAGAAAATTCAACATTTGCAACATTGATACAACTTCAGGGACACATACATCAAGTTGGTTGAATGAAAGGGATTAGTACACTAAATATCATTATCACTTATCATGATAATTAAAACTTTTCACTAAAAAGTCTAAAAGAAAAGCATCTATTTTTCTTACTAGGTAGGTGATTCAAGGCTGCTAAGAAAGTTATGTTGCAGCTAATTTTTTTTTTTTTTTTGGGTCTGAGAGTCATTATCAATGTAGGGGAGAAAAAACAGAACATATGACAGTGTATACATACACTAAAGATTGGATTTTGATTCTTTTGGGTTTCAGTTTGATATGGCAGCTAACTGATTAGTTGTTGGTTGCTTTTCATACCTTAATAAACGCCAATTGACATGTAGACACATAACGTGTAAAGCAAACTAAACAACTACGAGTCTAAGACATCATCACCTGGTGTCCTCTTTAGGTATGTTCGGAATAGGGTTGATAAGTTCAGATAAGGTGACAAAACAAAGGCACAAAAAACCTCATGAGTCATGCCCAATTAAACTAGACTTGGGATATACTCGAAACTAGAGTTGATTTGATCAGAACCTAGATCGAAAATTACCAAGACTTATGTAATTAGTGAATAGACAATAAACCTGTACACGATATGAAACCATAGATCTATTTGCTTTAGGTTTATACTCCGTATGAAGTAAGTTCTATCAACATCTCTTATGATATCATACTTTTTGACAGGGATATTTTCATAAAAAGTTTTAACATACTATATAGCCTCGGATCCATATATATTGACCATATACAAACAGACAATACAACCATATATGTGCTTATCTTATCCATCTTGTTAAAGTGATGGAAGGAAAAGGAAACTTTTTTCAATGACAAAATATGGGCTCCCACCCTTAATCCATTTGATGTTGAAATCTAGCTACAACACCACTAATTTTAAGTAGTGGCTCCAGCATAATTTGATGTTACATGTTTATTCACTTGCATAATTAATTAATTAACCTAAGGAAAAGAAAGAAAGGTACATGAACTTCCTAAGGTTGATATTGGTTCATTGAAGATTGTCCTCATTAAGGGTTACATAAGCTTGTGGGTGGTTGGTAATTATCTTCCCTTTTGACAAATTAAAACGATAAGATAACGACAATTTTCATTATACGAGTACAAGCTCGAGAAAGATTGTGATAGCAATGACATCTATCTAATGATAAAGCTATGCTTCCGAATTTTTGTACAGAAACAACACTATTGAAATGACTGGGATTTGCATCATCAGAATTTTCTCAATTTATCAGACTTTTTTGGAAATATGATGATCAAGACTCGGAAATTTAGGATTTTGAACATGATTTTGTCAATCCCAAAACGTGCATAGTAATAAAATATAGCTGAAAAATGATTCGGAATAAAGGTCAAAAACAACTCGAAAAATCTATCTGTACTGAACCCGACTTTACCCGACCTAATTCAAGTATTCAACTGATTTGACATATCGACTTTAAGCTATACTCCATAAGAGATAAGAGTAGCTAGCTTAGCTAGAATGAACCACATTATATTCAAAGGGTTGGCATCCACCTAAGGTTGACAAGGCAAATCTCTCTTTTAGGAAAAGAAGCAAAAAGGTCAAGCCAAAAAGGTCAGCTTCGAAATAGAATATTACACAATCAAAAGCCACAGAAAAAGAAAATTACTCTTAAATCACATTTTTTGACGATTAAGGAAAAATATATTCATATTAGGTTGTGGTTTTAAATTCGGCGAGTTCTTTGAAAATTAATACAAGTATCATGAAATTCAGCAAACGCGACAACAGATAGATAGTGATACTACGGTGTCTCTTTCCATTCACAAGCCATCTTAGACATTAATTTATGTTCAAGACAGGAGAAATTCAATTATAAAAAGAATTCATATGCATGATTGCATATGGTGATCAAGACACGTTTAAATTATTATAGGAATATTTGTGGAAGTTTCATTGCTTTGAATTATTAATGATTCCAAACTCTTTATGATAAATGATAATACTCTAATACCAAATTTTCCAAAAGAACAAAGGAAGAGAAAGATGATAGAATTTTCGTTCTGTACTCAATCTTTCATGCAGGTATGTCGTATAAGGCAATAATTTTCTAAATGAAGCTTACATAATTTCCTAAATCCTAAGCGTGTTTTTCTGCATTATAGCGTGTTACATGAAAAGTCTAATGAACAATAACTTTTAATTACATGATTCATAAAATTAAATGAAACTAACATTAACATTCTTCTAGGAATCCTATGTATGAATGTATTAATGTCACAAAAAGAATAAAAGTCTAAGGAAAATTTTTGTGTCAAGGGTTAAAAATGCATAACAAAGTCTTACCTTTCTAATAATGCCATCCTCCTTCCCCAAATTTAGTACTCGTATAAACGATATGTAAAAATTCCTCAAGCAAATATAAATAACGCCGTCAATAAGCTCGACAAAATTGTGAATTTACACAAGTCCTGTAAAATCAGGGGAAAAAATAAATTGTGTTAGAAATTGACTTCATAATCTTCATGTGAAATGTACATCAACTTTGTTGTATACATGCCTGTACTGATTTTCACTAAAGTTATTCTTCGTTATCCGAACTAACTATTACAAAGTAATCATCAAACAAAATTTGGCAAAAAAATTGATTTATAACCAATTTGATTGACTAGAAATGAATATTTCATTGTACGACGTTCTCCAGAACACCAACATTACGTAATATGATGTTACTCTATACCTAAAACCACCTAACCATAAGTTCCGTGTACAAACATATCTAATCACACCGCATATATGTCACATATGAAACAAAATAAAATCTATACATAATATCTAAGCAATGTACAAAAATGTAAGCATATTTTATCACAATCTAATAAATTGCATAAGATGAAAGAAAATTAGCTTACCAATATTGATCTCCTTTGATAACCTGAAGAAATGTAAAATTGAGGAAGATAACTTTTTTGCTGCAAACCAATATTATAAACAGGGCTACCATTTGGATAATATAGTCCATAATTTCTTTCAGAAGAAGGTCCAGGCTTCAAATTCTCATTGAAAAGAGCAAAAACATATACTGTAATTGGCACATCAGGCCTACCAGGGGTACCCTCTTGTTTCTCAATCTTTTGCAGCAAATTACCATTATAGGTTGCTGCATTTTGGACTGTGGCCCCCACCTCATTCGGGTCACCCTTCGACGGCCAACCCGTTTCCGATATTTGGACCTCAATATCGGTATGACCCATTTTCTTAATAGCCGCGTAGATTGAATCAAGTTGTGCATATAACATGTTGTCGTAATGTAGATTTGTGACAGGGTCGGTCATACCCTGGTTAGGCCTAAAAAGGACATAATCTAAGGATATTTCGTTCGGGCTGCCCATGTAGGCGAAAAACGGATATACATTGATGAAAAATGGGGAATTGATTTGAGATTGGAAATTCAACATGGGTTGGAGATATTGGGCCAACTCGGGTTTAAACGCCCCGGAAGACGGAGGGAAAGAAGTAGCCAATATGGCTGTAGAATGGGCAGTTGTGACAGTTACTTGGTTAGTTAAACCAAGAGACTTAAGGGCAGAATAGACACCTTTCATAGCAGGGAACAAATATGACATTAATTGTGTGTCACCCCCACCTAAAACTTCGTTACCTACAACAATGCATGTAATTTTGGTTTGGCTAATGTAAGGTTGTACATGAGTTTGGATCCAAGCTTGGGCCTTAGACGGGTCGGTCATGTTTTGTAGGTATTCGCTTCCTAACCCGATTGTGAATTGGACATTCGAGTTAGCGAAGGCCATAAGGACATTCGGGTCAGCATCATATAGCTTGACCCGACTAACTTGAATGGATTGTAGTAGGATTGCTACACGGCTTGGGGAGGGCAAGTTGTTGGCTATTTGCCCATAGTTAATTCCCACTCCTAGGCCATCAATTCTTAAAATTGATCCTGCAATCAAAATACAACCAATAATTAAATTATTATTTTCAAGGGTTCCTTAATATTAAAATTGCTTGATATGATGAATGGGAGGAATAACCTAACGCATTATGTATCTCAATCTTGACAATTAAGCTACAACCAATTTGATTCTCACTCAATCATTACTCAAAAGACGTATTTTTTGTTAAACCATCTCACAACCGTTATTGTTACAGAAAAAGTAAGGTCCATAAAGGGTGTGAAAAGGCTATTTACGAAGAACTTGTATACGAATATTACACTAATACTTTACATTTAATGTTATATTTTTTTGGTATTGCGTAGAAAAGTGTTTACGTATTTAACTGTATCTTTTCTTTCTTTCTTATTTTTTACCATAGTATAGTGAGAAAATTTTGCATATTTTATTAGTTTGGTCAAATAACCATAATTTTTTTTTCCTAAGCAAAAACTTTTTTGCATTTTTTGCATAAATAAGTAAAACCTACAAAATGAGGAAAAAGGGTAGGTACCAATTGGCAAACCGGCAAATAAAACTAGTAACAACTACTCCGTAATATTGAATAAAGTTTGCATATGAAACATTTCTCAAAATTATCAGCTAAATTCCATTTTTCATAATCAGAAGAGTCACAATAAATGTGTAATCCATCCAAAAAGATGATTCTGGTTTTCGCCTAGTTTTCTGTCCTAACTAAAAAATTATTGACCGAATTTCCAGGAAAAGGAAAAAAAAAAAAGAGATAGAGAGACAGAAACCCAGAAATTTAAAAAATAAACTAGTTTGAATAGGTTGCAAATCAAACTAAATGAACAGTGACAATAGCAATATTAATCTGTGTTCTAAAAAGAAAATTTCCCATCAATTTGAAATGAAAAAATAAAAATAGAAGTATGAAGTACCCTGTTTTAATTCATATGGACAAATATATGATAGTCGAGATTAAATCCCGCCTACATCACTATCATTGAGGTGTCATCAACGCTTAAAAAAAGAGAATAAAGCTAGAGAGTAGTAGTAAAATATAGAGAGTGATTAGTACCTGAAATGAGGAAGAAGAAGATGAAAAATGAGGTATAATTAGCCATTGCAGATCTGATAACAACAATCATAAAAATCTTTGCCACCCACTTCAAAATCACTGTTATATCACCGGCCTTATTAATTATCACCTTAATTACAAAGATAATTAAGAAGCTTAGCTTCAACTTCCTCTGTTAATTAAAAATGAATGAGTATAGTAGTGTACGTCTCACATTTATTATCTTTCTTTCTCCTTTGATAATGGGAGAAAGAAAGATGGAAGGAAGGAGAGGAGGAGGAGAGAGTGGGAGCAAGAGGAAGTTGCGCACCCTCTTAAATATATGAATATAAATTATAGTATATGATATTTAATATGAAATAATGGACCACCAACTGTAAATATGGTAAGTTGTGGATCTTGCAATAATGGGAAATGGAAATGTGTAACGTATACAAGGGAAGAGGGAAGGTTTCTTCTAGGAGCACAATATTTACTCAAACGTTTCATAACCTCTTTTATTTATAGAGATGCTAAAAGTTTGTTTCTTGCTCATTTTACCGACATATTATGTTCTTTTATTGTTTTTTATTTCCAACTAGATATTGTATCCCAATTTGCATTTTTGCAACTAGGGACTTGAAGAGTTGTAGTTCTTTAGTGTATATGTGTGTGCGCTTTTTTTTTTTTTGGTTAATCTTGTTATCTAATGTTTTTGGTCAATCCTTAAAAAAGAAATGGTCAAAAGTTGATTAGTATTGTGATTCTGAATTAGAGTGATTAACTGATGTACATATGGATCATATCAAACACTTGAAATTTGAAGATAAAAGATTCTAATGAACAATACGTACTAGTCCAAAGCGTGGACGGAATACGAGTGGATCGCTTTTGGACCTTTATCAAATAAATAAATAATTACGAGTACAACAATAATTGTGCAAATGCCTTAAAGGTTTTAATTCACTGTATTAAACCAAAAAAAATAAATTATACTTAATTTTTTTTCAACTTACTAGGGTGGTTAACGCGCACGAGACGACTTGCCCTTTCTCGAAAATTAAATTGGGTTGTTTTCATGTTCTGTAGTCTAGTTAGGAATACTTGAGTTCATTTTTCAGTACACACCAGTTTTTAAATGCCCCTAATTATGCATGGTGATGGTCAATGAAATAGGTCACGATATTTTCCCCTCTCTCTCTCTTTTTTTTTTTGGTAAAAATCTTTGTTTAGATTTTTTTTTTTTAATAATTGTTTATGAGAGATATTCTATTGTGTGCATATGGATGATCAGAGTATCTCATTAATAATATTTGATCAATTAGATTTAAAATTATATACTCTCGATGTATAAATGATCCACAAATAAATTCAATGATCCACAAAATAAGTAGAATGATACAAAATCTTTAAGATTTAAGATAAACATTAGATCAGACAATACCTTAGAATTTGAGTTATCAAAATCATTATTAATTAGGATCTCACCCAACAATTATTAATAAGGATATTTACATGCCACATTGGTTTGTGCCATCGTATCATCACTATCAACATAAAAAAATATACGGAATACCAACCATATAATATCAACACATTAAACACCAAAAATCAGGATTATGTTTTACAAATGCAACGATGTAGGCATGTAGCGCGTTAGTCCTTTGCGCAATTGCACCGGCTACACGAGTACGCAGCTCCACCCCATAAAAATGTATGGCGCGTTATGAACACAATAATGACCCAATTTGTTGTTTCATGCCTTCTAAAATAGGTTACTTGAACATATGATTGCTACAACGAGTGCCCATTTTTTATGGAGAAAGTGACAATTCTAAACTCACCTATCCGTTTTATGTCGTACATACGTTCTTCCACCTACATGTTTACAATTAATAAAGATTAAAGGTGTAATTCAAATCTTGAGATCGAACCCTACATACTTGTAATATATATTGACACTATAAATTAAGATATGATATATACTAGTTAAAAATTATAAGGTTTGTCGATTATGTGCAATCAACTCTATCAAAAGAGTGTGGCAAATTTCATGCGAGTTATTGTACGAGTATATAATATGCTCGAAAGTCACAAAATTGGTGTTCCCTACTATAAACATTTTAATAGACTAAATAAATTGTTGTCTTTGAATTGTAAGCATGCATAAGTGTTCCTGAAATATTTTTAAAATATAGATGGACATATATATCATCCGTATACAAAGTATATTAAATTAAAAAAAAAAAAAATATGTCTTGGGTACCGCCTAGTGTAATCCATATACTACTAGTCTACTACGTATGTTGTATTGCATGATATGTGGCGCATTAAGAATTACAAGTGTCTCGTTGCTTTCATGGAGACTAACAAAGTCATAGCCATTTTTCAATAGGGGACACTCGTAAACACTAGTATTCAAACATTTAAATAATAACAAAATATATCAATCGGAAATTAAGGAAGATTTAATTTTTTTTTTTTATTGTCTAATGTAAAAGTTGTATATGAAGGTTACAAGAAATTGAGAATTCAATCTAAATAAGGTACTCCAAATAATTGTTTTCAAAAAAAAAAAAAAAAAAAAAAAAAAGGTACTCCAAATAATTTATAAAAATATATCTTAAACCTTTATATTCTCTATTATCCACTAACTACTAACACATACATCAAAATCTTATGTGTGTGTCCCTCTTTAAGTAGGTTCCTCCCAACTTTCAACACTTATCAATGAGCTTAATAAATTACTAAATTATAATTAACGATTAAAACATAGGAATAAAATAAGCTTTTGCTTCTAATTTTATGATGATACAGAGTAATCAAGAAGATAATTGTTGGAACTTTTTTTAAATTTTTTTTAGCTAAAACTGTAAAAGCTACGCCTTCACGGCGCCACCATAAATCCCTTTAATACAAAAACTTGGGGTGTTTTTGGTTTGAGTCAAAAGGGAGAAAAGTGTAAGAGCTTATACGAAGTGGATAATTGAAGCTGACACGAATTTACATCAGATTTTTAAAGTATACGTGTAATTTCACTATTAGTCACGTGTAAATACGTGGCAGCAGTCAGAATAAAAAAGCTACCTTTTTGACATTCATTTGACCAATCTACATCCATATTTTAAACAGTAAAAATATATATACTGCATATATACTGCATAACAAAGTCTTATATATGGCTGGTCATACCGTGTGACAGGAGATACTTCGTTAGTGTAATAGGGGTTATTTGGTCAGTGTTAAAGGTGTTACTTCGTCCTCAATGCTACAAGATTATTCGGTTAGTGTTATAGGAATTACTCAGTTAGTATTATATGGGTAACTTTGTCAGTTTTATATGGATTACTTTATTATTTTATAAGTGGGGCACACACAAAATGGGCTGAAATTGCATAATATTGTAGTTTGATCATAATATCTATACTCTAACGGTTAGAATTTTATAAGTGAGGGATAACGAATAGAATTTTTGTTTTTTTTTTAGAGGATTTTGAGATTATTTTTGTCACCTGTCTTTATAGCTATTTAACAAGAAAAAAAAATTTTGTATACTCTACATCAAAAATCATTTCGAAGTAAGCATATGCACCACTTGCTAGTTTCTCTCACTTGTTGGATATCATTCTTCATTGTCATACATGAAAATAAAAGTTGAACCCTTAATTTCAAGTTTAAATCAAAAGTTTCATTATTAAATTAAATCATTTGTATTGCTATTTGTCTTACATTGCAACCAAAATAAATGAATAATATAGAATAAAAATTAAACAAAAGTATAATTCAATTATGAATTTTATGCACATTATTATTGTTATGTACTATGTATATCCTTGATATAATTATATTATCCGACTCCAAAAATTAGTCATAGTAATTTAAATTGGATTAATGCATAGCAAATAGCAATACTTTATTATACTTGGCTATTGGCGCGCCATCTTCTAAAGTGGGGTGCTATTTGGGCAATTGTGCATGATTGCTCATTATATTAATTAGCTAATGAATGGAGTTGAGTTTTTACTATTTTTTTGGATTTTCCTATGTTCTATCCTAGTTGCAATTCAATTTTGGTTTACCAAGTTCGATTTGGAGGCTTGTTTCTTCTACGGAATACGTAATATAGTCGTAATTAACTACGTATTCTATGTTGAAATAATGAATCATCACAAGGGTGGTCAATTTTATCAACTATAATTATGACGTCCTCATTGAGGCTGATATGAGGTTTTTGATTTTGATTGATGCAAGTTCAAATATGGCGGTTGTATATGAGTCATTTATGATCTTCCTTTTTGCTCGGTTGAAATATATGTTAATTAGATTTTTCTATAAATTGTAATCTCTATTTGGAGAAATGATATCATCAATTAGTACGAGTAGTTAACTAGTGTGTGACCCGGGCGGTGTCCTGAGTTGCTAGTTTGTATTTGTTCTTCCTCCTAATCGTGAGAATCTACCCCCTCAAAGTATAATTTGCTAATCAAATTCGACTGTTTAGATAGTAAAAGTTGTTGGTTTCGAGTTTAAGTTTGGTTATAAAAAATAAAATAGTTGTCAAACTCAATCATTACATAATAGAAAGAAATAGTATAATAAGACACAAACTAACTTACCTGAGTTAACTATGATTTTGTAAGATAAAAAAAAAAATAAAAAATAAAAAAAATTAATAAATAGCTAAGATGGTAAAACTTTGTTGGTCTTAAGTTCAAGTCTTGTTATAAGCATTTTTTAGATGCAAACCTAATACATGTGAAAGTGACATGTCATGTTTATAATGACATGTGGCGCATATTGCTGACATGTTGAACTTGAAAAATGTAACACGTGAAACGTATTCTGTTTTAGAAACACTTTTTAATATATAAGTATAGATTCGTGATGAAGGGTTACATGTTTCAACTAATTATACTAATGATACGAATTATGAAAAGTCTTCTTAATTCAAAAAAAAAAATTATTTAAATCAATTTAGTTCATAAAATAATAATTTAAGATCAGATTTTCATATAAGTTCAGATGAAATCAGTTGAATCGGACATAACCTAATTAATTTAAAATCTTGTACCTAATACAAAGTAATTAATAAATATCCCTTATTATTATTATTATTATTTTTATTTTTTATTTTTGTCTTCTTTCTCCCAAATTTTACTTGTGTTTCATCAATATGAACATAAAACTAAAATAAATCAATAATTAGTAAAAGCCTTGCAAGAAAAGTCCAAATCAATCATCATTTCTTTCCAAGCCTTGAAGAGTAAACAAGTATCCTTTATATAATACTTGATATAAATTCTTAAATGGACCTGGTTCACACTAATTTATTGTGGACCACTAACATTAGAGAAAGTATGGTTGTTTTATTAACAAAAAAAAGGGTCACTATAATTTTTAAAAAAGGTCACTATGTTGAAATAAAAATCATTTTGGTAATATATAGGCCTAAGTGGATATTTTTGTAATGAAATATTTTATATACTAATCAATATGAAAAATAAAGGCCACTATGCTAAAATTAGGGTAATAGCGTCGTATTTCAAGTTCACAATATTATTAAACGTTGTAGTAGTTTTAATAAAGGTTACTATGTTAAAAATAAGGTTACTATGTTAAAAATAATGGTCACTATATTCAATATAATGTCAGTTGCGTGTGTATAGACCTCGGGTCCACAATAATATTATTGTGGACCAGATCCACACAAGTGTTTTTGAATACTTGATTTATAAGCATTAGTTAATCAAAGATATAACTTTTTAATTGGGAAACTAAATAATTATCTGTGATATGCTCATAAGCATCATCAATCCATCATCATCCATTAAAAAATAGGTAAAAAAAATAACAAACTTTAGACTAATTAATCTTCAAATAATAACTTATGAAAGCAAGGAAGTTAAACAAAGCATACATCACAATTTCATCTCCAGTTCTTCACGTCCACTAATTGTAATCTTTGCTATGATTCGATATTAATAATAATGAAAATTTGATTTTTACTCAATTAAAAAGAGAGAAAGTGCGACAATCATATGATGAGAGGCTGAAAAGCAATAACCAACCACCAAAAAAGGTCAATTTGATTAGATGCTCTTATTTGTACATTAATTTGCTGGCCTTTCGATCGTTTGTTTTCATTTAATTAAAGAGGTACTACTACATACTTCGTATCGTAGTAAGTATAGCTTTCAATATTTTATTCAAAATAATGATGCAATCCTTAATTATTAATACAATAAATAAATATATTAGTATATTAAAGTAGCTAAAATCTAGTTGTACAACTTATATAATTGTGACATTCTTACAATAGGGATATTATTTTATGGTATATCGGCAATTAAATTATTTAAAGTTATAAAATTTTAACTAACTCATCATTAAACGCAAAATTAGCATCCTTCAAAAAACAAAAAAAAAAAACAAAAAAAAAAAAAAAAAAAAAAAAAAAAAAACTCAAAATTAGCTTATATACTTGTAGAATTGTAATTTAAGAATATATAATTTATACATTGGATTATTTAATAAACCCTATATAAAAATTTACCTTTTCTCCTACGCAAATACTTATGAAATCTATTATTTTGAACTCGTACATTCGTCATCTCATGCTCAAAAGAAAACTTGACACAATTTTTTTTTTCTCTTTTGAGACATTGAGAATCAAATCTTCCCATCAAGACACCCTACTTCTTTTGAATTAAGCACTACTAATACACAATGAAAGTTGGATTTCAAAATAGGACACTTTATTCTTATTCCCCCCCCCCCCCCCCCCCAACTCTAATTGTCAAAAGATCATTCACTAAAATAGACTTTTTTAGAATTAGAAATGTGGAATGATTGTAGTTATGATTGAGCTTTCTATTTTCTAATCATCGAGATTAGTAGATTTTTTTTTACAAAAATTGGGCCTTAATTATTTGTTTGCTTCGGTTCAAAAGGTTCTGGTCCATTGGGCTAATGAACTTGTCTAGAACTCCAATAATCACTAGGCCTCAATGCACTCCAAGATCCGGCATTATTGTTTTGAGCAAGCACAATTATTGTTTTGAGCAAGCACATCATTTTTACTCCATTCACCATTGTTGCAAGAAGACGAATATGGCGACGGACTACATGGCAAAGCAGAGGCACCACCATAACACTCTATTTTGGTCCTTTAATCAAAGGGGCTAACCTAGCTTTTCTCACCCAATCAAAAAAAAAAAAAAAAAAAAATTGATGGAAAAAAAAAATCATCTTGAATTTATGATTAATATTTTGGTACACAAAAACAAAGTCCAAGCATGTTGAAAATGGAAAATTTTCATCCTATAAATCTGTCCTCGCATCATGCCATTTAAACTCATGTAGCATACGTAGTATAACATTCTGTAAGCCTTTTTTTTTCCAAAAGACTAGTGTAACATAACCTGCTTGATCTCAGTCGAGAATAGAACGTCAAACTGGATGATTAAACTAAGAAAAAACTGTACCAATATTCACATTCAAGTGATTCAAATATTGAAAAAAATAATAATAATAATGTTAGAGAGACATAAACTTAATTGGGTATAGGAGAGACTCGGAAAGAAGGATGATGAAATTTTTTTCGTCAGTTTTTCAGTATGCTGAAGTGTTAGACGAGGTCAGAGGGATCATTGATGTGCATGCTCTAATACAATTTGACTGAACTGATTATCGCGAGTATTGCCCGAGTTTAGACAGGATAAACAAGGTTTAGGTGCATAATCCTAAATGTTATTTACAATTAACTGATTTAGCTTATTCAATGAATGACATTAAGTTCATAATATTAGTCAGGCCACAGTTACTAGTATAGGGTACGTAAAAGATGATCTAACATAACTGATGATCAGCTATAACACAAAATTTGGAGCAAAACAGTTTAAACAATATAATCCTTCATTCCTTCTCATGATCCAAGTGAGCTATTCAAGTCATTCGAGACTTGAGATATTACATTTAGATAAGACTTCTTTGATCAACAAATGAAAAACTAAAAGAGAGGCAAAATCTCTGAAAAAGTTGAAAAAAACCACCACCTCGAGATTTATTACATCATACAACTAAGATCCATGGCATCTGACCATCGGCAACACCCAATATATGATCTCTACTTTATTTGAGGAGTTTCCAAATGACTAATACCTCAGTAAAGATCGCCCTCCTTGTGGGTATGGATTACACAGTCTGATCGCGGGTAAGAAACACACGTGAGCAAATAACCTTTGTCCATTTGATTGTCGTCAAGGAAGGATCCATCGGACTGATCAACTGTTCCACTTACGAGCTGACCAGCACAGGTTGAGCAGGCACCTGCCCTGCATGAGTAAGGCAAGTCAACCCCAGCCTCTTCCGCTGCATCGAGGATGTAAGCATCATCGGCAGCCTCAAATTCATGTTCTGTTCCATCTGGCCCGATCAACTTAACCTTGTACATTGCCATTGCAGTGGTTCTATAGCTGGATGAAGATTTCAAGCCAAATGACTTGGAGATACTTTTCACAGAACCCAGAGATACAGGGCAATTGACCATTGGGGTCATTGCTGTTGGCTTCGGAACGGTTTTAAGCAAGCATTGGGTAGGGAGCTTCACAGTCGACATTTTTAAGCCTGAAATTCATTAAAACACATCTTAAGCATGCAAATGATTACAACTTAGTAAAGACAAATTCAAGGGGTAACACGCAGGATAAATCAACTTTATGAGATAACTACAAGTTAAAGTGTAATCACGAGAAGATGAAGCTCAAAAATATATACGTTGTATAGTCAATTAAGTCTTACGAAAATTTGGCTCAAGAGTTGTATGAGCAGCAACAAAATACACACATCTTCATTGTTAACATTCTTAACAAACAATTTCATCCTGATCCAACAGGAGTTCCATTCGAAAAAAACATCAACCTCAATACTTCGTATACATTATCACTAAAATGCCAATCAGACATTCAATTATGTTCAGACTCAACTTCACTACTAGAGTAACTAATTCGATAGCTCTGCACATTAAGCACCAAATAATATACTATATCCTTCACTGGTCGCGGTCATACAGCACCGTTCTACTTAAACTCTCTCATGGAAAAAAAAAGGCATATTCATTCTAAAACTTAACCATAGTATTCTATCAAACTCTATGATCCTTCCATTTTTCCCTTGCCCGTGTTTACGGGCTTTTCTATCTCTCTATAAAACCCACCTTCACCCTTTTCCTTAAACCTTCAAACTAACACATTATCTTTTCGTTCTTATCTTCCACATTCAATATTTTTCGTGAATTGCATATTTTGGTACTCTACACTATTCGTGGTCTATTCACTACAACTATATAAAGGCAGTTACTTTATTCATAAATCATTATAAAGCAAAGTTCAAGATCAAATTTTGTAATTTAAGGTCTGTTCCAAATTACTGAAAACAACTGAATTGAAGTGATTGGGGCTGAACTGAACTGAATAGAGCTGAAATGAATAGTTTATGAGAGACGGAAATTAGGAACTGAACTGAAATTAAGCAGAACAGACCCTTAAACTAAATAGCACTAACGAGGCAGAAAAATATAAATTAACAAATGACAATTTTAAGTATAAAACGACCATAAATTCAATAGTTGTAAGAACGTAGCTTTTATGTATTCATATAGTGTAAATGATAGTCGACTAATTGGTAAGAGTGGTAAGCCAGTAACAATGATAAAAATCTAAACTTTAAATTCTTATTATGCTCCTAAATAATGTATTTGCTGATTTATAATTGACCTGAAGCCAGAAAACCAAATAATTTTCTTTTAATGGGATTTTTTTTTTTCAAATCGGGTAAAGATGAAGAATTTGAATGAAAACCCAATAAATTTTGCCTGCGATTAAAGAGATGTAATAATTGGTAAAATTGTATTATCAATTTAGGTTTAGATTACAAACCCTTAAATTATTTTGTTTGAAGAGGGTCACTTTCAGATTAAAAATATAAATCCAAAAACCTCACTCTCACAAAAAATCCCAATACATAAATTCAAAATTACACAAAGAAATGACAACAAAAAGTGAAAAGATTCAAAAGTCAAAACACCCAAATAGAAAACATAGATCAAACCAAAAGATTTCAAGATTTCAAATAAAAATAACAACATTAAATTAATGGCAAAATAATTAGAGAGAAAAAATGAAGAAGAATTTTACCTGAAAAGAGGAGAGAGAGAAGAACGGAGATTACAAGGAGTTTTGATTGTGAATGTGAAGGCTAACCCTCTTTGAAGGTGGCTATGCTTTCTTTTATATGGAAAGGGGAAGAGAAAGGGAAATGAGACTTTGCCGCAACACACTTACAAATTATTTTAGAATTTCTAGAAAGTTTAGGAACAAAATAGTAACATGACTCTTCCTAATGCTAATTAGGCAATTGGAGGAAATTATTTGGGTAGATACATGAACCCTCCCCGGATTATTCAAATTCAAGAACCAAAGATTGGACCGATATAATTTGTTATGAGTCGGATTGATTCAATTGGATCAAAACTCGTATCAAATATATTTGCTTAATTACGGTAACAATGAAGTCGTATTTTACCATCTTTAATATACTCACATGTCTTATCATTGTTATATAAACTAGCTTTTTGGTCCGTTCAATGCACGGGTTGTTACTTTGGTTAATTATTTTCATATGTAGGTATGTTTTATTTCTATAACTTAAAAGGAAAACAAAAAATAGAGTGAGAATAGAACTGTGAAAGAAGATGAAGGAATTTAGTTATATTCATAAAGATTGTGGGATATGAAATAACATATTAATTAAGATTATATTTAAAGTCTATGAGATGAAAAGACAATTTTATAATAATTCATATATTTATGTAATGCGTAATTATTATTATTTTTGAATAGATGTAATGTGTAGTTGTGTACTAATTAATTGAACTTTATTTTATTATGAGGGAAATGAAACACTTCACTTTCTTAATTGAATTTGCATAAAAACTTAAATACAAATATTAAAGGAGATGACATGTGTCATATGGGTAATGAGTGACTTGTGATGCCACGTGTCATTTGAAAAAGTTGTGGTTTGTGTTTTTAAATACTAAGTATAGACTAAGTATAGATATAGATATAAATATCTCATTGATTGTGTATGATTTAATAAAAAAACTTGTATTTTAATAACAAAAAAAAACTTTAAAACAAATGTGAAAAATAATACTACCTTCGATTTTTATTATTTGCAACTTTGGAATATTTTATATCTCAAAAATAATACCCAAAGTTGCAAATTAATAAAAATCGGAGGTAGTATAATGATGTGATACTACTCCGTAAGTAAATAATTATGTGTTTTTTTTAAAAAAAAAAAAGTAATTATATACTACTTCGTACTTATTTTTTTGGAGAAAGAAAACCTCTACACGTGGATTACCTTAACCCATATAAATTTAGGAGTGTTCCATCTTAAAATCAATTGGTGATATTCCAGCATGTAGTTCGAATCCGAATTCGAAGAAGGCTAATCATGAGGTTAGATGTTAGCTAGTGGGGTGAAGGTGCCGTGCTAGAAGTAGCTAGCGTTGGTGGTCTCTTGAGGGGCACGGGAAGCCACATTTGTCGGGTCCAACATCGCACGGCCAACGGTTTAGCTATTATAACCCATTATTATAAGTGTATTCTAATTTGTTTCTTTCTTATTAATTTGTATATAAAAATTAAGTATATGCAATTAGTGCAGTCCTGAGTCCTCTAATAATTCATTTTACGTCATTTTTAGTTTCAAAGACTCTACAAGCAACTCTTTTGATTTATTTTAACATTGGGGCTCACATAATAATACGGAGTAATCTGCTACTTTCTGAAAATTACTCTGTAATTAACTTTTGAAACAGTTGGCAAAATTGGCAGTAATTGCATATAGTCCGTTCATGTTTCACGAGGACAATGACCAACTTGGTGAAACAGCATGCCCCAGCCACCGATGGTTTCATTTTTCTTACTTCCTCCATTTTTAAATATTTGCTCCACTTTATTTTGCGGCCGTTTTTAAATACTTGTTTCATTTTCATATTTGGAAAACTTTTATAATATTTAATTCATTTCTCTCAACTAACGAGACTCAATTTTATTACTTTTAAATTCTCTCTTCTCTCATTTACCTTACACTAACCCCACTATCTCTATATTTTATTACTTTCTCCGATTTTTCTTTAAACTCCGCGCATTGAGAAATGGAGCAAGTATTTAAAAATCATTATAATGCACTCTTATTTAACTTTTACGAGTACATTATTAATATAACTAGAGCTGTCAAAAGTTGACCCGACCCGAAATACTGACTAAAACCCGATTATTAACCGACCCATCTAAAATTGAAAAAATGGTAACCCAAACCCGACCTGAAACCAACACTAGACCCGAGTTGACCCGAGTATGTGAGACCTGAACCCGAACATGAACTGACCTGGAGAATACCTGACCCGAATGTAATCCGTAAATTATTGACCTGAATCGAACCCGACTTGAACCGAAATTAACCCAAACCCGTTTTAACCTGTCAAAACCCGAATTTAACCCGACTTGTTACTAACCTAACCTGAATTCAACCCGAATCGTTCCTAACCCGACCCGAATTTAATCCAACCTGTTACAAACCCGACCCGAAATCAACCCGACTTGTTATTGACCTAACCCAAATTCAACCCAACTTGTTATTGACCCGACCCGAATCTTACCAGACCTATTACTATCACGACCCAAAAATTTAACCCGATCTGTTACTAACCCGACTCGAAATAAACGCGGCTTATTATTGACCCGACCTAAATTCAACCCAAATTGTTCCTAGTCCGATTTCAAATCACCTTAAATGCAATTTAGACCACCTTATTATTGTTGATCAAAGCATTTTGTCTAGGAAAACCAAGTCGGTCCAGGCCAGCAAAAAAAAGGAGCATCATCCTCAAATTTTAGAGTTAAATATAATATATATTTGTTGTATTGTCAAAGAAGATAATTATCTTCCTAAATTATAGACTATGCTTCCCTAGTATATTGCATATACATATAGTCAAAGGAAATAATTAGCTTGATGAAAATGATAATTATTTATTTATAATTAATTAAACCCGAATATGACCTGACTTGCAAACGACCCGACCAGATTGTAACATGCAAATTATTGACTTGAATATCACCCGACTTGAATCCGAGAATGACCCGACTTGGAAATGACCTAACCTGATTATAACCTGCAAATTATTGACTTGAACCGAACCCGACTTGAACCCGAGAATGACCTGACTTAAAAATGACCCAACCTGATTATAACCCGCAAATTATTGGCTTGAACCGAACCCGACTCAAACCCGAGAATGACCCGACCTGATTCTAACCTGCAAATTATTAACATGAACCGAACAAGCTGACTCAAACCCGAGAATTACCCTAACCCTTTTTATTAAGCCGTGAAAACCCAAATTAAACCCAACCTATTGTTCAACCGACCCGAATGTAACCCGACCAAAATCCGATAAAAAGTATGACCTGATGTGTCCCGACTCAAGCATGACCAAACCCAAACCCACTCTTATCGACCAAAACCCACTCTTATCGACCCACTCTTATCTTATCGACCAAAACTCGACTCGTTTACGCGAATTGACAACTCTACCGAAACCTCCGAAATTTCTCAAAAAGTGTGGATATTAGCCTTCAATTTTGGATTTTTTTACTTTTTATATCCCGGAAATAAAAATTGCCGAAATGTTTACCATTTTCTCTAATACCCTCCGGAAGTCCAATTAGGTGTGTGGAACCATCCAATTTGCTTTTAAATGGCCAATTTACTGGTTTACAACTTGCATCAATTTTTCCAGTTTTCAACGACCAATTTAATTAACTTGCACCGAACCCGACTTGAACCGAAATTGACCGAAACCCATTTTAACCCGTCAACACCCGAATTTAACCCGACTTGTTACTAAGCTGACCTGAATTCAACCCGACTCGTTCCTAACTCGACCCGAATTTAACCAAACATGTTATAAACCTGACCCGAAATCAACCCGACTTATTATTGACCTAACCCAAATTCAACCCAACTTGTTATTGACCCGTCCCGGATTTTACCAGACCTATTACTTATCCGACCCAAAAATTCAACCCGATATGTTACTAACCAGACTCGAAATTAACCTTGTTATTGACCCGACCTAAGTTCAACCCAAATTGTTCCTGACCCGATCAAATCACCTTAAATGCAATTTAGACCCCCTAATTATTATTGATTAAGACGTTTTGTCTAGGGAGACCAAGTCAGTCCAGGCCAGCAAAAGAAAGGAGCATCACCCTCAAATTTAAGAGTTAAATATAGTATAGTTGTATGACAAAAGGAGTTAATTATCTTCCTAAATTATAGATTATAGTTCCCTAGTATATTGTCATATATATTATAGTCAAAGGAAATAATTAGCTTGATAAAAATGATAATTATCTATTTATAGTTAGTTGAACTCGAATATGACCTGATTTGGAAATGATCCGACCTGATTGTAACCTGCAAATTACTGACTTGAACATAACTCGACTTGAATCCGAGAATGACCCGACTTGAAAATGACCCAACCTGATTATAACCTGCAAATTATTGACTTGAACCAAACCTGACATGAACCCGAGAATGACCCGATTGAAAATGACCCGACCCGATTATAATCCGCAAATTATTGACTTGAACTGAACCCGGCTCAAACCTGAGAATGTCCCGACCTGATTCTAACCCGCAAATTATTGACTTGAACCGAACCCGAGAATTACCCTAACCCGTTTTAACGCGTGAAAACCCGAATTAAACCTGACCTATTGCTCACCCGACCCGAATGTAACCCGACCCAAACCCAATAAGAAGTATGATTCGACGTGACCCAACTCAAGCATGACCCAACCCAAACCCTACACGCATAGATTATGGAATTAATCCGAATTCACCCGACCCGGGTTGACCCGATGCACTCTTATTCGACCCGTTTACCCGAATTGATAGTTCTAAATATAACATACTCTACAACTCAACATTTTTGATATCCTAGGATAGTGGGATGCAAGGTGCACCTATATATATATATATAGGGAATGGATCATGTGAAAACAAGTCTAAGGCTGAAAACTAAAAACAAGTAATCTAGACCATTGATTCTAATCTAACGGAGGAGATTAATTTCGTGTATTAGACATACGCTCACTTCTTCCTCCTTCACACATCTTCTCTCTCTAAAATTTCAAGCAATTCTTTCTCTCTCTTTCATGTTTTGGATGGAAATTCTATCATCAAATTGGTAAGTTTATCAATTTCATCATCAATTTCTTCAATTGTTTAAATGTATATGTTCAATTTATTTAGCTATTTTAATTTTTCGGTTTAATTTCTTCAGTTATAGTTCGATTTTTCGGCTTTAGTTTTCACTTTTGTTCGATTTTTACGGCTTAATTTGTTCAGTTGTGTTAGATTTTTTGTGCTAAGTTTTTTTCAACAATTTTGTTTGATTTTGCGATTTCGTGTTCGATTTTGTTCAATTTTGTTCGATATCCTATTTGATTTTGCTTGATCTTAGTAAATTAGGTTTTTATGTGTAATTTTTTGCTCGAAATTCTACTCTTTACTTTATTTGAGCTATTTCATTCTTAATCGAGTTTCATATGAGTGTAATTACGTTATAATTCGACTTAATTTCTTCGTTTGGCATTCTTGAGCTTCATTTGTATTTTATTTGTAATTTTTGCTCGACTTTATTCCGGTTTTGAATGCAATTGTATTTTCGTTTAATTTTGTATTTTCTAATTGGCTGAATTGTTGATTGTTGGAAGTTGAATTGCTGATGTTGGAGTCGAGCTTTGGTGGCGAATTGGTGGAGCAATTGGTGGCTGTTGTGTGGGCGTCTGATAAAGCCTTCTGTAAATGCGATTGCTAGCTGCATGTATTAAATAGTAAAGTATGTTCTGATCTGCATATAATTAGTCAATATTAGCTGGTTGTTAATGTTTCTGAATCTACAATTATTTCTGCAGCTAATGCTAAATTAGATGATATGGTGTTACAATTTCAAAATATATCAAAATAGAGCCACTGCTTTTCAATTTCTATCTTTTAGCCAAAGACGAATTGTTGTTATTCTTCCATATAGTTTATGGTGAATGTTACTTGGACTTGCATAGTTGGTTGGAGTGACTAATGGTGCAAACATGAAATAGTTGATTTTAGCAAATTACAGTCTATGGCTTATGTTGATTTTAGCAAAAGTAAGTAATTGATAATAAACTGGTCATTTTTTTAAAGTCTACAAGTTTACTAGTACCGCAAATCTTGTAATCCATTGTTTATTAAAGCTATAGTTTAAGTCTGCAAGTGTAATTCATTCATTATGTTCTCATGATGAGTGATTCGTTATTAGTGCAAATAAAGCCTGACATTTTTATTATAAACCTTCTCAAAAAAATAGTAAGCAACTCTATAGATTAGCATTAGCCCCTTCTAATTCATATAGCTTCCTTGAGACTCTCTGGCCTCTATCATCAATCAGATTGTTGTTAGTAGGTTAGGTTCTACACCGTATACATACAAAGTTACCAACCAGCTTTGTCCTTGATTCTCAAAATGGTTGCTAAATTGCTAGCAAAGGTAATTGCTTTGATCTTGTTTATTCGGATGTTATGTATGCATTGTTATACTGGAAGTTCAGCTTAATGCTTATGCTATCTAGTGTAATAACTGTTTTTTGGAGTTTGCAATTGATATTTTTGTTGAAGGTGGTCAGACACAAGTCTTTTTTTTTTTTAATGTATATGTTTTATTTCAGTTTCCTTGATTTTTTTTTACAGGCAAAGTATGAATCTAGGCGCACAGGCCGCACACATTTCCAAAGTGATAAAGATCAATGCAGTGCACTTTATAGGCATTTAAAAGAAAGATTGAAGGCCGGTCATTTTACTATTAAACAAATCTTTGACAGATGCAGAACGTGCTTGCCTGCCAACAATTGAAATTGAACATTGGAAGTGGCTTGTATTTAAGTATTGGAACTCTACAAAACAGAGGGTAAGTCTTGAGATTTTGCTTGTAATTACATTACACTAAGTGACATTCGTCTTTTTAATCCAGCATATAATTTTTAAATGTTTTAGGAAATGAGTGAAGAATTGAGCTAATGCTAATTCAAAGAAGATCGAATCTGAATGTGGTGCCATCAATAGCTAGGATAATCTATGAATTGGGGAGCAATCTTTTGTAGAATGTTAGTTTAAACAAGAATTATAATTGTGATTTCTGATGTTATATCAGTGAATCCTGTGCGATTTATGATTTATGGCTGCATGTTAAAAATAATAATAGCCTCAACAATTTATTAATGCCAAGTTTTATGGCGATTGACTCTTCTGGCCCAAAATCAGTCCACGAATATGTTGTCAAGGTTAGTTTTAATTGTTTTTTGCAGCTCAATTTTTACCTTGTTTGTTAAATTCTCAAAATTCCCAATCTTGCTGTATTTTGATTAGCTATGATGTTGGTTTTCTGTTTTCAATTTCATGTTTATTGGATTAATATTAGTAATTTTTCATAAATGTGGTCCGTCTTTGCAGGACTATGTATTTGTCTATGGTGTTGCATCTATAAAGTACTATGTCGTCATGCGTTATCTGATAAGACAAATGTTTTGGTTGTAAGCATCTACGTTTTTGGCATGTTGAAAGCCTATTAGCTCAATTGGTCGAGCACCGTGTAATCACGGGATGTAGGTTCGAATCCTACATAGACTTTTTTAATACCCTTTATTTTTATATTTAGTGACCTATGGGTAAATGGCGTCAAATTGATATAATTACCCTAAGTTTATATATAGTTACCTTATTTCCGTATATAAGGACCTTAGTATCATGGAAATTTTGTAAGTTTTATTTCAGTCACCTTATCTTTGTATATAACAATCTCTATGTAAATGTTGTCAAAATCGACGTAGTTACCTTATTTTTATATATAGTGACCTTTCTTTTTGTATATAGTGACCTTTATGTAAATGGTGTCAAAAACTTAGTCGATGTAGTTACCTTATTTTTGTATATAGCGACCTTAATGTAAATGTTGTAAAAATTGATATAGTTACCTTATTTTTGTATATAGTGACCTTTATGTAAATGTGGTTAAAATTGAAATAGTTACCCTATTTTTGTATATAGTGACCTCTAAGTAAATATTGTAAAAATTGATATAGTTACCTTATTTCTATATATAGTGACCTCGGTGTAAATGTCATCAAAATTAATATAACTCGATATAATTACCTTATTTTTGTATATAGTGACCTCTGGGTTGTTTCACACCATCAGATTATCTAGTGAACATTCAATGGCTAAGATTGCTTGTTTTTAGTTTTCACCATAAGCACTGTTTTTAGCGGAACCTCCCCGTATATATATATATATATATATATATATATATATATACTGGAACCTGGATTAATTAATAAGGAAATGTTTCCGTCAAAAAAACAAAAAAATAAGGAGATGTTAATATGTTACTGATGTATGATTACACTAATTCAAACTTGGCCCAATGTACGAATTAGGCCTCTAAAGCTCAGATGGAAACATGGAGCTGAATTTAAGTGGGCCACTAGGGTGGGCTTCACCCATATCAAATACTGAACTTTGAGCTGATTATTGGTAATTAGATTTATAACGCTAATTAATACGAAGTTGCTTCGAAGATCTGATCAATTAATCACAGAACCAGGCAACTAACTATACTCCATTTCTTTGATTATTACTTCGTATTAATAATATGACAATATCTCCTCCAAATTAAATCAACATCGTATAATATAATGTTGTACTAATAAGATTTTAGTTTAATGACAAAGATTGTCGCAAGTTCAAATCCTTGAAACAAAAAATATACGAAGTACTACTATATGTAAGCATAAGACTACAACTAATCCCAAGTTTGTTCAAGAACCTAAAGAATTACATGATATCTAAAGCCAATACTCTTTAAGAACTGTAAAACAGTGTGATTTACAGAGTAATACTAATCATTTTCGAACTTCATAACACATACACAATGGCTAATAGAAACCCTTATCAATTGATTCCGCGTATTGATAAATATTAATACTACCTCCGTTAATTATTATGTGCAACAAAGGAATATTTTATGTCTCACAAATAATACCCCTTTGTTGCACATAATAATTAACGGTTAGTATATCCAAACCAAAAATATCATTCTTTAGTCATGAAAACATGTTAGTTGGTCCAATTATTCTTATATTTACCCAAAAAGTTCTTGATTATGTGCTGTCAATATTGCTTAGTAGCCCTGTCAAAAAAAAAATGCTTAGTAGCAGTTGAGTTACATGACTGACTAAACGAAGGGAGTTCTTTTGACAAGTTCATAACTTAAGAAAGTTAAACCTGTACTCTTCCTATCATTAAAACTAACTACTCATATTTAATAATTTGAATGTAATTAGTAAAAGTCTAATTCGAAAATAATGAACAATTCAATTATATGTTTGTCGTTGAATTGAAAAATTCGTGCTGACATAGGTTATATCTAGTAGAACATTTTAAAAATAATTTTATTCAAGACTTGCACAACTTTATTTATTATTTTAGTGATTTTATGTCATGGAATTAATCCAAGCAGTGGCTTATATAAAGGCCGTGAACATATCATTTGCTTCACAACTCATCTTCATTTAGCAATTTCAAATCTTATATCAAAATTCCCTTAGAAAACAATAAAAATCTCTTGTGGGAATCATCTGATCTAAGTACGTCCATCTAACAAAATGGCTCTAAATCATGCTTCACTCATGTCTTTCTTATTCATGACCTTGGTCGCAGTTTCATTTGCTCGCGAATACCCCACCCCGGGGTATATGGCCCCATCGTACTCTCCTGAGTACAAGGCGCCTATTTATAGCCCAGCACCAGTATACAAACCACCCATTTACTCACCACCACATGTGTATGAGTCTCCGGAATACACTCCATCACCAGTGTACAAGTCCCCAACTTACCCACCTATGTACAACCCATCACCGGTTTACAACTCTCCAGAGTACAAATCTCCTGAATACTACCCATCACCGGTTTACAAATCCCCCGAGTACAAATCTCCCGAGTACAAATCCCCTGAGTACAAATCTCCTAAATACACCCCATCACCAGTTTACAAATCTCTCGAGTACAAATCTCCTGAATACACACCATCACCGGTTTACAAATCCCCCGAGTACAAATCCCCCGAGTACAAATCACCTGAGTACAAATCTCCTAAGTACACCCCATCACCAGTTTACAAATCTCCTGAATACACACCATCACCGGTTTACAAATCCCCTGAGTACAAATCCCCTGAGTACAAATCTCCTAAGTACACCCCATCACCAGTTTACAAATCTCCTGAATACACACCATCACCGGTTTACAAATCCCCTGAGTACAAATCCCCTGAGTACAAATCTCCTAAGTACACCCCATCACCAGTTTATGAATCTCCAGAGTACAAGTCTCCAAAATACACCCCATCACCTGAGTACAAGTCTCCACCAGTCTACAGTCCACCATCATACGGATCTCCTGCATACACTCCATCACCAATTTATTGATTATTTATCACCTCATTACAAATGCGCAAAACCTACTAGTAGTATTCTACATATTTACACCGAGTATTCAATTTAACCATTGTTATTAGGTTTGGTAAATTTTTTATATCTCATGTTTGTTTTATGTTCAATATATATATTTGTCAGCTAATAATGAGCTTGTGTATTGTACAGGCTATTTGTGTAATACAGTATAATTTATATATTTAATTTATAAATAAATGTTACGAGTTTTTCTTAATTCTGATGTATCTACCTATTACGTACGTAGTATTATTATTTGCTTGAGGTGCCATATACATCTAGACATCTAGTAAATTAATGTCATAATTTGGTCAATGCATATACTCCCTATATATAGGACTTATCAGGTGGTAACAAAATTTGATTACCAGAAAAATTAAAGTTTCTAATAGCTTTCAGGTTATAATGAGTAAACAATATTAGTTAGACTGCTCATTGTGCTCAAAATTTAACAGATAAGGAGTTGAAACAGCAAGCAGTCAAACACATCATATAAGAACGTTATTCATGGTTAAAACAAAATATAACGACCTCAAACTTAAAAAAAAACAAAATAATAATAATAAATAAATAAAACTGCCTAATGGTCTAACATTGTGAGTTGTGTGACATTTTCGTTGTATGGAAGTAAGTCAAATTTTAAAATGAAAGAAGTAACATTTTTTTTGGAAGACAAATGAAAGAAGTAACATACTCCGTATTCAATAGTTTTGTAAAAAAAACGTATTCAATAGTGAATCACATATTTGAAAATTTAATACATAAACTAAAATTATTGTTGAAAATATGATTGGTTTTCAACAGTAATAGTTAACGAAAAACAAAATATATCTAACAACAATCTATTCAAATTTCACTTATATGACATAAGGTCTATTATGTTCAACTTTTCTTCTCTCATAGACAATTCATTTCAGAGTTCAGTTCAGTTCAGCCCTAATTAGTTCAGTTCACTAAAATCGTCAACCTTTGAGACACAACACAATTATAAAAGAAGTATCGCTGATGCGTTGTGACATTATCTCAAACTAGGGATGGCAACGGGCCAGATCTAGATCCGTCTTTGTATCAAGGATCCAGATCCGACCCAGATCTGTCAAGTCTGGAGAATGGAGACCCGGATCCAAATCCGACGGGTCCAACAGATTCGGATCCAATATATTTTGCCTAATTTCTTGCAAAAAATGTAATGTTTGGTCAAAAAACACATTTCAAACTTCCGTCGAGGGCTATTAAGTTCAACCTAAATTAAATTTATACAACTAATCTAAAAACACAAAGTAACCAACTTATACACTTATATTTTAAAATAAAAATTATAAACAACGAAAAAAGTACGATGTTTCAAATGAGCAAGTGAAAAAATAACGATGATGTATTCGATAAGCGACGAAAAAAATACGATGTTTCAAATGAGCACCCAAAATTCATCTCTTGAAATGGCTAATCTTTATCACTACTAATATTATCAACATCTTTAATAAAGAAACAAACAATTTTAGTTTTTTTAATAGGAAAATTAAAAAACAGGTAAACGGATCTGGGTCCGGATCTAGGGGTCAAATCTGGATCCATTTTTTTTTTCAGTCGGACCCGGATCCGACCGGATTCGATGGGTCCAAAATTTGAAGACCCAGATGTGTGAAAAACGAATCTGGATCCACAAATCCAGGTCGGGTCCAGATCCACTGCCATCCTTTATCTTAAACTATTATGTTTCATGAACTATTGTATAGAGAAAAAAATGTTTTAACGCTAACTTAGCACGGAAGCCATAGGGTGAGGAAAATGATGAAAATACCTCTGCAATTCTGCATAATCCAACTCATTATCGTTAATATCATGAATCCCACGACACCTTAGGATTGGAGACCATTTTTATGGTTTTTTTTTAAGAAAATATGAGTTTGATCATTTACTTACCATCCAATATTTATTTCTCTATCTCATTTATCCATCTTGTATAATTGTTGCTCATATCCACATCAACAACCATATAACTTAAAACACCGTCATACTACGAAAGCATGAGATTTTTGGATCTTTGGGCGTCTATTCAAAAATTTCAGGCGTTGTCATGGTTTGCCTAGAATTCTCGAACAAAACCCCGGGAGATCTGAAAATCCCAAGCGTTCCAGGAGTTCCTAAGGAACGACCGAAAAAAAATGTATCTGCTCGCCGGTGTCGATCCTGTTTCCTTTGCGATTTCCGGACATATTATCCTCCCTTGTAACCTCGACACGAAAATTAAAAATTAAAAGATTAAAAAACGATTTTGTTGGTGGTTGAATTTGGGTGCCTTGCTTGGTGGTGGACCCAGTGGTCGCTTTTGGTGGGTGAAATTAAGGATGTTAGGAGTGAAGAAAGATAAAGAGGTAAAAGTGAAAATAATGGAGTATATGTTTGAAGGGTTATTTAAGGGGGTAGATAAGTATGTTCATTTATAAAAACGGAAGTTATCTGGTGTATATCGGGCATTATTTAGTACCATATATGTTTTTCCCTTGCAAACAAAGCCGAGAGTATTTCATTGGTATTGATGTAATATACTTCCTCTTTTTTCTTTTTTTTTTTTTTTAAATCACTAGCTACTTCTTTTTTTCACGTTTGTTATTGTATATTTTTAGTCGTTTATATATTTAATTATGCACTTGTAATAATTATGAAAATTAGGTTTTAATAAATATGCATATGACTATATATTTCTTTAATTGTAAATGAGGCAATATAACAAACGTTTAGTGTGTTAATAATGTACATTTAAAGTTACAATTTATTACAAAGGAACCACTTCGGTGCAAAATCTTTAACTCTTTCCTCTCAAAAGATGTAAAGGTATGTGATATGGGTTAAAACCTAAATCGCTTTTTAAATTTACATGGTATTTTTACTTTTTTTAAATGTGCAAATGTACTTAATCAAAACGCGTTAGACAATTTGTTGGGTCTTCGAAACGTACCACCAAACCTTAGTTTTGGATCATATTCAAACACTTTAAAATAAATTTTTCTTTTTAAACACTATTGGGAAAAAAATAAAAATAAATAATAATAAGAGATGTCTTTTGATTAGTTCTGAACTTGAGAAAGTTAAACGCCAATTGTCCTAATCTCCCTATCATTATGAATTTATAACCAAGTGGTACTACTAGATAATAAAATAAGTCATTTGCATCAAATTACTACTTCCAACTCATATATTGTCAATTTGAATGTTAGTAGTAAAAGTCTACAAGCAACCAATAAAAAAAAGGAACTAACAATTCAAGTAATTTTTGCATTGAATTGAAATAATCATGGACAAAGGTACTTATATGAACTACTCCGTAATTAAAAGATTGAAGACTTGCTCAAATTAGAGCTATTATTTTAGTGATTTTATGTATGGAATCAATCCAAGCAATGGCTTATATATAGGCCATTAAAAAATGATATGCTTCACAACTCATTCTTCATTCAACAAATCAATTCTCTAATCAAAATAGTCCTCGTTAAAGCTCTTGTGAGGATAATCTGATCAAAACACTTCCAACAAAATGGCTCTTAATCACTCTTCACTTGTATCTTTCGTGCTCATGACCTTGGCAGCAGTTTCATCTGCTCGCGACTACCCCACTTCGGGGTATAAGACACCTTCCTACTCTCCTGAGTACAAGGCACCAACTTATTACCCATCACCAGTATACAAATCACCGGTTTATTCATCACCACCAGTGTACGAGTCTCCGAAATACTCCTCACCACCACCAGTGTATGAGTCTCCAAAATACTCATCACCACCACCAATGTACAAGTCTCCATCATACAGCTACCCACCGTCAACATACACCCCACCCACATACAAGTCCCCAATGTACTACATGTCTCCAGTTTACACAGCACCAACATACAAGACCCCAACTTACACACCTTCACCAAAATACACCCCATCACCGGTATACAAATATCCAGAATATCCATCACCAACATACAATCCTCCAAAATACAACCCTTCACCGGTATACCAATCTCCAGAATATAACCTATCACCAACATACAAATCTCCAGAATACACACCATCACCAGTGTACAAATCCCCAAGCTACTCGCGTTCACCAGTGTACAATTCCCCAACTTACACCCCTTCCCCAGTTTACTCTTCCCCAACTTATTAGCACCCCAAAGGCCCAAATACACTCCATCGCCAATATACTAATTTTTGTTTCACCCCAGTGAAATCCTAGTGAGTGATAATAAGGTTTGAGGTTTGACAAGTCCTTTACCTTATAATGTTATTTTGCAAAAATAAATGACAATGTTGGTCATTAAGGTTGTAATTGTTTATTCTTCATTCTGATCAATGTATGAGTTCTAATCAATAACAAAAGAGTTTAATTTCTATTTATCCAAGAATTTCTAATATTTCATAAAATAGGCATACAGTTCCTGAATGCAAAAATCACAATTAAATTAGGAAAACTAAACCAAATACAGAGGGAACTGTGAATGTCAAAAACTCAAAACAAAGCATCATTGATATTTAGTGAAGATGGGCAAAGGGTGGGTGGTGGGCGAGTTTGAAATTCAACCATCAGTGTAGAATTTCTAGCAGTAACGAACTTCTTCTATCATACAAACAAGCAAAAAGCTTTAATTGACATGGAGTAAAAGTCACTTTAGTTTTGCATCTTATCACGAGACAATTGCTCTAACTGCCACAAGCAAGCAATATAAGAAACTAACCTTAATCTTCTACAAGGAGATCAACCCCAAAAAATTCAAACTGCCCATAGGGTAAAAAACATCAAATATGAAAGAGGTCACTGATGATAAAATTAAGCAGAAAATTTTTAGCCATTTCATTTGAGAAAAATATCCCAGTATACTAAAGCTCACAACAATTAAGATTGTACTACTAGTAGAGGGCAGTCAACAAAATTCAAATCCTACAACGCAACTCAGCCAAAAATGGTGATACAGACTGATTTAGAAGATGCGGTATGGCTTCCCCATGGTACTCTTCAGGTATAGGCATCGAACCTGTCAAAAAAAAATAATTCAAAGTTAGATGAACACAATTGCAATATCGGTAAGATGCAATCATCTTACAGCAAGAAAATCCCAATTAGCAAAATTTGATGCACACAAATACATGAATGCAGGACTGTGATGTGTTCGTCGTGCAGCAAAGAACATCAATCAGGACTTTTATATTATAAGAAATTCATAGGCAAACCAAAATAACTCACGTTTTGCCAGTTCTTCTTCAACAGTGAAACAAGAAAGTTGACGCTCATTTGCACATTTTGGAAAATTTGCTTCTCTTCCATACTCAAGTTACCAACAGCAACTCCCATGCAGAGAACTTTCTTAAGCTGAAACTTAACAGTTGCCTTGATCTCGTTAACTTTGTTCTCTAGGGGCTCCTGGTGGGTAACAAGTGTAGGGAACTTACCTGTATAATCAATGTAAATAACCAATGAGCAAAACATAAAAAGATGAAACAGATTTGACAACATGAACACTGATGAATAAACATCATACAACAAAAATTTTCATATCAACTGAACCCAATATAAACAGAATCTAAACTAAGAAAAGCTTATGAACGTAAACCACATCACCATACCACTACCAACAGACATGAAATATACAAACCATTTTATATTTATTGCTATTAAAATATACTTGCCTGCCTTGTTAAGACCAGGTCCTAGCAAACGGGGAATCTGCTTAATGACTGCTTCAGATGCAAGGAAAGCATGGTACTTCTTTGCAAGCTTCTTCACCAACTTCTTGTTCTTGTTTAATTTCTTCAATGCTTCTACATCCATCCACTCCAAACCAATTCTCTCAGCCTACAATCACATCAAAATAGCACAATGAGACAACAATTAGGACAAAGGTATAGTGAGCCTAAACCAAATATTACTACAATCACCAAAAGTAAGATAAGCACACAAAAACCAAAATTTATGTAAAATGCTATATTCAGGATTTCCATAACAAGCATCTTATACAAGTTCAAACTCAAATGCCTAAAGAGAAATCTACAAGCATACATGCCACGATCAGCAGCTGATAACTTATAAAAACCTAGGTTATAATAATAGCATAGTGACCATTTGGCAGGCTTATTTTAAACAGGGTTTTTCATCCAACTTTCAAAATTGCTTAGATAACCAAATAGAAATCTACAACTAAGAGATAATTACCTCTTCCACATGTTGTGCATCTCCAAGCATGCAGACTTTCATCTTGGGACGAGGGATGTGTGGCAACTTAACAGAACCACTGAAACGCTTGTCCTTTTGGGGATCATAATTCTTCAAACCAATCTGCAGCTCAACTGTCTCTGTAAACTTGCGATTCTTCTCTTTGGCATCGTTTGCAATCCCAGAGATCGCTTCTCTCACAGCTTCACTCTGAAGCTTACTGCACATAGAATTAAAACACATAAGTTTTAACAATTTTAATAACCAGTTCATATAATCTCAGTACTTACATTTCAAATTAGAAATGCATTTCTATTAGTCTCGTTGTCAAAACTTTGCACTTATTAAAAATTAAGCTTAAAAGATCTTCATAACATATTACTTTAAGCTTTTACTAACGGAGAAAGATAACTTTTTTAACAAAAAAATAATGTCAACAACCTTCAAACAATCTAGATTATACAAGATTAACTCAATTTAAGCTTGATTTTTAGTAAAGTAATGCAACCAGAATACACTGAAAGCAAATAAAGGTCGACATCGAAAAGGATTAACCTAAAATCAAAATGCTAACAACTAACTTCATATAATCGGGTTTATCGAACAATAGGGATTATACAGGATGTAAGTTTAAATATAACCTTGGTATTGAGTAGAGTAATGAAGCCAGAAATAAGTGAATAAAAACATTGACATGATACAGTCACTCTATCACTTTATATTTTTAGGGTTAGCGCCTTCCAAAATCAATTAATTAAGAATTAAAGGTCTTAATGCACAAATTAAAAAAACAAAACAAACTAACCAAGATCAACTAAATAACTTAAACAAATCGTCGATTCATATAATTTTGAAGCATTTCATATTCTCCCACATATAATTAACATCACACTAACATTTTAAGATTTTTAAATGAAATATCATACATTTCCTAAACTAAATCATACAGAAAGAGTAACTAACAAAAACCCTAATCAAACAAATTTAACCAGAAAATAACATGAAATGCATCGATAAATAGAGTGCATATTGAAAAAAGTAGAGATCAGAAATGCAGAAAAATAGCATACCTCATAATTACAGCTTAAATCGAGCAAGGTCAAAAACCTGATTTAAAAATAAAAGGAGAATCAAAGTTAAACGAAAATTAGGGATTGAAATAAACGCAGAAATTGCAGAGGAAAATGAGAGAGAAAAGAGTACCGGAGAGAAGTGGCTAGGGTTTACGGCTGCTGCTAAGAGGAGTTGGAAGTAGATAAGAAGGTTTAAATAGGTTAAAGCTTTATTAATTTGGGCCTTTTTATTTGGACTATTGTTCGGGTTATTGATATGGGTTCGTTTAAATGTTAGCCCATTGTTCGATATGAAACTAGGGTAAATGGGTAACGGCGTAATGTTTTTTTGTGCTTGCAAAGTGTTGGTGTTGGTATGACTGTATAATTGTCATGGATGATGTGGGTTATGTTTGGTAAATAGTTGATAGTTGAATTTGATTGTGTTACCTGATTTTAACTACTAGTTGATCATAGTTGATTTAAATGATTAATTGTATTAAATAAGACCATGTTCTTTTGAGCTGTTGTGGTCTAAAATCTGTTTTGCTAACATCTACTCTATTGAAATCTGTTATGCTCATAAGCTCAAAAGAACATGACCTAATTGTATAAACAGATTGTATTAAAGTGTTTGTTATATGGACTAGTTGAATTCTTATAGCTAATTTATTTCTTAAACCAGTATTAGTATGCAAATTGATAAATTAATGAGGACATTGACATATTTTATTGTGGTAGGGTTATGGGGTTTGATGAAAGTATAATTGTTATTAACCTTAATTTACTAATATAAACTAGTGAAAAACCTTTTTCACAGTTTATTGAAAATGAGCTTATTTGATGAAATAAGCTTTTTAAATCAGCTCACCACCAAACAGCGGCCAAATAGTTTATTGTAATGGTTAAATAATCTATTTTTGCCCCAATAAGTTCCTTAAAAACACCACCATTGTTTAGGAATTTTACTCACACGAGGTGAACTAGAGTTAATATTTCAAGAAATCTATTAAGAGTGTGTTCAATTTACTTTATTTTTACTTAACTGAACGTATTTAAAATGTAAAATAGAATTATATATCTTTTAAGAGTTCTTAAATTATTTTATATGAACTTATTAATCCTTATCCGAATTTATATTTCTCAAACTGCAACTTTTGTTTGTATCTGGCCACACTGTGTGGCCAACTGACACACACCAAGTAACCCCTGATCGAGTAACCCCTAACCGATTGAGTAACCTCAGATCAAATGATTGAGTAACCCCTATAGCACTAACAAAGTAACCCCAATAATGGTTGCCACGTGGTGTGGCCAGCCACATATGAAAGTTTGTGTTTTCCAAGTCTCTTTGTATCTAAAAAGTGCTTTAATTTGACTAACGCATGACACATGTGATAATGCACAACCTTGACCATTGATATCTTCAATTTTCTATTAGCAACTTTAATAAAAATTGATATTATGGAAATATACATTGTCACTATTATAGCAAAATAAACTCTACCAACATTTAACCTATATATAAATTATACAAAATCAAATCAGAGTACGGATCTAGGCTGATAGAGAGAGTCCACTTCATTCACAAATTCTAAGGAGGTTCCATCACAAAATCATATGGCAATAGGAGGAGTATCCCCTTAGCCTTATAAATTGTTTAACTCTCTCCTTTTTTTCTCAATGTGGGACATTTACATGTGTTATTTAAATAGGATATACTTCAATACTCCCCCTTGCATGTAAGATCCTTTTAACTCAAGAATCACTTGATCCAAATTAATTTGGCCCATAATACTTAATGGCATTAAAGATCTAAAACCTTGGGCCTGACAATATACTCGAGCCATTACAAGTCTCATATAGTGAACCTGACTTTGATACCATGTAGAAATTGATAAAGGCTCAAAGCTTGTCTCACCATTCATTGATTGAGTGTATATATAATATGGAGTATAGGATATCTCAAAAGACGGAGTAAAGCACAAATACAGTCCCTAAACTTTTGTATTTGTGCACTTTTGGTCCCTCAACTTTTGTATGTGCATTTTTAGTCCCTCAACCACTATATTTGGTGATTCTGACCAAAAGTTTAGGGACCTTGCTTAGTCAGCAAAAGTTTAGGGACCATGAGTCAGCAAAAGTAAGCAATTAGCAGCCAAAAACTTCAGGGACGATGACTAAGCAAAAAGTTTAGGGACTGCCACCATTAATGCAACAACAATTACACAACAAATGTGCACGAATGTTTGCACTATTAAAAAACTAGCCATTAACAATTCAAAACAACTTTATAAACTACAGAATATCTCCAAAAAAATTGATGTTCATCTTCAAAAAAATATGGCTTCTCAAATAAATTGCTTCCATTGCATCAGGAACTCCAGTTAAGGTACCTACAAAATAAAAATGTAAATTTGAAATTTCTGTTCATTGATGTAATAATTTTTTTTTTTTTTTTTTTGGTTTTTGTAGGATGTCTTCTTATAGTAGAGGTTCTAGTGGTAATGGAAGGAGGTGTCACTGTGGCTTACCTCTAAAAAGAACAAGGTCCTGGACTAAAGATAATCCAGGCAGGAGATTTGTAGCATGCCCAGACTATGATGCTGAGACCAACAGAAGAGGCTGCAAGTATTTTAATTGGACTGATGATGAAGATCAGACAGAATGGCAGAGGCAGGTCATCTTAGGGATACTTGAAGACAAAAAGATGTTGTGTAATGAAGTGCAAGAGCTGAAGAAGAGGGTTACTGAAGCAAACACAGTTGCAAGAAAGTTGAAGTCAGATTGTGTTATGTTGAAAATGAAAAAATCAAAGGTTTCAATATGTTTTAAGTGTGAATTGTGGGTTATTTTTGCACTTGCTACATGTGTACTTGCTTGGTTTGTTATTAGGTAGTAGGCTATCTAAATGTAATTGTTTTACTAATGACTGTTATTATTATGAAATTATAAATAAAAAGAAATGAGGTTACCTCATTTGCTCTTGTTTCTATTTTGAACTTGCTTTGTCCTAGCTAAGTTCTGCAGTGACTGTGTTGTTATTGTTTGTGATGATTGAGATGGTGCTTCTAGTTGTGTTTGTGACATAGTATATTCCTGAGAGAAGGAATATATGGTCTGCTCCCCTGCATAATCAGAGTAAAATGCAGCTCCTCTTCTAAAAGTTGTTGGATTTGGTTGATTAATTGGCTAAAATAAGTGACATGAAAAGTAATTAAGTAGAGTAATATAATGCATAAACAGAAATCAACTTATGGCAATAACAAAAACTTACAGTTGCTTGTCTTTGATAACCATTAGGATAGGTGTATACACCCACACCTCTGTTATGCATTGGGACTGTAGGAGTAGCTTCAGTAGGTTCAGTTGTGTGGGCAGAAGTTGTGTTAGTACCATTGAAGCTATCTCTTTGTGCATTTCTACATGTTGCTTTGTTGTGGCCTGGAACCCCACACAAGCTGCATGCTATTTTGCCTCCTTTCTTCCTTAGCTTCCCAGACTCAGTAACTTCACCAGCAGAGGCCCTTCTCTTTGTCTTAGGTCTGTTGTGCACCTTTTTCAGCTCTGGAGCAGTCACAATGTTCTCTGACGTAGACCATTCTTGTGGACTATTTAGAGGCTCAAATAGGTGATCATAAGCCTTGGCATATGTGTGCTTTTTGAAAAAATCATTCACATATTGCTCTGGTTGGTCCACTTTGTTCCAAATGGCCACCACAACATGTTTGCATGGTATCCCACTAACTTGCCATGCATTACAGGAGCATGTTCTGTCTGACAGATTAACAACATACTTAGTTTGAGTTGCCCCATGCCTCACTTCATAGCAAAAACCTCCATCCCAGAATGCATTCCAACCCCTTGCCCATACCTTATGCTTCTCAAGTTGTTGTTGGATTCTAGGACATAAACTGAGATCCCTTTCCTTGATCATGTCCCTTTTCTTGTGTAATATGTCCATTAAGCTCTCTCTAATGTCTTTTAACATGCTGATGATAGGTTTATGTCTCCATTTCAGTATATATGCATTAAAAAGTTCACTCATATTGTTGTCTACACTGTCACAACAAGACATAGGTGTGTAGAATGCCCTACACCATTTCTTATAATTTCTTTTCAACAAATCCTCAGCAGCATCATTTGAGAGGTCCCTCATTACTTGTAATTTAGCCAGAAAATCATTCTCAGTTGTGGACTTTGCAATTATCCAAAATTGCTTCCTAAACTCCAAGATACCACCAAACACACCCCTAAAGTTGCAATACACATGTCTTGCACATACCCTTCTCTCAGCCTGTGGAAAAACCTCTGCAATTGCAGCAAGCAAGCCCTTTTGTTGATCTAACATAAATGTATAGCCTGCCCCTTCTTTTGTTCCCAAATCAGCAGCAAGTAGGTGTAAGAACCAACTCCAAGTTTCAGTGCTTTCAACACCTACTACAGCTTATGCTAAGGGGAACATTTGGTTGTTCCCATCCCTACCTACTGCAACCAATAATTGCCCCCCATAAGGACCCTTCAAAAAGCACCCATCAAGTGATATAAAAGGCCTGCATCCACCTAAAAATCCTTTCCTCAAAGCCTCAAAACAAATGTATATCCTGTCAAAAACATTCCCATTTAACTTCAGCTTCACTGTATTCCCCCTATTGCTTCTTAAAATCTCAGCTGCATACCTAGGTAGCAATCCATATTGCTCCTTGTACTCACCCACAATAAGAGATTGCCCTCTTATCCTAGCCCTATGAGCCAAGTACCTACTGATCCTAATGCCCTAATCTAACCATACAGTCTCCATGAGATCATGTAACCTCATGTAAGGGTTGACTTTGAACTGTGTGTTATACTGCTTTGCAATCTAAGAGGCTGACATTTTCTTTACCTTAGAGGATCTTCCACAAGTATGTTCACCAACATAAGCTTTGACACAAAACTTTGTTTTATTTTTATCCCAAGAGGCCCAAATTCTCCATGGACATCCTTTGTCCTTGTGCTCACAAACTGCCCCTACCCTCATTTTATCATTCTTATGAAAAGGTATGTTTCTGCCTTGTTCAATGGAATGATTTATGATGGCCTGTTTAAAAGTGGATGGGTTATCAAATTTCTGCCCAGGATAAAAGACTTGGGATTGGGGTTTTTCACTTTCCAAAATCTTAATACTTGACTTAACATATTTGTTGGAAGGTGGAGCAACTAAAAAACCACAGTCATTGTCATCATCATCTTCATCAGGGCTATCTAGCTCATCAAACCTTCAAAGTCACTCCCAATTTCTCCCAAACCCTTAAATGCAGCTACCTTTCTCAACATCTCCAACTCATACTCATCAGAAACCACATTTTTTTTGTCATTGGCTATCTCACACCTTGCTTGCATACACTCCTCATCATCCACATCACTCCCTTCAGTGTCATAATCTATATCAGCTTGGTCATGCCTAGGAATATTCTCCTGTTCATGCAAATTCACTCCTTCACTTGACCTCTCAGCATGCTCATCATCTTCCCCAATGTTTGTTGTTAACAAACTCATAAAACTACCCCTTCTCCCTAAATTCTGAAATAAAGGATTGATATGTTCCTGATGCTCTGTATATATGTGAATGACCTTGTATTATAGAAGTAAACTCAAGAAAGGATCACATATATTTTTGTCAAAACCTAGGTACCTAATCCCTGAGTTAAAATCTTTCCTAGGATCTAAGAAATGGACCTTAACAATATCATCATATCCCAGACCATCTATATCCACAGTTGCAGGTATATCCTCAAACACATTTATTTTTCCCCCCAAGTAAAATGATTCACATCCAATTTGCCACTGACCACCATGATGTATAATCAAGCAAGATTTTAATTCCATAATCTGACAAAAGAATGGACAGCTTTTAGCAATGGCAATTCAACTAAGTACACAACTTTCTTTAGTACCATGTGATCACACACATGAACATGAATGTCATCAATTAAACCAAACATACAATTAAAGCTAAATGCAAAATAGATTAAGGTTTAAGTAAACAGAATAAAAGCATTCATTTTCATTAATATAATCATCATAATTGTCATTACAAAATATCCTACATTAGGCTTCATTGAATTACATACAACTGCATCATCCTAGATCACTAAATGAAGCCTAATCTGATTAAGTTAGATCATACAGTGTCATAGCAGTGACATACCAAAAAAAAAACCATCATGAATGTCACATTCAACCTACATACATACATTAAGCTATGACAATGTCAAAAGACTACCTAAACCATCTATTAACAGCACAAAAACCAGCTGATACCATAAGCAAAAAACTACCCACCCTACCACCCCACCTACCACCCCACCTACAACCTTCTAATCCTCCTTGAATAGAAGTGGAAAGCCATCGAAGTACACTGTCATGTCCTTCTCAATCCACGCAAAGAAGTCCCGCCCAAATTTGTAGAGAATGTCATTCAGAACCCAATCCCTGAACTCATTCCTATGGTGAATGCGGTATGGGAGGTAGGGTGCAATGTGCCTTAGGGTCCACCATAGCCGCCACTTCGAGCATACCCTCTCAACACTAATCTGGTCCACCCAATGGAGTTTGGGGAACACATGCAGCACAAGAACATCCTGGGTTGCCATCAGTGGGTGAGCATCTTCCAAAGCCTCCATACCTAGGTTATTAGGTGACCACGTCTATTAGATTGGCCGTTTTATGTGATCACATTAAAAACAGAGCATACAAAACCCTAATCTTTACTGTAAAACCCTAACTCAACAAAAATCACACAAAACAACAACTAATTTCATGCGATTGCAGAGAATAACAAAGTGAAGCATAATTTAAGTAGATCAACGCAAAAAAAATTCAAAATTTTCATCATTTTCATCAAACCCTCACTCGCTTACGAACACACAAACAGGGTATGTTTCATATTAAAAAAAGAAATTGAAATTGGGGATGAACCTCTACCTGATGTCAAAGACTCGAGTTTTTCTTTCTTATGCGTCGATGATTCTCCAAATTCCCACCCAGACATACCAATGGAGCTCGTATTTTTTGACTACTGTTTGCGATGAAGATGAATGACCCTTCACCTCTTCTAGAATATATACAAAAGCTTTTATCCCACCAAAGGATGAATTTTCATAGGGAATAGAAATCGAAATGCTGAGTTTTGATTAACAGGAATTCAATTGGGCCACGTGGCTTCTTTAAGTCCCTTAACTTTTCTTCATCATGACTACTGCCAACTCACAATTAAATAATATTTTTAACAAAAATATCTGGAAAAAAAAGGAAAAAAAAAATTGCCGACTCATGGTCCCTAAACTTTTGCTGACTAAGCAAGGTCCCTAAACTTTTGGTCAGAAACACCAAATATGGTGGTTGAGGGACCAAAAATGCACATACAAAAGTTAAGGGGCCAAAAGTGCACAAATACAAAAGTTTAGGGACTGTATTTGTGCTTTACTCTCAAAAGACGTGACAAAATCAAAAGATACATACAATATCATTAATACCCAATCAACCCTATATTTAAGGAAACAATATCCCAAAAATATTTTCTAATAATCCTAACACAAACGGATGCATTTAAATGATTTAATTGTATATTGAAGGATTTGGAAATAATGTAAGCAAGTTCATATAAGTTATTATAATACAAATTCACAACTTTCCCAAAAAAAATATAAAAGGTCAATTTACAACTAATACCAACAAGTACGAGTATGCATTATCTTAAGCTCACTTGCCTGTTTATACGAGTATGCATTTTCTTAATTTTTCTAGCAATTGCTCTCGATTTCTTAATTTTTCTTACACTCATATACCTTTTTATAGACTCTTTCTCTTAATTATTCTTACACTTACTCTTTTTTTTTTCAAAGTTTTCTAAAATTAAGTTCCAGTAAGTGAGTTGGAGAAAAAGGCAATACAATTTCTACCATTAATTTTCAACAAATAAAAATTATCTTAAATAAAAAATTATAAAAATTAATATATTAAATACATAAGACAATCTATATATTATACTAAAAGACAAGCGCCTCAATGTAAGGATGACAAATGTCACTCTCTCATTGGCTTATCTTATGTATAAAATATATCTATATAATTACTGTTTACATATTCAAGCATAATTATTTTTGTTAAATTTCAAACAATAAAAGCAAGTTTCTATACATGCATAAGATATTCATGATTTCCTAACATAAATATTGATTTAATTTTTTTATAATAAATATATACTTTCCAATACTACAAATAATTCATAAAGTTTTTCCAATCTTTATTTATAGTCAAGTTAAAGAATAATAACTAATTTGAAGCAATATGATTAAAGTGGCATAATGAAGGAAACAAATATTTCGTATTTTGAAAGGTTAATATTTTTTTTATGAAAATTAAATAAAATCGATAGAATTTAATTTGACGTCAATTATGAAATCAATATAAACATTTTAAAAAAAATCAGATGTACAATAAAATATTGTGCACCTATTATAAAAGCTACCCTGTAATGAATGAAAGTTATTTATGCTTTATTGATAAAAGTTACCCAAAATAGTCTACAAGTTATCCTAATTTCAATTCAAGTAATCGGATGAATACAAAAGTTTTTGATAAAGATACAAAATAGTGTAAAAATTACTTTTATCGTTTGTTGTACTCCTTGACAAATACTGAATGCTGAGCCGAAATATTGTCTTGGAAAAAAATACATAATCTTGAACATAAATTTAATTTTAAACGACCTTTCATTTTCTATACAATGTCTTTTACAATAACCTTTTGTTTTTCTTGCATAAAAAAAAATAAATAAAAAAAAAGAACCAATAACCAATCTAAACAAGAAGAATAAAAGTTAAATTGAATTAGACATTTGACGGAAAAGGGACAAATATAAAATGTATTATAACTATTACTCGTGTTTTAAATTGTAATATTCGTAATAACAATGCTATTACTTATGAATTTTTTTTTAAAAAAAACTAACATTTTGATTTAAAAATTGTGCATTGCTCATGTACTATACTAGATATACAACAATCATGTGCAATAATTTATGTTGTTTTATACATAATAATACTTTTAACTATAATAGTATGTGTATATAATATAATATTTTTTTACAATATAAAAAAGTATATGTATATAATATAATATTTTATAACACGTGTCCTTCATATATACCAAGTGTAGTCCCAATCACCACTACACCAATTGGTTGTTGGTGTAGTGGTGACTGAGACTATACTAGGTAGGGAGGACCTATGTTCGCTCCCCTGCAACAACAATTGGAAGGGGAATGGAACCTAATAACCTAGAACTGATCCTCAAATCTGGATTAGCCCAAAGGGTGAACCGGATAGAACACCCAAAACTGATCAATGCATATATGACGGGATTTAACTTATCTTTTATCTATCTTATACAAAACTCCAAAGTCTAATTTTTTTTTTCAAAATATAATAATAACATTTGTAAATTTTTGTTAATATGAAAGATATAAACCTATCAAAATGTATATATAGTTAAATTGTTTAATAACTTATATCGAATGCGTAGTTTTATTAAAATTATTTGCATGTAATCATTAAATATGTTGGATGTTGTGTAGCTATGCAACGTCCAAAACTTTAGTTGAGCGACTTTGATTTAGTGATTGTATGGTAAAAAGATATTGACTTCGATCTTGAAACCTAATAGTCTAATAAATTCTAAATAGAAAAATTAAAACAAAAGGAAATGAAAATAGTAAATGGCTTTAAATATTGAAATAAACATAACCTTTCAAATCAATTTAGCGAATTCAAGAGACAATTTTAAGGCTTTTAAAATTAAATGGGGAAAAATATATGTAAAAAGAACATTTTTAGATATATAAATGTCCATGCACTATTATAAGAGTTTTGTTAACCTTTTTATAATTAAGGTAGGGATAAATCTTAGTAATATATACTCCGTATATTTTATTTATATTAAATTATCAGTATCCATACCTATATACGAAGTATTTGTGTTGTATACTATATTTAATCAGTTGTTGGTTATATATGTGACTATTATATAATATATAGTTTTTGGCACAATGGTTAACTTAGGAAAAATATATGTTCTGCTAGGTCAAATATAAGGTTATTATTGTGTTTATAGATTTAATGAGTGTGACGGGTAAATAAAACATGTATATATTAGATTGATGGTAGCTACTGATGCGGATGATATGATGAGAAAATTTTAGTTTTTTCTCAACATGAGATATAAATAAAGGGGGTTGCTAAACGCAACCTAGGTTTACTTGACGTAACTCTTTTTCCCTTATTATTTTCAATCCTAACTATTACTAAATTTTAAGTTTTTGTTACAAGAGTACCAAAATCGATTTAAAATATTAATTGGGATTGCAATAGATGTAAATTTTAACCAAGAATAACTCGGAATTGATGTATGTTTTTTGTTTTTAAATTTTTTTTTCGAGTACACTTTGTGCAATACGAGTGAAACGTGTTGCTCTATTTCAATTACATTGAACAAAATCAATACCTATATTATCTAGATTGGGTGTAAAAATTGGCCTACATTTCACAAGATTATCAAAGGGAGTCAATGTACTAGTATAAAATTTTTGGATACCCCATATGAACAAGTACCCCTTGTATTATAGCTACTACATGACATAGGGACTTGATCGTATTACCCAAGTATCCCAGCTGCATGAAATAGTATAGCTTCATCTATTTTTAGCCCCAACTATACAAAACATGCAATCTAATTCACAATCGTTATAGGAAATGGACTTGATCGTATTACCCAAGTTATACGAAATCCTACTTTTTTTTTTGTAACCAAATATCATCCCAATTCGATTCATTTAAAGTAATGAAAATTAGAAACCAAAAAAGATTAAATACTATTGATTTCTCATAAATTCGAACCTAGATAAGCAAAATATCAAAAATTCTGGAAAAACAGTATGAAAACACTCAAATTTTATATATCTTTTACAATTATTCATTCATGAAAGAAATCAAGAGAAGGTAATGTCAAAAGATTTTTTTTATAGGGAAACTAACACTCTTTAATAATTGTGCAATTGAATACTTAAAGCCCCAAAATTCTCAAACTCCAGCGCAAAAAATCCAGAAAATAAACCTAAAATCGATTGAAAAAATAGAGCAACAAATATGAGGGAGATTGTGAAGTTTAGCTTGACCACAACAATGAAAAATTAGCAGCCAAGATCGAGCGAAAATGATGTCGCGATTCATGATAATTAGAATTCCTCAAATTAAATCGGGGCATTAGATTATGAACTGGATGATTATAAATTGAAGATTTTGGGGTTTTAGGGTGAAAGAGAGGGAAGCAACGTAAAAATGAGAATATGAGATTGGAAAGGGTATATTTGGGTTTTTAGAAGGGTGTGTGTTAAGTAGGTGAGGGTTGTATTTAGCAACCATGGAAATTAGTCCACTGCTTATATAGCTATTTGGAGTATTATTCAATTATTTTTCAATTAATAAAATAACATTATAAAAAATTAAAAGAAATACAAATAACATAAAATACTATTCAAATAACATCCCTTTAATTTTTTTTTATTGACCACTAGTAACCAAGTCCTTTAATAGTAAATGAATTACCTTTGTTTTTATTTTTATTTTTCCTACGGGTTTAATAATTTGATTTATAAACCGTGCATCGCACGGGCACTATGCTAGTATTTAACTAAATGGCATGTGAATATTTTTTTAAATGAGTGTTTTTTTTTTTTGTTAAATTGTCTTAAACTTTTTTTATTCACGTGCCATTTTGTTAAATTTTGTCTTAAACTAAAAATATCGGGGCATGGCGGATATCCTCATTAATATCCATAATATGCTCATTCATACTTAGATCCAAGGTTAGTTGATTGGATTGAAATGAGGTTATGACTTATAAGGGTTAGTTATACTACTTACACTAATCCCTTACACTACTAGCAACTTAGCAAGTAGCAAGTAGCAAGTAGCAAGTAGTATGCCTGGATATGCCAAATAACAAATTAATTAGTTATTTAGATCACCATATATACCATGCATAATTGCATATATGCTCCATTATTATTCTAATAAGCTAATAAGTAGCTAACAATTCAACTACTCCCTTAAACAATAATAATGATTAACATTAAACACTGACGACAACACGTTATTATTATCATTAGCAGCCATAGTCCTCTAATCCTCTTAATAAGTCAACACTCTCAATACTTATTAATATCATAATTAATAATTAATACATTCAAAATAAAATTAGTCTTTGCTCATACTTAGCTTTATATTAATAAGTCAATACTCTCAATACTTATTAATATCATAATTAATAATTAATACACTCAAAATAAAATTAGTCTCGGGAAAATCTCGTGCCAAATGAGATTGCCTCGCATGTACTTTTGGATACACTTACTATGAATTAATGCACTAACCGCTTTCTCTCAAAAAAAAAAAAAAAAAAAACCTTTATATAAATCATCCATAATAGCTCATTCAAAATAAAATTATGAAAAAAACACGTCAAAGTAAATCATTTGCAATGAGTCTAGAGTAATAAAGAGTTAAAAAGCGTAATATTATTACATATATAAATATTCCGTATTACGTATGTACTTAATTAATTCATGCATATTCTTTACCTTAATAACACTATTTTTTTTGGTTTTTAATAAAAATCTATTATGTTACGGGCATACTAAACCGAGTGAACATTTACAATTAGCTTAGAATAATAATTTAAATACGCGTAATATATCATTGCATATTACATATATAGTTGTATAAAAGATGAAATAATATTCAACAAGTAGTTATGGTGGTAAAACATGAACAATTCAGTGTAGACTCGTTTCTAATTCAAAGGTAGATCAAGTCGACGTTTCTTTGCATCACAATTCACAATGGACAAGCTACCAATCATCAATCAGCTTAAAAAAAATATCATCTTTTACAAACTGTCATATAAAATGTTATCTAATGATATTCACACTAGACCAAGTCGACGATATTAAACATCACAATTGATAATCATTACTAATTTACCTAACAAATTTATTTTTCATCCACAAATTGCAACTTGTTGAAGTCGGTGATTTTATTTTTGAACTTAAATCGAATAATTTTTGCATAATAAGTTAATAATGTTAAACTCGACGCCTCTTGCCAGCTACTAATTGTATTTATTAATGCATTTTGCATTTCAATAATTGATATTCAAAAGATTATTGTCGAATAAAAATGTCCATATTCACAAAAAAAAAAGGTAAAGTCAATGTGATTGTTATTGACAAAATCACGATCAAAAGTTGGCACCAATCCAAATATTTAAAAATAATTCAAGACTTGATCAATTTATATGTTTTAATGATATTATATGAAGGAGTGGACACTAATATGTTCTTATATAAAGCCCTAATGCAAACCATATTATCCTCAACGAACTCTTCCTTTCATTAGCATTCTCATACTTCATTCCTTTGAGTCATCCACCATCAAAATGGCTTTCCATCGTTCCTCTTTAATGTCCTTCTTCCTCATGGCTTTGGTGGCGGTTTCATCTGCCACTGATTATTCCTACAACCCTACTCCGTCATACAAGGCACCATCTTATACCCCAGTGTATAAGTCACCTGTTTATACCCCCTCACCAGTTTACAAGTCTCCAGTTTACACCCCATCCCCTGTGTACAAGTCACCGGTTTATACCCCTTCCCCAGTTTACAAGTCTCCAGATTACACCCCATCTCCCGTGTACAAGTCGCCAGTTTATACCCCTTCACCAGTTTACAAGTCACCCGTTTACACCCCATCACCTGTTTACAAGTCACCAGTATACACTCCATCCCCTGTGTACAAGTCACCCGTTTACACCCCATCACCAGTTTACAAGTCTCCAGTTTACACTCCATCCCCCGTGTACAAGTCACCCGTTTACACACCATCGCCGGTTTACAAGTCTCCAGTTTACACTCCATCCCCCGTGTACAAGTCACCCGTTTACACACCATCGCCGATTTACAAGTCTCCAGTTTACACTCCATCCCCCGTGTACAAGTCACCCGTTTACACACCATCGCCGGTTTACAAGTCTCCAGTTTACACTCCATCCCCCGTGTACAAGTCACCCGTTTACACCCCATCACCGGTTTACAAGTCTCCAGTATACACCCCATCCCCCGTGTACAAGTCACCCGTTTACACCCCATCACCGGTTTACAAGTCTCCAGTTTACACTCCATCCCCCGTGTACAAGTCACCCGTTTACACCCCATCACCGGTTTACAAGTCTCCCGTTTACACTCCATCCCCCGTGTACAAGTCACCCGTTTACACCCCATCACCGGTTTACAAGTCTCCGGTTTACACTCCATCCCCCGTGTACAAGTCACCCCTTTACACCCCATCACCGGTTTACAAGTCTCCGGTTTACACTCCATCCCCCGTGTACAAGTCACCCGTTTACACCCCATCACCGGTTTACAAGTCTCCAGTTTACACTCCATCCCCTGTGTACAAGTCACCCATTTACACCCCATCACCGGTTTACAAGTCTCCAGTTTACACTCCATCCCCTGTGTACAAGTCACCCGTTTACACCCCATCACCGGTTTACAAGTCTCCCGTTTACACTCCATCCCCCGTGTACAAGTCACCCGTTTACACCCCATCACCGATTTACAAGTCTCCAGTTTATACTCCATCACCAGCCTATAAGTCACCAATATACACTCCATCCCCGGTATACAAATCTCCAGTTTACACCCCATCCCCTGTATACAAGTCACCTGCTTACTCTCCAGCTCCGGTCTACAAAACCCCTACATACACTCCAAGCCCTTCATACGGCTACTAAGAAGTTAAATTACATAGCTACATGATTGTTTTAATTGTTTTTGCTGAATTTTATAATGACTGTACTCCAATTGAGGAGTCGGGTGAAGTTTCTCTATTAATGTATCGTATTGCTCTAAATTGAAATGAATAAATAATTATTCTGTTGACTGCGTGTTTTAATTTTTTTTTTTTTTAAAAATATTAGCCCACTTTTAGTAATGCCCTAATTATATACTTCGTACAAAGTACTAACTAAAATAACATACGACATTATTCAAAGTAAATGGAGTTATCAATAATCAAGTAATAATATAAAATATTGTTAAATTATTTTCATTATTGCTCGTATAATTTGATAAATATGATAATATAACCCTGTATCTTTTTGTTTAATCGTTTTGCTTTAAAAAATAAATATTTCTTAGTTTTTCTAATCATATATAACCAAATAGTTAGCTCCTCTAATTTGTATTCCTAATTTTTCAAATTCCTATAAATATCGTCTCTAAAACAAAATTACATTTTGGAAATAGTTAAAGATATTTAATTCATCATATGAGTGTATGTACAAATATGTGTAAGTAATAACAGCATCATATAGTTCATATCCACGGACCATGGCACAAAAATTAGAAGGCAAATATATACATAGTATGATATCGGAGTTTGCGAACATATAAGATGAAAAACTCAAAGTATGTACGTATGAGCTATGCTACATTGCTACTGGCTGCGTCGGAGTTTGGACGCGTCGATGGATTAGGTTAATAATTATTCTTATTCCATTTCAAATGACTGATTAAGACAATTTTTTTTTTAATTAGTGAAACCTACTTAATTAATTGGTTCAAGCTTGGCTGTTTTAGTTGCCAGCAATTAGATCATGAAATAATTAGATTAATTACAACCATTTTGCAGTCAAAATAACAATAGTCAAACGGATTAGTTTTGAATAAAAATAAACATCCAAATTTGCTTAAGATAATGGCTGATTCAATTATTCCTTAAAAACAAGATTGCGCAGATTATTTTATACTGTATTATACGTCGTCGTAGTATAGCTATACCTTTTTTTTTTTGAAATAATAGTATAGCTATACCTAACGCATCTAATTTAAGATCATTTTTTTTTAAAGTTTTAATAGTAAAGTAAATCAAGGGAAAAACCCTATGTATTAATTAATACGAAATGAATGCTACGTATAAATCTAAGCAAATAATGATTCTATTGCACAACTTATCCTGGTTTCAACAATTTTAAAGCAAATAATGGATCTATTATTTACATATTTGTATAAGTTATAAATTTTTATTAATAATGTTCATTTCAAAAACTAATACTCCATAAATACATACATGCAGAGACAATAAGTTTTACAAGATTTCAGGTGAACAATGTCAAAAGTTAAAATGCTTTGAACGAAAATAAAGATTGAAATAAAAATTATACTTCGTATTAACTTTAGTTATCTATTCCTATATTTTGCATTGTTGTGTCAACATACAAAACGGATTGAATATGTGATTGTGTTATTAATCCATTTATTTTGCATTGTTTTCTTTCAAGTATATGGATGGAGTATTCCGTATATTGATCGAACATATGGATCGATCGATCTGAGTAACAACATTAAATGAATTAAGAGAGGAATTATTGATATCATGAAATTAAAGAATAATAATACAAGTTTACACATTGTATTGTTTCCTTTCATGTCTAATGAGGCCATACCATCCCTCTTCTAAGCTTAACCAAACTCATCCACAACCAACGCCCCGCCGCGACCTTCACCATGTAAATCATGTACAGCAAACAACATGTTTATAGGTTGAATTGTAAACATACAAAACATGATTGCGGAAGCGATAATTGATTAGTATACCTCCAGCCATTGCAAATTAATTACGAGGAAGGCAAAGACTCGAACAACCTCGTCGCGACGCCGAAACCGTGAACAATCTCCTCAACTTTGGTGCTGGACCCTCACTCTCACTTTGATGGTGTATATGTATTTTTGAGAGTTGGATGCAGTGACCTTGTTGCTTGAATGAGACTCACGTTGAATTACATATATATAGGAAGTTTTGCCATCAAAAACTCCTACTTTACTTTACGTGAGTTTGTTATGGGTGGTTTCCTAAGTTAGTGGGATAATGGGTAGTTAGTTTCCTTGATCATGGGAAACTAATTTTCAAAATAAATGGACCATTTTCTTGATAATTATCTATTTTCAAAATAATTCAAAGTATATCCAACACACCATCTTCACCACCCCGGCTAACGAGCCCTTCATCTCGGCTTCTTTATCCTCGCTTATTCCGAATATTGTCACAATCGTCTCTCTTACTTTATCCACCTTTAACGTCGACATCCCTCTAGGTGTCGAATGCACTGATCAACTCCCTGTCTCCCTTCTATGTCCCTCTTCTACTCTTTTGTTCATTCCACAAATAATCTTCAACCTTTTTTCGAAACCGCCCTCGGAAACCTTCAACAAGGCCATAACCCCGTCTCCGTAATCATCTCCGCTGCTTTCTTTTATTGGACTCAACAATCAGCTTCCAAGTTTGGTATACCTAGATTAGTCTTTTATGGTTTTAACATGTATAACATGGTTATTTCAAGGGTTTTGTCACTAAACGGTCTATTTTCGCTGCTCGAATCCGATGATTGTGATCCGTCATCGTCGATCCAAGTCCCGAATTTTCCGTGGATTCAAGTGAGTGAAGATGATATCGATAGCCCGTTAAATAGGAGAGATAACATGGAATTAGTTACTAAATGTCGTAGTGCTACTTCAATGAGCTTTGGTTTCTATGAACTTAAACAACTTTTTAAAATTACTACAACTTGAATTTTTCGCCTAAACCTTGGTGTGTTGGGCCGTTATGTTGGTTGAAAAGTCTAATCGTAAGAAATCAGAGGAAGATGATTATCTTAGGTGGCTCGACACGAAGCACAGTGAAGGAAAGGCCGTCCTATACGTAGCGTTTGGTACACAAGTTGAGTTCTCCGATCAACAATTAAAGGAAATCGCGCTAGGGCTAGAGAAGTCATGTGTGAACTTTTTTATGGGTTTTAAGGGTAAAACCTAACCAAGAAAAAAATGTTATTGGTGGATTTGAAGAGAGAGTAAAAAATAGAGGGTTGGTTCTAAGAAGTTGGGTAGAGCAAAAGGAAATTCTAGAGCATGAAAGTGTACAAGGGTTTTTGAGTCATTGTGGGTGGAACTCGACATTGAGAGAATATATGCTAGTGTACCGATATTGGGTTGGCATATGATAGCCGAACAACATTTGAACGCGAAAATGGTGGCCGAGGAGATTGGAGTGGGATTGAGAGTTGAGTATTGTGATGATGGGTTACAAAGAAAGTTTGTTAAGTGTGAAAGTTTGATTAAGATTGTAAAGGAGTTGATGGAAGGGGAGAAAGGAATGAAGGTGAGGGAAAAGGTAAAAGAGGTAAGTGAGATTGCTAAGAAATCATTAGAAGAAGGAGGATCATCTTGATAATATCTTGAGACATTGTTGAATGAATTAGAGATGAGACAAGCCAAAATGTATGTGAAGGATAATGTATAGGGTTTACTATCAAATTAGCTTGATATGCACAATTAACTATAACTGTTATTGTTCGTCTTTTTAGTTTGCAAAGTATTTTGAAGCTCTAATGTTGTCTTTTTGTAAAAATAAAAGTTGATAGAATTAGATTTCTGATAAATTATGTTGTACTTACAGTAATTAATATAAGTAATATTTGGAATTTCTTTAGAATAAGTTCAATTTAATTTTACTCGTATACAATTATATGTGTAAGCTAAGATATGTAGTAGAAACTTAATTATTGGGTCGGTGAACACGAATCCTTCTTTCAAGTTACTGACAAATTATGAATATAAAATGTAAAAAACGGGTAATAGAAAATTCTATATAATAAAATGAAAAAAAATTAAAAGTTATAATTAATCAAATTAAATGACTTTTGATTATTCAAACTCGAATCTTTTTGGGGGTAATTAAGCTATCATTTTAACTCTAAAACAATTATCTACAAGCCTACAACTTTAGGGCATATGCTTTGGAAGAATTTGGGCGACATTTTATTTTCGAACACTTTTGTTTGAAGGAGTTATTATTATTGAATACTTAAATTCCAATAATCCAATAAAACGCGCCAATATGACTTCATTAGCAGCAAATAAGCAATAATTTTCCTACGCTCCTGCTAGTTTCCTACATGCATGTCGTATTGTCGTACAATTGAGATGAAATACTCGACCACTTCTTGTAAGATACGTAGTCCAATTATTATTATTTTAGTGCAAAGTTTATTTTTTAATTTTATCAACATATCTTCACATCACAATTCAATCAATCTAACAATATATCTTACATTTCGTTATATTTGTGATATTTTGTTTCTTATTATACACATAAATATACTTAGTTTTCAACTAGTTTGGTGCAATAATATTGTTTACTAATGGAAAATTTGACCAATTAAAACTACCTAACTATTTTACATATTATAATAATCCCCAATTGCAAATTTTTGTCGGTGTTTTTATTTGAAGTTTTTATGCAAATTATTATGCTATTAGTAATAATTTTTATACGTGATTCTGCTTATAATTTATCAATTACAAGGCTGCTTTCTTGATTGGCAGCTACTGAGCACTAATAATAATAACACCATTTGCATGTAGTCACTGGTAATTTGAACGTCCACATTCACGTATAAAAGAATAAGTCAATCAATATAATTATTGGTTACATACATTCAAACAAGATTGAGATGACAAGGATAAACCTAACAAATCTATTTTTAATTCATTTCATTGATTTTATATCAAGAAATAATTCAAAGACAAATCTTATATAAACCCCATCTACAAACAAGGAATTCCACAACTCAAACTTCTTTTAGCAATCCTCTAAACACAAATCTAGTGAGTGAGTGAGTGTCATTGTTCTCGTTTTACAATGGCTTTCAATCGTCTTTCTTTCATGTCTTTTCTTCTCATGACCTTAGTGGCAGTTTCATCTGCTAGTGATTCTTATTCAACACCGGTGTACAAGACACCAGTTTATACACCATCCTCAGTGTACAAGTCACCGGTATACACACCATCACCAGTATACAAATCACCTGTCTACACACCCTCACCCGTTCACAAGTCGCCAGTGTACACACCCTCGCCTGTATATGAATCCCCAAAGTACACGCCATCTCCCGTCTACAAGGCTCCAGTTTATAGCCCAACCCCTGTATATAAGTCACCAGTTTACACTCCGTCTCCAGTATACAAATCACCCGTCTACACTCCATCCCCTGTATACAAGTCACCAGTTTACACCCCATCTCCAGTTCATAAGTCACCAGTCTACACTCCATCCCCTGTATACAAGTCACCAGTTTACACCCCATCCCCTGTATACAAGTCACCAGTTTACACCCCATCCCCTATATACAAGTCACCAGTTTACACCCCATCTCCAGTTCATAAGTCACCAGTCTACACTCCATCCCCTGTATACAAGTCACCAATTTACACTCCATCTCCAGTATACAAGTCACCAGTTTACACCCCATCCCCTGTATACAAGTCACCAGTTTACACCCCATCTCCTGTTCATAAGTCACCAATCTACACTCCATCCCCTGTATACAAGTCACCAGTGTACACTCCATCTCCAGTATACAAATCACCAGTTTACACCCCATCTCCAATTTACAAGTCACCAATCTACACTCCATCCCCTGTATACAAATCACCAGTATACACCCCATCTCCAGTTTACAAGGCTCCAGTCTATACTCCATCTCCTGTGTACAAGTCGCCAGTATACACTCCATCTCCTGTTTACAAGTCTCCTGTATACACACCTTCACCTGTGTATAAATCTCCATCATACACTCCATCTCCAATCTACAAGTCCCCGGTTTACACCCCATCACCAGTGTATAAGTATAAGTCACCAGTTTACACTCCATCTCCAATCTACAAGTCACCGGTTTATAAGTCTCCCGCATACACCCCAAGCCCTCCTCCATATGGCTACTGAGGAAACATATGACTAAATAATGATTGTTTGCTATGCATTTTTTTTTCCCTTCCAACGTGTTTACATGTGTGTTTAAAAGTACCCCAAATAATGAGGGGTATGTTGAGTGAAATTAATTGTTGTTCTTATTTGTTGTTGTAATACTTTCAATTCGAAATAATGAATTCAAAATTCTATACTCTCTTTAATTTTTTGTTTTTTTTTAATTGTTTTGTTTTGTGGGTTTTGCCATCTATCATAAAATCAATTTTTACATCACCATTATTGTTACGTATTATTTTTTCCCCTCAAAATCAATAAGGAGTATGTAAAACAATGTGGTTTCAAAAATAATACGAGTAATAAATATGTAAAACAATATTACTTCTTAGACTTATAAAGTTGATTGTTGATTGAACCCGTGTTTGCTAATTATACATTTATAATGAACAATTAATGATGAAATTAAGAGTAATTGCTCTACTTGGCACAAAAAAACTCTAACAAATAATGATCAAATTGAGCAACTAAAATGAGACGAAGGGTTTATAAGAGTAATTGCTTTTTTGCTTTATCTTGTTCAGATTGGGCGTACTTTATGTTGGTTCACAAGTCTAATTGGGGGTTTTAAATAAAAATAAAAAACATGTTGTAATTTTTTATAATGACATTAATCCTCAAGCAGTCTCCTCCATTTTATGTTTTCTTCTTTGTAGTCTATCTCTTCCTTTCATCTTTTGGCATCATAAGCAACAACAGATTCAATACAACTATGACAAGCATAATCAAAATTAATACCAAGCAAATTGCACTAATCATATTCAATTTTGAAAAAATTGGACGAAAAAAGATACGAGGAAGAATGACTAATTGGTGTGAGAGAATTGCAATTGAAGAAATTGCAATTGGAAAAAAAAAGATTGATTGAATTTCCAATAGTAATTTCAATTGAAAGAAAGCATAGTATAGCATAAGAGAAGCTAAGAGAATGGGAAACTTAGTGAACAAGCAGCGTCATTTTGATTCCAGAGTACCGTGCACATGATACTTCATGAGTATAATAGAAATTGTGCAAAACTCCTCTTCCCCCATCTTTAGTCATCCATACTGTAATAAGTGTAAAAAATAAAATGTCAAATTCTCTAAAATCGAAGTATATAGATGATGACAGATTGACAGCTTTCTAAAATACTTCTAAATGGGGGAGAAAAAGAAGACATGAAAAAAATGAGCAAGGATAATATAACAATCATAACAATACTCAAAACAGCAGCTTTGTCTACTATTTCCAGGGCCGATTTTGCAAATCAGCAGCCAAAAAAAAAAAAAAAAAAAAAAATCACATTTTTAATGTACTTTTGCGCTAAAATGCAGCAAAAATGCCCTTTGTCACAGCAACAAAATGTCAGAGAGAATCTATGATGATTTCCTAATATGTCTGCTTCATTGTAGGAGTGTGAACAATACCACAACCTTGCTGCTGCTGCTGCTGCTGCTACCGTCTTTATCTCCTTACTATCATGTAATATGTGCTGTTAATGTAGAAGTCGGTCCAAGGGGAGTTGTATATAAAAGAATACAACATGTCATCTACTTAGCTCCATCCAATTTACATTTTTCTCATCCTAAACTAGTCTTACAGCCTCAGAAAGACCAAAATTGATGGCTCGCCATCTTTTTTGCTTCATGTCTTTGATACTTGTGTTCAGAATGGCTGTTGTATCTTCTGCCAGTGAACTTGACAACGGTTATATCCCAAACCCAGAGAATAACATTCCAAATAACCAACCAAAACAACAGGACAACGGCAACCCTGTGGACACTCCAACAAATTTCAACATACCAATTATATCGGAACCCAAACCAAAGGTACCTGTGACTCCACCATCACCAGAGCACAAGAAGCCTAAGTACAACCACCCATTACCAATCTACAAAAAACCATTTCCCACCCCATTGCCTGTACATAAGAAGAAGCCAATGTACAAGAAGCCCATATATATTCCGAAGCCTATCTATATTCCAATTTACAACAATCCAACTAGTGATACTCCTGCCCAAGCTCAAGCTCAAGCTCCAGCTCCAGCTCCAACTGAGGATGATTATCCTGAAAACCCTCCATCTTCACCTCCATCTTCATCTCCACCTCCATCTCCATCTCCATCTCCACATCCATCTTCACCTCCATCTTCATCTTCATCTCCACCTCCACCTCCACCTCCACCAACCCAATCTCCTACAAACGGAGCACCTCCACCATATAAGTCACTAGACTATATTCCAGCTCCAGTATTTGACCCTCCAATTAATGACCCCTCTCGTTAAGACCAGTTAATTTCTCATGCTACATATCTCTGGCGTTTACATAATATCCATTATAGCTCTTCCATTGATACTTCAAATTCGGCTATCAAATATTTTACTAGGAAGAATATACTAGTGTTTTTTCTCTGAAACTGAGAAGTTACTTCTTTGAGTATAAGGAATGGAAAAAAAATATTCTTTATATTCTAAATTAATTTGTGTAAGGGAATTAGTGAGTGTTATATGTACCTTTTCATATAATGAAAATAAACATCAATAACTATTTTGCAAATTCTGTCTATTATATAACCATAGATAGCACTAAAAACAGGTCATGTTACGTTGCTTTGATCATCTTAAGGTCAGGAAGTTTTCAAAGGGAGCACTTTAAAAGATGCACATGTCAGAAGCAATTGCATATTTATCACATAATATTTATTTCAAATCCCTACTTGGAAGGACAAAAATGAGGTAACAATGTAAGAGCTGACTCTTAGAAATTTATAGAGCATTGCAATGCAAATTTAAGTACTTGAAAGTGGCAAGGTTTCAACACCTTCTCCCCTAAAAGTTCATATTGAATGTATAAAATCCTACATACAGTATGTTAGAAGAGTGATATTAGTGTGCTAAGCACATTAACTATTGCAACTATAAAAACATAAATTTGCAAGTTTAACTCTAAAAAATCATATTGGACAAACACAATGAGACAGAGGAATTACGTGTAAGAGGTTTGAAATAAATACCAAGCCCCTCCACTAGTTTCGCAGTAACTTTAATATTGGTTATTTTATATCCCCGAATAATCTTCCTACAAGCATTACATTGCAAACACCCATTATAGAGTTCAAGTGAGAACAAATTAGACTACCATTTTCAGAAATTGTTAGCCTCTCTAAATTTATGCAGTGATTAATTTCAGGAAATTGAATATCTACTTACATGTGATGAAAAAGCTGCTGACTCACTGACAGATTCTAAGAAGAAGAAAAAAAAGTCTAGCTGATTTCCATAATAATATCTAAACTATAAGCCATAAAAGTTGGAGAATATCGTTTTCATATATTATGAACTGATAACAGCTAAAAGCCTAAAAACAACCACTTAGAATCAATAGAGACAAAAAAAACAGCCTTAATCTCATGCTGTCATGCTATGCATTTACACACATATTACTAAATAATCTCAACATGAAACAAACCTGGAACTTTCATCAGCATGGTCTTGCATCTTGTAAGGCCTTCATTTGATTAATGGAGGTAAACGACAGGGATCCCTATTTTTGGGGGTACACATCATGTATTTGTCGAGGATAGTCAGTAAAAGTGGGACAAAAATTAAAAGGCATGAAATTCACTCGCTCTTAACGCCATGATACATGTGCTGGATGAATATTGAAGAAGCACGGAAACCAATTGCACCAAGCATTAAGAAACAAGCATAACAAATGCAAGCGTTGTAGCCCAGGAAGAAGCACAACTGCATGAAACCATCCATATGTGATCTGGCATAGAAGTATATACAATAGACAAACATAAACATAGCTGTTGATCCACCACGTAATACAGACCTGCAGAAATAGAAGAAAAATTTAAGCTTTGGCAATTTGAATGACGAGAAAGTCAGCAGCGACTATAACAGGAGGAAAATACAAAGTTAAGGCATCCTGGAAGAAAATAAGGCTACTTGTAAGAAAAAAATGTTTTCTCTATATTTGTATTTGGTTCAAAGGAAAACAACTTGAGCAAAATTGTTGTTACTAGATGGAAAGCGATATTTCAATGGAATTTAGATTTTGCTCTTAATTGTTCATCGTTTGGCTCATTGTTAGAAGAGGAAAGGACAATGGGAAAGAAAGGTGGAAGAAAATGATTTTCCTCTCAGCCATATAGAGCCTCCATGCTGCATGAATCAACTCCATCAAGTAAGCAACAATGGAATATAAACAGCATACCTCCACCACCATTCAGGGTCTTCCACAGAAAGTTGAATGTATGTCAAACCAACACTTAATATAGCAGTCAGTAAGACAAGGATTGAGAAGCTGATGAGCATAATGCTCGGTAGTGTAAATAGTTTGTAGCTCCACATGCTTGCATATAGCAGATGCAGCTCCACGAGAACTGCACTGAAAGGTAAGAGACCACCCAGAAACATCTGAATGTGGATTTTTCTATACCAATTTAATGGTGGTATCTCTCTCACGTACTTCTTGGTAGAAGGCACAACTTTTGTACATCTATAACGACATCCAACAATCCCTCCTAATGCAAGAAGTGGGGCAGTAACAAATGTATGTATGAGAAACATCACAACAATGGTGCCAAAAGGTAGAGCAGCTGTAGACCCATATGATACTGCTACTGTATTAAGGATAGAAAGTACAAGTGCCAATGGACCCATAAAGAGAATCCCTGTCAGAAGGACACTTCTTTCCTGCAAAATTAATTTATATTCATTGAACCATTGAAAATATATTAATACTCCCATCCCTAAACAATCGCCCACATATTTGATCATGTTTTAGAGATGTTATTATAAGTAGCATTTATTTTATGAACTTTTGAATATACACCTTATCAATGTTGTGTATTCTGATTAATATTATCTTTGAGGATAGTATGGGAATAAATGGCCTGTTATTTTGACATGGTTTGAAATAGAAAGGTGAACTATTATTTAGGGATGGAGGGAGAACATAGCCGGTCATATTTAAATCACCCAAGCTGCCATACATGCCGCACACAGAAAGAATAGGAAAGAGGGGAACACAACTGTAATTCAGATGCATTTGAAATAGAGATTTTTACCCATCCAGTTTCTGAATATTGGCAATGAAATGAAGCAGCAGTATAACCTGCAACTGCAGATGTTACAGTGTAAATGACAACAACAGCTGTCCATAAAGTCCCATGGGTATATGGCACTAGAAGACCAAGGGAGGTTAATAAAAACAAACAGCAAAACCTGAAAAGGTTCATATATAGGTTAGTAAGTTACACCAGGAGTGCTGCAGCAGACAAGTTATAGCATGTTCATATTCAATATGCTGGAAGCAAACAGGTGCAATAGAACAACACTACCATGCAGAATGCAGATTAGACTTGATAATTCTACACATAACATGTTTCACATATTTGATGCAAGTAACAAGTATCAGAGCACAATGCTCCAATTAGTTTCCTTACACAAGAAAAAGTTGAGTGCCACAGCCAAGCACAGCACAAAAGAGAGACAACAATGTCGGGCATCTGAAAACATCACCCTCAATGCACGCCCATCCAATCTCTCTATCGTCTTCATCTCCGTTTGAATACCTAGAATACAAAATGATTAATTGTCGACCAAGGAGAACTTAGAGCCCTGTCTGGAAAAAAATAATAAAAAAAAATAAAAAATTAAGCAACAGTGCAAGTAATGAGGCTGCTAAATTACTTTCTTAAATCATTCTTGATATTCCACCAATATAGCACAGCCAGTATTCCCATTGATAGCAAAATGATGACAGCTGAATTAATGACTGAAAACCAGTGAAGTTGCTGAACTGGTGAGAGCAACGATGCCTTTGAATATCTTTTCATTCTGTTTGCAAATCGGATTGATGTTGCATTCCAATTTGCTGAGTAAGTAAACTTTACATTTATTGCAGCATCTTCTGTTATGTCAACAACATGATTGGGGTCACTGAAAGCGTGCACTTCTATAACATTATTGTCATTATATAAGATATCTAACTGAACATGTGTGAATAGATAGGATCTTGACCCTTTCATATAGGGGTTCAAGCTCTCTCCTTCAACTTTCCCAATGAATCCCCAAAATGGGAGGTCATCAAAGAACATCTGGAAGTAATAATCCCTCTGAATTGCATCACGAAATTTAACAAGTTCCTCCCTTCCAAGTTTAGTGGTGCACCATTCTTCTGCTATTTTCATTTCCTGGAACCTTATATCATATCGTGTATTTGTCAGACGATCACCACTTAAAACTTCGCCAAGTGATTCCTTTCTTCTGATTAAAGGATCTGCAGCCAGGAGATGAAGACAATTCAGCTACAGCAACAGAGCTCTTTTCAATGATTTGTTTTGAAATTGAAGCACTGATTTAGTAGAAAAATCTTAAAAGACTAACAAGACTACATACTCTGACTGAATATATTTTGCAGACAAGAGGTCATTTCAAACATATCAAGAGATGCACTTATACTAAATAAGACATGAGAATCTGTCATTTTAGGTGCATTAACAGAAAGACTGCAGAGCCACATTTGATACATCACCCAGGAGAGGATAATGAAGCAAGCCATCTTGCAGATCTCTGGGAAATAGCTCAAGCTTTGAAATGCAAAGGTAAGAACTAAGAAAGGATTGTGTAAACTAGCTAAGAAAAGTCTCAGTATCTTGAATTACATCCATTGCATAGGCAGCTAATTAGCACCATAATATGCGCTATATAGCCCTTCACCCAGTCTCACAAGAGTACAAGACATTAGTCTGCACTCTTCAGTCATCAAACCCAGCTACTCATGATCATATGCCATATTGCTCTGATTATACTTAACAACTATATTTCCGCTTCTAAAACTGTTTATCCTTCCACACTTAAATAGATTATCTTATATAGTTACGATAGCACAAAATTGCAAGGCTATACATCAGTAAACTGACAGCTAAAATTCAAGTTACTCTACTAAGTTCGAGTTCACAGTTGCATGATAGTAATTGCAAAAATATATATAACAAATGATGTTAATTCAATCTTCTACCCAATTATTGACAGAAAAATGCACTAATTGTTATAAGACTATTAGCCAACCTGGGCGGCAGAATGGCAAATCGAAATATTCATACGCCTCACTGCAAAAAGACAAAGATTCATATCAAAATTCCCTCACAAAAGTATTAACAATGCTAATCCTGCAACACTTAGAACTACAGAACTAAATAATATTTCCAACAGAATTATATAAGAAACTATGAAATCGAACTCGAAATTTTACCAAAGTCAGATGCCACATTGCCAATTGCAATAACAAGTCCAGTAGAAAAGTTTGATAACTGAAGCAAATTTGACTCAAAAATCTTCTACATACAAATTATTACACCAACAAGATCAAAATTTTGAATCCGGGAATGTAGCAATCGCCAAAACACTAAAGAAAAAAAAATTAGCCATATCCTCAAAATTTCTGATTTAATTAAAGAAACTATTACCATTCAAAAATCACTAAAACTTAAGAATACTATATTCTCAAGAAACAATTCTCCAATTAAGTCAATAAAATGAAATTTGGGAACAAATTATAAGTTTAAATTACAAAATAAAAATTAGAAAATGGTGGGTACCTGGGATTATTCAAAGGGCCAACTTTGTTGGCAAAAATAGGGATTTGATCGCCCACATTGTAGTGGTGATTGAAAGAATAAACTGGAGGAAAAACCCAGAAATTAATCACTAAAATCAGCAACAAATTTGGGATCTTTGACATGGTTAACAAGCTACTTTGATCTGTCTGACAGTGACAGTGTGTTAGATTGAGAGAAATCGTTTGAGGGTCACCGTAGAAATGACGTTCATAGGAGTATATTTTACGGAGTAACTGATTTTTAGCTCAAATTGCGTCAATTTTTGTTTTTGCTTTTGGTTGATCACATGAACATTTTTGTGGGCATTTTTTTTTTTTAATTATTTTATTTTAAGTAGTATATTTGGTCTTAATTGTACTTCGACTCTCTTTATTTCACCTTATTGAAATTATTCTTGCGTATTCTCTATTATTTCTTCAACTGAATCGAAATTATTTTTACTTAACTAAACTTATTTTTTAGCCTTAGGGTTTGTTCTTATTTACCGAAAACAACTGAACTAAATTGAACTGATTGGGGCCGAACTAAACTGAACTAAATAGAGTTGAAATGAATTGTTTATGAGAGAAAGAAATTAGAAATTGAACTGAATTGATTAGAGCTGAATAGAACTAAACTCTCAGGTTCACATTTACTGAACTGACCTGAGCTGAACTAAACTAATTGAAGCTGAACTGAACTAAACTGATTGGAGCTGAACTGAACTTAACTGATTGGAGGTGAAATGAACTGAACTAAACTAAGGAGGTGAACTGAGATGAAATGAATATTTTATGAGAGAGGGAAATTAGGAGTTGAACTGAACTGAACTGAAATTAAGTAAATGTGAATAGGCCTTGAAATTAAGCTAAACATAACTAGAGCTGTCAATTCGGGTAAACGGGTCGGGTTTGGGTCAGGTGAGAATGGGTCGGGACAACTCGGGTTGGGTTAATTCAGATTAATTCCATAACCTATGCGGGTCGGGTTTGGGTTGGGTCATGCTTGAGTCGGGTCACGTCGGGTCACGTCGGGTCATACATCTTATCGGTTTGGGTCGGGTTTAGGTCGGGTTAATAACAAGTCGGGTTACATTCGGGTCGGGTGAAAAATAGGTAGGGTTAATAATAGGTCGGGTTTAATTCGGGTTTTCACGGTTTAAAACGGGTTAGGGTAATTCTCGGGTTCGAGACAGGTTTGATTCAAGTCAATAATTTGCGGGTTAGAATCAGGTCGGGTCATTCTCGGGTTTGAGTCGGGTTTGGTTCAAGTCAATAATTTGCAGATTATAATCAGGTCAGGTCATTTTCAAGTCGGGTCATTCTCGGGTACAAGTCAATAATTTGCGAGTTATAATCAGGTTGGGTCATTTCCAAGTTGGGTCATTCTCGGATTCAAGTCGGGTTATGTTCAAGTCAATAATTTGCAGGTTACAATCAGGTCTAGACATCTCCAAATCAGGTCATATTCGGGTTCAACTAACTATAAATCGATAATTATCATTTTTATCAAGCTAATTATTTCCTTTGACTATAATATATATGGCAATATACTAGGGAACTATAGTCTCTAATTTAAGAATATAATTATCTCCTTTGACCATACAAAAAATATATATTATATTTAACTCTTAAATTTAAGGATGATGCTCCTTTCTTTTGCTGGCCTGGACTGACTTGGTCTCCCAAGACAAAATGCTTTGAACAACAATAATAAAATGGTCTAAATTGCAGTTAAGGTGATTTGAAATCGGGTCAGGAACAATTCGGGTTGAATTTAGGTCGGGTCAATAACAAGTCGTGTTAATTTTGAGTCGAGTTAGTAACAGATCGGGTTGAATTTTTGGGTTGGGTAAGTAATAGGTAAGGTAAAATTCGGGTCGAGTAAATAACAAGTCGAGTTGAATTTGGGTCAGATCAATAACAAGTCGGGTTAATTTCGAGTCAGGTTTGTCACAGGTTGGGTTAAATTCGGGTCGGGTTAGGAACGGGTCGGGTTGAATTCAGGTCAGGTTAGTAACAAGTCGGATTAAATTCGGGTTTTAACGGGTTTGGGTCAATTTCAGTTCATCAAGTCGGGTTCGGTGCAAGTAAATTAAATTGGTCGTTGTAAACCGATAAATAGGTGCAAGTTGTAAACCTGTATATTGGCCGTTCAAAAGCAAATTGAATGGTTCCACACACCCAATTGGACTAATGGAGGGTATTAGGGACCATGTTAAACATTTCAGCATTTTTATTTCCGGGCGAAAAAAGTCAAAATTCCAAAATTGAAGGCTAATATCCACGCTTTTTGAGAAATTTTGAAAGTTTCGGAGTCCGGTGTCGAAAAGTCTTGAAATCCTATGAGATTTATCTCGGGGTCATATAATGCGATTTGGAACCATATATGATCATTATTTGTTGTCATAAATGTTCGTGGTAGGCTTGAATAAATGAAATCGGTGCAAGTTGTAAACCAGTAAATTGGTCGTTTAAAGGCAAATTGGATGGTTCCACCCAACCAATTGGACTCCCGGAGGGTATTAGGGACTATGGTAAAAATTTCGGCAATTTTTATTTTCGGGTGAAAAAAAGTCAAAAAATTCCAAAATTGAAGGCTAATTATCCACGCTTTTTGAGAATTTTTGAAGTTTTCGGGGCCCGGTGTCAAAAAGTCTTGAAATTATAGGAAATACATCATGGGGTCATATAATGTTGTTTGAAACCATATATGATCATTATTTGTTGTCATAAATGTTCGTGGTAGGCTTGAATTAATGAAATCGGTGTAAGTTGTAAACCGGTAAATAATTGGTCGTTTAAACGCAAATTAGATGGTTCCACCCACCTAATTGGACTACCTAAGGTTATTTGGTACCATGGTAAGAATTTCAGAAATTTTTAAATTCGGGTGAAAAAAAAAGTCAAAATATTCCAAAATTGAAGGCTAATATCCGGGCTTTTTGAGAAATTTCGAATGTTCGGGGCACGGTGTCGAAAAACATTGAGATTTTAGGGGATACAGTACATCTCGGGGTCATATAATGCCGTTTGGAACCATATAAGATCATTATATGTTGTCATAAATGTTCGTGGTAAGCTTGAGTTAATAAAAACGGTACAAGTTGTAAACCGTTAAATTGGTCGTTTAAAGGCAAATTGGATGGTTCCACCCCGCCAATTGGACTCCCAGAGGGTATTAGGGACCATGGTAAAAATTTCGGAAATTTTTATTTTCGGGTGAAAAAAAGTCAAAATTCCAAAATTGAAGGCTAATATCCACGCTTTTTGAGAACTTTTGAAGATTTCAGGGCCCGATGTCGAAAAGTCTTGAAATGATAGAAAATACATCTTGGGGTCATAAAATGTTTTTTGGAACCATATATGATCATTATTTGTTGTCATAAATATTCGCGGTAGGCTTGAATTAACGAAATCGATGTAAGTTGTAAACCGGTAAATTGGTCGTTTAAAGGTAAATTGGATGGTTCTAGCCAGCCAATCAGACTCCCGGAGGGTATTAGGGAGCATGGTAAAAATTTCGGCAATTTTTATATTCGGGTGAAAAAAAGTCAAAAAATTCCAAAATTGAAGGCTTTTTAAGAATTTTTGAAGTCTTTGGGGCCCGGTGTCGGAAAGTCTTGAAATTATAGGAAATATATCTTGGGGTCATATAATGTCGTTTGGAACCATATATGACCATTATTTGTTGTCATAAATGTTCGTGGTAGGCTTGAATTAATGAAATCGATGTAAGTTGTAAACCGGTAAATTGGTCGTTTAAAGGCAAATTGTATGGTTCCACCCACCCAATTGGACTCCCGGAGAGTATTTGGTACCATGGTAAGTATTTCGGCAATTTTTATATTCGGGTGAAAATAAAGTCAAAAAATTCCAAAATTGGAGGCTAATATCCATGCTTTTTGAGAAATTTCAAATGTTTTGGGGCACGGTGTCGAAAAGCATTGAGATTTTAGGGGATACATCTCGGGGTCATATAATGCCGTTTAGATCCATATATGATCATTATATGTTGTCATAAATGTTCGTGGTAAGCTTGAGTTAATGAAAACGGTGCAAGTTGTAAACCGGTAAATTAGTCGTTTAAAGGCAAATGGGATGGTTCCACCCAGCCAATTGGACTCCCGGAGGGTATTAGGGACCATGGTGAAAATTTCAACAATTTTTATTTTCGGGTTAAAAAAAGTCAAAAAATTACAAAATTGAAGGCTAATTATCCACGCTTTTTGAGAATTTTTGAAGTCTTCGGGGCCTAGTGTCGAAAAGTCTTGAAATTATAGGAAATACATCTTGGGGTCATATAATGTCGTTTGGAACCTTATATGATCATTATTTGTTTTCAAAAATGTTCGTGGTAGGCTTGAATGAATGAAATCGGTGTAAGTTGTAAACCGGTAAAATGGTCGTTTAAAGGCAAATTGGATGGTTCCACCCACCCAATTGGACTCCCGGAGGGTATTTGGTACCATGGTAAGCATTTCGGAAATTTTTATATACGGGTGAAGAAAAAGTCAAAAAATTCCAAAATTAAAGGCTAATATCCATGCTTTTTTAGCAATTTCGAATGTTTCGGGGCACAGTGTCGAAAAACATTGAGATTTTAGGGGATACATCTTGGGGTCATATAATGTCGTTTGGATACATATATGATCATTATAAGTTGTCATAAATGTTCGTGGTAAGCTTGAGTTAATGAAAACGGTACAAGTTAAAAATCGATAAATTGGTTTAAAGGCAAATTGGATGGTTCCACCCAGCCAATTGGACTCCCGGAGGATATTAGGGATCATGGTAAAAATTTCGGAAATTTTTATTTCCGGGTGAAAATAAGTTAAAAAAAATTCCAAAATTGAAGGCTAATATTCACGCTTTTTGAGAATTTTTAAAGTCTTCGGGGCTCGGTGTCGAAAAGTCCTAAAATTATAGGAAATACATCTTGGGGTCATATAATGTTGTTTGGAACCATATATGATCATTATTTGTTGTCATAAATGTTTGTGGTAGGCTTGAATTAATGAAATCGGTGTAAGTTATAAACCGGTAAATTGGTCGTTTAAAGGCAAATTGGATAGTTTCACCCACCCAATTGGACTCCCGGAGGATATTTGGTACCGTGGTAAGCATTTTGGCAGTTTTTATATTCGGGTGAAAAAAAGTCAAAAAATTCCAAAATTGAATATCCACGCTTTTTGAGAAATTTCGAATGTTTTGGGGCACGGTGTCGAAAAGCATTGAGATTTTAGGGGATACATCTCGGGGTCATATAATGCCGTTTAGATCCATATATGATCATTATATGTTGTCATAAATGTTCGTGGTAAGCTTGAGTTAATGAAAACGGTGCAAGTTGTAAACCGGTAAATTAGTCGTTTAAAGGCAAATGGGATGGTTCCACCCAGCCAATTGGACTCCCGGAGGGTATTAGGGAGCATGGTAAAATTTTCGGCAATTTTTATTTCCGGGTGAAAAAAAGTCAAAAAATTCCAAAATTGAAGGCTAATATCCACGCTTTTTAAGAATTTTTGAAGTCTTTGGGGCCCGGTGTCAGAAAGTCTTGAAATTATAGGAAATATATCTTGGGGTCATATATATAATGTCATTTTGAACCATATATGATCATTATCTGTTGTCATAAATGTTCGTGGTAGCAGTGGCGTATCCAGGAATTCCGAACTGTGGGTTCGGAATTTTAAAAAAAATGATGATCATATATTAACTAAAAAACTACAAAAGCATTTTTCGAGTTTTCATAGTTTGAAAGCATGCTAATACATTACTACTATAAATCTATATTTCTATTGCAAAAAATCAATATTACACATAAAAATAAAAATAAAAAATCTCAAGTCCCCAATAATTAAGAGGAGTAGAGGAATAAGAGGTCTCAGGAATTGTACCCAGGACTTAAGGAGGAGGTTCAATGCTCTAACAATCACTCCCTTACCAATGTGCCAGGCTTTGACATTTGAATATTTATCTCACATAAATTAGTTTTAACCATTTTTTTTTTAAACAAAAAATTAAAACTTATAATTTTTTTCCGAAAAATCTGTGGGTTCAATGAAACCCCCCTAGATCCGCCCCTGCGTGGTAGGCTTGAATTAATGAAATCGGTATAAGTTGTAAACCGGTAAATTGGTCGTTTAAAGGCAAATTAGATGGTTTCACCCAACTAATTGGACTCCCGGAGGGTATTTGGTACCATGTAAGCATTTCGCCAATTTTTATATTCGGGTGAAAAAAGTCAAAAAATTCCAAAATCGAAGGATATCCACGCTTTTTGAGAAATTTCGAATGTTTCGGGGCACGGTGTCGAAAAGCATTGAGATTTTATGGGATAGACGTCGGGGTCATATAATGTTGTTTGGATCCATATATGATCATTATATGTTGTCATAAATGTTCGTGGTTAGCTTGAGTTAATGAAAATGGTGCAAGTTGTAAACCGGTAAATTGGTCGTTTAAAGGTAAATTGGATGGTTCCACCCAACCAATTGGAATCCCGGAGGGTATTAGGGACCATGGTAAACATTTCGGCAATTTTTTTCCGGGTAAAAAAAAAGTCTAAAATTCCAAAATTAAAGGCTAATAGATCCACGTTTTTTGAGAATTTTTTGAGGTTTCGGTCACATAACAAGCCCTTTAGTATGATAAATACTTGTATTAAAATACGTAGTATGGCGTATATGGTTTTGTTATCACTTCAGAATATGTTAATAATCTTTGTATCGTTAAGCATTGATAATTTGATAGCGAAAATTTTCTCATATATAGTATAGATAGGTGTAGCCAAATGTATGTTGATGAGCATACACGAATGTATGTAAGAATCTACAATGTCATGCACGAATCTACATTGTTGTAGTGCTCTTTTCATGCATAGGTGATGGTATTGGTTAAGGGCCTAGATATGGCACGCAATCTTCAAATTAAATAAGCGAACTTATGATCCAGCTTGCTGGTCTAACTTGTGTGCAAGCACTTGGCACTTCTTGTTGGAGCTAGTATCTACGGTGAGAGCACTCATCTCTTTAATCATTATCTTTCATTATGCACTAAAAGGGTTTGGAAGTAGAGGTGATTTACATCTACCGATAGGACAATTGTCAATGGATTAGTTAGCAAATCTTGGGATTGATTAGACAATATGTCTCTAGGCTTAATCTATGATACTTGAGGAAGATATTCATAATGTAGTCTTTCAATGCATAGTTCCCACTTAATTTAGGTACGGGATACCGACACTGATATGGATCTGGTAATCGGGTCAGATCTTCGCATTTGGATCATGTCCAATAATGATTCATTACCCATATATATCAACCTCTTTCATTACCCATATATATCAACCTCTTTCTCCACGCATGTGGAAACTTGCTTTCAGCCACGTGGACATCTATTCAACACATCCACGTGGATCGACATGTGGCACCTGCTATGGAATTTCTATAAAATACCCTAACATATTTTACTTATGAGGCACAATTTTCTTAAACCGAACATCCTCAACCATACCATACTAGTATTGACTCTAGCATAGGAGCAGTTATCTTTGCAAAAACCCTGATGGCAGCTAGTGTATGTTGGCAGTGCAGGTAGCCATGTACCCAGTTAGGTTATACAAAGTAAACCACCTAGAATCCTAGATACAAGTTACCAAAGCACCAATTTACTTGTTTTCCCTTGGATTTGCCTTATTTGCAATATAAATTGATTGCGTTTAAATCTAATAAACTAAATAATCCAAGGAAAACATAGTTAACAATCACCAACGAAGTGAATAGCATAGCCAATCTAGAATACGGATGGAAATAGAATCAAGTAAAATATCAATCGCATTCAACCATCTTCTATTTAGTATACCACATAAACCTATTAATTCGCCATTATCACTTCTCATTTATGTCTAAATTTAGCCACTACTATTCAACCAGCACATCTTAAAATCAAAAATTAAATGTCAACTCATTTTTATTCACTAATACACTATTTAGTCTAGTGTGGTTGGTTTGCTAACCCCACGTCTAGAACATTTTTTTTCTTTTCCTTTCTTTTTTTATAAAAAAAGAAAAAAGAAAACCAAAAAGGAATAATGGTCCGCCGTATTTTCAAAAGGATGGCGAGTCTCTCTCCCCAACTTACGCCTGCGATCAAGCCTTGTGCTTGACTCGCTCATAACACAATGATATTCCTTTAACCTACCGCACTTTAGCCAATTTCTCTGATCAAATCCAACGAATTTTCGGAGGATTTTTCCTTTTGGGTTCCATTTATCTGCACTCTTTTCAATTGGGTACGTTTCAATTTTCCCATTTTTTGATTCTTTAACCATTTGTCACAACTGGGTTTTTGCTAATTTATCGGAAAGTTTGCTTCTTTTAGATATTGTAAGATTTTTTTGGTTTTGATTAATCGCCTGTTGATCTGTGTGTTTTGACATTGGTAATTCTCAAAGTTTGGATCTTTCGTTTGATAGGAAAATCTTGCAGTTACTTTATGAAGATTTCTGTCTTGTTATAATTAGAAATGAAGTGTTTATGATGTTGATTTAGATTGGGTTTGAAGAATTGTGAAATACCCATTTTTTTTGGATACAATGATTTGTTGTTTTGTTGAAAATTTGGCTAAAGAATTAAAGTATGATGTGATCATGATACAATATATTGGGATTTGTGTGATATAAACATGTATTCTTCAATTGAATTTGAAGGAGCAAAACCCAAAATTCTGTTGTTAGTTTTGGGGTGAATTGAATTTGGTCTATGATCAGAGTAGACCATGGAGAATTTACCTGTTGAAGTGATTGGAAACATACTGTCCCGCCTCGGGGCTGCTAGGGAGGTGGTGATTGCATCTGCAACATGCCGGAAATGGAGAGAGGCTTTTCGAAAGCACCTACATTGTCTCTCATTCAATTCCAATGATTGGCCTGTTTTTCGCGATTTGCTAACTAGCCGGCTAGAGATATTAATTACACAGACAATTTTCCAAACTACTGGCTTGCAAGGGCTTACAATCTTGATGGATGATGTTGATGAGTTTTCAGCTTCAACAGTTATCGCGTGGCTTATGTATACTAGGGAAAGCCTGAGAATATTGTATTACAATGTTAGGACTAGCCCGAACCTTAACATTCTGGATATTTGTGGGAGACACAAGCTGGAGATGCTGTCTTTGGCACACAATACAATCATAGGAGTTGAACCTAATTATCAAAGGTTTTCTTGCCTCAATTCACTTTCCCTGAGTTATGTCAGCATTTCAGCATTGGATTTGAACCTTCTCCTTACTGCTTGCCCAAAACTCGAGTCCTTATCCCTAATTAATCCCGAGATTGCCATGTCAGATGCCCAAGTGAGTGTTGAATTGAGCAGTCCAACGCTGAAGACTATATATGTTGAAGCCATTAGTTTGGACAAGTTCATTTTGGAGGCTGACTCTCTCGAGGATATGCATCTGAAAGATTGTGCTCTGGAGCAGTTCGAGCTTATTGGGAAGGGGACCTTAAAGCGTTTTCAAATTGATGATGTTAGTGTTATACATCTTGATATTGGTGAAATAGCTGAAAATCTTGAAGTCATCGATGTCAGCAACTTCACAATCATTTGGCCAAAATTTTATCATATGATCTCTAGGTCGTCAAATTTGAGAGTTCTTCGGCTTTGGGATGTGGTGTTTGATGATGAGGATGATATTGTTGATTTGGAAACTATAGCTATTTGCTTCCCATATTTAAGCCATCTTTCATTAAGTAATGACTTGAGGGATGGAGTGATTCATTATGGATTGGAGGGTTCTTATCATCTGCACAATGTAGTTGTACTTGAAGTTGGTTGGACTGTTATCAGTGATATCTTCTCCCAGTGGGTTGAAGAGCTTCTGCAGAGATGTCCTAACCTTGAAAAGTTGATCATTCATGGGACTGTTTCCGACACCAAAACACCTGAAGAATGCCAAATATTGGCAAATTTTACTTCCTCCATTGTGCGGCTAATGCGGCAGTATATGCATGTAGATGTGTATTTTGAATATGAGTAGGGGCAGCAATGTCTCTTTGTACACTCGAAATTTTGGTATGTCAAATATAGGCTGTTTTTTTTTTTTTTTTTTTTTTTTTTTTTTAAATGTTGATTGATCAACCTGTTACGTACTTATGTGAATGATAAGAATGAGCTTTTCCTTTTTTTGTATAAGATTGAGGCATTGAGCAGGCAAGGCATGTCTGCCTATTTTTTGTACCTGTCATTCAATTTATCTGCTTCTGTGTTGTGTTCGATTCAAGATATATCCTTTTCCCTTGCTACTGAAAATTGTATGCACTTTCTTTCTTTTATAATGCCAAATGACAAGTTGTGTTTGATGATGAAGTGAGTTACTCTTGATAATTGATGAGCATGATCGTTTATTGTTCTCTGTGTTTGACCTTTAAAGTAGTTCCCTTGAGCTGCCAACTGTAGGAAAACTAATGGAATGCATTTATGTTGTTTCTTAATCGTCCAACTTTGCTGGAAAGTCTGAATAAGAAGAGTTTTACTTGGAATGGCAGTCTGGTAAGTTACATATCCCAACTCACTTTTTTGTAATCTGGTTCTTAGATCAGATTAGCCTTGATACTGTGTTTTGTATGCTGTTCCTTTTGCTCTATCCAATTTATCTGTTTTTGCATTTTTTGTTCTATCATGTAAAATGTATATGCTCCAATTCAGTACATTATCATGAATTTACTGTATATCTGAGTTAATGCTGAAGAAGTTCGTTCTGTTTTTCTGAAAGTTACAGAGACATGATGAGTAAAGGGTTCAAGAACCATTTTTCCCCTTAGTTACTGGTGGTGACTTGTAAGAAGAGGAAGACTGGGAGAAATTGAGTACTCTGCTTGAATTGTTGGTAAATAATATAAGAGTTGCAGGCTTACTGCATTCCATGATGACCTTAGCATTGCATGCTTTGAGAGATGCCCGTCTTACTTCACTATGTTTTTCAGGCACCCTGCCCAGTGCTTCAAAGAGACAATCCATCAGTGTGGACTTGAGATAGGTTAGTGTTCTAATATGCTGATACCAAATAGATGAATGTTGAAAGTGGACTGACAGGGTACTGCCTTTATTCACTGTACAGTCGTCACTCGTAATCCTGAGTCCCAACAGTTACTATAACAGTGTACCTTACTATCTTTGGGGATTTAGTCGGGACTCAGAGCCTAGATGGTCGAGTTGCTCCTGAAGTCTCTAATGGACCTGGGAATGGGGAGTGTTTATGCTATCCTCTAGATGTCTTACAACAGGCGTGTGAAGCTACTGACTTTTGATGTCTGATAATCCTGATATAATGTTTGTGCATATTGTGTCTCAGCCATAATGTATGATGCTGCAAATATCAACTGTCGTCTATCTGATGTGTCTGAAATATGTTTACTTGTTCAAATATCATGCTTCATGTCTGTTAAGACTACTAGTCAGAACTAAATATCACACCTTTATTTTTTGCCTTGTAGTGATGTTACGCTAGAGTACGTGTTTTTTCGTGTTTTATCTATGTTAAATGTATCTAATCACTTGTATCAATTCATCTTTATAATGTTTGATTAGTATGCAATTAAGTTTATCTAGAATTGTTATTGCAGAAAGTACATGGTTAGGTGCTCTTTATTCAAATTTTCTGCACGGAGTTGGTTTGAGTATGTGATTGAATCTTGTAGTATATCATCTTATCTCTAGACTTTTGTGACCTTAAAGAACAGAAAATGAAATAAATTTTAAGCACATAATTATGCATAATTGACAGATGCAGGAAAAAATAAGTGCAGGAGTAAAATTAAAGCTATCTTATCTATTTGATCCTGGCTGAATTCCACCCTTCTCTACTCCCAGTTGCTTCATCGGACAAGGGTGGTGGCCGGAGTGAACCTTCTCCTACACTGGTAGAACTGTAGAATAAGAGGGACTATCGCCTCAACATGGAAAGCCATAAAGGACGGGAAAAAACCATTCAAATTCAATAGACGCGGTGTATTGTTCTTTTGGCTATCTTTTTATGCAGAGGGAGAGACATTTGGTACCTCATTTGATACTGATTAACTGATAGAAATGGGTGATTGCAACAGAAAGCAAATATTCCAACCAACCAAAAAGGCCTCACTTTTTAGTAAACTTGGAGATTGGACTTCCACTACCAATACCCTGACCAGGAATAATAATCATACTTGAAAGTTTGAACTAAATTGGCAATTGAATATGAATATTCCAGATTCATGTATAAGAATTTTTTCTATATTTGCTTAATTTTCATTAAGAAATTGCTTATATAAAAGTGAGTAAAAATCATCAATTTTTCCCAAAAAACAGAATTTTGGAGCAACTGAAGTTACTAAAAATCCTTAAATTGGTGTATATTACTATAGTTTACAGTTTTAGTATGGTTGTTAAAGGCAACAGAAGTACTAAAAAACTGATTTTTTTTTTTATTGTAACACTCGATTCGATAGTTTAGAGCAGCAGCCCAAGTTAATCTGTTAATGCAACGCGCCGTGCCATAGAAGCAAACAGGGTCTGAGGGTCTCAGATGTAACTCAATCTTAACAAGAAAAGGATTAACGTATTAATTAAACTGTATGGTTCTGATTGCTTTGTATTTTTTGATTAGATTATGATCCATTATTAACAAGGATTATCATAGATTATCCACATGACAATTGCTCAATTAAGAATTAAGTACATGCTTACATACGTTTCTTGGATTGGCTTATCACCCCTTTTTTTCAACATTTATCAATAATCATTTCATGACTTTTTACAATAATTATTTAGCTATTTTCTTTCTGTTTATTTTTTCAAAGTTTAAAACATAATTTAGTCATTTATGCATTGTTTTTGACTTAAAATAATGGATGTCTTAAAGAGACCATTTTCAGCCCTTTTTTTTAAACTAAATAATAATAATAAAAATTTAACTTTACTTTCATGCTTAAGCAACAAGCAAGGATTATACTCTAGCTTAATCACATCCATAAGTCAATATAAAAATAAGATTGATAAATAATAACAATTGAACGAAACCAATCGCCTTCGGACAGAAGAACAAGCAACATAATTAAATAAAGATCAAGGATTAGTTTGAATACAATTATAACATTCATAGAATCTTCTGATTGCCTAGCTAATCTCTAACTTTCTATGTAATCCACATGAAAAACAAGTCTTTAAGTCACATTTAGAAGTAGAAAGTATATTATTATTAGTAGTTCATAAAAATACTTCATTACAATATAATTTAATATTAATCTATAAATCTAATCCATAGAACATCTAGCTGTTCACCAATCACCAGAATCACAAACATTTTATTTTTTTAGACCAATCATTGATTACATAAGGAATAATTGGTAGGAAGCATAATTTTACCTACAAAAAGGTTAGATATGAGCATAATATTACAATTTTATTTGAAAAAATAGTTAATAATAATAATAAAAATACAATAAAATTTGGTGACACCTCTTCCATTAATCCAGTCTTCCCATTAGATGTAAGAATGTGTTAGAATGATGGGTCCGTTGCCAAAAAGTTTGTGTCTTTTTCTTTTATGTGGAAATGCATTTTATTACATAAAAATTAAACGTAAATATACTAATGCAACTCATCATGCATATCCTTTCTTATTTGTAACAAAAAGGTTGATCTCCTTTTTTTTTTTTTTTTTTTTTTTTTTTTTTTTTCACTAATGCCATTTAAGTCCCATGCAAAAGTTTACGCACTTGTGACCTTTTCTTTTTACAAAGTTAAATGATTAGTAAGGAAAAGATAGACTACATCACAGGATTGAAGAGAAAAATATTGATTAGAATAGAAAACTTACGTTACTTGCATTACTTTCTTTTATTATGTCCAAATTTCCACGATTTGATAGAAAAACAGACTACATATAGTAGAAATATCATAGAAAATGTTGTTCTATATTATTTTCTATTATTAATGCAATTATTCAAATTAGATGTGGAAAGTTCATTACATCCTCCGTATCTTAATTGAGTTACTTATTAACTAGTTTTTTCTATTTATTCAATTCCATTCTACCAAATTAATTAGTTGTAAGGAAATAAAGAAGAATTTATGGACCAACAACAACCACGTAATAGAATTTTAGAAAAAGGCACCTAATTGAAGGATTAAGGGCCCTAATTTTGGAAACTAATGAAACTAATTAATCATATTATTGATATTAATCATATTATCAATGGGAACTATGAAAGACATTATGTATGATATGCTCCTCATAAAAAAAAAATGTATTAGTAGAAGAGAGAATCTTTGTGTGGCATGGTTTTAGGTGATGACAAGGAAAGGATGTTGACTCCTTAACAAAGAGGATAATACCAGATAATTAAAACCCTCTCTGATTTTAAGGGTTTTTTCAATTATATACAAGTGGAAGGAAGGGGGTGGTCTTTTATAATGTTTTGGTTGACACTTGACAGGGCAATTAGCACAACATTAATATAATTAATATTTTATCTATTTTCATAATATATGGAACAAAAAGTAAAACCCAAATTTCCATTAAAAATAAACAATTTAGATTCAGCTAAACAACTTTAGAATGCCATGTCTTTTGGTTTCTCTTTTTACCACCTTTTATGAAAAAAACCTTGTCTTATCTCCCCTTTGTAATGCTATATATTTGATATAGATTACATTATTATAGAATAGTCTAAATACCTAATACTCAAAATATTAGATATTTATAAAGAAAAGTTTCAAATTTTTTTTACAAGAATTATCCCTTTGAAAATTTTAATGTCTCTATTTTTTTATTTACCTTTAATTAAAAAAAACTTCATTTTTCTTCTTATCTTTATAATTCGCCTTTAATCAACCAAACTGCACAATTTTTTTACCAATCACCTTGATATCCTAAGTACACATGTATCAAGCAAATGATACCTTCATTTACAAACGAAGAGACTAAATAACACACTATATATGAAAATCACATTACAACAAAATAAAGTAAATTTTCAAATGAGATATGGCTCCAACGCCTTCAAGTAAAGTTATTATTCTACTCCCTATGTCTCTTAACATTGCACCAGTTATCTTTTTGGTCCGTCCTTTTTAAGTTTGCTTATTCTATGGGTATGTTCTTATAGACTAAACTCAGCTGAACTGAAAATAAACGTATGAGAACAGACCCTATGTTTAATTGTAAGATCACGTCTTTACTCTCACAACCATCACAACCCCATCACATTTTTTTTTCTTATTAGTTTTTTTTAACCGAAAATTAAAAAATAAATCATCACTTAATAGAGTAAACAAAGAGAAATAGAGAGAATATCAACTACCCCATATATATTCCGAACATGTTAACCTTTTAACCTTACCAGCAAAGAACAAAAGTTTTTGCATATCTTCAAATCTTGCATAGTTGTATAGCTTCTCACAAGGGACCAATAAGAAAACATAGTCGGTTAAGAAATAGGAAGTGGAGTTGGAGTCAGTGATTCTAGTGGGTTCCCTTGGGTCGTTTGACCCCACTAATTAAAATCATACGGAGTATTATAGTAATTAGGTCCCTCCAAACCCATTAATTTAGTTTAATCCTTCTATCATTACTTTATATAAAACCATACCTATTTAATTAAAGCTTTCAAACCCCACAAAACCACAAGAAAACCCATTCAAGGACAAGATTTTCTGTACCATAAATTCAATTGTCTCATAATAGTAATATCTGTAATAATTACTATTTCTATAACTTTGCAAAAAAAAAAAAAACATCCTCTTCAAAAAGAGAACAATCATCCAATCTTTTTGTTTTTCTTCATAGAGAAGGAGAGAGAAAAGCAAACCCACAAACTAAAAAAAAAAACCCTCCTTCATTTGTTGATGATCGATGATATCGTCGATATGATATGATATGATATGATATGAATTGAAAGCTTGGAAAAGTTCGATAGGAGAGAAAATAAATACTTGTACTAGTACATGTTTTGAAAAAGACTCAAACTTTCTCTATCTTCTGATTTTCTTCTTCTTTTGGTGGCTACCCTTCTATTTCAACCATTTTGACATTCATCTTATTTTCAAGTTTTCATCTTTCTCTCTCCTCCTTCCCAAAGGTATAAACTTTTGAAATAAGCTTCCATATTTTCTTCTTCAAATTCCATTTTTCCTCTGTTTTTTTTTTCTTATTTTCTCTCTAAATCTAGATTATTCGAAGAAGAAGCTAAGGCAAGCTAATTAATTACATGGAAGTGTAATTATTAATTAAGAAGTGGGCGTAAATTAATCATATAAGTAAATTTGCATGGCGTCAAGTCATAGGTTGGGAGAAACTGGTTTATCACAATCAGGCCCTTCATCAAATCATCACAACATTCCTTTTGCAATCCCTCATCATCATCACCATGCCGCCGCGATCAACCCTACAACAACCAATCCTTTCATGTAATTAATTACTTCTCCGTCCTATCATTAATATATCTACAGTCGTAAATTCTAATTACATTATCAACGTGTGAGATATATAGACAACTACACAAGTCCGAGTTTAATGACTAATGATATGTTTATGGTTGTATTTGTTTGACGTGACAAGTTTTTTTTGTTGTATTTGGAAAAAAAAAACACAGGAATCAAGGAGGATCCTCATTTGATTTTGGAGAGCTAGAACAAGCTATTGTTCTGCAAGGAGTTAAGATTGGAAATCATGAACAACCTAAACCATGTACTACATCTATCTACTCTACTTTTTCTAAAATTTTTATTTTCTGACGTTTAATAATATGATAAACTTAACCATTTGACCAACCAACCAACCAAAAATGGAAGAAAGAGAAAATAAAAGGAGGGAAGTTTGAAAGTGTCTTACAATAAATTTAAAGAAAGTGCATGTTATTTCTATTTACATTACATAAATCATTTTCTCAAGGATACAACAGAATGGCGTGGGGTTACTAACATGGAAATCATGACCTCTTCATATCTCTACACATCATTTCACTTTAACTGCATTATTTTTTGCTCCTTTTTTATAAATTCATTTTCCAAATTTTTTATTCTGAATAACGCTTGTCTTATAAAGGTTAAAACAGGAAGAACTTTTAGACACGCTATTTTTACCGGAGTAATTTATGAAAAAATTGGTTTTTTTTTTTATGATTTTGTGCAGCTTTATTTACAAATGGAAGCAGACCTGCTGCAACTCTGGAGATGTTCCCTTCTTGGCCAATGAGGTTTCAACAAACCACCAGAGTATGTACTATACTTCTACTTTCTCTCTCTTTAATTTTCTCTCTCTAAAACTTTTTTTTTACAAAAAAAAAAAAAAACTCTTTCTACAACCATCTCCTGTGTCTTCTGAAGTTTCCTTTATTTGAAGATATTTTCTTTTGTTTTTTATTCCTTTTACTTGTGTTTTTGGATAAACATTTTCAATTTTTAAAATGCTACCCATTTTTAAAATAAAAAATAATGTTTGGTAAAATTATTAATAGTAGTATTAATATTGTTATTAGCAGGGAAGTTGTACAAAGTCAGGAGGAGAAAGTACAGATGATTCAGGATCAGCAATTAACACCCTTTCATCAAGTCAAGCTGATACTAATTTAGAACAACCCGAATCTCCGATTAGCAAAAACCAGCAACAACAAAAACAACAGCAACAACAAGGTGGCAGTTTTCAGCAACCAGGAATGGCAAGTGATAGCTCCAGAACTGGAATATCCCAAAATCAAGCTGCTCAAAAACAACCTCAAGAAAAGGTTCTTTTTTTCATTCTTTGACCAACGCAATCTTCGTTATTGCTGTTGTCGTACTATTACTTGGTTTAAATTACACTATCAACATGACTATTAATTTCGAGTGAGACGTCCTAGAATAATAATGTTCTCTGCCTTTTTTTTTTTTTTTTTTTTTTCTTGTCCTTTTTTTTTTCTTGCTACTTAACCACTAAATACCATAAAGAAGGTGTTATCTTTATCTGGAATTTTCTAAATTTTCTTTTTTTTTTAAATCTTTCTGAATAAAGACAAAAGTTTCACAGATCCCAAAAACACTCATAAAATCAAAGGCAGGGTTTTAGTTGTTTTGCTGGATGATTTTCTGATCAAAATTTCTGACATAAAAACAGAAAAAGAGTGTTTTTCTTCATCTCGTCAAAAAAGCAAAAGATAGAATCTTCACAGTAATTCCACTATTTTCTAAGTATTATATTCTAATGGCTTTTATTTTTTTAATTTTTTTTTTTTATATATTCTAAGGTGTAGTGCTAGTACTACTTAGCTCTAATCCCTATAACTCAAAGTCCTAACCTTCTGTTTTGGACTTCATATTAAACCCAAATCAGAAAGCAACAAAAATAAAATAAAAAGATAAAAACTAGAAAAACCATCAAAAATTTTGTCATATTTATATTAAATGCATATCTTCCTACTCCAAACTGTGTAAACTTATTAAATGCATGTGATAAAACTTCACTATTTTTTCTTAAAAATATTCTGAAATTTGCTCATCTCAGCAACCATGTTTGCACAGCAAAATGAGGTTGACCCTTTTATCCCTCTAATCATTTTTATTCTTTCTTCAATTAAATCATGTCAATTTTTGTAAACAACTCTTGCCTATTGCATGAAAAATACATGCATTTCTCTTTCAAATTTGCTAAGTTTAACCACTTTCTATTTTTTCCTTTGTACAATAATTATAGGATAGAAAAATGGTTTACTTTTTTTTTTTTACCTTGTTTTTAACCTCAAATGTTTTTGCTTTTACTGTAGAGGCATGGTGGAACCAAATCAGATAAACCACTTGATGCTAAGGTAATACTTAAAGTTCATGTCTAAATCAACTAAACTCAAACTTCATTTTTTATTTTTGAGTTGAGCTAATTGTCTAAACAGTTACACAGTTACACTTTATTAAGAGTATATATTTACGACGTTTCAGCCACGTTGGTTACACTTTATTGATTTTCCTTGGTTTTCAGACGCTTAGGCGTTTGGCACAGAACAGAGAAGCAGCTAGAAAAAGTCGACTAAGAAAGAAGGTACAAATATTTTCTGCTCATTTTTTTTCAAACAAAATTCTAATTTTCAAGCACATAATTAATTAAAGTCTCATTTATGGTGTATATAGGCTTATGTACAGCAGCTAGAATCAAGTAGGATCAAGCTAGCACAGCTAGAGCAAGATCTTCAAAGAGCTAGAGCACAGGTCATACACTTTTTTTATTTTTTATTTTTTAATTTTCCACTTCATATTTTATTTAATATTATATTGTTTGATTTACAATTACAACTTAATGAAGTGGAATTCCATAACATTTTGGAGCATATTATAGTGTAGTATGTAAATTTATTTGTTTCTTTTTGAATTTTCAGGGTTTTTTCATGGGTGGAGGTGGTGGTGCACCTTCAAATATTAGCTCAGGTGAATTTTCATGCTTTTATGATTTTTTCCAAAATATTTATGATCATTTTTTTCTCCAAAATTTAATTTGATCATTACTTCAACATAGAAATGTGGTCTATAATTTAGGCACGGAAAAATTAAAGGGCAATAATACTAATTTGTTCTGGGCCACGGGGTAATGTGGCAATCCCTGATTGGTTTTGTAGCTTAGTTTAAGAATACCGAGGAAGATAGCATATATGTTGCTTCTTTAAGATAGACTTGTGAACTGAACAATAATGAATCAGAAAATGTCAAAACCACAGGAACATTGTTCAAAGAACAAATAATTTATAAATTGTTATTATACATTTCTTAAGATTTTTTGTGAATTTTATATAGTCGAGTCTTACTCGAGCTGGCAAATAATTTATTTAAATTGTTTGTGATTTTGACTTATAGATTAGATATGAAAAAACAAATGCTTGAACTACCGAATATCAGGCCAATTATTTAGAATAATGTCGACCATTTTGATTGTTATTTTTTTTTGTTATCAAAATGCAAGAGTTGAGTAATATGCCAAATTTATTCAAAAATGACCGACTGTATTATTTATATGCTACTTGCAAATACAAGCCATATATTTTGACAAGAATATTTTACTTAGATTTTTAGTTCATACTCATTATCCAAGGGGAACGTATCTAACAAGACACCGTAATTTTGGATTTTCTAAAGAGGAGACCAAATAATTTAGAAAATTTAATTAAATGGAGATTTAAAAACATGTAAAATATGCTCCATAGAAGTATTAGCTTATTTAAATTATTTCGGATTAATAAATTTTTCTTGGAGGGTCAATAATTTTGAGGGTTGTGGATGGTTTCTTGTTATTTAGTTCATACTCATTATCCAAGGGGAACGTATCTAACAAGACACCGTAATTTTGGATTTTCTAAAGAGGAGACCAAATAATTTAGAAAATTTAATTAAATGGAGATTTAAAAACATGTAAAATATGCTCCATAGAAGTATTAGCTTATTTAAATTATTTCGGATTAATAAATTTTTCTTGGAGGGTCAATAATTTTGAGGGTTGTGGATGGTTTCTTGTTATTTAGTGATTAAAATAAAAGAAGAAGAATTAATTGATTTACTCATTTACATTTGCAATTTTGTTGGTTTAGATTTTAACATTTTTATCACAATGCAAACTAGCAATAAATTAAAATCTTTTTAAAAAGTTGATGAAATTTAATACAATGTCATCTCCTAAGAGTGCTAAGATACATTAACGCTTATGTTGCAGTTGATGGTGTTGCAGGAGCAGCTATTTTCGATATGGAGTATGCAAGATGGCTGGAAGATGATCATAGGCACACTTCAGAACTCCGAGCTGCTCTACAGGCTCATTTATCAGATGGAGATCTTCGGATTATAGTAGATGGTTATATCAACCATTATGACGAAATCTTTCGCCTCAAGGGGGTGGCAGCCAAATCCGATATCTTTCACCTCATCACCGGAATGTGGACTACTCCTGCAGAACGTTGTTTCCTTTGGATGGGTGGATTTAGGCCATCAGAACTTATCAAGGTACGTACAAAAAATATAAATCAAAATTAAATCAAAATTCTTGGTAGCAGAAGAATAATATCAATGCTTATGATCATGTATAATATGTTGCATTGTACTAGGGTTCACATGCAAAGATTTTACTGTACTACGGAGTACTTTGTACTTGGAAAAATTATCCGGAATATCTCACCATTTATATGCTCTTGGCAAAGTGCCAAAGTGGCAACAAATTATTGTCGCGTTACCTAGAGGCATCTATGCTATGCTAAACTAACAAATCGCGTTCTACATACTGAGGGCTAGTGGTTATTGTTTAAGCACCACTTGATTATTATGCCTAGACAACACATCTGTGCTTAATTCTATCTTCAATTGATACTGGAGTTACTTTTCCGCGGATTTAGTCTAAAGTTTAGTGTCTTACTGAGGAAGATTATATCCTTGATTCCAGTTTCGAAAAGTCTCTTTAAGAAAAGCAGCCTAGCTAATGTCAAAATAAAAGCAACTTGTGAGGAAATAAGATCAAATAAAAGTGATGAAAATTGAGGCCTTTACCTGCTAAATGTTATCCAAAGAAGTGGTCCTAATTTTCTTGTTTTAACTAGTTAATGTGTCACTAATTCAATAATTTAAGTCATTAATCAACTCTTCAAAGCATGAGAATTGATAATTTCTTCTTTCTTGTTCTTGATCAATAACTTAATTGATTAAATCCTAATTGTTGATTGATGGTGAAAGCAATAAAGTGACAATTAAAATGTCTTTTAAGTCTAATGAAGAGAAGTTTGTGGCTTGTGTTACAGATGTTAACAGCACAATTAGACCCATTAACGGAGCAGCAGCTGATGGGAATATACAGTCTACAACACTCCTCGCAACAGGCGGAAGAGGCTCTCACCCAAGGCCTAGATCAACTTCAGCAATCTTTAGTTGACACCATCGCGACTAGTACTGTTACTGATGGTATGCATCAAATGGCTATTGCTTTGGGCAAACTTTCTAATCTTGAAGGGTTTATTCGCCAGGTAAATAATTAAGATTATCAATCGTTTTTTTAAGGCCAAATAATTCAAATGAAGCATACTTTGATACTTATCCTAAGTTTAAGTAAAACCAAGGCAACATTATTATACATGCATAATGCATAATTGCCTTAGTATGTTTGTTGAGTTTTCTTAGTATTACCACTAATCGTCTATCTGTCCTAACAAATTTTGGACTTTTTTAAATTGACAAGAACTGTGGATCAGGCTTTTCCCATTACAACAGTTCTTGACAAAAAAGTACATCTCTTCCAAATGACTTCTGAAAATGACAGATTTAGGTAGTACTTCTGGAAATACATTCATGCATGTTGTCATAATATTTTGCACCAGCACATAACATACTACCTTTGTCGAGATTTAATCAGTTGTCACACTATTAGTTCAAATACTATCAGAAGTGGGTTGAACAACGCTTACTAGAAAGTAACGAAACTGGGGGCTATTCATGCTGTTTTCTTAATTAATGATGTTATTAGTAAACTAAAGATCATGAAATTAGAGATTACTTCACCCGTATTACACCAAAATCAAGGGCTTTGTCTCATGTTTTGCGGCGTAACTCTGTGGATAGTACACCTGAAGGGCAAACGTGCACTTGACATTAAACTGACCTCACCTTTGATTTAACCTTGTAAATTGACTTTTAATACCCTGCAAAATAAAGTGATTAATTAATATTAATAAAATTTCATTCAGCCATCAGATCAAAGTTCCACATCATTCTATAATAGAGTCATTAATTAGGATTTGGTGCATGATTTTTATTCTTTTAATGTCATTATCAGAAGTTGATTTGAAAATGAAAACAACAAAATAATAATAAAAATTATAAAGAAGATTAAAGCCTCAACCATGCCTTGAAAAAACAAAAAATTCAACCCCTTCTCATCTACTACTCAAACTCTATGATTGGAAATGTCCAAATCTAAGACTTAAAAAACAACTTGATATGGGTCAACCTCTTTGACAATATGTTTGAAGACTATAAACATTTTGATCTCGAATTCGGGACCCCATTGATTAAGCTACTTAATGAGTGGTTAAGTTGTACCCTTCACTAATTGATATGATAAAGATATTGTCTTGAATTGCTTTTTGACAGATTTGTTGTGATGTACCTTAACTTTTTCCTGTTTGTTCCTTCTTCTCCTGGATTTTAGGCTGATAACTTAAGACAACAAACCCTTCATCAACTACACAGAATATTGACAATTCGACAAGCTGCTAGATGTTTTCTGGTTATCGGAGAGTACTATGGCCGGTTGCGTGCTCTAAGTTCCCTCTGGGCTTCACGTCCTAGAGAGTAAGTTTTTTGACTGGACAAAGTTACAATTTGAATTGGTATTAGTCAATAAAATTCTAGGTAGTATGATTATATGGACTTTTGGATGATTTACCCTCCTGACATTGAGTAACGTTTGATTCAGTTTGAAATCATAAATCATATGCTTCTCTATAAGACTAAATGCTAAACTTCTCGTTTTAAATTGTTACAAAAGTTTCGTGATCAACACATGCTTTTTTTTTTGAACTAAAATTATTTTTACTAACTGAAACATATATTTGCTTTAGTAATGATTTTTTGCTCTATGCAAGTACTTAACATAAAATATGAAAAATGATTTTTATAGATCAAAACAAAGTTTATATGTTTTCAAATAGTTAGGTTTTGTAATTATTTCATGATAGTTTCTTCAAGAGACAATTGTCTTTGTGAAAATGATCCCAAAGGTTTTGTAATTTAAGTTGCATTTTATTTTTCTAGTTTAATTAACTTGTCATTGTCTGATTATAATTCAAAAGGATTTATAACTTTTATTATTTAAAAAATGTAAATGAGATCACTCGAGAATCAACTTGTTTGAATGAAAGATAAATTGCTAAAATGGAATAACAATTATATCCAAGGATATTATAGCTAGTCACACATAACATCTTTATAAAATTATCAACCATAATTATATTATAATCACTTGACTTTTTTAACTAATAATCTTACTTTTAATGTTTTCAGACACATGATGAACAACGATAATTCATGTCAAACAGCCCCAGATATGCAGATGGTGCAACCTCATCAACATAACCACTTCTCGCCGTTTTAGAATGAAGGTGGCATCAAGTACATTCATGGTGGCTATCAAAATCTCTTCCTCCACTCAAGCATTCCAGCTTCTTTTAGGAATAGTTTTTTTTTTTTTTAATTATTAAATTCTATGTATACCATTAGGTCATCTTTCACTTGTAAATCAAAGGAAGCTTCTCCCTCGCCGCCCCTTGCCCCCTTCCCCATCCAAAGAGAAAAACAAAGCAACAATGTAAATGTGTAGGTGCGATTTGTAAATCATATTATATGAAATATAATTCGCGCTTTATCTTCTTCTTCGGCTTTTCCTTTTGTATTTATTGCGTATATTATATGAATGGATTAGAAGAGATGGTTAGGAAGGAGACATAATACACTAAATACAAAATTTGTTGCATTTTCCTAATAACAAGTGGTTGTAATATGCAATTATAAAAAAAATGGTTGAAAGGCCAATGTCCTATTAACACAACAACATAATGGATAGCAAAGGCTAAGTGTACAAAGTGGCTGGTTGTGAGAAGATGAAAAGGCGAGATGTTGCTTTGCTTTCTTTAAATTTTTAATAATATCGACCAAAAATTTATAACATAAGATTGATAAGAAGGATTAATATAAGAGAAACAAGGAGCACTTATATAGCATGCTTAAGAAAGTGGATTTGGTGTAGAAATACTAACCAAAAATATGTCGTCTTGTAAATGGATACGATTGGGATGTATATAGGTATGAAAAGTTCTAATTCGCGGTGCCTCTGTAAGTGGAGATAACAAAAGAAGAGAAGTGTATAGAATAAAAGATGATACAAGCTTAAGAAATGTAAAGCAACAAAAGTAGTAGACGTACACAAACACGAATATCAGATTAATGTCACCCAAAAAAAATAAAATATACATAGTAATTACTCCCTCTGTCCCTTAATTAGATTTCTACTTATCTCTAACAAGGGACGAAGGGAGTACCATTTTTCAGTTAGTTTTTGTGTTGACGTGCAGCTCCTTGCACGCCGGTGCTAGTACCCGATATCAGATCTGCAATTTCTGCCTTGATAAGCTGTTAGCACAACCGTGCCATTTGTTAAGCTCCAATTTTTGTGTAAAAAATACTACGTAAGTACATATGTTATATTATTTTATCTGTAATATGGGATTAATAAATATGTTTTCAAGTTAGCCAGCTTATCAGTTTCAAGTTACTGGAAACTGTAAGTAAATAACATAAATTAAGATCGTACAGAGGTACATAAGTAAATTGGTTCATTTAATTTCATAAATTAACCTTAAAGTTCTGATTTAGTATGAAAAAGGGTAATAGGCTATGTAGCAACAAAAAACACTTTTGACTAAACATCACTACCTAGTATGATCATTTTTCACTAAAAGATTAATAGATTCTTGAAAGACATGACATACAAAGTATTTCTTAGACATCTAATCCACACAAGTTCAAAACGATACGACTATCAAGTATCAAGAGTTATTTTTTATTTGTGTACCGCTACATTCTCTCTATCTAAAATCAATTGTTACATTACTAGTGTGACAAATTCAGACCAAGGTCGTACATGGTCAATGTCGAAGTCCGGCCACAAAATATGGGACTGGTTGATACTCCCTATCTTATAGAGTACTCGTACAAAACAATTACTTAATCATTACAATGCTCATTCATATGTAGCATGAACCATGTCAATAACTTTATTTTTTTTCTTTTCTTTTGGCTCAGGTGGCCGTACTTGGCAGGCAATTAATGATAATTGGTGCAATAATCTTGGAGATTAATGCAAAAATATGCACATAATCAAGCAAATGACTTCCCATCTGGCTAAAAGGCTAGATGGCTTTCTATCCTACCTAAAGGTTACCTTGGCATTATTATGTGTAATTTCATACAAAATTCATTTTATATATACAAAATATATAATATTTTTATACCTACTTGTCAGTTATTCATTTGTTAGCAGAACTGAAGCATCAAATTAAAGTGTACATCTATAATGTGCAATACAATATTGTCACTAGTTAATTCTGTTAATGAGGAAAAAATTAGGTGCACAAAGGAAAAGCAATATCATCAATGAATGAGCGCCTACAATCGACAAAGCTAGGGAGTGGTATCAAGGTGCAAGACATAACCTTATGACAGTGGGAGCGTTCCATGAACTTTGTAGTCCTTTGGCAATGTCCATGCATACTCCATGCAGTTCGTTTGGATGGTTGGTGCAAGACTGATGCTCGTTTTGAAAGATCGATTAGACAACCAAAGCTCGCTAGTCTGTTTTATTGAACTGAAAGTAATTTTATTGATTAAAATGATTTAAATATTTTTTATTGATTAGAACCAAATTTCATCGAATCCAAGGTATTTATATTATAAGTCATTACTTATCTCATAATTCTCATTATATTCCAAAGTAGAAGGGGAAAGGGTCAAAGACAATGTGTTAACTAGAGATGACAAAAAATTTGCAAAGTTGTAACTCGAGATTACACTATTGAAATACAGACATCTGAGAGTAATCAATAAGTTAAAAGTAATAAGTTCAACCAACTTTTTGGCTTGTAATGATAGGTTAGTGCTGTTATACAGCCGTTAATTTGGATTCTAACTGCAGATTTGTTACTGCTCATATATAAGAACTCCTTTCCAGGATTCAAGTTGCAAAATCTCATCCTTCATTGTAACATGACAGAATCCACAAGCACCATAACAAACAGGAAACAACATAGTTTATAATGGTGGCCAACTAAATAATTACTACTAGTATTTCACATACTCCCTCTGTTGTTCCGTCCCATTTTAATCTTTCACTTAAGGTCATTTGAAATCTTGATCAACGTGAATAAAAATATCGAGGTAGGATTGAGAGGAAAAAAAAAAAAAAAGTACAGTAGATACTTACATAGTGTTAAAATTGTGAAAGAAAAAGGGTTAATGCGATTGAGAAAGACAAAAGAAAGCAAAGGTAATAAATGAAAGTGTTAAAATTGTGAAAAAAAAGGGTTAATGCGAGAAAAATGATACTCCTAGAGAAAGATTGGAGTGCAAATTCAAAAGAAATACTAGTTGGGTTTCTTTTTAATACATGAAGAAAGACCATTTAAATTGGCACAAGAGAGTCAAAATAAAAATAAAAAAAACCGAAAAATATATACTTCGATATGATTTAGTTCTTAAGCTGGACACTTGAATCAGTATTGATTCACTTAAATTTATAAATCCAACTAATTTTGAAGAAAATTGATGATGCACATACAGTCGAAATACTATAAAGTACAACACTACACCAGCTTATAACCAAATCTTTTTAAAAGAATAGAGATCTTCCTCCAGGAAAATAATCAAATATAAAAGTTCCTACTTATTAAAGGGATCTCGGGTTAATACTCTGATTATCGTCATAATTATTCTTATCCACACCACTAAACACTGATTAGCTAATCAAATCTAAATAAGCTTCAAAATTAAAATATACAAGTGCACCTTCCCTTCTGGCCTTTACACTTTTGGTTCCATTATGAGTAGCATGGATTGGATATTGTAATATGAAATTTTAAAATTATAATTGTCATTGCCAAAGTGTATGCTTTTGCTAATTGTATTCATTAGAAAATGGCATTATCCTTCTTAAATCTAGTGCATTAAGATACTTTATAAATTAGGTTTTGCTTATCAAAGTATTAGTGTATGGCTTCTTTTAAAAGAAGGTATTTACAAGATATAAATAGTATGTTAAAAAAAGGATGATGCATATAACTAAGTTATCAATTTGACACTTGTAGGCAAATGACATGTTTGAATCTTATTATATCGGGTCAAATTAGCTTGGTCATACTTGGGTGATGAGTCATTAAGTTTTAACTTTCAACGTGGTCATACTAGGGTGATCAGTCATTAGGTTCAACTAATAGTCATGATTGAGATTGTCATCAATAAGTCTATCCAGACCAAACTACAAAAAACTGTGCATTTAGAGACTGGAATTACTTACTGTTAAACTATCAGTAGGAAATACATAAATTTTTATACATACAAAAGCCGACCTTAAATAACAACCACTTTGGTTTGGATCTAGGTATGTTTTTTAAGTACGACTGGTTTGTACTTAGTTGCGTCTTCTTATGAAGGTAAAAATACTTCGTATTAATTTAAAGGATGAAATACTTCGTATTAATTTAAAAGATGAAAACTCAATAATAACGAACCCAAGTTGAGCGCACATAGAAAACCAACCACTGAATTGATAAAACAGAAGCATGTCTTCTCATAGTAGGGAAAGGTCAATAGCAAAAGCAAGTCAACTTGGTAATCCAACAGAAAATTAGGTCAGACAAACAATTTGTTGATGGTTAATAGTTGGCTTTAGTTGACAAACAAAATAGATAAACACCAAAAATATGGATTAAAGAAACAAATTATTATAACAAGCTAACTCATCTTGGCATCGACTACCTTGATGGCTAAAGCTCACCTGATCTTTGTACTAAATATTAGTGTTATTTTTGAACTGTTTTTTTTTTTTCAAAGTATGGATAGTGTTGATTTGTTCTACAATTACAGCATAAATTCTTGATAAAGTTTCAAATCTCTATTACCATTATTACACGCAATTCTTTACGTAATAATAATCCTCCAAATCACTTTCACTTTTTAAATACTAATTTGTAAAATGTACTCGTGCTAATAAACGGGATATGCTTATCTAAAAAATATAATTTAGTAAGTTATTAGGGATCTTATATTATACACCCAAAGCAATAAATGAATACATTAACCAAAAAATGAATTATTTGGTACTCCCTCCCCACCTAAAGTTATCCCAAAATACAATTTACTAGTGCTAATAAATTGATGAGATGTATAGCAAGTTAGTTTCATTTGAAAATTATTTTGTAGTACCCAAGATCTCCTGATTTCACTTGGATTAGAACTGTTTTTCTCTAATTATTTACTCTTTTATTTTATTAATCACATTAATAGGGTTTGCACAACATAGGGTGGAGACCAAAGTAAGAGTTTTATAATGAAAAAATATAGTTAATATTTGATTCTTATGAGAGAATAAATATTATTATAGTAGGAAGTCTATACCATAAAAAGAAGTGTTTCAATTAATTATAAATGGATGAAAAGAAGAGAATTCTTGCTATTAATTAGAAACATAGGAAGCTTTATAGATAAAATTAAGGAAAAATTGTAAATAACCACCCCTCAAAACACCAAAGTTTGATTTTTTTTCTAAAATTAATATTACTCAAAAGCTAGCCCTTGTTAATATTACATCAAAGAGTTAACTAGCAATCAAAATTACAAGTTGGTCAAACAAGACAAGTGAATCAACTAAGCTTAAAATGAGTAGTGAAGTTAAATCAAAATCCCAAACTTAAAATTATGTTTTTATTTTGGCAAAATCAATTCTACTATGATTCACAGGCTATAGCACAATGGATGAGTCAAATGACCCATTTTTAACATAAGAACCATACATTATGACTCATAACAAAAAAAAATGTCAATAATAAGGGCAAGTAGAAGATCGGAAGTGCTAGCACAAAGCAAATGCTGTTGTTAATATGGTGACATTGATCAATGATAATAAGTGGCAGAAATGCAGCGAGAGAGTTCACTAAATCTACATACATTAAATTGAATAAGATCATGTACCTGATCCTTGCAAGCAGATTTATTGTGATGCAGCCGTGCTGAAGGTAATCTCTCAAATAGCACCCAAACAATAAGCTGAAAAAGAGTCACAGAATCAAATCTTCGTAGAAGTTCAGGTATTCAAAATAGTTTACACAAATGGTGCAGTAAAAGTTCAGATAGAGGGCTCACCATGGAAGAACGATCTGTATGACACAATCTGAGACACAGTACTGGAGACTTCGACAAAGAACAAGTAGCTAATCACTTCCTGGGTTAAGATATAAAGCAAAGGATACAAATACAAGACAAAATTCAATAATTTTCCAAAAAAAAAAAAAAGAGATTATTCCGAAAGCTCATTTCATCAAGAAATTCATGTTTTGAAAGCATCTGACAAGATGGTGAAATAAGAACTTCATTTTCAACCAGGAATATGCTTCACAACACGGAAACTGAAAATCATGAAATACCGAAAATCATTAAGTGTGCAATACGATAAATTGACAGTACATAAGATGATAACATATAAATAAATATATTTCACTAAATTAATAAGCAGGAAAAGCAGGATTATAGATCATTAGACGGAATAAAAAGTAATTCCCTCATATTTCTTCTCTTGCCATAAGAACCCTTCATTTCAGAAGGCAGAGGAAGACGTGCTGTGACAGGGTAAGATACAATAGCAAGAAAGTACACAGGATATTAGACATCAGTATCAATCCAAAACCTAACACCAACCTTTGCAAAAATGCAATTAGATTCAATTAGAAAACAATTATTTACAGCTTTCTCAATTGAGACCAAGTGAAGAAACAATTCAATATGCTAAGCAATGTTCTAGCCAAAATGTACACATATATACAAAGCACGATATTAATTGCTGAAATCCTCACATCACAACCATATTTAGGTCGTCCATAGGTATTTCTAAACCAATGGAGTCATAATCTTGCAATCCAGTCAGCCAATTGCTAAAATCCTCAGGTGCATTTGGATCATTAGGAATATCAAGTTGTTCAATGGATTCAAAATCAATATGCTCCTCTGATTCCTGACAAGCATCTTCTGGAGCATTCCCAGATAGTCCCAATTCCCTGCCCCTCTTGTTTTCAGTATTTTTCCACTGTTCTAAACTCGATGTTGGCTTCATAGAGGAGGTTAAGTTCTTGGGTTTTGTTTTTGGTTTTTGATCAGTGCTGAAGCTTACCACAGATTGGTTTTCACCCGCAGCAGTAGCCATCAGAACACCTCTACTGTGATCTCTGTCTCTCTCACTTCTCTTTGCTTTTGCTCCTCCAATAACAGAGCTACCAAAAGCTATTGCACCCCTAGAGGTACCACCAACATCATCAAGGAGTAGCTCCCTCTTTTTTCCCTTGTGTGATAATGATTCAAGTTCAGGAAAACTGCGTACAGAAGAGCGGCCAGCAGCTTTCAGAGAGTCAATATAACCTCTCCCAAAATCATCAGTGCAAGAGTCCAGCACACTAAATGAGTTAAATTCTGGACATGTGACAGCGAAAAAAGGTATTGATTAGAGAAAACGACAGAACTAACAGATTGCAAGTAAGGATAATGCCTGCTGCTCTTAATGGTCAATGTAGAGTAATTAGCAATATGTATGGGAAACAATTAAAAGTCAAATTGGGTCTTAAAGCAAGGTAGTGATTGTAAGAGGGGAAAACAAATTCTTAAAAGGTAGTTTTTTTTCAATAAATAGAGACATGTATGATATTAACAAGTCTTCCTAAAATTATAAATGGCATACCAGCTTTTGCAGAATCCACACGGCATTTAGGAGCTCCATGGCCTGTATAATAATCAGTTGCAATGCTGGAACCAGCATCATTGGTGTGAGGTGCTGCAAAGAGAACATTCTGCAAAGCAGGGTCACTAAAACAACTACGGCCAGTGAGCTCAAATTTTTTACACCTTACAAGAGTTCGTTCTATGAAACCCATTGCAACTTGCTTTGACACTTTGCGCATTACAGTTTTGGAAGCATTATTTCTTCGACAAGCCTACAGAAATAAAAACAAGTTAAACTTCTTACTTTTGAGCAGCTAAACCAAATAACTCGATCAGTAGTAATACTGTCAAGTTCCAAGAAACATATATAAACGGCAAAGTTTCCTATCATTCTCATCACTAATGGGTCTTAATCCATACTATTCTATCCTGAAAGCTGTACAGACAAGATTTATAGACTTTGCAACTTAGATGTGATCATTACGATCTCCATATCTGCAGATAGTGCAATGATTACTTACTGAAGACAGCGGAAGTAATACTTGACTTGTCATAAGCATTGTGTTTGCAAATATTCATACTACGTAATTTGTGGCTTCCAGCTTTACAGACTCAAAAGCTTGCTTAAGAGCAGTGAGGAAGAAAAAAGGATCATAAGGGAAAAAAATATATATATAGTATATATCCCACTAAGAAGTCATTCTGGTCCAGCCACCCCCCCCCCCCACCCCCACCCTTTCTCCTTTTCTCTTAAAACCCTTCCTGCTTTTAAAAAAAGCAAAAAGAAATAAAGGTGGACATCATGGCTTGTGATTTAAGTACATTCAACTCTAACAGTGACCGAGGTTAAAGGAGAAAATTACCATTCGCCTTTTGTAAGCCATCTGAATAAGTTGTTCCATGGCAACCTGCTCAATGAACCTGCAAAGCATAAAAGTCAAATGAAAGGAAGAGTGTAAGGAAAGGAAGGGAATGGACTAAAGCTATACTAAGCATTGGTTTCCATACCGTTTCTCCCTTTCTCTATCATCTTCAACAGCCTTATCAATCTTAACCAAGTTGTTCTTCTTTTTCCCAATCTGCAATACAGCACACATGAGGACAATAGAGACCAGGGAAGGAAGGCAGAAAAGACGGCTGAACTTTGCAGTTGAACCAACTTTTTTCAATTCCAACACCATGAAACTAGTTTTTCCAGAATTATATCAGACTTTTTTTAGTTTTAAACTCTCCAAATTCTTCTAAACTTTACTTACGGACTTTGCAGTTGAGTCATTTTTTTTTCTAGATTTCTTTAATTACAAAAGATGACAACAATTCTAATAACTATTACTACTCACTGCATAATAAAAAAAAAGAAAAAAAAAAACACTAGTACTAAAAATATTCGTACTGCTTCTATTAAGCAGTACTGACATGTATAATGACTTCATAATGCAAAATGAAAATGTAACATAACACAATATTATTTCAACTTCTTCCATTTAACTCACAAATCTAGATTATCCGTACACATGACTGAATACCAGCTACCAACCTTGAGATGCTATTCGAACACGTACTACTTGCATTCATCAATAGTTGCAGCAAGCCAGCAACAATGAAAACAATAATAGTAAACGTAATAGTAGTATTTGACATAGTAAACGGTGCTCCGTAGAAAAATTTATTTACTTAGAGATTAAAAAGTTTTTCAATATTAGTACTTAGCCTCTCTGTAAAAAGAATTTTTTTTCGAAAAGACCAAGCCCTAAATACGAAATTACAACAATAGACAGGCTCAGAATCCTTGACACAAATCCATGAACGGCCAAATTTATACATAAACAATGCATTAGTCGTTTCTACCAAGTGACTCAAAATATATATATATATATATATACACACACACACACACACACACACACACATATGTAGCCAAATAAAAGATAAATTACTGCAATCCTACCTGCTCACAAAGCCCCTCATTAAGTTCAGTAATATCTCGGTCAATCACTTCTCCATCGGCCAGATCAGGCTGTAACGGATGATAAAAGTAAGAGCAGATACTAACGCAATAGAATGAATCATATATGATATTAACTCTAACTAATACACTACCATTGCATCAAGGTACAATCCAATGCTCTGCAGCTCCAACATTAGTTTATCATCAACACACATCAGCTGATATTGGGGATCAAGAAAAGTTGCAGAAGCAGTCATATCTGAAGGTTGTGACCCACTAACATCATTATGCCAATTTCCACTAACAAACTCCGCATCTGAATGAGAGAAACCATCATCTCCCAACCACCTTCCACTGCTATACAAAGAATCAGACATACTTCCATTCCTCGTTGTATTAGATGTGACACTCTTATTACATGAAATTCTGTCTCCAGAGCAACGTTTCTGAATCTGAAAATCAACCATTGACTCAGCCTCAGAGTCAAATCTGTCTCTGTCTCTGTCTCTAATGTCAGCATCAACATAATTACATGAGCCACAATGAGAATCGTCACTTGCACACTGTAATGACATACTCACTCCTTCATTTCCATTGTAAATTCCCTCACTATCATCTTCTTCAATTAAAGCAGACAGAACTCTTTGGTACAAGGAAGAAAACTTATCCGACCTCTTTTCCCCAAATAATTCTCCAGATAAAGATTCATCCTTGTCAACAATTTGATTGGAATCACAGACTTTATTACCAGAAGAAACATCGGCCTTTTCTTTGCGCATAAAAACACCCTGCCAGAATTAATAGCATCATTAATGAATAGATAATAAATACACAAAAAATTTAATAAGGTAAAACCTGATTGTTATATACCATAATATTGTATTGAGCACCCGGAATCACAGATAAGCTGTCCGGTAGCTCCTCTGCAAGGCTCAACTACAAAGTGTAGCAATAATTTAGGATTAGCAAACCCTCTGATGATAGATGTGGTATAGCCTAATAAATATGTAACGCATAACCTATATATATGTAAAGGCTTGTCGACTTCTATTACCTGTTGTTTAATGTATCTCACATCTTGTGAACTAGCAGTTCCAAAAATAGGTTCCATTTTCTTCCAGAACCGCCCAGAACAACAGATATCTGCAAAAGGACAAGTAGTAAGGCAATTGTCTTAATTACTTGAACATAAAATTTATATAGTTCATGAAAACAAAAATTTGAAACTTGATATATAAAAATAAAAAAAAATAAAAAAAGGTTAAACAGATAAAGGGAGATTGATATATACGGCTAGCCTTGCGAGCAGCAGCGGCGGCAAGCAACAATTCTTCACGGTCATCATTGGCTTCAACTGCTGGGGAGAAAGAAGGGCGAATGTGAGAAGCCATAGAGAAAAACAGAATTTTCAGCAGAAACCAGATATAGTACTTTTGTTTCAATAAATTTCAGACTTGGATAGATGGTTAGACTTCTAAATAAATAAGAACACTTACACCAACTGAAACCTAGCAAACTTCAGCGCCGCTTACCCCCCTCCCCCCTCTCCCAAAAAATGAGATATTTGCAAATCAATGCAAATCAATAAGTTTTTCGGCCAAATTCAATGTCAATACAAGATGCAGGTTAAATTAAGAAATATGGCGATACGAAGATGATCTGTAAAGATCAAAATAGATAATACACAATAAATGCCCTCCGTATAGTAGTTTGTCAGACAAAAGTACAGATAGATAGGCAATGCAAAAATGAATCAAGGATGAAGTTCCAAGAAACATCATAACAACAAAGAAAAGGTTCGCGAATTATTACATATATTTTCACAGACAACCCACAAGAGGGAAAAACGAAAAAGGCCCTAGTTCTAAGAAACATTCTCCTCGAGCCATTCAATATGTCATCATTATCCATCACACCATTTCAACAAGAACTGCTTCGGCAAGGATGATCCGGAGAAATGTATCCATTAAAAAATTGAAGAACCTCTACAGTTGGAAATCTAACTGACTCTTCACTTGAAAGTTGGGACAGTAAGAAATGAGGTACTACAGCTTACTTTATTCATCACTAATATTATATATTGCCTACATTTCATAATTTATACTTCATAGCATACATATTTCTTGGGCAATATAACTTTATGCATACTAGTAAAAACTACCAAAAAAAAAACAAAAAAAAAAAAAAAAAAAAAAAAAAAAGAAGCTAAAGAAGCAGTCTTATACTTCCTCTGTTTTTTTAATTGACACCTTTCTATTATCCTGCTAGCCAACGCATGTTTTAACCGCTTAATAACTTCAATTATCAACGTTGTAAAATTATAAAAAGTGGATATTAATAAGATCCCACATGATTATATTTTATCATATCTATAAATCAGAAAAGCGATTCAAAGTGTAGTGTGTGAATAGTGTAAAAGTCAAACGGTGTCAACTTAAAAAAACGGAGGAAGTATACAACAATAGTTTTTTTTTTTTTACAATGGGCATAGTCACCTCAAATTTGATAAATGCCACCCTCAATCCACATAAAAGTCTCTAAAATAAAGTGTGCCTTATTATATGAAATGGAGGAAATAATGCTATACATAAACAGGCTTGTTTTTGTCATCCCAATTGCACTGCACGTTATCTAAATCCAAAGCAGTCTATACACAATTGAAAAGTACAAGCAAAGGAAAAGAGGTCATAATCTTACAATTACGAGCGAAAGCCCTCCCATCAGACATCTTTTTTGAAGGTGGGCGTCCTGATTTACTGCATAAAATAATCAAACAGCTCACAAGCTCAGTGACTAAACATTGCCAAAAAAAAATGAACCAGCCTTATCCTCAACACAGAAATTACCAACCTTTTTATTTTCTCTGAACCCGGCCTTGTACTTTGGATACGCTTTGCTGTTGACACATTCTCCAGCTTTGGTTCAGGCGGTGAGAGTCCAGGGCTAGACAAGGACAAACCCCTCACTGTCCTACCTTGCCTCCGCATGCCATCACCAACATTTTCAATGGGAACATTTTTATTCCTCTTGGTAGGAAAGATAAAAGAACGCATTTTACCCTTTCCAGTTAGCACAACATCACTACAATCTGTTCCTTTCTCTTCCAATTTGAGTTCCAAGTCTTTCGAATCTTCACCTTCAGAGATGAGACCAGGAGATGGCATACTCTCAACCTTAATTTTACTTTTCAAATTATTGTTATGAGAATCAACAGATTCTAAACATCCAACGCTACCGTTCTGAGAAAACTTGGCCCCAATAACAGGAGATAATTTTACTGTAGAGATTTGACCTTCATCATTATTAGAAACAGGTGAAACCACATTTGTTCTTCTGCTACGGGAACTTTTTTGTTGTCTCTGACCAACCCATTGACCAAGCATATAAGATGAACTGGCAGCCCGGTGACTATTCTGCATCAAATCAAGTGAGATCACCTTGTTGGTACTAGTAGGCTGTTCCCACCCTTCACAACCTTCTGAGGAAGCTTGAACATCAGAAGATGAGTTTACCGCCATGACTGAACCAGTTCGTGGAGCCCTAGATATCTTTCCTTTTATAACTGCTGCAGGAGTGCCAGTTGAGGTGCCTTGCTTAGCATTTGATCTGCCACTCAATCTAGTAAGAATTTGTAAATGAATCTAAATTAAGAACTGATAACAAGTGATAGAAAAATAAATGACCAGTATTAATGTTTGTAAGTTGCTCCTGATATCCTATGAAATGAAAGTGTATCAAGGAGCAGTAGCTTGTTCAACTGCACATACAATACAAGCATGTAGTAACTATTCAGACAGCAACTTCTAGATTTAACAGACAGTGTCAGCAATGTTTCACTCACAGGCTCACAGCTCATCTTCTGAAGGAGAATCTTCTCAGGATGTATGTATGCAAGAGTACACAATGTAATCCGAAAGCCTATCAGCCAAAATGACCTTAAAACAATATTATAAAAGAACAAGTACCTTAGAGAGTTGTCATATGTAGCCAATTTAGAATCAGTACAGGGCTCTGAATTCACTGTTCTTTTGATGTCATTATCCGCAGATCTGTTGGACACTGTCCCAACAGAACGTTTCCGCTTCATCATATTTTTGTCCCAGCAATCCCCCACAGCAGAGAGTCTCAGCGTCCTTTCTTCGGGAATAGAAGTACCGTTTGCAGTTTTAATGATATTTATGTTCTCAGTAATCATTTGATCCTTCGACAAAGAGCCAGATTTATTGTCAACCTACAAAATTTTTACAGTCATTGCTTAAAGGACATCATGTAATACATTTATAAAATATCAATAAAGCTTTAGATCATTTGAGGACGCTGTAAGCTTATTACTCCGTAGCAATCAATCAAAAGCCTTAATCCCATTAGCTTATTACTCCATATGTGAACTTAAAAAGAAAAATGTAGAAAATATACTGTAGCAATACACTTTTAACTGCAATGTGGCCAATCTGATAGAAAAGATATGATAGAACCTTCCAGAGCAGAGTGTCTATCAGCATTTTATTTTATTTTTTTGCAAAAGAGTGTCTATCAGCATTTCTTTAGGGGAGATGGTGTGTAATTAGCACCTATGGAAAAATATCCGTGGGGCTCATCCTAGAATAACTTACAATGCAAAAAAAAAATGAATGATATACTTGTATCTATATTATTTTTTAGGGGGTTCCACCCCCTTACACACACACACACCAACATAAAACTAAAGAAAAAAAATAGAGCTCTTTGTGATTTCTTCCTCTTAAATAAGCAAAGAAAGGAAGAGATAAAGAGATTCAAAGTAAATTGCAGATACCCACCCTAAGCTCTGTGGCAGATGTGCGAAAACGTTTATTCATCCCAGAAGACTTGGCCCTGTCCTCTAATCTTTGAGCTGATTGGTCAGCAAGATTACGAGGCTGGCCTGCCATCTTCAATAAGCTTGATCCACTTGGCTTGTCATTAGACAAAAACTCAGCCCGTTGCCTCTTCTTCGAGACCATGGTGTCTCTATAATATTTTTCTAATTTATTGAGTGAATCACAGAACATTTCAGCCCTTGCCCTGGTAAGAAAACATCGAATGTAATGTAATAGAACTTATAAACTACTTGACAGCTAAAACAATGAACCTTGAAAGTTAAAACATGTGTTTATCAAAGAAAGTAACACAAGCACATAAATCATAAACAAGTTATAACAATAGAGCAGGACATAATCTCACTGATAGGGATATCAAAGACAATTAGGCTTTTGCTGATTTCTTAGTATTGATTATATGCTAGTAACTGGCTAACTTCAAACATATTCAGCAAAACTCAAAACTCAAATCTACACTAGACTAACCTGGCCTTTATAGAGGCATTTAAAACACTCTCTCGGATTTGCTTCAACTCTTCAGTGGCCACGGGTGGGGAAGGTCTAAAATTGGAAGCTCTAACTGGAAGATCTTCAGATGTACTTCCAAGAGAAACCCCAAGTGCCCTCCTCAATTCTCCTGAACGTGTATACTTCCGAGTGCCAAAAGAAATGTGTTCCAGAGATAAACATTGGTGTAAAGAGGGTACATCGGGTGATGCCATGGCACCACCCCGGCTAACAGAAACAGACATTACACCATCAGCGCCCATGTACAGTTCAAGTTGCTACTATATACGGCACTATTGCCTGTAAGCTGCCAACAATGTTGCCGAAAGATTTACTATCATGAGAAACAACTATAGAAAGCCTTATCACTCATATCATTCATGCTTTACAACTCCTGCAGGTGTATGCCCATATACGTGCATAGACTAAGTATACTAGTTTTAACCTTTAATCATAAGCAATTATGCACATCACAAATGGATTAGTGAGTTCGAATTAAGTTTGCCAAGGATGTATCTTGTATAAGATATGAATTTAGAAATAGCTTATGCAAAATCAAATCCCTCGTCGTCTTCAGCGACTATGATGCATCATGATCTGAAGGTGGCCTAGTAGCCATTCAAAAAAGGATCCAATAAACACTTGATAAAACTACTCCCTCATTAATCCATACACAATGCAATGCAGTGAGTCCTCCCGCAAAACAGCTAACAAACAAGGTACATTTGCAATTAACAATACATTAGCAACCCAATTTGACTCAATTATCAAATTATACTCCAAAATTCACATAAACTTCTTCTTGCATAAGAATATCAACTTAAATTGCACATAGCAAAATTCTAGTACCAACAAAATCGATCGTTATAATCTTAACTCAGTAATTATTACCAAAAGTTCAATAAACAATTCACCTTAGAAGAACCCTATATTGAACATACTGAAAATTCAATCAACGACAAAACCCTAGATTGTGAAATTGAAATTGATATTCGGTGATTTCGAAAAATAAAAAAGAAAACATCTTACCTCAGAAGCTGCTTCAATGGAGGAGAGAAAGATCACGAGCTGCTTCAATGGAGAATTCAGAAGATTACGCGCTTCAATGGAGAATTCGGTGTACGCGCTTCAATGGAGGAGAGAGAAAGAGGGAGATAGAAGTGAAAAGCTCCAAAAAAAACGTAGGAGAAAGATTAATGACACGCCTATACGATGTCAACCGTTAGATCTATACAACTATAACGATCAATCGACCATAATTCATTTCATTTAAGTTTTGTACTCTATTTAGACAAATCAAATCAAAATTCTTATAACTTCTGTTTCATATCATTTACAACGATTTAACATAAAGTATTTCGTATTATTTGAAACAAAGGTAGTATTTAAGATGTAATCAAAAATTGGGTAATGTTATATGCCTTTATGTAGCAAGAATACGGGAATATATAGTAGCATTAAATACACTTTTCAAAATTGTATAAAATTAGGAATTTATGACAAAAACATGCGTAATCAGTACTATAATTATTGTTTATATTCTAATGATATATTAACTTTTAATGATTTTTTAGTATGTATTTAATGCTTATATGTAGCCCTAAGGGCTAGCGCTACATATAACATTTTCCATAAAAAATTTGTTGGACTAGACTTATTTGGTTGACATAAAAAATTTAAGGGAAGAATTTTTTTATTTTTTTTTTATGGGAAATTCCCATTGATACACTCCAGGTATTGACTTTTCTCAGCGGTACCACATTTTTTTTTTTGACTTCCTGCTGATACACTTGAGGTTTTGACTTTATAATTGACGTGATTAAGTCTGTTAATAAGACGTTAATAACTTATTTTATTCACATTTTAGGCTTAGTAATAGATGAAATGACTAATATACCCCCATTTTTTTAATCATTTCCCTCCAAAATTTCCCCCTTAATGTTGCTGTTATTTCCCTCCAACTTCCCAACCCTTATTCTCTCCATATAAAACCCCACTTTCCCTCTTCTATTCTCCATAAAATTTCCCCTCCATTTTTTCGAGCTCACCTCTTCTTCTTTTCTTTTTATTTCTGTTGGTCCCTGCTGTTCTGACATGGCTGGTTCTGCAGGCAGTGGTTCCTCTTCTGGCAACAGATTTGGGAGGTCCATGTGGGTGAGACGAATTCAATGCAATTGTTATCCACCAAGACTTGCTGGTATTAGGGTGTCTGACTCAATTTCGAATCCAGGGAGGTCATATTACAAGTGCAGGCATTGTGGTTTGTTCATGTGGGTTCCTGAAGATCAAATTATAGCCAATCATGAAGAATCATCCAATTTGAGAGTATTAAGAGAGGAATTTATTGATTTCACAGACAAAGCATATGAGTTTGCAAGCTATGTTTATATGGTTGTTAGAATTGCTCTTGTGATGTATCTTATTTTACTGTTTGTAACCCTGAAATGAGCATTGTGTATTTAGTTGTCATGTACTTCAGAGACTAAGTGTACTAGGAACAAATTATAAAAGTAAGGTTGTATTTTCTTGGTTTTGAATGAAAATGGAAAAATAATTTGCATTTTGATTGAGTAAGGTTGTATTTTCTTGGTTTTGAATGAATCAATCATTGAGATCAACTAAAATTAACAAGCTGAACAAAATGGCATCAGTTGCCAACATTCATTAAAGTCTGGAAAATCATTCAAAATGTGGCCACCATTCTTAATATAGACAAAATGGCATAATTCTTCAACATTACCATGTAAGTTCAGCAAAAAAATTCAAAACATATTCTTGTGGGGGTTGATCTGTTTCAATTTGAGGGGGTTGTTCATTTGAGGGTGCAGTATCAGAAGGTTGATCAATATGGGGTGGTTCAGATTGGGAAGGTGCAGCAAAAGGTTGTGCAGATTTGGACTTGTTCCTTAGCCTATTGGTCATTCTATTCAAGGCACTTGGTTTCTTAGCAAAAACCTACCAAATGTGATAAATCTCACACTCACCTAGGGTGTGAATCATCTTAAAAAGATCAGCATCATCTAGTAAAGGGTGATTCTTTTCATTGAAACCATAACCAAATGATGGGTTGGCTATAGGAAACTCAGAGTCTACTGCAGCAGTGTCCTCAAAATCCATAACCAAATCAAGCAAATTACATCTATCTAAGTCAACAACAAGATCAACATGCTTATCAAAGTAATAAAACCTTAACACAACATCACCCATTCTGCAAAAGAAGGTAAACAATATACACACTTACAACATGCATATAAATTCAAAATCATATCCAACAATCCACAACATTCAAATAATTTCCAAATCAGGTATCCAATTACCTATAACATGCACATAAATCCCAATTCAGGTATCCAACAATCAATCAAATAAGCAAATACATTCCAATTCAAGTAAATCAATGAAACAACATCATGCCATTTCATCCAAATTAAATACATACTCTACATAAATAATTGAACACACATAATCACGCACCTAATATACCTGAAAAAAAACCCTAAAATCGCACAAATATACAACATTTACATCATGAATTTAACTTAAAATCGCAAAGAAAAAAGAACATCACAACTGCACCAAATCATGCAAAAATGAACAGTAGTAGTGCTAAAGTACCTGAATTGTGCTAGATTATCCTCTAATGATTTTGTAGACCAAAAAGATCAGCGCAATTCCCTTGCAAAACCCTTGGACTTCGTCGTGAATGATGCAGTGAGCAGAGGAGAGAGAGATGAAATTTGAACAAGGAGTTTGTTTTGTGTCAAATCGACATAAATGGAAGGGGAAGGGGTTTAATTATGGGTGATGGAGGGAAGGATTAAAAGGGGGCATTTTAGTCTTTTCACCTAATCTCAGCTTTTAACCTAGAATTACTAAGTTATTAACGTCTTATTAACAGACTTAATCACGTCAATTATAAAGTCAAAACCTCAAGTGTATCAGCAGGAAGTAAAAAAAAAATGCGGTACCGCTGAGAAAAGTCAATACCTGGAGTGTATCAATGGGAATTTCCCTTTTTTATTAACTTCATGGAAATTAGCCCAAACCCGTTTTAACCCGACTTGTTACTAACCTGACTAAAATTTAACCCGACCTATTCCTAACCCGACCCGAATTTAACCCAACCTGTTACAAACCCGAACCGAAATCAACCCGACTTGTTATTGACCTGACCCAAATTCAACCCGACTTGTTATTGACCCGACCCGAATTTTACCAGACCTATTACTTACCCGACCCAAAAATTCAACCCGCTCTGTTACTAACCCGACTCGAAATCAACACGACTTGTTATTGACCCGACCTAAATTCTACCCAAATTGTTCCTAACCCAATTTCAAATCACCTTAATGCAATTTAGACCACCTTATTATGTTGATCAAAGCATTTTGTTTAGGGAGATCAAGTCGGTCCATGCCAGCAAAAGAAAGGAGCATCATCCTCAAATTTAAGAGTTAAATATATTATATATTTGTCGTATGGTCAAAGGAGATAATTATATTCCTAAATTATAGACTATAGTTCCCAAGTATATTTCCATATATATTATAGTCAAAGAAAATAATTAGCTTGATAAAAATGATAATTATCTATTTATAGTTAGTAGAACCTGAATATGACCTCACTTAGAAATGACCCGACCTGATTGTAACCTGCAAATTATTGTCTTGAACATAACCCGACTTGAATCCTAGAATGACCCGACTTGAAAATGACCCAACCTGATTATGACTCGCAAATTATTGACTTGAACCGAACCCGACTTGAACCCGAGAATGTCCCGACTTGAAAATGACCCGACCTGATTATAACCCGCAAATTATTGACTTGAACTGAACCCGACTCAAGCCCGAAAATGACTCGACCTGATTATAACCCGCAAATTATTGACTTGAACCAAACCTGACTCGAACCCTAGAATTACCCTAACCCGTTTTAACCCATGAAAATCCGAATTAAACCCGACCTATTGTTCACCCGACCCAAATGTAACCCGACCTGTTATTAACCCGACCCAAATCCGATAAGAAGTATGACCCGAAGTGACCCGACTAAAGCACGAGCCAACCCAAACCCGACCCGCATAGGTTATGGAATTAATCCGAATTGACCCGACCCAAGTTGACCCGACCAACTCTTACCGACCCAAACCCGACTCGTTTACTCGAATTGACAGCTCTACCCGAAACCTCCAAAATTTCTCAAAAAACGTGGATATTAGTATTCAATTTTGGAATTTTTTGACTTTTTTTTTTCACCCGTAAATAAAAATTGCTAAAATGTTTACCATGGTCCCTAATACCCTCCGGGAGTACAATTGGCTGGGTGAAACCATCCAATTTGCCTTTAAACGACCAATTTACCGGTTTACAACTTGCACCGATTTCATTAACTCAACCCTACCACGAACATTTATGACAACATATAATGATCTTATATGGTTCTAATACCCTTCGGGAGTCTAATTGACTTTTTATGACAACCAATCACAATGCTTTTCGACACTAGGCCCCGAAACATTCAAAATTTCTCAAAAAGCGTGGATATAAGCCTTTAATTTTGGAATATTTTGACTTTTTTCCGAAAAGAAATAAATTGCCGAAATGTTTACCATGGTTTCTAATACCCTTCGGGAGTCTAATTGGGTGGGTGGAACCATCCAATTTGCCTTTAAACGACCAATTTACTGGTTTACAACTTGCATCGATTTCATTAATTCAAGCCTACAACGAACATTTATTACAACAAATAATGATTGAATATGGTTCCAAACGACATTATATGACCACGAGATGTATTCCCTATAATTTCTAGACTTTTAGACACCGGCCCCGAGACTCCAAAATTTCTTAAAAAGCGTGGATATTAGCCTTCAATTTTTGAATTTTTAGACTATTTTTCGCCCGGAAATAAGAATTTGCGAAGTGTTTATCATGGTCCCTAATACCCTCCGGAAGTCCAATTGGGTAGGTGAAACCATCCAATTTGTCTTTAAACGGGCTATTTATCGGTTTATAACTTGCACCGATTTCATTAAAACAAGCCTACCACGAACATTTATGACAACATATAATGATCATATATGGTTCCGAACGTCATTATATGACCCTGAGATGTATTCCCTAAAATCTTAAGGCTTTTCGACACCGTGCTCCGAAACCTCCAAAATTTCTCAAAAAGCGTGCTTAAGCCTTTAATTTTGGAATTTTTTTGACTTTTTTTTGCCCAGAAATAAAATTTGGCGAAATTTTCACCATGGTCCCTAATATCCTCCGGGAGTCCAATTGGGTGGGTTGAACTACCCAATTTGCCTTCAAACGACCAATTTATCGGTTTACAACTTGCACCGATTTCATTAAATCAAGCCTACCACGAACATTTATGACAACATATAATGATCATACATGTTTCCAAACAACATTATATGACTCCGAGATGTATTACCTAGAATTTCAATACTTTTCAACATCGGGCCCTGAATCCTCCAAAATTTCTCAAAAAAATGGATATTAGCCTTTAATTTTGTAATTTTTGACTTTTTTTCGCCCAGAAATAAAAATCGCAGAAATGTTTAACATTATCCCTAATACCGTCCGAGAGTCCTATTGGGTGGGTGCAACCATCCAATTTGCCTTTTAAACGCCCAATTTACCTGTTTACAATTTGCACCGATTTCATTAACTCAAGCCTATCACGAACATTTATGACAAGAACTAATGATCATATATGGTTCCAAACGACATTTTATGACCCCGAGATGTATCCCCTAAAATTTCAAGATTTTTCGACACCGGTCCCCGAAATCTCCAAAATTTCCCAAAAAACGTGGATATGGTGGAACCATCCAATTTCCCTTTAAACGACCAATTTACCGGTTTACAACTTGCACGCTTTTCATTAACTCAAGCATACTATGAACATTTAAGACAACATATAATGATCATATATGGTTCCAAACGGTATTATATGACCCCGAGATATATCCCCTAAAATATCAAGACATTTCTACACTGGTCCCTGAAACCTCCAAAAAATTTCAAAAAAATGTGGATATTAGCCTTCATTTTGGATTTTTTTGACTTTTTTCGTCTGAAAATAGAAATTGCAGAAATGTTTACCATGTTCCCTAATACATTCCAGGAGTCCAATTGGGTGGATGTAACCATCCAATTTGCATTTAAACGGCCTATTTACCGGTTTATAACTTGCATCGATTTCATTAAATCAAGCCTACCACGAACATTTATGACAATATAAAATGATCATATATGGTTCCAATCGTCATTATACGACTCCGAGATGTATTCCCTAAAATCTCATTGCTTTTCGACACCGGGTCCCAAAACCTCCAAAATTTCTCAAAAAGCGTGGATATTAGCCTTCAATTTTGGATTTTTTTTTACTTTTTTTTGCCCAGAAATAAAAATTGCCAAATTATTTACCATGGTCCTCAATATCATACGAGAGTCCAATTGGGTGAGTGGAACCATCCAATTTGCTGTTAAACGACCAATTTACCTGTTTACAACTTGCACCGATTTACAACGGCAAACTTAATTAACTTGCACCAAACCCGACTTGAACCGAAATTGACCCTAACACGTTTTAACCCATCAAAACCCGAATTTAACCCGACTTGTTACTAACCTGACCTGAATTCAGCCCGACCCGTTCCTAATCCAACCCGAATTTAACCCAACCTGTTACAAACCCGACCCGAAATCAACCCGCGTTGTTATTGACCTGACCCAAATTCAACCCGACTTGTTATTGACCCGACCCGAATTTTACCAGACCTATTACTTACCCGACCCAAAAATTCAAACCGATTTGTTACTAACCCGACTTGAAGTTAACACGACTTGTTATTGACTCGACCTAAATTCAACCCAAATTGTTTCTGACCCGATTTCAAATCACCTTAAATGCAATTTAGACCACCTTATTATTGTTGATCAAAGCATTTTGTCTAGGGAAACCAAATCAGTCTAGGCCAACAAAAGAAATGAGCATCATCCTCTTAAGAGTTAAATATAGTATATATTTGTTGTATGGTCAAAAGAGATAATTATCCTCCTAAATTATAGACTATAGTTCCCTAGTATAATGTCATATATATTATAGTCAAAAGAAATAATTAGCTTGATAAAAATGATAATTATCTATTTATAGTTAGTTGAACCCGAATATGACCTGACTTAGAAATGACCCGTTGTAACCAGCAAATTATTTACTTGAACATAACCCGCGCGACTTAAATCCGAGAATGACCTGACCTAATTGTAACCTGCAAATTATTGACTTGAACATAACCCGACTTGAATCCGAGAATGACCCGACTTGGAAATGACCCAACCTGATTATAACCCGCAAATTACTGACTTGAACCGAACCCAACTTGAACCCGAGAATGACCCGACTTGAAAATGACGATTATAATCCGCAAATTATTGACTTGAACCGAACTCGACTTAAACCCGAGAATGACCCGACCTGATTCTAACCCGCAAATTATTGAATTGAACCGAACCCGACTCGAACCCGAGAATTACCCTAACATGTTTTAAGCCGAATTAAAACCGACCTATTGTTCACCCGACCCGAATGTAACTCGACCTAAACATGATCCAAACCCGATAAGAAGTATGACCCGACGTGACCTGACTCAAGCATGACCCGACCCAAACCGCATAGGTTATGGAATTAATCCGAACTGACCCGACCCGAGTTGACCCGACCCAAACACTAGCCTAAACATGTTTGATGACTTAAGTCAAGATTTCAGAGTAAACTAGAAAGCTGTACAACCAATTCAATTTCCTGTTATAACTCATGCTTCAGAATAAGAACTATGTTACACATCAAATAAGTTCTTTTTACAAATCAGATTTTTTTTTTCCCTTCACAAATCATCACCAATTCAAGTATTGAGAATAGGTGCAACATATAAAAAATATACAGCAAAAAATAAAAAAAAATTATGCTGCTGCTATCAACTTTGGAGTACCAGGTAACGGTATATATTTTGCAGGTTCTTCGTTGAGCAAGAGTGCCCTTAATATGGATTCACATACTTCAGTGTCATATACAATCAAGTGGCCGCCATGAGGAATTTCATGGTACTTGATCCAAGGTAATTCTTCCATAACATGTCTTTGAAGTTCAACTGGAACAACCTTATCTTCATAGCCTACCCATAGATGAACTGACCGCTCGTCTTTGGGAAATGGATTGTTTAGTTTCAATGGATCGAACTCCCATTTACTAAGTCCCACCAAAATATCACCTCGAAGATTATCAAATATACTTCTCTGCTCTATTTTGTTCTGTTAGGGGGAAAGCAGAGAGACAAAAGCACCATAGTAAACATTAGAGCTCATAAAACACCAGTGTCAAGATCTTTGTTACTCTCAGAAACGTGAGCATCATTGAGACATGGGTGTTACACTTATTTCTTATTTTAAGAAAAGAATCATGTTTTTGGTCGATTACTTGAGGTAAATTTGAAATCCAAAAAACATAGGTCATGATTCAGTGTGAAAACTTGTAAATGCCCAAAGAAAGTATTTGGAATATTAACTTCTGAATTAGTATGTACCTCACTGAGCAGCTCAAATCCTGGAGTTCTTTTCAGAACTTCCTGATCTCTTTCGCTGAAAAAAACAGGATTCTTCTCCATAACATTTGCCGTGGGGAGACACTTCTGGTTCATCCACCAATACAGTAAACTGGGCATATGTTTCAAAACAAATAGAGTTAATTTAACAAGATTTCTTCTGAAGTCGTCTTTGATTAGGCTTTTAGGGAGAGAGGGCCAGGAATAATTGACAACTGCAGCCACCAAAGCTACACCTTGCAGCCTGCACAAATATCATTTCCCAAATTTAAAGTGAGATAAGGTTTTGATACAGCCTATACAGGAAACAAAGCTCAAGAAAAACAAAGAAATAAACATCAATAATTTTTCAGCCAAACTTCAACAGATATAGAATACATCAGCAGAAGAAGTTACCAAACCTAATAGGTTAGTGTCTACATTCAAGTCTTAAACCAGTTATATCAAGTCAAACAACCATTATCGAGACTTAATGAAAGGGTGGGAATTTTTTTTTTTTGAGCAAGATCTCATCATTTTCATATGGTGAATTAGGTTTTGTTTTTTTTCATATTCCACGAATACTAGGTCACATAAGGGCTACTGATGTTCAATTCACAGCTAAATTATGTTCAAATTGACAGTCTTATAGGTGAAAAGAACAAAGCCTCAAATCATGCAGATAGCATACAACCAGGTAATTACATTTCTTGCCTCTAGGATAACTACTTGGAGCTCAGAATGCAATTCTTAGCTAGTTGAGGCAATTCTTAGCAAAGTATATTACTTGCCTGTGTGGTATATACTTGAGGCAACTCCAAATAGGATATGATCCCATTGACACCCCAATCACATAGAATTTGGGTCCTAACTCTAACTGATCCGCGAGTTGCTCAATATCTAATGCTTCACTCTTGAGTGACCTCTCAGGGTTTGGATCACTATCCGCGTAGCCTGCTCTATCATATAGCAGCATGTATATCTTCAATTCTTCAATTAGCCCCTGAAAACTAAATCATTGTAAATCAAGATAATCCTGCCACAAACAAACAATTGATTGTATCATACATTCAAGTTTATTCTGACTTCTGAGTTCTGCCCCATTTATATTTGTTTGGCTAGTACTAGAATATGTTGCAACTCTTTTTGGGACCAATGTTGCTCAGCATATTTTGGTACAAAAGAATATGCTTTATCTCAATGACATAAATACTCTCATATCCAATAATATAAACAAGTTGACATATGAAATTCAAATCCAAAACACGTAATCACAATACCCATAATCTATCTCTACTCCTAATCCATGGCAGTGACACACAAACCAAAATTTATCCAGATTACATGAAATATGGGTTTTTCTACTTCAAATTAACAAGAAATTATGTACTGTATAAAAATAAATTCACCCACTTCCTTTTTTTCTATCCATTCATCCAAAATTACTCTTTTTCATATACCAAGATTGATTAAAACCCAAAATCAAAAGGGGTTTTTTCTACTTCAAATTTACTCAAGTAAATTGTTGTATTAAAAAAAAAAAAAATGCACCCAATTTCTATATTCAATTATTCATCCAATCACACTCCATTTCAAAAGACAAAACTGATTATAACCCATCAAAATTCAGATCCAAAATTAAACAAAAATCTGAAAAAGGGTTCAAGATTACTTGAGATGCAGAAAAACTCATGTCTTTATTACTGCCAAATCCATGAACAATGATGATCTTGAATTCAGCTTCTTCTTTAGGAACTCCAATTTCTCTGTAAGCCAAAAATCTGCCATCATTTAATCTAATTCTGGGTGATGTAATTTCACATTCACTCTCATCCATTGACTTTGCAGTCCTCCTTCCATGACCTCCACATGAGATATTACCCATCTGCAAATGCTGTCAAAAAATTCAATAAAGTTTTGATTTTTTTCAATTTGAATCAATTAAAGAAAGAATTTCTTTTCTTCTTTTTGCTGAAAACATGAATATTGATATTTTTTTCACTTACCTTGTAAGTGAGCTTTTTGAGTTTTAGATCTTCAAATAATTGGGAAGGAGAGATATTTCCGGGACTTCTTCTTTCTCTAGCGCACTTCTGACCGATCGATGTTGTTGCACACCTTTTTCTTGTAGTGGCTGCCAAATATAATAAGAACCGCATTGGCTTATTATGAGTAGGTCTTATATACAACGAGTGTATAGCTTACATACAGGTACGCCATTTCCCTCCTAATTTAATAACAACAATCTTTTTCATTAACTGTTAAAAAAAAATTAGTGAATTGATAATTTTTTAAAAAAGAAAATAGGGTTGGGAAAATTAAGTTAATTAAAATTAAGAGTGGAATATGAATGGATGGGTTGTTGAATAATTTTGGTAGGCTGGCTATAAGCTGGTTCTATGAATTGTATCTAAGGGTGCTTGGTAAAGAAGGGGAATTTGGGATTGTATATTGTATTGTGTTATTGTGCACTTTAATGGCGGCTAGATTCTTGTGTGATGTTTTTAATAATGGTTTTCTCTAATTCTCTTTGTAGAATTTTGGTGAGAATTAGCTCAAAATGTGAGCCTTTTCAGCAAAGCTAATGAGGCTGTGCCGTGGACGAGTAATGACTAGTGTGTGAAAACTTAAATATGCCTTTTGTTCTTGAGAATATGCTTTGGAAGTTTTAAATGGACTAAAATTGTTCCTTTCTAATTTTGGTTGCGTGTGTATGCTTTGCATGTAGATATATAAGTATTCTTTCAAATTTGTAAGGTTAGTCTATTACGGAGTAGATGATTAATGAGCTATGTTGCTTGAACTCATGTACATGTCTAACTGTCTGACTTGTTAAAATTTTACACGTCTTTGGTTCAAAATGAAGTGAGAACCTTAGAGGTGTACCTCGACAATCTTGCTTGCATTCAAGTCTTCCAAAGAGAAGAAGCAGGAGGTGGGGAGTGTGCTCATCATATAGATCAATGTCTAAACATGCTAAACAATGCCAATTGGATGGTTCAGGTTGTGCACATTTATCGAGAAGACAATCACGTGGCGGATTGGTTGACCAACCGCGGAGTTACCCAAGACATTTATCTCCTTATTTATAATGCTATTCCTGTCGAATTTGGTAGAGTTTTAGAGGAGGATATTAGGAGCATGGCTTTTTCACGTCTTGTCCCTCCTAGGTAGTTGTTTTCAGGTGTTTTAGTATGTTCTTTGTTTTTCTTTTCTCTTGTTTTCTTTGGATCTTCATCCTCATTTGAACTTTTTTTTTTTTTTTAAAAAAAAAGGTAAAATGAAATGTTTAAGTACCATAGCCCATAAGTAACAAAGTAAATTTGAATTTGTTGTATATAGTAAGAAGGACTGAAGGAGTATTGCAAATGTGCGATATTAGTGTGGATTTTAGATACAAAGCATTATGCTAGTATAAATGATAAGGAGAAAGACCTTAATCAGACTTTAATTAACCCTTAAAGTATTTTGGTCTAATATTTTTTAATTTGGCCGAAAACTTGGGAGGAGAGGGAAGGATAAGATAATCCTACTTTCAAGGACCCTTATTTAATAAGATTGGAATTTCAAACCTCTAATTTTTGAGGTAAAAACCTTATTAAGTGAGTCAAGTCTAGTCAGGTATAAATATCCAATTGGATAATAGGGTGAATATAACTTAAGTTTTGTTTCCAATAAGATTCGTAGAAATTTAGGATGGGATGTAATAGGTTGGAAGTAAAAATTGGGACCAACATCCTCATCCGCTTCACCTGACCACCCCAAACACATCATTTCTTCCGATATAAAGTGACTATTGCTCGTGTACATGTGCATATTATGTGAGTTTGAGGCATCCATGTCAACTTATGTATAAGAGCAAAGTCATTGGTTGCCCAACCTAATGGTGGTCATCAAATATTTAATACATATCTCTCTCTTCTACTTCATTCATGCCGAATAAATTCTCATACTCAGTTATTCCCATATACCCTCATTGGTTGCCCTAGTCATAAATATTTTATACACATAAAACATAAAAAAGAATATTAAAAATAACAATATAGACCAATTATTATAAGACAAATGGCACACCCTCATCTTTTGCCCACCATTTGCTAGAGGTCATGGCCATGACCATGACCTGGTCATGACATTTCTCTCTCTAAAAATACTACTACGTACTTTTTGTAATTTATAATATTATTTCAATTTCTCTTTCTTCATGGCTTTACAAAAGGGCAACGAATGGCTATACTCTAAGTGTAATATTGTTGAATAGTGAACAGACTGAACACCCTTTAGACCTGGACATTTGATGATGTAGGCAAGCCAAAATTTGGGTCCCGTGAAACCATGACATAATTAATTTCTATACCATTACTTGAGGATATTCTCATATTGTATGCCACTCTCATCTAGCTTGGACCATCACTTCACGGCTCAAAAGATAAAGCAGTCAACAATTAGAGTACTAAATAATCTTTCTTAACCACTCTTGGACAATCTTAAATTAGCTTCTTATGCATTAAAAAAGCATAGCATTGTACTCTACCTATTACTTGGGTTGAATAATTTTATTTCATTATAACGTTTTTTTTGATTGGTTTGCAATCTTTGCATCAGCTTTTATAAAACAAAGTTAACTCGTCTTTTTATGATTAGAAATTTAACACATCAACATTAAATCAAATATTTTGACATTTTCAATTTCTTCACCTAACAAAATTGAATTATATTAAATCATCCTTAATATGGATAAAGTCAATATATCTGTCTCATATTTGAATTCCTATATAGATACCAAGATACAAGGAAAAAAAGGACCTTCCAACATTGCCATAATATTACTTGTTCAAAGCAAAAGTTTCATAAGTTATTTTCTGCGAGTTACTGAATGAGAAACCACAATTCATAAAACAACAGAAAAACAAGCATCAAACCAAACTTCCAACATTATTAAGGCCAACTGAATAAGCCTACTCAAAAGAAGGCTTTTCTCCAAGCACCAGTGATTTTAAGATCATTCCACAGAGATCCTTGTCATGCAGGTAAAGATGCCCACCATATGGAACTTCATGAGTGTGGATCCAAGGCAGTCTTCGAGCTAGATAGTACGATAACTCTGTATCAACAATGCGATCTTCACATCCTATCCACAAGTGAACTGCAGCGCTGCTGTTTTCAGGAAATGGGTTGGTTAGTTCCAATGGATTGATGTCCCAGGAACCATATGCGACTACAAAATCTCGGTATGAGGACTCATATTCACCTTGCTGGTTTGTTTTTCCCTGCATGGAGACACAATCACAATCTCATGCCAAAATTTCTGACAATATAACTATATAGATAGATTCAAAAAGAATAAGCAGCCTATAAGAAGAAAAACATATTCAAAGGATTTCTGCTATACTGTCAAAAATTTCCATCTTTCATCTTCACTTCAAATATTTGATAAATTCAGACATTACATAGACTTCATATGAAATTCAAATGATGAAAACTATATTCCTCTGTTTGATTTATTTATTTAACAACCAAAGTTTCTTAGTGCACCTAAATTCACGAGAAATTATAATTAATCAGCAGGGCTTCTTGAGATTGCATGACTTGAAATTTCTTTGCACTGAAAAAACTTGATTTTCAACAATTTGCTCATATAACAAGTATATTATAAATTGAGGATATCACCTAGAAAAGTTAGAAAAAGAAAAGGTAAAGAAATATTGCCTTATCAGGAGCTGGTACTCGTGCTAAGAGTTCCATGACAGCTAGGTCGTTCTTATTGTAAGCTTCAGGGTTTTTCTTCAGAACTGTATGTATAGAAGGGAAACTTATCCATCGTTGCATCGACCATGCTAGATAAGGGGCATAATGGATGAACCGGAGTCTCCATTGCTCCAGCAATGGCAACTTACAATATGCTTTGCTGCGTATTTCAGAAGGAAGCGTAGGCCACCAGTAGTTGATAACTGGGACTACAAATGCCACACCAGCCAGCCTGCAGAAAAAAATTTATACAGAGTGAATTTGATGCATTCTACTCATACCAAGAGAGAATTATTTCACCTTTGAATAGTTCATTGTATCATTGATTGCCACATAATAGGCCAAATTTATTTTTCTCTGTTACATCATAGGTCACTTCATATATTTGGTTATGTTAAGATTTGAACTTCACTATATTAACTTCCGTGATACCCTAAAAAATGATGATTGAAAATTCCAAAGAAAAACTAATTAGGTATGATGATTGAAAATTCAAAAGTAATGGCATTGCTAAATTCCTAAAAAATGATTGAAATTGAATGTGACCACATTTTGATTATTTTGAAGCGTAAACAAAGTCTATATTTGTGCTTAGTGTGGGAAAAACAAGAGGAGGAAACAAGTAAATTAATAGCTATGTACCGGTGAGGTATGTATTTGAGGCAGCCCCAAGCAGGGTAAGAACCTATGGAAAGTCCAAGGACATAGAACTTAGGGCCAAGCTCTAATTGATCAGCAAGTTCTTGAATATCAAGAGCATCATTTTTTGGTGAGCGATGAGGATTTGGATCACTTTCAGCGTATCCTGGTCTGTCGAAAGTAATGAGACATATGCCCATATCTTGCAACCATTCCTGCAAGCATGAAACTTGAATATATTAGCATAAATTTCAAAGTGTAAATCTAATTGTAAGCCAAAATTGTCAGATAAGAAATTGACAAGCAAGCAAATATGTTTTTTTAAAAAATTGGATTTGTTAAATGATTCTGTTCACAGGACAGAAAAAAAAAAAAGACAATAGGGAGAGTTCTTAAAACAAATATAGGTGCTCCCACACAAAATGCAAGCAAAATTAGCATGGATTTTAGGCAGATAAATTCTTACATCTGACATAGGTATATAAAGGTCTTTTGAGGAAGTAAAACCATGATTGATGAAGACTTTGTGTTTAGCAATTTCTTTTGCAGCTCCTCGGACTTTGTAAGCCAAGTACCTTCCATCCCTCAATTTGATTCTAGGTGATGTTACCGGAGGACCATTAGGTGAACCACATATTTTTGAAGGAGGTGGTTTTGCCATCTGATATATTCCCCCGGCAACAACCAGAGTGAAAATCGCTGCTATCCACATATCTGCAATAACCGGCTTAACTAATCAGGCAGAAACGATGAAGAATGCCAGCAATAAAATTTCTAGAAAAGGGCAAAATGAAGCAACTGGACAAGAGCATGAACTATCTCAAACAATTAAACAGAAATATGAAGAAATGACAACATATTTTGACACACACTGATCCAAATGAGGAGTAAAAGGAAGAAAAAGATATGCAAATAACAGATATTGAACTAAAATCTATGATAGGAAATAGAATCATAGTAAATAGAAATGATACACACTAGAGATTTCATTATCTTAAGTTTCCTGAATTGTGAATATCTAGGTGATCTTCTGTGATCTTTTTACTAAGTAGGAAATAATGAAATACATACATGTAATGTAATGCATATCATAAAATCAGATCAGATCATAAAGGATTATATTGATATAAAAACAAAATCTCTTCTGATGATGCATATATTCAAGGATAGATGAAAATAAAAACCTCAATTTCAGGCTCTTACAGTAACTTATCGTGAGAAACTAAAACCAACCTCTCCAAAAAAGGTAAGAAATTACACCCAAATACAAGTCACCTCAGACTAACATTAAGTTAATCGTGAGAAATTATACCCAAAAACAATCTCATCAATAAATGACTTTCATTAACTAGCCACAACACCAACACACAGGTAGGTGAGTTATTTACTTATTTGCACTCTTCAAGTTACTATAACACCACAGGGCTACATCTACATGCATGGTACGCCTAAATGTAAACAAATATAATCATGAAACTGCAAAATGGTTATGTCTGACTGTGAATCCTTTAAGCCGATAAAAAAGAGCATATGCATCTATGAGACTGAGACACGGTTAGGAAAAAAAAAAAAAAAAAAAAGAGATGTCCCCCAAACAGAAATGAAGATTAATGTAAGAAATAAGGAATAAATTCCCGCACCTTTCTTCACTTCTCCAAGATTAATCAACAACCTTGCCAGTCAGTGCTCCAGCTTTCTGTAAAGTTGTGCTTCTTCTCTTGGCATTGTAAGATTGAAGGCTAGATTTAAAACAAACAAGAATTGAATTCCAAAAATTCAAATCATAGAAAAAAAAAAAAAAAAGCAATGAAATGCATGCCAGTTAAACCTCCTGGGATACCACATTGAAAACACTGGTGGCTACTTGCAAACCTTCTCAGCGGTTACAACTTCAGATAAGTCTAATTTCCTCAAAATCATCAATAAATTCAACAAACACAACAAACCCAACAAACCCAACGTCAGTCATCTCAAAACTTTCACATGTTAAGTGTGAAATGTTGAATAGATACACATAAATCATGTTTTTTTGAAACAACACTCAGATCAAAATTCATAGTAGGGGTAGAAATAATTTTTTTTAAAAAGTTATACGGTATAATACCAATTATTACAAAATCCAGACTAATGACAGTTTGCATAAAATTTAGAGGCATACAGGATGGAAACTATTCAAGCAGAAGTGCTCTTAAGATGGATTCAAAAATGCTCTGATCACACATGACCAGATGTCCACCATCAGGAACTTCATGATACTTAATCCATTGAAGCTTTTTCGAGATATAACGATTCATTTGAAAAGGAACTATTTTGTCCTCATAGCCTTGCCAGATGTGAGCTGAACCTCCATGGCCGGAGAAAGGATTTTTTAAATCCAGGATATCAAATTCCCATGACCCATAACCGACCATAATATCTCGATGAAGAGATTCATGATCACCTTGTTGGCGGCTTTTATCCTGAGGTTTACAATTGACATTGAAGCATTAGATTGTTCTTGATTTGAGAAAATGTTGTGCAAAAAAAAAAAAAAAACTTAAGATGAATTCCCCAAAAAAATCTACTAGTATATAGAATGGGCAGATGTAAAAAAAAGGAAAAGAAAAAAACTGTCATCTACTCTACCTCTAGATCTTGTGGCATGTTCCTCATAATTTCCAAATCTCTTCGACTGAAGTTAGATGGATCACCAGACATAAGGCTATATGAAGGGAACCATTTTTGAGTCATCCACCAGTAGAACAACCAAGGAGCATAACGTGCCACTCGAAAGGTCCATTGGTCCTGCAGACGAAGCCCTCTAAAACATTCTCCAGAACAAGGAAAACCAGGCCACCAGTAGTTGACAAATGGAACAACCAAGGAGATTCCAGCCAATCTGTTAATATGGTTAAAAAATTACAATGCTATCAAAGCATAATCTGCAGCAGGGTTTTTCAGAGGGTAACAATTACATATTAAAGTACTCTCTCCGTCCCAGAGCTAAGTTAACATAATAGAAAGAAAAATCTTAGTAGAAAAGGACATGTTAACTTAGCTCTAGGACAGCTTAAATGATATACGTCAACTTAGCCTTAAGGGGGTACGGGGGAGAAAAATCTGAGTGTCGTGCCTGTGTGGGATGTAATGTATACAGCTGTATGCAGGGTAAGCACCCATGGAGATACTAATGACATAAAACTTTGATCCTAGCTGCAATGCATCAGCGAGTTCTTGAATATCATATGCTTCACTTTTCACTGAGCGATTTGGATAGGGATCACTTTCTCCATAGCCAGCTCTATCATAAAAAAGGAAATATAGCTTTAGCTCCTCCACAAGTTCCTGACAAACCAATAGATTGTGCAAGTTTAGTTCAACATAGGATTATCAATCAATGGTCTAAAAAAATATTCAGGAATTACATTAATGTCATTTAACCATTCCTAGTTTCAATCAATGGTCTAAAAGAATATTCAGGAATTACATTAATGTCATCTAACCCTTCCTAGTTTCAATTTTTCATTGTTGCTATTCTAATAAATAAACTGGTCAACACTTCAGAGCTATAATGTCCATTGCTTCTTGTTGTTTTTCTTTCTTTCAAAAGTGTGTAAATAGAAGTGAAATTAAGATTTGTCCCTTGTAAATTTTTTGAGCAATGTCACTATAAAATTGTGCGACTACAGGTATCACTTGCCTAAAATGGTAGACATGGTGATTTCTATGAAAATTCACCAATGTTCTCCTCATAGAGAAGACAACCCAATCTTACCAACTAGGATATAACCTTTATTTATGATGTGCATATGTGAGTTTTTATGTTTATTTTTTGTTTTTTTTTAAGGTGCTTCTATGCAAATCATGAAAAATAGAACAAATCAAAAGCAAAGCAGATATATTTTTCTTTTAGTCCTGGGGGATAACATAGCGTTAATTCATACTTGAGTGATGGGTAGACTTTGATCTTTGGAGCTACCAAAGCCATGAATGACTATGATCTTGTGCTTAGCCTCATCTTTGTTGACTCCTGCCTCCTTATATGACAAATGCCTGCCATCACTGAGTTTGATCCTTGGTGAAGTCACAGGAGGACCACCAGGTGAACCACATATTTTTGGAGGGGGAGGCTTAATCGCCTTGTAAATACAACCCAAAAGAACAGTAACAACGGCTACATATATCTGTATAATCATCTGAAGAAAAGAACCAGACATTCACTCAATGTCAGATAAACCATAAGTCATCCAAAATTATTAGGAAAAGTATAATCAACTGTAAACCATACAGAATGCTGGACGTTTTCTCAAGAGTAAAGGGTATGACTATGATTCTAATCATCTTAATTTAAGGTCATGGTAGAACAATACTAAATATTGATACATTTAGGCCATGTATTCACGGTCTGATTTTCCAAAACTAATAATCACTTTAGCTTGATTATAAAGAATCAATGAATCAATTTCAATGGCACTACAAACACACACTGCCAGAATACTCAAAAATCAGAGAGCAGACTGTTTTTGCCATTCTAGTTTATGTATCTGCCCATGACCCTTTTACCTTAGTATATGGCTTTTAAGGGAGATAATTTCACAAGGTAAAATCCAAAGATTAATAGATGGACCAACAAAAGTGATAAAAAGTACTCCATATCTCTCACAAAAGCAGACATTTGGACACATTATTATGATGTTAAGTTGAGAAAAAAGACAGTTATATACTCAAAAAAAAATTTATAATTTAAAATCAAGGTCTGTACACACAAATCACTTATATACATGGAAGGCCCAAGAACTGAAAGTTGTAGCACTTGATTTATTAGGAGCACAAGCAAAACTCTGTCTCCAACTACATTAGTGTATCTATTGCACCAATATACCAAATAGAATACAATTATATAGCGATAAGCCAAATATAGTACTCATATATGCTCATTTATATTACTTGAAAAAGAAACTAACATTAGAGCCACATAGATTCTCTACTAAACAGCATGCTCAATTTCAATTTTCAGGGTAGAAGTAAATAGACTTGTGGGCTAATCTTCAGTTAAAAAAACTTTTAACTATTTCATCACTGCTTTCAACAACTAGAATTATATGATCATAGTTTAAGATCCACCAGGGTCTTTTTTCTTTTCCATTGTTTTATCCTTCCCTGGCAGATAGCTCAAGAGTCTGAGATGATTGAAAGATATCCCTTTTTAACAATTTTCATTCCTAGCAATAACAAACATATAGAGCAAAGATGACAGTATTCAAAATCTTATTCAAGGACAAAAACAGCCCAAAAGATAAAAGCAGATTAACAACAGTAAGATTTTATGGAGAAATGAACAAAAAAAAAATTACCTTTATGCTAAAAACCCAGAAAATGAACCAAGAGCAGGAGATCTGCTGTCAGTGGAAGATGACTCAGGATCCCAGATACTTTTCTGAAAGTCACTTTACAAATTTTAACTGAATTTCTAGTAGGAAAAGCATTCATTTAAGGTAAAATTAATTCTAGTGCTGATATTTATATTATTGCCAAATGACAAGCAATTCTTAATTTTACAACGGCAAGTATTCACCTTTTGAGATAATAAATTACGTTTTGAGAAGACTAACGTAGTAACGTGTCTAAATTTTCCATTGACTGGGCATATAAGATTATTAATCTCTAGGAATAGAGGAGTTGAATGTCTAGAAACCAACTGCAATTGAAGTTTCCATTAAAAAAGCACATTGCATTCCAAATTGTTGTTCTGTTATCTAGAAAGACGAGGAAAGTAAAAGTAAAATAAAATAAATACTACCCCCCATCTCATATTATTGGTCACTTCAAATATTCTATTCAACACAATTTAGAAATTTTACATTAATTTATTCAAAAAGATACTTTAATTTACCCTAATATTATGATTTATGAAGAGTTATGGACTAAGCCTTGATTAGTTCACCTTAATCATACTAATGTGACACTCTGTGTCTCAGTATAAACTATTTTTTTCTATAAACTGGAATTAGCAATAAGAGGTAAACTAAAACAATGACAACCAGGTTGACCATGACAACAGCACCGATGAAGACCCAACCACCACTTTCCCACCCAAAAGTTAAATTTTGTATGCACAGCACATTGACTATTTCTTCTCCTTGTTACATTTATAGTTGTCAAATTTTGTTTCGAGAAGAGTTGAGTGTGTCTGTGTGTGTAAGAAAAAATAGGATAGAAAAGAGTGAGTTGATAAGTGTAAATATTGTGGGGGTAAGATGGGGCAGTTTTGCCTTATATAGTTATATGCCCAAATCTTGCAACCATTCCTGCATACAGGAAATCAAAGCTTAATTATACTAGTGAACCAAAATAATCAAATAAGATAATGGGAACACGTATATATACAACAAAACTGGATATGTCAGAAGTCAGATGATTCTGTTCACAGGACATAGAGAAAAAGATAACAGGGTTTCTTAAAACATATGTATACTCCCATGCAAATGCATGCAAAAATTGAGTGAAATTTAGGCAAATCAGTTCTTACATCCAACATAGGTACATAAATGTCCTTTGAGCAAGAAAACCAGAATTCATTAAGAATTCGTCTTTAGCAGTTTCTTTCGCAGCTCCTCGGATTTTGTATGCCAAGTACTTTCCATCACTCAATTTTGATTTTAGGGGATGTAACAGGGGGACCATTAGCTAAACCACATTTTTTTGGAGGTGGTGGTTTTACCATCTGATATATTATATTTACCCAGCAACAAGCAGAGTGAAAATTGCAGCTATCAACATTTCTGCAATACCAGCAATGAAAATGCTAGAAAAAAGGAAAAATGAAGCAACAGAACAAGCATGAACAATATCATATAATTGTACAAATCCATGTAGGAAAGCTAAAATGTTTTGGCACATACCTGTCCTACCTGTCCAGACTCCAGAGACACAGGTTGGCGAGTTGTTTGCATTCTTCAAGTAACAGAAGCTCAGAAGTCCTGACAAGCAACATCCTAATACATGCATGGTATGCCTCAATATTGAAACTATGTAACTGCAAAATGATTTTCTCTGGTTGCTATTCCTTTTAGCTGAGTAAACGAGCAGATGCATACTTAGACATGGTTAAAAATAAATAAAATATGGTCTGTAGAGCAAAAATGAATAAATGTTAGATGTAAGAAATTACGCATAAAATTTCCACACCTTTCTTCACTTCTACATGCTTGATTAACTACCTGAATTTGCCTTGCTTCTGTCTGATAGTACTCCAGCTTTCTGTAAAGTTGTGCATTCTTCTTTTGGCATTTTAAGTTATAACATTGAATAATAGATTTAAAAACAAAAAAGGAGTGAATTCCAAATTTAAATGAAATGTAAAAAAAAAAAAAAAATGACATGCATGCCCCCTTAACCTCCTGGTATACCAAATTTAAACACACCTGTGGCAACTGGCAAATCTTCTCAGTAGTTAAAACTTCATATAAACCCTACATCAGCATTTCAAAACATTCTCATGCGAAATGTAAAAAGTAGAATAGGTATGCATAAATCATGTTTATTGAATAAGAAACACTCAGATCAGATATCACACCAGAAGGGGGTATAAATAATTAAAAATGTTATTCCCAATTATTAGGAAGTCCAGACCAATGACAATTTGCATACAAATTTTGTTTTTGACAATTTGCATACAAATTAAAGGCATGTAGGATGGAAACTATTCAAACAGAAGCGCTCTTAAGATAGATTCAAAACTGTGCTGATCACTGATGAACAGATGTCCACCATCAGGAACTTCATGATACTTAATCCAAGGAAGCTTTTTCGAAATATAGCGATTCATTTGAAAAGGAATTATTTTGTCCTCATAGCCTTGCCAGATGTGAGCTGAACCTTCATAGCCAGGGAAAGGATTTTTTAAATCCAGGATATCAAATTCCCATGTCCCAAAACCGACCATAATATCTCGATGAAGAGATTCAAAATAAAAAAACACAGGTCAAAAAACCGACCATAATAGCTCTATCAAAAAACAGAAAGTATAGTTTTAGCTCCTCCGCAAGTTCCTGGAAACCAATAGATTGTGCAAGAAAGGCATCAATGTCAAAGAAAAATTGAAACTAGGCAATGTTTGGAACACAGGTCTTCCTATACTTTCACAGGAACCATCTTTCACTACAAAATTATGACTGAAGTTATCACTCGTCTAAAATGTTGGACATGGTGATTTAACAATTCTCCTCATAAAAGCAGACAACTCACTCCTACCAATTAGGATATAAATGTTTATTTAATTTAGGCATATTTGAGCTAAAAAAAAAGTGCTTCTATGCATTTTATGAAAAACAGAACACATTTAAAGCAAAGAAAATACTTCGTATATTTTTTCTTTTTATCCCTGCCCTCTAAAGGGAGGGGGATGAAATACTTCGTATAGTGTTGATTCATACTTGAGAGATGGGTAGACTTTGATCCTTGGAGCTAGCAAAGCCATGAATAACTATGATCTTGTGCTTAGCCTCATCTTTGTTGACTCCTGCCTCTCTATATGACAAATGCCTGCCATCACTGAGTTTGATCCTTGGTGAAGTCACAGGAGGACCACCAGGTGAACCGCATACTTTTGGAGGGGGAGGTTGTATCGCCTTGTAAACAAAACCCAGAATAACAGTAACAACGGATACAGCTATCTGTACGAACATCTGAAGAAAAAGGAAAAAAAATCATCTCGTTTATTGGATAAAAGAAAAGAAAATCTGGATACAGAACCAGATTATTCTATCAATATCAGATACATCATATTTCATTCAATTGAAGGCACCTTAACTTGCTCTGAGAATTTCAGTAAAGAGATCAGTATTAAAAAACACTAGAAAAATTAGAACTTACTGTGAGTTTTCCATGATGTTGATAATTTTTCTCGAATAAAGGGGTATGGTTAACAATTCAGATCATCTTAAATCAGTTCATGTTAAAACAATACTTAACATTAAGACAGTAAGGCCAAATATTCTTATAATCTCATTTTTCTGAATGTTATCATCACTTTTTAGAGTTTCAAAATTAGCTTATAAGAAACCAATGAATCATTTTTTTTTTTTTTTTCAAATTTCCACTGGCAGTTACAATGTATACGGCCAAAATACTGAAAATCAGATATCAAATTGTTCTTACATACCCCTTCCTGTATTGCTAAAGTATATGCCCATGAACCTTTACCTAAATATAGATGCACAATCTAAAAGGTAACAGATGCACCAATAAAAGTGATTAAAAAAAAAAACTCCATAACTCTCATAAAAAGCAGAGGTTTGGATACATTATTAAACTATATTTCCACCTTAACAACATATCGAGGAGAATATAATGATAACATATCAGCTAATTTATAACATATCGCAATGATAAGCCAAATTTAATAACATATTGCAGTGATAAATTGATAAGCCAGATTTTTAACATATGGAGTAGAAGTTCTACCTGGATATTTAGTAAACAACATGTTCAATTTCAATTTTCAAGGTGAATGTCTAAAATTGGGTTAATCTTCACTGAAAACTTGTAAATCTAAAAACAAAAATAATCCGTTCACAACCATTTTCAACCACTAGAAAAACATGGTCATGGATAAGCAAGTTACTTTAATCTTCTTTCTTTTCTTGAATCTTATCATTCTCATTCTGTAGATCACTCAAGTTTCTAGATGATTGCTAAAAAAAAAACAGTTTTCACACTAATTTCTAGCTTCCTAAAAAAACAAACATACAAAATAAAGATGACAAATAAATTCAACACCCCATTCAATTCAAGAAAAAACCAAAAACCCAAAAGATAAAAGCAGATTACCTTAAAGTAAGATTTGATAGAGAAATGAACAAACAAAAGTTTACTTTTATGTTGAAGAAGAACAAGAACAAGAAGAAGAAGAAGAAAATGAACCAACAGTAGTAGATCGGCTGTCAGTAGAAAATGACCCTGAATCCCAGATACTTTGCTGAGACCACACTAGTACACTACATATGTTTACTGAATTTCTAGTAAAAAGAGCATTAGTTTATGATTAATATATAACATAACATTTATATACGTGCCCAATAATGCCATATGATAAGCCATTTTATAAATATTATCAAAGCAATTGTTTAATTAATCTTTTTTATTTTTTTTAAGAGACAACTGACAAGTGAGAAAGTGACTATTTTAGTGAAGACTAACGTGTCTGAAATTTCTGTTGACAGGGCACAGAATTCTTCAAGAACAGAAAAATAGAAAGATCAAGTAGAAACCGACTGCAATTCATTTTTTGATAAAAATGTTACACTGCCTTCTTAAGGGATTAACATAGAATTTCATTATTTATATAGGAAGTAGTATATGTTATCTTCATTTCAAACTTTGAGACTAGGAGCATCATTTTCAACCAACCTTTCTATTTCATATAGTACTATGGTTGCTTTAAAATATATTTATAATAAAATTTGGTCAATTGACTGATAACTGTTCTAAAAATTAGTCCAATTTACTCTAATATCATAATATGTGAAGGTTTATGAATTTTAAAGCGTTCAACTTAATTCTATTGATAAGATATAAACTAACTTTTTCTAATTTGATTAAATCTGAAATAAAAAATAATAAGTGAATTTAAAAGAGCTACACGCAACGTTTTGATTTCAAGAATAAAGATAAGACGTATAATAATAGTAATAACATTGACAATGACACTCGGTCAACCACGACAACACCACCAATGACAACCACAAAAACCCCCAAAAAAGGAAACTTTTGAGTAAGTTTGCATAGAGATTGTAGATAATCTAATACTCTAAATCTATCATTGAAGCCAAATAAAGTCTTTCCAATTTCCACACAAATGAATAGAATGGCCTCTGAGCAAGAATACTACAATACTTGCTAAATCAACTAATGTAATCAACTATTTCGAACTAAATACAATTCCGTATTGATAAGGTCAGTTAATGTAGTTAGTTCATCAAATCCGCTCATACATTTAACTTTCAATTAAATGCAGGACATGGACAAATGATAATATCCATGAACCACAAACTAAGATTTCGGTTACTAAGCCTACTTCATTGTGATCACTCATACTTCTTAGACTATGACTACTAATAGTATCTTAACAAATCAACATCAGATAACCAAGAGACTCACCAGAAATCGTTACAAGATCAGGAAGCATTCCGGCCTTGCTTTGTCTCCCTCACGAATCTGACGATTGCAGACCTGAGATGAACTGGAATACCCTTTGTCTTCATGTCACGTATAAGAAAGTCCAAAAGCAACATTAGGCTTAAAGCCTCTATATTCAGCTTGTGAATCATATCTTTTAGACTTCTTCTTAGAGAGCCATATTGTTGGTCTAAGCAGTAAGCACCCATTGCTTCCCTACAAGGAATTTGCGAACCAGCATGTCACTGACAAGGATCAAACTACAGGTCTACAACCATGCTGACAGTAGGCATATCTCAACGGCTTCTTCCTCTAAGTACCATGCACGATTAAAGTCAATCATGCATCCATAATGTTCAATTTAGGAATGATGTCATACTTTTCTTGCATTATTTTTTAAATAACATTGCCCTATAAGCCACAGCTACGACAACAATCTTTTCCACAGGTAATGCAACAATAGCTTCTTGTCCGAGGCCATGACTTGTAAGACCAGACGGCTAGATATCATAGAATTCTGATCACCCATATTCATTCTAAAAGAAATTCTGACAACTTTAGCATTCTCTAATCTGTATTGAAATAATTCATTCTAGTTGCAAGCCTTTCTCTACGAAACCCGATTTAAAAACATAATCAGGTGCAGAAATGCAGTAGCATCATGTTGATCATTAGAACTAATTACCTTCCTAAATAAACCCAAGTCTTTCTTAGCACAAGATTGGCTACTTATGAACATATATACACAAATCTTTATACACTTCATATCAAATAACACTAGAGAAACTGAGAAACCTCACTTTTCATATTTCCAATAAGCATCAATCAAATTACAGGACACTGGACAACTAGTCTTTTTCGGGCAATTTATCGAAAACCACACGTACCAAACTGATCTATTCCACCTTTAAGAAACCTAAGATCATCGAATTTCAACTAATAAGTAGCATCTCTGTCAGGCAATTCATCAAACACCTGCAGTGCACACCCAATTCTTCCCATGTTTAGAACACATTTGACACATAATGATCAAACTCAAAATGGGTCTTCAGATATGCCCAAAAATTGTTGTCCTTCAATTGAAATTCTGCTGCATTTTAGTTAAGTGAAAAATGAAATATTAGAACCAACGATGGTTATATTATGAGAAGAGAAACCCTTTAATACATACGAAGTACGAAGTATAATTGATGAAGAACCTTTTTTTTTTTTTTTTAAGAATAGTTGTGAAGATAAGATTTGGTGAAAATACAAAATACTACATACAAGTTTTGTCTTCCTAATTCCTATAGTTAAATGACTGACTTTTGCCCTCCACGTACACGTAAGGAAAAACCGCTAAGCCTTTGTTTTGTTGCACATTTGTAATGAGAAAAATAAGAATTTATAGGAAGTGAATTTATGAGTTGTTTGGTTAAACACCTATAAAACCATAATTTAGGGTCTGTTCTTAAATAAGTTCAGTTTAGATTAGTTCTAATAAGTTCAGTTTAGCTCTTAATTTTCTTCTCTTATAAAATATTTAATTCAGTTCACTTCACTTCAATTCAGCTCAGTTCAAGCCCTTATTTTTTTCTAATTCGATACGAACTTATTTTTTCTGTTATGTTTGAAATTTATAAAATATTCATTTCAGCTCTATTCAGTTTAGTTCAATTCAATTCAGTTCAACTCAGTAAATGTGAACATGCCCGATTAATTTCTAGCTATTTTATGTATGCACTTGTTTCATGTAAGTATTCTAAGTAATGTAACAATTTACTTCTATCATTTCTCAAGTCAAAAGGGATAGCTGTTCCCACATTTTATTGTTAGCAAATCGATTGCTAATTTTGTTTTGTCAACACAAAATTTGATTCTATTAACGAACCTATAATTTTGAGACAAGTATTTGCATTTCTATAATTTTATTAATCTTCGAAGTCAATGATAAGAACAAAAGGAAACATTGAGAATCGAGTTAAAGAGCATTGATAAAATTAAACATATTTATTTTCATTTTATCACCAACATCATTAAGTGTTTAGATTCTCAAATGCAAACTAAACGTTCTATAGAAACTTCACATAATAAGCCAAAATTTACGTATGCTTTGGGGTGGGATAGGATTATGGATTATGCATAATTGTCACTTCAAACTAACTTTTGTGGAGTATATATAGGTGAGAATATTGGAAGTGTCTAGTTAATCCTTATCATGCATGGCATCTATATATTTTAAGTCGTTCTTTTTTGTTAATATAAGTTTGTTTACTAAATTGATAATGTTAAATAATGGCTAGCTTGCATTCATAAAAGGTTTGTATAAATGTGTACACACTATATTATATCGTTTGCGCACATAGACCAGTTAAAGAGTGTGAGAGAAAAAGAGAGAACCAATAAGTTTGAGTTACTTTGTAGTCCACCATTACTATGCTTAAGGTTTACTTTTTGCGTTGTAAGTTCATTGGTTGCCTTTCAATTATAGATTTAGTCATTTTTCAAGTTATAACTATATATTGACTTGGTGGAGAAATTTAAAGCTTAAGGATCGGAAAAATGAAGCCAACTTTTAAATTACAATGAACCTAATCTTAAAAGTAACGAATGAACTTATCTTTCTCAATCGTTATGCTATGCATGATTATAGTTAGAGGTGTAAATTCGGATAATCGGATGGAGTTTGGGTCAGGTCTGTTCGAGTCGGGTTTGTTCGGGTCGGATATGTTCGGATCAAAATTATCCTTTTAACTCGGATCGGGTCGGATTTGGGTCATGGTCTATCGAGTCCGGGTCAGATATGGGTCAGGTTAACTCCAGATCGGTTCACTTTCGGTTCGGATAAATTTGGATCGGGTTTAAAACGGGTTTAACCGGATAACTTTGGGTCGAAAGAATATGGGTCGGGTTGATTTCGGTTCGGTCAAGTTCGGTTTGATTAAGATAAGGTTGATCCGTTAATTCATTAAATGGTCAGTTTCAATTCAATTCTTTTTTGCGTTTGGCTGAATTTTGGTCTAGCTGACCAAATTCATATCCAAATAAGGTTATTTTTAATCTAGAGAAATTATTGAGTTTTTACCTTATTATTGGTTCAATATGATTTCTAATTACGAAGCACGAAGTTTTAGTTTCCTCATTTGATCAAGTTATGTATAATTTTTATCTTAAAGGAAAATTGAGATTGCATAATTATCGATAACTTATCATACCTATATAAGTGAGACCGAGCTAGTGATATATTGACGACTTATAGTTACATATGGTGATATATACAAAAAAAAAAAAATTAAGGTTATTACAAGGTTACAACTCTTCATCACTTGTACAATCTTACGAGGTTATGAGTTCTGTACTATTAGTTTAGTTTATTACTAATTCAATTTGTATAAGATATTTGTTAGAGTTGTTAGAATTACTTTATTACTAATTCAATTTTTATATTAAAAGCTTGGCATTATACATATTGATAGTTAATTGTTACTATGTACATTCTTTTTATTTGAGCATAAATTATTGCATATGTATGTAGTGTGTATATAACCGTACGATGTATAACACCTATAATTATAGGATAATGCACAGTTGTAGAGGAAGTAGTAATGAAGGAATGTTATGTATTTGTAAATACATAACAATGATTAAAATATTCTAAAAACACATGGTAGAGAGAGAAAAAAGGAGAGAGATAGGAAGAGAGAGCTCTTTATGTGAACCCCACCTACTCTTGGTCAAATTGTCTCACGTGATGGGTTTGTAGTAAACTTAAGACTCCAGACTATTTCTTTATAGTAAAAAAGTTAACTTATTAATAATTAGTAAATATATAGTATAAGAACTTGAATAAAAAAGGTCAATAATCGATTATGGTCGGGTTAAATTCAGATCGGGTAAAAATCAAATCGAGTTAAAATCGGGTCGAGTTAATATCAGTTCGGGTCAAAACAGATCGGATCTGATCGGTTATTTGTCGGGTCAATTTCGGATCGGGTTGAGCTCGGGTCGGTTCAAATCAGTTCGGTTTGAGTTCAGGTTGGGTCAAATCGAATTCGGGTTGAGTTCTAGTCAGATCAAATCGGTGCCGGGTTAAGTTCAGATCGGGTCAAGTTCGGATTCTGGTTGAGTTCAGTTCGGTTACATATTGAGTTTGGGTCTTGAATTTCTCGGATCAAATCAGATCGGTTACAGTTCGAAACAGATAATTTTTTTCGGGTCGATTTGGGTTTGACACCTATAATTACAGTAACGTGAGAAGTATATTCAAATATAAAAGCATTCAATTCAGCATATACAAATATACAATCACAAAACATTAAATAAGAAAAAACAAATAAATATACTCTTATCATGCATATTTTAATATATCATGTATAGCATTTGGCATCGGCATCTACATTAAAAAAAAAAATGTATCGTAGATTAATCGAATTTGGTAGTAAGTCATGTATATTTCTTGATAACACGAGTGATATGTTACACTCTGTAAATAATTTATTTCATACTTAGAATAAACTTAATAGGATAATTTATTGGTTAAAGTCCCTAGCTTGCCAGTTCAACTAGAGGTCCTAGGATCAAATCTCACTCATGACACATTAAGGGTTTATTCTAATTTACTGAATTTAGTTGAACTGAACGAACTGATTGGAGCTGATCAGCCGAATTGAACTGTTTATGAGATAAGGAAATTAGAAACTAAACTGAACTGCATTGAATTGAATTGATTGGAGCTGAACTGAAATTAAGCTGAAGAGAACAAGCCCAAAATCCCCCCCCTTTTTTCCCCCTAACTTGTTAAGACCAAGGATCTCTTTAAAATAAAAAAAAGGGGATAATTTACTATAAGAGTATGTTCTTTTCACCATATTCACTTATTTCGGATTTGATAAGATTTGATAAATTCGGTTAAATTTAAATAAGTTCAGATAAATTTAGTTTGAGTTAAATAGGTTATGAGAAGAGTTATTCAAATTCAGATTACAACTAAATTACTAATACAAGTTTTAATATGGTCTAATAAGTTCAGATAAGTGAAAATAAGGTAAATAGTCCATAGAATCCACCCTAAAATCTATTAAAACAAATTCAATTATAACCTAGCCTTTTGCTTTATATTATAGGTTGAATAAGTTTCACAAGAATTACAGAAAATAAAGGAACATACAAGAATAAATTATTAGTTTGAAATGCATAAAGATAGCTCAAGTGATTTGAACTACTAATTATCTGAAATACATCATAAAAAAGAGTGAGGGATAACTCAAGTGGTTAGAAATTACCTTCCGATTCCAGGAGATCCTGGGATCGATTCTCACCCCCACCCTTACGGCTCTCTAAACACCAAAAATATAAATACATCATATAGGCCAACCAGGACCATTATAGCCTTTTAGGCATTAAAAACACAAATTGAAACAAAAAAAAAAAAGGAAAAGCTACATGTGACATGATAGGCAATTGCGAGAACTTGTAATATACACCCGGGTTTACCGTACACCCATAAACATTTTATTTTCATTTTAATGATTGCTTTTTATTAAATCATCAAATGAAGAGAAAAACTAACTTTAATTGTATGGTGCACCCGAGTGTATATAACAAATTCTAGGCAATTGCTTGTGCACAACATTATTTCAATTCAAAAAAAAAATGCAAGAATTTTCAAAAAGGTACGGTGAGAGTATTAGTTAACATAATATAAAATAAGAATTTTCCCAGTTAGGTAAATATTTGGATCATAATATATATAGTTTAATTCAAGTGATGGAATTAGCATCTATCTATATATTATACTAAAAGACAAGCGCCTCAATGTGAGACTGACAAATGTCTCTTTATGATTCGCTGTCTTTTTTAATTTTTTTATTATACATTTATGTTTCCATATAAAAAAAATTCTAAATTACTACATAAACTATTATAATAAAGTCTAGCAATATTATTTCTAAAATAGTGTTTGGATTATTTTTGGGAATTGCCTTTATTAATAGCATATTAGCATAGAGTGATATTTCTTTGCTCATTAGTCATAATGTAATCAGTTACTATAATAGATGGTCGTGAAAATGGTCAGAGCATCTATTATAGTAAAGTCTAGCAACATTATTGTGACATAATGAACAAAGAAAAGAATTATACAAGTATTTCATATTACATAATACGAGCATAATGGTAAGAACATCTATTATAGTAAAGTCTAGAAATATTATTTCTCACATAAATAAATAAAAAGTCTACAAATATAATGGTAGCATGATAAGGTAAAAATACAATATTCAAAAAATACATTAATAATAATAATAAAAAATTCTTAAAATATTCAATTCAAATCATAGTATTCAAATAATAAAATAAGATACAATTTTTTTTTTGTATTATCATCTATATAAATAATAGCCATAGTCATAACATATATGTCTTTATATTTTTCATTTCAAGGCCATATTATGGAAAGATTAATATATTGTTCTTCAATATGACATTCACTATGATGTTTGACCATACCCCTCTTAAAGAATCATGGTGAATAAATTAATTTCACTTTGATTAAAAAAAAATATATCTAATAATTTAATTTTAGATTAATGTAGAGTCTATGAATTGTTAATATACAATTTATTGAATTTTTTTTGAGGGGAATACAATTTATTGAAATTAAATTAACTTAGATTAAAAATATATATCTAATGTAACTTTTTCTTACAAAAGAGTTAAACAATATTTTCCTAACAATAATTATGCCAAAAATTTACCCATATATAATAATTAAAGATTTCGCACACTTTTAAAATATTATTTTTCTATAACCATTAATTTTTCATATTTCCTTACTAATTTAATGCTAATATTCAAAATTTAAATAATTATAGTATAAGAATACATATCCATAAAAAAATATATTTACATACATGATTGGGTAGTTGATGAAATTTGTCTTTTATTCTTAAAAATATTAATAAATATCTTTCATTCGTATAAAAATTTACCAAATCATATTTATATATTTGTGTTGTATATTCTATCAGTTATTGATTGGTTGTATGGATATTATGTACTCCGTAATTGTTTTTGACACAATGATTTGCTTAGGAAAAATGTATATAGTGGTGGGTCAAATATAAGGTAAGTTATTATTGTGTCTAAAATTTGGTGAATACAACGAGTAAAACAAATCACTAGTAAAAAAATGTACATTTGCGTCGCCATATTTGCGTCACTCATTCTAAGGAGCGAAGCAAATGTTTATTTTTACCATCCTTTTAAGTTATTTGCGTCGCATGTTATTCAAGAAGCGACGCAAAACTCAAGTGCATTTCAGCTTTCTCTCATTTGCGTCGCTCTTATTTATTAAAGCGACGCAATTAATAAACTTATTTGCGTCACTCATTTGTTAACAAGCGACGCAAATAAGTGATTAAGTAAATTGCGTCACGCTTTTACTACATGAGCGACGCATATGAGCCGTGTACAATATCATAAACAAGGTTATTTGCGTTGCTTTTTTATAATAAAGTGACGCAAATAACTCTTTTGGCTTTAGGTTTTCTGCGTTTTTTTACCTTCGCCTACATTCACTAATCAAAAAGAAAAAAAAACAAGAGTTCTTCAATTCCAGTGAATTTCAACAGCAAAACACCCACAAATTCGTCTCTGAAACCCAACAAATTAGGCCAAAAAACTGCGATTCCCCAGCAAATTTAACATCTAAATTAAAATTGCAGTCAAGTTAAAGCAAATCCGAGCAATTTCGAGCAAGAATTTAGACCAAAAGCCCCAAGAAATTCGAACCCTTAAACCCAGAAAAATTGATTGTTTCCGACCAAAAATCCCCCATTTCGAGCAAAAAATCAACTCAAATGCGTTTCGAAATGATAGGTTTGATCCTCAGTCGTATGTTCAGTCCAAATGCTCTCTTAATGAGAAGGTAATTTGATTTTTGTGCTTAATTTGTGTTTAAGTTCTTTAATTTTGTTCTTAATTTGTGTTCATTTCTGTTGAAATTAAAATTTCGAGTTTGTCAGAAATTGTGATTTTCTTGTTTTTATTTATTGTTGATTATTTGAAATTTACAGCAAAACACCCACAAATTCGTCTCTGAAATCCAACAAATTAGGCCAAAAAACTGCGATTCCCCAGAAAATTTAACATCTAAATTAAAATTGCAGTCAAGTTGAAGAAAATCCGAGCAATTTCGAGCAAAAATTTAGACCAAAAACCCCAAGAAATTCAAACCCTTAAACCCAGAAAAATTGATTGTTTCCGACCAAAAATCCCCCATTTCGAGCAAAAAATCAACTCAAACGCGTTTCGGAATGATAGGTTTGATCCTCAGTCGTATGTTCAGTCCAAATGCTCTCTTAATGAGAAGGTAATTTGATTTTTGTGCTTAATTTGTGTTTAAGTTCTTTAATTTTGTTCTTAATTTGTGTTCATTTCTGTTGAAATTAAAATTTCGAGTTTGTCAGAAATTGTGATTTTCTTGTTTTTATTTATTGTTGATTATTTGAAATTAGAAGAAAGAGAGGAATTTTAATTTATTTTCAATTAATTTTTAGTTGATAATGAAGAATGAACAAATGATAGAATGATGATTGATGGATAGTCTAAATATAGGAGGAGTGCCGAATTGCCGAATTTAGTAGGCTTATTGTTGAGATTATTGGATGGGAAGGGGGGGCTTATCATCTCCTTCAACTTCTTTGTTTCTCCGGTAATCATAATTTGCTATTGTACATGCACACCAGTCATTTTCTTTTTCTGTTACACTGCAGTCTTTTCATGTAATTTTATCCTGTTGGTAAAATATGTTAGGCAACTTCATTCATATAAAACTGATGTATTCCTGCATGATTCTGTAACTCTGAACCCAACTTTACCACAAGCAAACAGTTATATTGTTGAAACTTTTCAATCAACACACTTTGTATATGTAGTTGTAGCCCTTGCGAGTTGCCACTTTAATCATTTTATAAAAATTCTTCATGCTGATTGCTGAAATATATTTTACATCTGTTACTCATTGCAAGATCAGGCATCATGTATGTATTTCTTTTAAGGCTTTTCTGGTCTGATGCATGGGACTAGTCTTCCAAGGTTCTCATCACTTAATAATATTTGTTGTTTGATTGTTGTGGATTCTCAGGTGCCATTGCTGGCCCAATCAAACCCTAGCGGTGCAGAGAGACTACCGCCAGGGATAGTTGCTTCTAAGTCAGATCTCTATCTCCGTAGACTATGGGGTCTTCCTAGTGAGGTATGTGAACATACTATAACAAGTCTTTGAAATTTCTTCTCACATACACCTTACTTTTAAACTGTCTTCTGTTATGTAGAACCTCCTCTTTTAATCACTATCCTTGATACTTGTTGGACAAAAAGTCTTTACTCTGTTTCCCACATTACACTTTTCGGGTTAATAGGGGTCTGAGTAATGATGTAAAGGGAAAAAAAAATAAGCAAGGGAACTGTAATTTTAAACATTTATTTATGTACTTTTAAGGTTTCTTGATAAATTGCATTATCAGCACAAAGACTGAGTTTTATTCATTTTGATAATAGAATTTTGAAGTTTGAATATAATACTGGTTAAAAATGGCTTCTGCAGGATCTGAAAACCAAGCCTAAGTATCTAGTGACCTTCACAGTTGGCTTAGATATGAAAGAAAATATTGACAAAGCAGTTAAAAAGGTTTCTTTCTAGAAATTTCAAGTCCTTTATTACTGCTAACATCATCTTTGTATTAATTATATGCTCTTTTATCCTTGCACAGTTCTCAGACAACTTCACTATTCTGCTCTTCCATTACGATGGTAAGACGACTGAGTGGGATCAGTTTGAGTGGTCAAAACGTTCTATCCATGTCAGTGCTCGAAAACAGACGAAATGGTTAGTACTCTTGTTTTAAGGCAATTGGGTCAGATTAATTATCAATTTTATCATACTGATCCGTTCTTTCATTGTATGGTTAAAGGTGGTATGCAAAACGATTTCTACATCCTGACATTGTGGCACCATATGATTACATATTTATCCGGGACGAAGATTTGGGAGTGGATAATTTTGATTCTGGAAAGTTAGCACTCTTTCTGCATCATATCCTCTAATGTCTTGAGCTATTCAGTACACAACTTTTGTCATTTATTTTTTGTTGAATTTTCAGATACGTTGATTTGGTTAAGAAACATGGTTTGGAAATTTCACAGCCTGGTGTGGATCCTAATAGTCCGTTTACATGGCAGATGACAAGGAAAAGACATGACAGTGAAGTTCACAAGTAATAACTACTAATGATGTATAATTTATGCCCAGTTATCTTCCTTTGCAACAGAAGCAGGATGATGAGTATAATGTCTATGATATTGAGATGTAATTTATTGGACAAGTTGTTAATATAATGCCGTCATTCCCAATTTTATGGGTAGGCCAAATTACAAAGGAGACTCTGCCGAAATTTACATTTGCATTATTCAATAATATTGCATTTTAATTTCAATTATATTAGTGTTAGCATATTACTTTATACCACTAGTAAGGAAAACAGGTACTACAAACATATACAAGGCAATTATTATAATTTAAAAAAAAAATTCACCTCATTTGCGTCACTCATTAAACAAACAAGTGACGCAAATACAACAATTTTGTATTGTCTACTCAGTCATTTGCGTCACTCCTATATAAACAAGTGACGCAAATAACAAATAAGAAGTTTATTAGAAGTGTCATTTGCGTCGCTCTTTTATAGAGGAGTGACGCAAATAACAAAAAAGAAGTTTATCAGAAGAGTCATTTGCGTCGCTCCTTTATAAAAGAGTGACGCAAATAAGAGTCATTTGCGTCGCTCCTTTATAAAGGAGCGACGCAAATAACAAAAAAAAAGTTTATCAGAAGAGTCATTTGCGTCGCTCCTTGACGCAAATGACTCTTATTTGCGTCGCGCCTAGGAGCGACGCAAATGACTTAAAAGTCATTTGCGTCGCGAGCAGTTGCGTCGCTCATAGAAGCGACGCAAATACACTATAAATGAGCGACGCAAATGAGCCTTTTTCTATTAGTGAATATTCGAATGTATAGCTGCTTATGTTAAGAAAATTTTAGTTTATATCTATGGGAGGTAGGAAAGATTTAGTTTATATCTCTTATAATTATGTGAGTATTATTCATTTATTTTTCAAATAAACAAATAACATTATATAAAAAAAGGAAATAAAATGAATCTAAATGACAAAATTAATTTGTTAGTAAAAATGAACCCTTTATTACTAATTGAATTATGTTAGTTTTTTTTCCCTACGGAATTAATAATACCTTATTCAAAAAATCAATAAGTTGATTTATAAATCGTGCATCGCACGGGCACTATGCTAGTAATCTAGTATATACTAAAGAAAACAAGCAAAAACTCATAAACAAATTAATTGAATCAGAATCATACGTGTGGCAACTAAGCTATATTAATTTAAGATTAATTAAAAACGTCAAATTGTTAGATTTGTGACATTACTAGAGGTAGGCAGAATGCTTCGATCTTCTATATATATAGTAATCCACTCTTCTTAATGTTCTCATTTACTAGTTTAAGTAGGAAAAAAGTGAAAGATTGAAGTATATGAATGACGACTCACCACTAAGTGATTAATTCCATTTAGTTACATATTCTTCTTTTATATAATTATAGGTATTTAATTGATTAATGGTGGAGTTACTTTATACTCCAAATTTATATTTATCAAGGTGGTGTGTGTATGCTTGTCTAATGATTGCTTAGCTTGATTGTATTATTGGTTGAATAATTAAGCAGATTCTATTGATAAACACTTCATAATTATTGCTATTTTTGTTTCAAGTTTAGCCTCTTCTGCTAAAGATCTTAGGGCCTTTAGTAGCTTCCGAATGTGAAGCAACTTCTGATCAAATTCTTCATGTCTAGAGACATATACTACTTTCATTCTTAAATATTCGCAATACCTTTTTACATCAAATTGGCCATGTATGGTAATTAGCTCGAGACAAGGACTTCATGCTCTAAGCATGATTTTGGTCTAGGAAAAAAAACAAAACAAGCATTCATAGTTTAGTTCATGAAAATCCTAAACCATCAAATCATTCACAAATCTTATAATTCGTGGTAAAACTGTTACGATTATAGGAATATATTACAAAGTATTGATAACATTAAGAGTCATCATGTTTTGTATTAGAAATATTTATTTTATAGAAGTTGCAAGTGTTTAGGAATATGTTTCCAATATATCTTGATGTTATTCTCATGTACTTGTATAATTATTCTACACTATGATCAGTAATATTTGTATGATTGTACTATATCAGTAATGTCACCAGATACTGTTCTTGTACTATATCAGTAATGTCCTTACTCTTTAAAGGTTTATTCCAGATTTTTGGCACCCTTGCCAAACAAGGATTATCATATTTTGCTTTTATAGCAAAAATTAAGAGGATGTTAGAGATTCATTGCTAGTTAACAGGGAAGAGAAACATAATTTAGGCCTTAAGAAGTGGTTTATTTCTAAGTAGCTCTTCAAAGTGTTATTTGAAATAATTAGATCTCAAAGAAAATAGTCATATTGTTATCAGTGTTAAGTTGAAAGCATTCAAATCCAATCTCAATTAGAAGCTAAATGGACCATTCAATTGGAAGCTTAATTGCATCAATCAGAAATGCTGGTTTGGTACTACATACCACTTCTCAATCCGTCTTATTTAAAGAGAAAATAATAAGGTAGCTAGTAAAGAGTAAGTTTTATATAGTTAGTCCCATGTCCCATATGAAATACAAAAGACACTAGCTAGCTAGGTCTATGCGTTAACTTTATATTCACTTAAACTTATTATATATGAATTGACTTAAAATATTGTCGAAGTATTTACTTGAAATACTTATATTTTTGTACATCATCTTATGTTGATTTTTTTTTTCAAAAAAAAAAAGCCAAATGTAACCAAGCCAATTGACTAACCTACTCCCTAAATTTCACTATGAATGAATATGAGTGGTTAACAAAATACTTGCACAAATAATTACCAATAAAGACCCTAGAGAAAGATGCTGGAACTATGGAAGATACCACAAGACACCAAGATTTTGAAACAATAATAATAAGGTACACTTTGAATTGCCAATTTTTCAAACCTATGTACACTAAAATCCTTGGCCCCACCACCTCCTCTTTTTCAATTTTTTTTTTCTATTTATTCTTTTTTATTGTGTAAATTGATTAATTATAGCTTCCCCTTACCAGTATATATATAATGAGATCATCTCCCCACCAATACCATCAAGACACCCCTTCAAGAGACCTTACATATAATTGTCTCTTCCAAAATTAAACCCCATAATAATATTTCTTCTCTCTTTTTTTTCTCTAGAAAACGGCAAAGATGGATCCTCTCATCATTGGAAGAGTAGTTGGGGATGTCATAGACAATTTCAACCCAAGTGTGAGAATGTGTGTCACTTACAATAATAAGCAAGTTTACAATGGTCATGAATTCTTCCCTTCTTCTGTCACCCTTAAGCCTAGGGTTCAAGTTCTTGATGGTGACTTGAAATCATTTTTTACCTTGGTACATTTATAATTTCCATCTATACTTTTTACTTCAATTCGATTTCTCCCGCCCCTTCAGTTTATAAAAGAAGATAACCTTAAGAAAAACGAAAAAAAAAAAAAAAAAAAAAACCCTCTTAAAAGCATCTTCATATAACTTAATGATGATAAAAGAGTTATGTATCACGCGAGTACATACAAGTCTAATATCAAATAATAAATATATATATGAAGTATATCATACTATACTTCATAAGAATCAGTATAAGTGATGGTACTATTTTAAAAGTTTTTTCTTTGTTTCTAATATTTACTATAGTAAAGTTTTTACATTTGATCTTATTGCATGATAGCATCTACACACATACATATTTCCACTCCAACTGGGGCTTATGTTCTCTTTCCTCCTATATGTGATAGATTATGACAGATCCAGATGTTCCAGGACCCAGTGATCCTTACCTTAAAGAGCACCTTCACTGGTATACTCTTAACTTAAAATCCAAACCAAAGTTTAATATATTTATATGTTTATATTCATGTAAATGTAATTTTTATTGTTATCTTTTATCAAGTAGAAACTTAATAAGCTTACTCAAATTTATGTGCCTATGTTACAGGATAGTCACAGATATTCCAGGCACAACAGATGCTACTTTTGGTAAGCAAGCTCTCAACTTATATCATAATCATCAAGGGGACTTGACCACTACTTTAAGATTAATTAAACAAACAAGTAAACTAATGATTTCATGGTATATACTTACTCCATTATATGATATGTGATAGGGAAAGAGATGGTGACCTATGAGCTGCCGAGGCCGAACATAGGCATCCACAGGTTTGCGTTCATCTTGTTCAGGCAGAACCGTAGGGGTACTGTCGTCCCACCGTGCAGTCGAGATCGATTCTGCACCAAAAAATTTGCTGAAGACAACCAACTTGGCCTTCCTGTTGCTGCTGTCTACTTCAATTGTCAAAGGGAAACCGCTGCTCGAAGGCGCTAGCTGAATATTCATCTTTGGACACCAAGCCAATGATATTATCTCGTATTCTAATGTACCAATTATGCAATAATTTGGTTTAAAATAAGATTGCTCTTTACTTGGTTAGGGGGAGGAGTGTAATGTTTATGATATGATATATGAGTGACCTAACTAGCTAGAAGAAGGAAGTGGTTTATGTTAGTTATTAGCTTCTGGTTGCATATTAGTTTATGTAGCTTTAATTTGTTTTATGCATGTCCTTGATATCTATGTGTACTAATTTCATATCGTATGATATTTCCATATTAATACGAAGTATATACTGAGCAGTACTTGAGCTGTCTAGGATCAAAATTATAAAATTAGATCTATTCATCATTAAACCTATCCATCAAATGCATCCCATTGGTCTCAAGATTATAAAATTGACATGTTTTTCACTTTTTATGACAACAAAAAAAAAAAAAGAATTTTAGATGATGACAACAAAATGCTAAGACAACTTAAATCTTTGAAATCCTTGACTATTCTTAGAAAAATAAAAGACATACATTTCTTAGCAAATAGCGAAGCTTATTTAACCTACTTTAATTCTAAAATTATAAACATAACACCACTCTCTAAAAAACTTAACCATCAAATTAGTTGATTTCATGTACACTTATTCTTGATATATCCTATACCGTATATTACATAAAAAAAAAAAAAAACCTCCCTACAAATCACTTACCTAGGAGAAAAGATCAAAACACACATTTTAATTTATGCTTAAGCACAATGTGACTAATAACTAAAGCGATATGAGACCATATTTGACCTTCTATTTTTGGTTTTTATAAGGAAATCTTTTTACCCATAACAGTCACTGTTACAATGTTACAATCTTTTTCTATTCTCTAACAATCTTAATTCCCTCAAAGCTAATGTATAATAGGACCCACACTCTTACCTCAGTAAGGCTACGTCAGGTGGACAATACACTAGCTTAGACCCCTCATTTGATTACTTCCTTAATCCTTGCACTTTTTCTCTATATTTTGCTGCCCTATTATATTTTCTTTCTTTTCACTTTATTTACCCCTTTTCATTAATACCGGATTATACTAAGCTACCATTAACTAGGACAAGAAGTATGGCCTTCATTATCAAAGAGGGTCTCAGGGTTTAGGTAGGTCTAAAAGCATGCAATGGTACCTTCATTCCAACTATTAGAGAACTTTTTTAATTATTCCAATCTACCAGCAACATAGTAAAAGTAAGCAAAAGTAAGAATATTTTCTTTTCAACTTAATGATTTCTCTCTAACAAAATATGTTTAAATAAGACAAATTCAAGCAATATCAGTTTATAAGTTCAAAAATGCTATGTTGAAATGTTACTCCGGATATGTGTTCTATTCCATGAATATTGCACATACACTAGTTCAGAAATGAAAGCCAAATTAAATAGTAAGCACTGCATAACACAATTATATATAAGAGAAACTGAAATAACTCAAATATAAGCAAAGGAAAACGAGCAATAAGCTAATAACATGACCCCTATACTATCATGTAAACTTCACCCAATAGTTAGTACTTCGTATTTATTATACATGATGTGATGACATGGAAAAAAGAATTAATTAAGTAATTTAGAAGTAAATTCTAATACGAGAAAGCATATTTTTAACAAAATAGATTCACTTTAAACTTCATTCTCTTTTCAAATTGTAGAATGTTACATATTTTTAATACGAGACAGCATATTTATTGCCCCCCAAAAAATTTCCTAGCTCTATTAATGACATGAGTGATAAATCTCATGTAATAGCACTGAATCATTCAAAAAAAAAAAAAGTTTCTACTCATAGATGCATGGTTCCAGAATTTTCAAGATCCTTCATTCTTAACCAAGCCTATTTGAAATAAAAGCAACAAATTGACAGAACCCACATACATACCTGATAGGACAAATGATGAGCCAAGTACATACAGGAGAAGTAGTACTACTAAAGCAGAGTATTGACACAAATGGGGATCATCTTATAGTGGAAAAGATGAATGTGCTCCAGAACTATAGCACCACACTGAGGCTGCACTGCTGCAGTCAAGCATGAACCAATGATGTTCTCAAGAAATTCACAAAAGCAACATATTTGTACATAGTTCAGAATTAAATGAAATCTTTTTTACATTTGTCTATTATACAAGTACTATTTATTGTTATATTTTTTGTTTTACTCCCTTTTCATTTTAAGTTCTACTCATTTTTACTTTATCTTAATTTTTCTCTTTTTTTCTTGCACATATAGCTTTTTACCGGAGTAGCAAATATTCCCTTCGTTCTTTTTTGATCTATTCACTTTTCATTTTAGGCTTTTTTTTTTTTTAATCTACTCTTTTTTTATCTATTCTTTTTTAATCCACTCACTTTTTTTTTCTCTCTATTTTGGTAAATTGTTTTTACTTTCTTACCCTTTCGACCTCACATTTATTTCACCCTTACATGCTTATATTCACATTTTCCATAAAAAGGTAATAATATAAAGGGATTACTAAGTTCTTATTAAACTATTAAGTCTCTTTTCGGTTGTAAAGTTTTTCATTTAGGTTTAAGCCTTACCTCTCTAACCCTTCCCCCCCCCCCCCCCAAAAAAAAAAAAAGGTTTATTTGCATCTTTTGACGAACAAATGAGCTAAAGATAGCTTTGAGTGGTTGGGTGTTCCTAGACTAGGGTGAAATAATGTTTTTTTTCCTTCTTTTAATTCATGTACAAGGTATGTGAATTACAAAATATTGGTGTAAATTGATAGGGGTATATTTGGAATAATAACTTTTGACATTGGGTCAAATCTCAGGGCCTGTTCTGTTCAGCTTAATTTTAATTCAGTTTAGTACCTAATTTTCTTCTTTCATAAACAATTCAGTTCTGCTCAGTTGAATTCAACTCCAATCAGTACATTTCAGTTCAGCTCCAATCAGTAAATCAGAATAGGCCCTCAAATAATAAAGTTTGATTCACTCCCTTGGATCTCTAATATTGCCCTAATTTCTTAAATAGCTTGTCTCTTTAAGTATCCCCTATATCATCAATGGTCATGGGTGGCCTCAACTTACTCACATGCGCTACGTATATATTCTCTTCACCAAGGGACATAGTCTTAAAAGAAGATGTGTCTAACTGTCTACATGTATTTTACTTTAAGAAAATACAGTAAACAATTTAAGTGTTTGGGTCTTGAATTTTTTTTTTGTCTAGCATAGGTTATTATCTTTATAATTTTATCTAGTTAGAAACCTTAGTCCATTAATTTTCTCACTAATCTAAAACACCCAACAAAATCTGACAAAAATAATCATAATTTAAAATTAAGACAATCTTAAAGAAACGGATAAAGACTCTTTGATGAATATAACACTACTTAATCAGTAGTCCCCCCTTATTCATTGGAGGAGAGCAATCAATACCAAAGATCATAGTATGACCTTTCAAAACTTCAAGGGCTAAGTTTTTATGTGAAGTTCACATGTCCATTCATAATCCAAAAAATAAAAATTAGCATAAAGGTAACATAATAAACGAAAGAAGATTATGACAAAGGCAAAAAGGGACAATACAGAGTGAAGGAAACCTGGAGGGAAAAAAAAAAAGTAATAGAAGGTACAATTACAAGTTGAAAGCAGCTCAAGTATCCCCCAGAGATTTAGTGGGGAATAGTACCTGGAAATCACTAACCATACATTCAAAAAATTTACTCCCAAATAATTGGCATTTCTAAAGAGGCATCCCCATAATTTGATAAGGACAATATTGAATTTGTTATCCAAAACAAGCCAATTAGAGTTCCCTAAATCCTGATTGTTGCACAATTCCAAGGCAACATTTAAATAATCACACCCCAAAACAACATTAACAACAACATTCGTCCAAAAGTGTTTTTTTTAAACTGATTTGCAAGCCAAAAAGGCAAACGACTCGATATACGTTGGGCTTGTTTAACATCATTTTTAATTTTTTATTTTCAATAAATTATTACGTATTTATTAACTACGGGCTTGTTTGGTACCTAATCCTTCCCTATTCCCAAGGTTACAATTATTTTGACAAAATCATTCGTTTATCTTTACTAATCACCTCCTTAAAATACATGTTTAAAGGTTGTGTTGCAAGTAGAAGAAAATAGAGGAAATAATATTAATAAACACGTAATAATTTACTTGTATTTTACATAACCAGGAATAAATATTACATTTTCACCGATTCCAATCCCCAACCCTCAAATTTCTTGATCTAGGGCCAAATACTTTAAAAGTTGACAATCCCACCTCCAAGTACCCTCATTTATTAAGATTTAAAGCTTACGCTTCTACGATCTAGAGTAACACACTCATAAACTGAGCCAAACCTTACTCAGTAATTTCATCAATAGATTAGTTAAAATTGTCTTGGTCACCAATAATACATTATTCATCCCAAAGACAATCATGAATGTCAAGCCTGATTGGTTGTCAATCAACAAGACCAAGGGGCACATAAAATGTTGAGAATTAGACCTAATCGCTAAAAATTAAATAAAAATAACATAATGTTAAGTATTATAACTTACAAATGTTATGAACTTATGTAGGAGGTGACATGAGAATCTTTCACGTTCGGTATTAAAATCACTTATGTTATGAACTTATGGAGGAGGTGACATGAGAATCTTTCACGTTCGGTATTAAAATCACTTATGTTATGAACTTATGTAGGAGGTGACATGAAAATCTTTCATGTTCAGTATTAAAATCACTTATGTTATGAATTTTTTTTTTTTTTTTAAACGGACTTATGTTATGAACTACGAGTACATGATTAGTACAATATGTATAAACTTCAAAATCACTTGTATACAGGTGTACTTAAACAATATTTGATGTGCATAAATCAGTTTTCAAGAAGTAACCAAACGTATAATCTGTCAATCATACACATTTTACATTCCACATATTTGCTCACTTATGCTTTCACAATCATCCATCCAAATAAATTTGAAAATTCTAAAAAAAAAAAAAAAAAAAAAAAGAAGAATTCTAACACGTGGAGGTAATGGACAACCAACCCCTCTTATCTGTGAGAGAGAGAGAGAGAACTTGAGAATGAGATTGTTCAAGAAACTGACCGATGGGCACTGAGTTTAAACATAGGATATTTGACCGAAGGTTTATAACCGATGGTTTATAAATTATAATCACCTTTTTAACACACATTTTTCCAGGGACAAAACAGTACATGTAACAGGGGGAAGAATTTCTGACTACTGCACTGTACCATAGTACGAGTACATTTTTGACTAAATACTATGCTATACTTGTGTCTTCTGGATAAGAAAATCTTGAAGATTATTGGTTACTCCAAAGTTAGAAAGTGACTGTTGGTTATAAAAGACAGACAAATAGGAAAAAAAAAAAAAGTAGAATTAAGAGCATCATGTTCTCAAATGGAAGGAGGATTACACCCAGTCCCCCACATATGGAAAAGTCGACATTTTAGAAGCCTTTGCAACTGTACAACTTGTGTTATACTGATACTCCGTATACAAAAATGCACACTACGGAGTATTTGCTAAATGACTCCGTATTCAGTAACATACTAACATATATGCCTACTATTTGCTGAATGACTCCTACTATATTTTTCTTATGTTACCTAATTCTGTTTTATTTTATTTTTCACAAATAAATTAAAAAAAATTATTAAAAATAATACAAACTTTGAGCAGTCCGTTGTAAACAAGTCAAACTTTTGATTATTTCTAAATAATACAAACTTTAGGGGGTTTCCGCTTAAAACAAGTTATACCAGTTATTGACTTAATTAACAGGTTATATGAGACATGTGTTAAAATTTTATTGGTTTCGCAATTTAATGTGCTTTTTTATTTATTTTTAAAAAATTATATTAATTAATATTATTATTATTATTATATTTTATTTTATTTTAAAATCTCATTCCCCACCCAACCCAGCCACCGCTCCACCCTTCCCTGCCCTCCGACGCCGACCCCCCTCCCCATGTTGGAGTCGCCCCCCTTCCCTCTTTCGCCCAATCACCAAGTACAGGCCTGGCGCCGGTGGGGGAGACAGTGGGTGAGGAGGAGTGGCTGGTGGTGGCCGAAGAGACGACAGGCTAGTGGTGAGGAGGATTGGGTTTAAATGTTAATTTGTTGGTAATTAAATTGTTAAATGAATTTGTAAAAAAAAGTGTACCGGTCATTTAAGTTGTAGATAAAATGTCTACTTTAAAGGGTAATCCCCTAAATCATATAACTAATATATAAAGCTAAACTTTTAGCCAGGTCACGAGATTGCGACACTAAACGTTAACGTTGGATAGATCTAAATACCAATATTAACATATAGATTTGGATAGAATTTTAGAATAAAATTGTTATTTTAGAATTTTATTATCGATAAAATACCAATATTTCAGATGTACAAATTGAATTATAATTTTATTCAAAAAAATTATTAGATTATAATTCTAATAAATTATCATATAAATTTATTTTTATATCATAATTTTTGGAGCGAAGAAAATAGTTCAAAGCGTAAAACATCTATTTATAATATATACTAATTGGTTAAAATTATGTACTTCACAATCTAATATAATCCAAATCTATTTCAAAAAATAAAAATAAAAATAAAAATAAACGCAATCTGTCGATTAGGGTTGGGTCATAAGTCATCTTAGATTGGGCCACTTTAAGTTACGAGCCAAGCAATGTTCAACCCTTGCCCAAAGTTATGGGTTCGGGTCAATCCAACGTGCTTTAAACATTTTATTTATTTAGTTTTTTTTTTGCTATTTTTTAATGTATTAAATTAAACATTTTCACCAACATTATTATTAGTCATTACATGCCTACTAGATAGAAAACCGTCATAAAAGCACATCAATTCCTAACTAATTTTGTATCAATTATATATTTTAAATATTAACATATAGATTATAAATTTATTATAAAATTCAATAAATAACTCGGGCATCGCACAGGGCACAAAACTAGTCTTGTATTATTTAGAATTTATCAAAAGTTTAACTTGTTTTGGACACAACACTTAGAGTTTGTATTATTTTTGACAATTTTTCTATAAATTTATCATTTAACCTCTTGTCTTGTTATATTATCTTTTTTTTTTTTTTTTTCTCTCTCTCACATATATCCCTTTTTCATATTCTCTTCCTTAATAAACAAGTTTGATCACCTCTCCTCGAAACAACAGCCCGTAAATTACAATTATTGAATACATCAAATAACGGAAGGAATAGTTGAAGCGGCTAAAACACCCTTTTTCCGAGACTTTCAAATACAAACACAATTTACTAGTCAAAGGTGATACTGTAATCTTCCGTGAGCTAAAACTAGAACCAAAGTCGCAGACTTGAAAAAAACAGACAAAAAAGATCAATTTGCCACAATTGAATTTTCCAAACCTGACAAGAAAATCTCCAAAGCACAAAAGTTGCATGTCTTCTTTCAACCTTTTTACAAGGGAAGCATCATATTAATTGGCTGACCTCTACCTAGTTCAACACTTTACAGCAAGTGGTAACTACATAAACGAACTCTTTAGGCAAGCTTTAACAGCCCTTATTAGTTCAAATGATGAACTTTCTTCCACTTTGGTGTGTTCTATATGTCAAAAATAAATTTTATTAGACTAACTTATGTTGTCAAATAAAGAGGGTCTACAACAAATAGTTAAAAAAATGAACAAGGGAAGAGAAAATAGTACTCAAACGTGGTCACCGACTTGAAAACGAAATTCAGCGTAACAGGGTGCACAAAATTGTATTCGCCGGTACGTTTCTTAAAGTAACACACATCACTCCCACACAAAGATACTTTTGGGTGGGAGGTTGGAGACTAGTAAACTTATGCCCAAAGAGAGAATAATTGTGTTTAGTTCAATGTGTTTGATGATTGTATATTCTGATTTTTCTAATCATGAAAATATATAATGAAAGATGGGATAACCAAGAGCTGAAGAATCCAAAGGGACAAAGCTCTTAATCAGAAATAAAAGTAACCAATCCCTTAAAACATCCCATTAATTATGGGTGTTAAGGGGGAGTTACAAAAGAGAGGAAGTGAAAGAGTCATAGGTAATCTGACTTATTTCCGCATCCGGTCGACGAGATTTGTCCAATCGGGTGAAAGTGATATGTAATATCAACTTTGCTCTCGCGCCCGTCTGAGCGTGCCACCCCAACAAATCATGAAAATCAACTTTACTCTCATACCCGGTCGGAGCGAGAGGTCAGTACCTTTCCTCTCTTTACTCCAACAACTTACATTTCTAATTTTCGATCATACGTAGTATATAATTGAACTTGAATAGCTCCTGTTTGAACTTATCTAAACTAATTTGATTTTCTAAAGGAAGGGTCTATACTATAAAGCAATAACACTTTAAGCCTATGTTAGATTTAATGGAAAATATATTTCACAAAAAATATTTTTTAATAGAAAAAATGATTGTGAAAAAATAAATAAATAAAAAATTCTATTGTTTGTTTGATTATAGAAAAACACATGGAGAAAAGAAAATATGGAAGATAGGGAAGGGGAAGGATAGAGAAGAGAATAGAGAAGCAAGAAGTATAGGAAAATGTGGCATACCTTGTTCAACAAACGGAATTCCTCATCTAAAAAGTAAAATCCACCTATGACAAAATTATTTTCCACACCAAACAAAACAAAACAAACACAGAGAAATGGAGGAAAATCATTTTCATGGAAATTATTTTCAACCAAAACAGAGTCTAAAATAAAAACACTTATCCCTAAGAGGTTGCATAAGATTAATAAATAATATGGAGCATAAATTAAACTAAGTTTTTTTTTTTTTTGAAAGCAAATTAAACTAAGTTCTAATTAAAGAAGACCATTAGACTGCCCTTGGCACGATCCACCCTGAAAAAGCCTAACTGCGCGTTACAGAGCTAACCTGACCAGTAACACAACCCAAACAACCACCATTTTTTATGGGTTCATCAAAGGTCCCCATTTCAACCCATCCCTCCCAACACTCGACACAGCAGACCATGGCACCCCAGACCCACCTAGCAACCTGCCAAATATACCATAGCCCAGCCTAACGCGGTGACCTAGCCTAGCCCAGACCAGCCCTGCAAGCTATTTTGAATGTTCAAAATGCTAATAAATTACACACAGAAGAGTCAATTGTTAAGCATATACTCCGTATGTTTGGTCCAATTCAAGTATTCAACCACATTGCAACTACTAACATAAAGAGAAATTCAGAAGTTGACAATTATACATTGTTGTGAATGCTATCCCAGTAACCCCAGCATCCCCTCCCATTCCCCTTCCCCTTGGCAAGACATAGGGAGTAGGGACCACATAGCACACAGCACATAATAATCAAGTGATAGGAACATAATTTTCTTAAAGTTAGATGAGACATGTTAGCTTGAGATTCTTGATAGGTTCTTCTATAGTACACTTCTAGCGTCATTCACAATTTGCAAATTGCAAATACAAGTTGACATGAGTACCTCTCATAACATATTAGCAGTCGCCAACAAAGTACTTGAACTCATTTAATCCTGTCCATGCATAATCTTTCAGTTAGACCTTTACAATCTTTCGGCAAAAGCATGTGTTATATACTTCAAGATACCACCTAAAAAGAAGAGAATAAATACATGTACTATGATAAGAATATCTATAATATTTTCCTTTAAAAGAGGTGGAAAACTCCTATCAAGTTCTACTCTATCATCTATGAAGTACGGACTAATATACTTAACCATAATGTTTATCACTAATTTTTCATAAATAATAGTGAATCTATCACAACTTTTGTATAAAGATACGCAATAGTTTTACTGACAATCCGTTAAACGAAAGTATATTAATATTAACATCTAATTGAAAATTAGTTCTCTCATAGTTGAAACTCTAAATATTATTATACCTTTGGTGGTCAATGAGAAGGCACTTTGATTAGTGTTTCCCAAACTTACAAAAAGTTATAAACAAAATTAAAGCTACAAGATATATTGGTAAAGGAAATACAGGTCACTATTATTACTCATATGTTAACTTCAAAAGTGTGTTATAGTAGTATAAAAAAAAATGCTTTTAATCAAAATAATACATGTGACTTAGTTAGTATAGAAGATCAGTTCCCACTTCTCACCATGTAATTTAAAGGTCATAACTTTAACCTCCCTCTTCCCATTCTAAAGACTAGGATAGTACATTGGGTCAAACCGTGTTAGTTCATAACTGACACAGTTTTCATTTTCGTCCATCCCAAAATACTTGATACGTTACCAAATATGGAATGAGACCACTAATAAAAAAATATTTATCTATACTCTATTTGGGACCACAAACACCATAACCAATTAAATCCTACATTTTCTCTCTCCTCACTACCCTCACCTTTTGTTTTCTTACAATATTAAATTACAAAAGAGAATCCTTTATATAATAAAGAAATGTTGTAAATGGACTCACCTGTAATTTTCTTAAACTACATGTCCACCCCAACGTCCAAAGTATTATGGGACGGAGCGAGTATATCATTAATATTACTTTGTATATGAATAAGCATAACTGAATAAGTGTATCAACAGGGCTTTTAAATTTTTAACTATCTATTAGCAAAGCTACTAAAAAGTTAATATTATGAAACATACATAGTGAGTTTGTGACCAATCAAACAAAACTTTATAAAATTAACATTAATTAGCCCTTTACATAAGGGTATAAAATCAAGTCAAAGTCAGGTATGTAAATAGAGCAAAAGTCAAACTAATAGTCTAATACACTTAATCAATTAGCAAAATAAGCAACACATGTGAGTGATGTGAATATTATTTAAAATCCAAGGGGTAGAAGATAAGAAGAGTTTGTTAGCAAAAATGACTCTTTTCATAAACTAAATGAATTCAATACAGATTCTCTCATCTCCCACTCAAGTGATAGGGGTTTGATTCCAAGGGGGAGGGTGTTTGAGGAAGGACTTGAAATGGGTGGAGCTACTAAACTAAGATAAGCGTCATACTTGTTCAAAAGAAAAAAAAAAATGACAATGATTGTTAAAAAAGGATTAAATAATAGCTTATATGATCTCTTATTATAAGACTTCATCAATCATCATTAAACATAGGGTCCTTTATATTGCCTAATAATGATCATGCAATAATATTCCCTATGGTCTATGTCTATTATTGGACTAGACTAAGAGGTGAGCAAAACATGAAACTACTAGAGGGACTTCACATCCGTAGAAGTCTTATTCTTATTCAAAGATAGGTTAATTTTTATATCAAACTAGGAAATAAAATTTCACAATAGGAGTAGAAGCTATCGTTAGGGAGGAAATAAAGGAGCCCAAAAAACACCCAAAAAAGCCAAATCTTACTATTAAGAAATTCTTTATTTCAGCCATAAAATTCGCAATTTAGTATAGTTCTAACTTCATTTGGAGCTATTGGAAAGATTCATTGTACTACCAATATAATATACTTTAAGCTGAAATTCAGGACAAAGCAAGGAAAGTGGCATGACTGCAAATATGTCCACTAAACCAATGTATACAGCACTACGGCAACAACGCCGAAGGTTTCTAAATTCCCTGACCAACTAAACTCGAATTTATGCTATCAAAAAGTAAGCATTTCTTCCTCGACATGAAGCTACACTCTCAGTCCAACACTTTCACTCACATAATCATACTATTTTAAGTGATAACACACAATAAACAACACATAATTAGCGGCCAACTAAGACCGTAGTCACCATACTATATTGTTGTTCAAGTGGACAACAAATCCTATTCTTGTTTGGAATCAAAAGTTGTTTTCTTACAGTACGCTATTCTAGGAAATTAAAAAAAAAATGTCACATTTTCTAGTAAGAATGATTTATTATTAGTTTTACTAGTATGTCACTACTATACCAACAACCACTGTTCAAGTGATTTAGCACTGAATTGTGCGGTGCACTATTGCCTATCTGGCAAAAGCGTCACCCTAAAGCAAAAAAGGTTCTTGGGAACACGTTGCAACAATGGCAATTACAAGTGAACACTCTAATCTATTGGTAACAAATTGGGCACGAGGGTGTTTGGGACTTGTGACCTCCCAGTTAGCCAAATCAAGCACAATGAGTTTATTGGGGTGTCTATGAAGTTGAGATGCCTAAATGCATGAACACTAAAGCAAAAGGCAATGGGTAGAAAATAACCTAATTAAAACAAAGTCATTATGTGGTCACCGCCATTGGAATGTAAGAAAAGGTAAAGTAAAAATGTTGTGTCTCAAGTTGTAATCTACAACATGAGAAATCTGCAACTTATGTTTCAATGTTTCATAGGCTTATAATTCCAAAATCATCTACTTAAGGAAAAATAATAACATAAAGACATTCTAAAAGCAAAGTGGCTCTTCCTATAAGGATCCGTCCTCCAAAGTCATGCTGATCATGCGAATTCTTGAAATAAACTACACATCAAAGCCACAAATTCCAGGAAAGAAAAGCAAGCATAGTGAGATTCCTAGGAGATAAATAAATGATCTTCGTACAATATTGTCCACTCCTTTCCTTCTAAATACAAGATATCATAGAGTGCTAAAAAAAACATAATCTACCCATAGTTTAAACACCTACTTGGAATGCCACTTTCAATTCTAAAAGTACTGGCTTAAAATATTACTAAATAGGAACATATCAGCCAGAACCTTGACCAGCTTATTCCATGTTCCATCATATCAAACTGTTGCTTCTTTTACAACTTAGGAAGCAAAACTAACCACAGAGATCATTTAATATGAACAAGATTTTTATACTTCAGTATTTTTGCAATAGAAGAATGTTATACGCTAACTTCCTTCATCTTCTTTAATCAATGAGGTTAAGGATAAGATAGTTCCTAATTATCCAATATAATCATCCTAAGTATATATAATACTTAATTCGTTTTTCTATTAGTTACTAGACATGTTTGCTAACACATACTTTGACCATTAGTATCTTTAATTGTGTTTTCATAAAAGGTTATTTTAAAAGAAAGTATATTTTGACAACATATATGGAGATAAACTCAGCAAAACTTAACATAATGAAGTACTATCTGCCTATGGTAGATGGGTAACCTTAATGACAACCAGTGCATGAAACATTGCTACACCCCTTCTTTTTTTAAAATAAAAAATAAAATAAAATAAAACTGACCCTGGATCTCCTTCCCGGCCAACTTCAAATACAATATTTCTACATAGCAGTAAAGTAATCCTGAAAAAATTGGCAAGCACAAAAGCAGTACTATGTTTTACAAGCCCCTAAATCTAGCGCAAAAATAGCATTCTAGGCTACTTTAGCCCTAATCTTCCAATAAATCTAGACTACATTAATAAATCATGTTCTCCCTTCTTTCAAACACAAGAGGGTATTAATTTCGCACTGAATCAATCTAACCATGTTCTCTTATTATCTTTTAATATAACTAACCACAAGTGGGCCATGGCATCTCCATCTAATTATTGCCTGGAATACTCGTCTACTCGAAGCTTAAGAGGCCAAGTCATCGTCTAAACTATATCAGTATTTAAAAAATTCTTAATACGTTTATAAAAATTAAAATTAAAATCTCTACTCTGTTTTAAGCCTAAGAGTTCCAAGTGTAGCTAAAAACCAGGTTTCACTCCCCAAAGTGTGTCACCTAGCACAAAAAAAATCTGGAAAAGATGCATTCAACACTTTATTGATATGAACTCAAGATGTTAAGCACACAAAACTGATTTTAAATGAATAAAACGACCTTAATTATGCATTACAGCCCACGTATAAAACAATTCTAACAATCAGTTAAGCCCAAACTTCACTGACTTGACTCAGAGACCAAAACATAATCAAACTCACACTCTTAAAAATTATAATCTGTAATCAAAAGACTAGAGTGTTAAAAGCTCAGTCTTCAAATGTTCAACATCAATCCTAGTGTGTGGTAACCATCAAGACCCACCCTAAAGTTTGAACTTAGCCATCAATGATTCAATGTCTACAACATGGTGCTATGCTATGTCCTAGAGTGTCTCATTTATTCAATGCCATGCTAAATTCATACTCTTCGACTTTAATATTCTTATAATTTTGAGCAATCCTGATAAGTGGTCACTCACATTGGAAATAGTCACTGATAATAACTACTTTCTTCATCTGAATTTGGTTGACAAATTACTTGTTCAAACTACACTATAAACATGACTTTTAATTTCAGGTGAGGGAGTTCAACTATAAGAGAAATGGGTTCTTAAGAGTTAAGAATGAACTCTGACATCACACTACCTATCCTTAATAAGTGACTTGACTTCCTCAGTGCAGATTTCAAATTTCAGTCCTTTGAGACATCCAGTCAAAGTCTGTGATCAAAGAGTCTAGTTTACAAGCTCACACTAACATTCTATTAAAGCCAAAATATACCCTTGGTGAGCTTGACTAACTGATAATGCCAACTGAGGGTAAGAGGCTTAACTAAACTCATTAAAGGGTCCTTGTAACTAATAGAAGGAATAATACTGCGTATAATTATGAAAAGAATTAAGAATATATGAATTTGAAGATCTAAAAAAAATTTCTTGTATACATTTATTTACTTTTTCAAAAAATAAGATGGAAGGGAACTTAGCAAACGATATACTCTGTCAAGCAAGCTTCACGTATTCTTCCCAATGTCGCATGGCTCATCCTTTCGAAGCCAGAAGTTAACTAGAAGTGAATCAATTATGATCTACACACATGGTACAAAAATGACTATAAAATTACACCTTCAATAATTATTCAGCTCGCAAACAAGAAATAGGAAGCATCAATTACTACATTAAATAAAGGTATCAGTTTAAGCAAAGTACCTGGTTCACATCAGCAGCTACACAAGGCAGAAGCAGTAAGCCAGTTTCACCTAACACACCTCCAAGCTGCTCCACCACAGCTGTTGCAATGAGCAAGGATCTCTATAACAAAACATATCACTTAAGAAATCAGCATACACCTAAGCAAAATGGATTATGGAAATAATCATCCACTTGCATATCTTTACAATCAACAGAGTCTATACCCCTCCACCAACTTTTTACATATACAATTAATAATTAATGTTAGGAAAAAAAAAATGATGTATGAGGAGCAAATAGTTAGAGAAATGCTGATACAAATTTCTCCTAAATCCAAGTACACCATAGAGATGGAAACCAATAAAACAGTTAACAGCAAAGATATCAACCAACCTGACTGCAAACCAGCGTTAAAGCCCTTCTATTTGCTTGCTTCTCAAATACTGGTTTCCAGGAAGTTGATCCAACAGATAAACTTCTCACCAAGGTGGCATTAAAAACTATAAAGCTCAGATGTATAAGTCTGCAGCAAAGAAAATTAATTAACCTAATATTCAACAATTTAGCCTCGGGACAACAGAGTAAGTATACACACATGAATGAGCACTCAGTCAGAAAAGTGTCAAGGAACAAATATAATGAAAGTTTACGAGCACCAAATGCTAAAAGCATAGGTACAAGGTTGAAACTTCACAAAATTAATTAATATCCGTTGTTTGAAATTAAAGTAATTGCTAAAAAATTTACTAGTTCCATGACCTCTAATTAGTTCAATTCCTGTTCAGACTGATTACAATTCTTTGATAATATGTTAGATGGGTCATGGCCTACACAGAAACAATGTAGAATCATTGGTTGGGGCCTGGAGTCAGTGATAGACTATTAGATGGCTGAACAAATCCAAAAAAATGTAGTGAAATAAACTTGATACCAACTGATAGAGATTGAAGCTGTGGCTGTTTCATAACCTTTTTGTTATTTAACTGTAATTCCTCCAAAATTACCCAGCTTGCGAAAAAACAGAGATGATGAAAAAGCAACATAATAAGGTAGATTGGAGAAGGCAATGAAAAAAGGTCCCCCTATTCAATGATCTTGACTTCTTGAGGAGTAACAAAGAGATTCATGACTTGAAGGAAAAAGAGAAGAAAACAGTTGTTATGTCTTTAATTACCTGTCCAAGAAAAATTGTTTTTGAATGAAAAAGATTAAATATGTTCCAGAAAATTTGCAATTTTTTTCCCAAAACCTTCAGAATGGAAAAGCTACTGCCAAGTGCCAACTGCATTGGGGAAATGTAGGCATTGGAAGACAGTCAAATAGTCAATGATACTAGATAGTAATCAAATGGTTTTATGTCCAACACCTCAAATAACTATTGATTCTATTCTAAATGGATGAGCTTATGTATTTCATTAGTTTCAAATTAATAACAACATAGAGGATTGACACTTGATGTTAAGGGTGTACAGAGCATTTTCTCCATAATTGCACCTTTGAATATATATGATCATATTTAGGACATCAGACCTCTAAAAAAAAAGTGTTCGTGCCAATGTAGATAAGAGAAAAACCATAACACAAGGATAGTGGTGCCCAGAAGATACTTCAATCCAGTAATGCTAAATTACAGTAAAATACAATTTTACATATTACGGAATATGAAATATAAGAGCAAGCGCATTTTAAAAAAAATGTACTCACATTCCAAGCACAATAGCACAAACAAAGGTTGCAGGCTTAACCATCAGAAGCAATTGTCGTGACTTGCCGACTTGCATCCATGGAAACTGAATCATGGTAAAAAGAGAGCTTAATATATGAACTACAAACTCAAAAAACCAGACACAAACTTGCCCACAATATTTTCATATAAAAGGTAACCTAAGTTCAAGAATTAAAACTTTACACTTTGAAACCATGGTGTTAAAACATTTCCATATGAAGCTCAAGACATCCCTGTAAAACACATAGATCCCCAACTTTTGTACATTAATGTCTCAGATTCTCATGGAAAAGACTTCATATGCTATTTGACTCATTTTATGTTCCTAGAAAAGCCAATCACATGCATTCCCACGTCAAATAAACTATTAAGCACCACAAAAACAACAATTCAGGACTTACAAAAGCAAGGAGAATTGAAGTGGTGAACGATAAAATCCTGTCATTCTGTTCAACACATCTTGCCATACCTGTTAAAACAACAAAGTATGAAAGAAACAGAATGGAAAAGAACCATCCACAGATAATTATGTAAACACCTTTGACCTCTCTCTATCTACCATTTAGCACTTTAATGAGGCCTAGTTCCCTAAATTTCCTCCTAAACCAAAGCTAAATGTTGCAGAACCTCACCTCACCCTCAAAACTTGCATAGGTCAGAATCTTTCATGAATTCAAATTAAGAGTCAGAGGAACGTAACCTTTCACTCTTGCATGAACAATTTTCAATCAAAAATCAGTATCTCATCAGCAATATTCCATGATCCCATCCCAGAATCCCAAATCCAAAGGAAGAAAAAACAAAAGATAGCCTTTTCTAATTAAATTCAACCCAAAAAGTCATGCTGAACCCAGCCTAAGGTCAGAGAAAATCTTACCAGGGAATGAATTCCGCAAAACCTGAAAAGAAAAAGGTCAACTTCAGATGCTTAAAGCACCATTAAACAAAATATCTATACTACTACCGGGAAAGAAACCTTGAAGTTTCTCAGATAAATTAAACAAGATGGGAACTACATCAAGCATGAAAAAAGGCATTATAAAGAAAATTTGAAGCAAGCAAGTAGGTATTATAGGATAGCTAATCATCAAAATAGAAATTAACGGTAGTCTTTATCATCAAATAATCTTTCTCACTATCAAGTGTACAGAATTTTCAAAATTTTAACAGAACCATAATCTGAAGCAGAAATAACCTTTCCCAGAATGAGAGGGACTATAAGGGTAACAAGAAGACTCTGGAAAAGCTGCCAAGTCGGAATTGTTACACCAAATCCATCAGCAAATAATTTCGTGATCCAGAGAGGCACCTACAATATAAAAGCTGGTTTAAAAAAAAATTTGACTACAATGTATTTATCAACCTAATGCATTAAAATGTCAATCAATGTGAAATAACTATCACTTGCTGGTTTCAGATCATGAGTCAACCAGAAACATCCTCCTTGTCACAGCAAAAGTAAAATTGCATACATTTGAGTATTTGACACCAACTAACCCTGCCATGCAGAACCATTTTGTAAAGGAATTGGATTAACATTTATGTTAATGTCAAAAAAGCTGAAGCCATTTGACTATCTAACATAAGTTATAGGTATGGATGAGAGCATATGAATTTATGAATCCTTTGAGTCAAACTTGAGAAAAAGGATCTGTGTAGTTTGTAACTAAATAAAGACAATTGTTTGGTTTTATCAGCCTGCATTACTATGGTAGCATTATAGATTGTAACCAGGTTTTTCGTAAAGTGCAAGAGGCAAGAGCTACTTACACATAGAACTCAAATCAAGTTTCTTCAATCCAAATCTCAATTTAATTTTTAAAGTGATACTTTGTGTTTTGAGTGCAAAAATGGAACATAGAAATTACCTTATAAAATTATTTCACTTAACAATATAACTCAATTTAGTCACTTAACAAGGTTACTGTTACTATCACATAGTTGATATTCTTATAGCAAAAGCACATACTCACAGGTCTCTCTCCTATCCATTGACAGGTAATCAGCTAGGTCAGCAACTCCAAACCCTTGCTCAATGTCACAAGCCTGCTCCTATTCCCAACCCCCTCCCCCCCCCCCCCCCCAACCACCCAAAAAAAAAGAAGAAAGAAAACGAAAAGAGAGAGAAGGAGACAGAGGTAAGGAAGAAAAGAATAAAAAAAAACTCAAAAAGACAAAGATGATGTGTGTTGATGCATGAGACTACTAGTCTACTACTCTACACAGGCTTTCTCAAGAGTCAGGTAATTCAGATTAAGACAGGGGATGAGTGAATATACAGATACTAATTGATAGAATGACAGCCAGAACGACAGCAGAGAGTTTAAATTATTTTAAAGGGGAGACTAAGGGATAATGTATCTTACAGTCAAAATGCCTAAAAGAACAGATACTACTGTCAGAGCAAGAGCCAAAGCAGAATTCCCACGTACAAGCTGGTGTCACAAAAATAGATAGAGAGTTAAAATAACTAGCAGATACTTGATTATAGCTCATAGAATCAAACTCAATGTCTCAATCAGATACTTGTGTAAGTGCTACTCCTCCGTTCAATGTCGTAGGCATACAGCTAAAAATCGCCAAGCCTGTCCCATGAGTCATAAAAAAAATAAAAAAGTTAGATGCATCGCACAATTGCATTGACTAAAATAAGCACTTATACACTGCATCTGCACTTTATGTTTCTGCCAATACATGCCTGTAATAAACTCCTGAGGTACCATTGGAACTTTGAGAATCAGCTTTGAATAGATAGGGCAGATCAGCAGGATGGAAGCCTAGAAGATAACAAAGAAAACAGTAATAAACATCATTTCCCCAAACCTTTGTCATCAACAATTTTAACAAGTTAGAGAACATATGACGGAAAATTGAAGCCAAAATGTGAAAGAAATGAACCGTATACAATTACTTTGAGATGATCCTTAAACAAGCCTCTTAGCAACAAGACCACATTATAACGACAAGCAATTTTGGCACCAGCATCACATAAAACTATAAAAATATATTTTTATTTTTATTTAAAAAAAGATCAAAAGGTTTTTGTATACAAACTTGTTACAGATTTTCTGTAATCTTTATGATTTTGAAATACTTTCTCTCAATCCCTACTTCTAGTCATCAGACACAAGTGGTACTATGCAATTGAAGCATAAATTTAGAGCACATCCAATAAACCATGGTTTTGGAAGGGTATGTCATCTGTAACAGTTCACTTGACTCCAAATATTTAAGACATTCTATTTGAAACACGATCAAATTTACTTTCAGGTTTAAGCGTCATTTTCAACACGTGGAAATTGAGATGCACAAGGAGCCAAATTTTGGCCAGAACAAAGCAGCTATGGGGAAGACAAAAATAGAATATACACGCAGCTGTGCAAATAAAATATCTATATAAGACGCCCTAAAAAATAAAAATAGCTTTTAATAATTTGTCTTTGTGTTGTAATTCATTAATTCACTTAGTGTAATTTCATGCTTATTAGTCAAACATGTAAGCGTAATATAATTAGCTCATAATGCTATTTCACTCAATTGGTAAGAGGGATCCTACTTGCATCTTTTGTTTACTTTCTTACAATCATATGCTCTCCTCATTTTTTGTTAAAAATAAGCTCAATAAACCACAACCAGAACTTCAGAGAGAGTGCTACTAAATCAGAAAATTTTTCATGACCAAGAATATATTCTACCACTTCAAAATTATTAAGAAAATACATACTTCGTATATTGATATATTTCAAACCATAAAAGAAATGCCAAGTGTGCAAGCCAATGACATATCATATCTGGACTGAACAATAAATCTAAAGAGTTAGAACTTTCAACATACAGTATAAATTCAGAAAATTGAGATCATACAAGCCCATACAAAAAAGCAGGCCAAGCCTCAACAACTTCTTTAAGATCACCATCTTGCGATTTCAGTCCTGAAATAAGAAGCACTTCAGAGTTAGACAGCTTTGCCCAAAACCATAAAGTGATAAAACAGAACTTTCAAAAGCTTACCAGATAAAAAGAAAAGCCAGCAGGTGATGAATTTTGAAAAGGAATATTTGTGTGCTAGACAACCCAATGCAGGACTGTAGAACCCAAGTGCTACTCCACCAACAAGAGCTGCATATATTTGGTTTGCAGGGTAATTACTAACAACAAACTATTAGAGGAAGATACTACTAGGGACTCAAACACTGAGGAGCTAGAAGTATCGGGAAACATGCAGCAAGATTATTATCTGTTTTCTCGGTTGAGACAAACTGAGTAGAAGCCCATGCATGTTGCAAGTTGCAACTTGCAATTATAAAACAAGTTATGTGCCAGAATAAGGCCAGTAATATTTCAAACTTGTAAATTTGTAATTTATATCTTGCCAAGATTCCAAAATATCTCATAGAAAGCAATAACAGTTAAGGATGTTTCCAGCTTTGTCTTTTGATGATGAAAACCAACTGAATAGTAAGCATACGACTAGCATAAAGACTAGAAAATGCCGTCATGGCCTCATGGGCGACCAATCCCTTAAGCTTGTCGTCTCAAAACTTGTTAATTAGCAGACAGGTTTGTTAGTACTTCGTAATTAGTGTTATATACTTACATGTATAAGGAATTATTCAACAAACACAACAGTACAGAAGATCTACAATCAACCATCATAAATCAAATTTTACTCATTCAAACGATCCAAATTCATAAATGTGAGCTATAAGTTGTTTTCCAAAAAAAAAAAAAATATTCAGAGTGATTCATACAAGTTTAGATAAACTGCACAATTTTAATTAACAACATTGAGTTCTAGACGATTTCAGATGAGTTCAGACACAAGATCAAACATGTCAAATGCAATTGAAGAGAACAATCCCAAATTCTCAATAACTTTATACTTCACGCATACAAATTAACTTACCTAGCGGCAGAAAGTTAGAAAGCACAAATTTCAACAATCCTTTCATGAAAGTTAGAACAGGCGCAGGAGTCAAAATTATGTTATTGCTGTTGCCATAAACATCACCCTGAAACAAAACCAATACATTATAACCATACGCCACCATTTCAAAAAAAAAAAAAAAAAAAAAAAAAAAGAGAAAAGACACTTAAAATCTGGACAATTCCAAGTAATAAACAACGTTATCATAACAATATCAGCATTGTACTCCTAACTTCCTCGGAAACCTTCAAAACAAGAATGACAATCATGCTGCATAATATAGCATCTCGCCATACACCAATCTAATGGCAACAAACATCGAAAATATTCACTAACTCTAAATTAAAATCTACCTAGTTAAATTTTAGATCCTCGTTCGGCACCAGTTGTACACTCAGCACCAATGTCACACACTCATTTCAAATTAACAATATGTTCCATTAGCTCATAATAATCATAGATGAAAATATGATTTCTAAGGATCCTAATGAACTCAATTTGAATAATGAAGCCTATAAATACGGCATCGAAACCTATTGTGAAACGTCTAATGGAAGTTGTTTAGGTAGTATAACTAACATCACTTTCACAAAGTTAGCTGATCTTAAATTCTTAAGCTAATATTACAACTGCTACAATACTTAATCCTTCAAATAGCAATATCAAACAGAGTTTTCACAATTTTCACTCAAGTTATCACATAGAACTACAGAATTATGTAATTATCATAAGATTTTGAAATTTTGTGCTTACAAAATCAAATTTCTAGCACCGCAAACAATTATGAACACATTATAACCCACATTCTTCAATTATAAGCGAAAATAAGAAATCGAAACCCTAAAATCATAAAATTACCTCAAAATTCATAGAATTAAGCAACAACAATAAACAACGAAATTCAAAAATCGAAAAAAAAATCACAAAATACCTGACTACACCTTCGAGAGAAGTTAGCATTGCGAAAAATCGAAGAACGAGTAGAGAGAGAAACGCCGGAAAATAGCGACGATTTTCCGAGATAAATCGGAAATCGACGACGGAGAAAGGCGGCGACGGGAGGAGGAGGAGAGAGAGAGAGGATAACGGCAGTTCCCGCCTCCATTGATACCGCCATTGTCAGATTGAGGAGAGAGAGTAAAATAAAGGAGAGGTCACTCAAATGTTATGCCAAATAGTGAGGTGGAGGGTATTTTAGTCTTTTCGTAATTTGGTTGATGTTTGGAAATTGTGTGAAAATAAAGGCATTGATTAAAATAAAAATAAATGATTGGAATTGGACTTCAAGCTCTAAGTTGGGGGACAGGCCTGGTGGTCCATATTTGTAGTGGAAAAATGGACAAGTTGTTTTTGGATTTAGCGGCCCATGAGATTTTGGTAAGTTTGGGTAAGGGAGATGTGAGGATGAGGAACCTTCAAATCTTCAATGAGAGGAAAATCCAAACTATTTTTGTGAAAAGAAATGTCTATGATTCACCTGATTTTCAATTATTTAGATTAATTTGAGTTTATTTACATGAAAATTGAAATGCAATAAACTTTTTATGTTAATGTCGGTGATGATACATTAAAAAATAAAGGGAAAAAACAGCGAGGTTGTAAGAAATTCAGTTGAGATGTAAGCTAAAATTACCATTGAGCCGTGCACCTACATTATGTACTAATACAAACAAGTATATCTTCTAAACTTTTTTTTACAAAAACTCTATGGGTTCAATGAATTCACATGAACCCCTCTTGTATCCGCCACCGTTCGCTGCGCAAAGACCCAAATCACAATGGTTCATTTCTTATACTCTTAGCTTTTCAAAATTATGGGCAACATGACAATGCTCACTTTTGAAACCCTCTTATTATCCACATGTGAGTTATCTTGAATTGGAGAATTAACACATTTTTTATAGAGCTATTCCCATCACCAATTAGTTTTTAGGGCGTATTCGGCAAAATATAGATGTGAAGGTAGTTGTAGATGTGGAGTTAGCTGTTAGCTGTGTAGGTAGCTGTTAGCTGTCAACAAGATGTTAGCTGTGAAGATAAATAATTTTGATATATATGAGTGTTCGGTAAAGTAGTGGTTGACTAGCTGTTACATATAAAAATCAATATTTTATTTTTAAAACTATAGATTAAATTTTCAACAGCTACCTAAAAAGCTACCTCTAATTTCTAAAGCTAATATTTCTAACTTTTCACAAAAGGTACCTCCACCACTAAAAGCTACCCTAACCACTACTTTGCCAAACACTCACATTTTTTTGTTAAGTAGTGGTTTGACTTGGTGAAACCACTAAAAGCTACTCAAAAGCTAACGCCGAACACGCCCTTAGTATGGTAGAACTCTCATTTTGTTCATTGGTTGCTTATTTTCATATTATTTGAACGGTAACAATCTTCAAAATAGTTTTTTTTTTTCTCATCACATCATCTACCATTGTTAAGCAACAAATTCAAATATTTTAATTTTTTATTTATAATAATCTTAAATCATTTTTACTGATCTGCTATCATATGCATACTTAATATGTTCTTTAAAACTAAAACTAACTAAAACTTATCTTTACTAAATTTAACTTCTTGTTTCTAGATATAACTTGTCCTTACCAAATTAAAAGTATTTAAATTGTATATTAATATGTAAAAGTGAGAATAACAAGACCTTTAATTTTAATGGTACTTAAGAGACATTTGGTTCGCAAACTGGTATGAAGTTAAATCAGAAAAGAAACCGTAGTGGTATATATGAGTTTGGAACTTAATTGACTCTTAATATTATATGTTTGGTATGATTATGGAATGATTTTTTTTTTCAATTATTTAATACCTAAAGTATGGGAATGAGCTAAATCCACCTTCCGCCTATCAAACATAAAGAATGCGTTTAATAAACTATTCTATACTCATACCTTATGCCTAAATTATCTATATATGATTTACATAAAGTGAGTTTCATTATGACGTTATTCACACGTATATTCAATATTATTACCATCGTTTATTGACATTTAACACTTATCGTACGACTCACAATTATTACATATTTTTTTTTAACTTCAATTATATATATAGTGCCTAACAAATGTATCAATCTCATTGGATAATCAACTTATCTCAGCTCAATATCTTCGTATCATCTTTGATTTATTCAACCTACCAAATCCAAGAAGTGAGAAAGTAAATCATTTATAGTTCAACCGTAAATGAGCAGTTAGGAAACAATTAAGGGGGTTAATCATGAAAACATAGACTTATATTAATAACATGACTTCCACTAGCACTAGTTATATTATCCCTTTCATTACTCTTTGGAAAGGTAGATACTAAGCTAACATACTACCAATTCAAACATTAATAGTTTGTCAAAAAGAACATACTATTTTATAAACTACCATACAAAGTACTAGTCCTTTTTTCTTTCATTCCCCTTGATTATTTCTACTTATATATTATTATAATGTTTGTTATTTAATAATTTGGTGTTTCTACCATGCGTAGACTCGTCATTTCGTCAAGAGAGTCATCCTTAAACATTTGGGTGGGTATATTACCACTTAAGTCATAAAAAGGACTCGGAATGAGAAATTTTAAACCCCTCATTCTAGAGTCTTAGTAAGGTCAGTTTGTGACTTTGTGAGGCATGTCAAAGCTGACATTATAAGCGTGTAACTTCGTATCAAGACGGCTATTCCAATTAGGTGCAAACTCGTAAAATTTCGAAGTTGGTATGTATAGCTTGGTATTTACTCCATGTATAACGTGTATGTATAAGCGTACCAAGTAGTAAAAGGTTCAAATGTTCAATAGACCTGCACTTATATTTTTGAGATAAGATAATGCGTTATGTCACTTATGTGTAAAAGAAAAATAAAAATACGGAGTATTAGTTTTGGATACAAAAATACAACACACCTGTACTCATAAAAGAAATTTCCTCTTACAAGGGACTCAGAGCCGTCTGAGGGAGGAAATTTTACTATGCTTAGCAATTTCCTCATGAAGCTAGGATGTATGATGTAGCATAACTAAATAAATAAATAAATAAAATTTACATAAATTTAGCCTAAAAATATGACGACTGTAAAGCGAATAATTGAAAGTAGAAAAAAATATACTGTATTACAAGTAGTTTAAAAGTGGCATCAAAAGAGTGCATTTATATCATACTTTATACAATAATTGGGCGCAACTTTAAGGTAGGTTGCCTTCTTTAATCTTTACTTAATTACTTTAGGGTTCTCCTATAATATCTAGCATGTATGATGGTAGTAGTTTTAACTTTAACGTTGGAGTTAGGTAACTTGTCAATCATACATAATATAAAAGGTGAAAAAAAAAAGAGGATACTGAAGCACTCCACACTCATAGATCACACAAAACTAGCCTGGAATTTACTGATCTGATGAGTAATTAACTAGTAATTAGATCATTCAATATAAGCGTATAACTGCTTAACTTGAGGTTTAGGAATTGATCCGAAAGCAGTAAGTGCACCCTAAAAATGTACGTATCAACATTTATTGAGAGTGTTTTCTTCATTTAATGTAGAAAATTATAATAAAGCTATATGTCTCATATTCAGATTAGTCAAAATTTAATTAACAGACAAAGTATTCCATAAAACATAGATTCGACCCTTTAGTTTCTTATTTAAAACATGAATTATACTCAACCACCGTCCAAATTGATTGGAAATAAGTCAAATAACCGTGTAATTCCTTGTTTGTAGACAAGAGTATTTCAGGTTATGCTACTTTTGTTACAAGAATCATTGATTACTAAAAAAAACAAGTAAATAAACTTATAAAATAAAATACAATATGAAAATTTGAAAAAATAAGATAAGTAAAAAAGAGTAATAATAAAGTGGGGTGGTGCCATGGTGGGGGCTTTTGGTTGGGGGGGGAGAATCAAAAACAGTTATCATAAAATGCAATTTTACAAAAGGAAATTCCAAAATGTTAAAGGGAAAAAGGAAGCAAAAAAAAAAAAAAAAGGGTTGAAATTTTGTTTTTAAACCCTGAAAATCCGCCAAATTGATATCCTGTCGGTAATCTCTTCATTGCTCCTTTTTCTGATGAACACCGTAAAGATTCACAAGGCTTGATATAGTCGATTCGTTTTGTAAGCCTTTAGGTATTTTACATTTTGTACATGATTTAATAATGGAGTTTCACTTTTATTTTATTCTTGTTCTCGTGAATATTTTCGCAATCTTGCTCCTGATAAAGGATAAAGATTGAAGTATTTTTATGGTCTCAAAGACGACTAAGTTCAAAGTTTCGGAGCATTATCTAAAATTCTTGATCCAATATGTCAAAGTTATTTCCTTAAGGCTCTCTACACGCACGTTAAAACATATACAACATACTTGATCGAGTATACCAATTTTTTATTTTACGATTTTTATCAAATACTCCCTCCGTTTTTAAATATTTGCTCCACTTCCTGTTCCGGTCTTTTTTAATTAAATACTTGCTTCATTTCCTTTAATGGAAAACTTTTACAATATTTAATTCATTTCTCACACTTAGTGGACCCAACATAATACTCCCTCTCTTCCTATTCTTCCACTGCTTTTATTTTTTACAATTTTTTATCTTCTCAACTAACCCCACTACCTCCATATTTAATTACTTTTTTCAATTTCTCCTAAAACTCTGCACATGGAGAAATGGAACAAGTATTTAAAAGCGGAGGAAGTATTACAAGTAACAAGTATTTGATCGAGTATATTGTATATATAGTTTGACAAGTAACATTAGTACATTACCAAGCTTTGTGATATCGATTGTTGAGTAGTCATTAGTTATTCCCAAATTTTTATTTGATTGTAATGTTACAAGTAATTTGACATAGACAAAAACTTATATTGAGAACGAAATTAACAAGGAATGGGTAATGGTGTATACAATTAATACAAAACATGCATTTATCTTGAGTATTAACTATTGAGTGATAGCTAACATCAATGTAATATTAAGGGTGTATTCTATTCACCTGAAAAACTTGGGTAGCCCTGGTTAATCCTTATCACAACTTATCTGAATTTATTTTTCATGAACTTATCTTATCTGAACTTATCAACCCTGGAATAAAAATAAGGTAAACAGAATAGGGCCCTTATCAACCCTGAAATAAGTGGAAATAAGGTGAACAGAACATGGCCTAAGATATTTTGTATTTTGCTCCTTTCTATTTTTGTCATCCAATTTCCAACCTTTGTTAATTTATTTTTGTTGTTGTCAGATAATTTACTCTTGTACTCATATTAAACCTTAATCATCATAAACAATCATTCATGTTTAGGTATGCTGAGACAAACCTTAATGGCCACTTTTAGTACAAGGTTATGAGTCTAAATATAATAATGATCAGTTTTTTTTGCATGGAATATTTTTACGGTGGAATCCTACTATAAACAATAATGGCCTAGATTTAAGAAATCAATTGTTTTGCCTTTCAAAAAAAAAAAAAAGAAAAAAAAAATTCAATTGTTTTAATTTGAAACACAATCTGAATTTGATGTTTTAAATTACTTTAAAAATTTTGAATGTTGGTTTGAGGTAAAATTATGGTATTACCTCTATATTAAATCTTTACATAAATCATGCAACAGTGTAATACAAATTATATTAGAACATATGCCCTACATATTGATTATTGTGACAATTAAATTTAGCGTTAGGTAAGGTTTTAAGGAGTACATATATTATTTATACCGACCTACCGTTTCAATAGATGGTGAGTCATGATACATCTATTAGAAGATCATTAAAGATAACTTACTAATACAGGGAAAAAAAAAAGAAGTACCTTACGAAATATAGCAAGTGCTACATAGTGTTCAGTTGAGAACTACGGAGTATATGCATGAAATAAAATGAGACAGTAATGTACTTACGGTTGTACTGTTACTGAATATATATAATGCATAACCTATAAAATGTGTTCATATTATATGAATATTTGTACTCCATATATAATACTTATGCTTTTATATTTAATCATACATCGAATGTGGTTCATGTGAAAATGTACCAGGATTTCCAAAACAAATTAAAATATTCTCCAATTTGCATAACGACATTTATGTTAAATTATTCTGGTCATATAATTAAGGTCTTTAAGGATAAGCTAATTAGAAGACTAATTTGTCATTTAATGCTTCTTAATCAAGCTGCTTATATTGAATGTATGGATCAGAATCCATAACTTCTAGGTGCACCTCTTCCTTTCTTTGATATGGAGAATCCAGATCTTCATCATGCAATTTTATAATACAAACTAGAGAAATTTAATATTGTTTGCACGCTGATATATTTGCCTTTATTAATTATTTAATATTTGGAATAATAAAGTAAGTATTTTTGAGGTTGCTACTACATCCTTTCAGGTATTGACTAGACCACCACTGTTTCCTATTTTGTTTACAATAATTTCAAAATATTAATTTTAGTTTGTCCACTAACTGCCAAATAACATTATAATTTTAGATACTACACATGCACCCCTTTTTTTTAAGGCTAAAATCAAATAAATCATCTCTATAGAAATCAACTCATCAACTACCCCGTTCAATTTAATTGTCAAGTCCAAATCAAATTATACTATCAACCTGACTATTGTACGAGAACTGTTTTTGGATCATCAATCTAACTCGTGAGATAAAGCATAAAAACATTCTTAATGTGTATACATATTGTATATGTATGGATATTGGCCAACAACAAAAAAAATAAAATAAAAAAGATCTTGCGTAGCAAAAGGTCAGCTTGTTCTAGGATTCTCTTTATCAAGCCAAAGCTTTGATTTTGCATGTCATTATCCTTAACCCCACCACTAATATCCCTCTCTTCAAGGTAGAAAAAAAGAGAGGAAAACTCCAAAGAAAAAAAGAGATTAAATAAAATAAACATAAAATTAGAAAAGAAAAAAACTTCCCATTGACATTAATAATTAGTGACATCTATCAATTAAAAAAAAAAAAAAAAAAAGCCCTTTTCCCACACAAAAAGGTGAATTTATACCTCCCCATATATACCTACCTAAGTGTGGAGATCTAAGATACAAACTAATAATTAAGGAGCTTATGCTTCTACCATGTAAAACACATGGATTTGTGCTTTCAATCTCCTCCAAACTTCATTGAATGGCTTAAGCCTTCACCAACAACTATCTCATCTTTCTCTTCTTCTTACACAATTCAACAACAAAAAACTCATAATAATAACAAGCTCATGACTAACCCCATGATGTTGATGATGAAATTGCCTTTGTTCTACAAACAACACCAAGTTGAAGAAGAAGATGAAGGTGATATCGATCTCGATCGAGACATCACTTTGCCCCTCTTGAGTAGGCTTAGTGAGGCAAAGGCCATGAAGGAAGAAGAGGGTGGTCATTATTATGATGAGGAGGAGAAGGTTACAGTTGCCTTGCACATTGGGTTGCCTAATAGTAGTAATAATAATAGTAATAGTAGTATTTTTACTACAAATAATAATACTAATGATCATGAAGATTTGTCTATTGATGATGATTATGAAGTGGTTGAGGGAAAGAGTTTGAAATTAGAGGAAGAACAAAAAGAAGATGATCAAAGTATAATGATGATGATGATTAATGATGATCATAAAGAGAAAATTAGCATGAATAATGATCATGATTATTCATCATCATTTAACACTGAGAGTAGGTTTTGGATCCCTACCCCAGCTCAAATCTTGATCGGACCCATGCAATTTTCTTGCTCCATTTGTAACAAGACTTTCAACCGCTACAATAACATGCAGGTTTGTTTATATATATATGTCCTTTTTTTTTTTTTTTTTTTGAAATGATATACTAAGTTCGCCAATTTTTAGGGTTACATATAAGTAATCAAAGGAGCTAAATTTGAATATAAATTGTTAGGTATATATAATATAAATCATACCCACTTATGTATACTTTTTTGTGCAATATAAATTAATATCAATTTCAAAATAGTATTTGATGTCTATATACTTCTCAACTTTAAGGGTTGAATCAATGTGTAGTGACTTTTGTTGAAAAAAAATTATGTATTTATTTTTTATCAACAGTTAGTTTCTTTATTTTTTGCATAACAATTTATTTTTCGCATAACAATAATTATTATGAAGGTTGTGAATATGTTAATTGATAATTAACAAGTTGGTATATAAACATAGTTTTCATCTTAGTACTGATTTGGAATACATCAAAGCTTAAAAAATTAAAAGTGAAATTAATAACTATGAACCCTTTTCTTTTTTGGTTTTCTAATTGTACATGGTGCAACTTAATTTGTGTCATATTTGAATTTTATAATATGACTTAAAAGAGATGAGACAAAGATTGAAGAAAACATTAGTAGCTTTCCACACATTAGTTAGGTTTTGTGTTCTCATGATGCGTTGAAATTATGTTAATCAAATTGCTTTTCTTTAAATGATATTGGCATTAGGTATAATTATAAGATTAAAGTCTTCTTATTTGGTGCATAATTTGATTTTTTTTTATATATATTAAAATTTTTATTTTTAAAATAGCATATCTGATAGATAATCATTCACATAAAAAGAACAGTCAGCCACAAAATAAAGTGATGTATAATAATTACAAAACACTGCACATATCTTCCAAATATGAAAATGATGTAAGCTGAAATTATTAATATCAAGTGACTAATTACAAGATAGTAGAGTAAGAATATATCTCTAGGTACTACTTATATATGTCAACAAGTTCACACTCAACTCTCTAGCATGTATATATAGTTGCTTTCACATACTTAAATAATTTCTTTTTACTTGCAACAAAGGGATATTATTTGTGGGACATAATCATGAGCTTGCATTATACTCCGTACTTGTTTTCTTAAAGATTTTGACGAGTTAAATTACATTACTGAACGAGTAGTACAAAAACCTATTTTTCGGCTGCTATACGAAATGTTACTCTCTAAGACTATAGTTAATTTTCTCTTCATTGTCATGCAGTACTTGGTCTAACAATAAAATCAATATCCACTGGCTGGTTTGACCTGTAATTAAGAGGTTCAGGTCAATAGGACACATGTTCCTTACCTAGGAATAAAAAGCAATATAATTTCTTCATATCATTAAATCCATTGTTCAAATTGACATTATATATACGAGTATATTTATCGTTGTACGTCTTTAATTTTTAAGTACCTTAAAACAATTAAAATTAAAATTTTGATTTTATAAATAAGATTTAATCTAAAGTAAAGAAATAATGTTTGTCCATCTCTTTTTGTGGTTGCTATAGATGCATATGTGGGGACATGGTTCGGAGTATAGAAAGGGACCAGAATCACTAAGAGGAACACAACCAGCAGCAATGCTAAGGCTACCATGCTACTGTTGTGCGCAAGGGTGCAAGAACAACATCAACCACCCAAGAGCAAAACCCTTGAAGGATTTTAGGACTCTCCAAACTCACTTCAAGAGAAAACATGGCATCAAAGGTTTCATGTGTAGGAAATGTAGCAAAGCATTTGCGGTTAAAGGAGATTGGAGAACTCATGAGAAGAATTGTGGCAAACTTTGGTATTGTACTTGTGGCTCCGATTTTAAGCACAAGAGATCCCTCAAAGACCATATAAGGTCTTTTGGTAAGGGACATTCCCCTCATCCATCCCTTGAAGGTTTCGAGGAAGAGAAAGAATGCATCACTACTGGTTCCTCTGAAGACGAGGAGCTAGCTAGTTACTAGTGCGCGCGCATATATACTAACCAAAAATTAATGTTTCATCGAGAAGGCTTCATTTTTTTTAGGCTTATGATTTTGGGTTATTAAGCTTATCAAAGCTTGTGCTCTACAACAAAAAATTTCTCAAGAATGAGGAGAGGTTTGTTTTGGAGCACATGCTAGATGGATAAGCAAGATAGTAGTACAATTACTTGCACTGCATTATTAGAAGTTTATTAATGGTTTTCATTGCTTGTTGCTTAGAATAAAGTTAGGGATCAATACAAAGTGATGAAGCTGAAGAATTTTTTCCTAACTTAGGATAAAAGATGAGTGAAATTAGGTCATGATGCCTAATTTTGCTATAATTTTCCTCCAATGGAAAAAATTTATCAGCTTCATCATTACTTTGTATTCATCCTAGATAGCGCGAACAAAAATTGATGTAACATTATGGTTTGTATCTTGTATCTTTCGATGAACAATTTTAGTTTCTTGAAATTTTTCATGAAAATTTTAATTGCAATTTCTACATACTCCCATATACGGAGTTAGTTGTATTAACTGAAACCCTAGCTTTTGTATCTTACATTAAAATCTGTGATTGGTTGGATTTATATATATATTCTTGATTAGCGTGCATTAGTTTAATCATTTCACCCTAATCATTAGTGATTAGTGCATCCTAATCTTCATATACGGAGTATTAAAATAAACTTTTGGATGACAAAATTGAAGACCAATTCTATGTATGACCTCATCATCAAACCTGATTTCTATCAAGTCTTTCTCAAGTTATGACAAATTTTTCTTACGAAATACTGTATTTAATTCATTTGTGCAAATTATCTAATCTAAAGTTTCTTGAACTTGTAAATATTTTATTTTTAAAATTAAGATACATTCATTCATAAAAGTTATACTAAATTAAAAAGTTATATTTTTAGGGTAATCATATATCGATAAAATTTGGGAAAAAATCATAAGGAAATTTTTTTTATTTTTATACTAGTATTGTTTAATTACATACTACCTCCGTTTGTTATTATTATTTGCAATAAAAGAACTTTTATGTTTATACAATTCTTGTTAATTACTTTCTTTAGAAAGGAATTGATAATAGAATTTGTAAAACGTTATTATGGACTATGTTTGTCGGTTCTTAATTCTACTATTACTATATTTAGAAAGGATGATTTTTCATTATCATCAATTTCTCATGGTTTAGCTTCAAATAAGTGTATCTACCACAAAATATTGTCATTTGGCCTTTGAAATAAAATTTCCAACTTCAAAAAAATTAGCCATAGAAAATTGAAATTCATAATAAAAAATAAAAATAACCCAAATAATACTCTGTAAAAATTATGAACATTTTGATTCTTGGAGGATGAGTGTTTAAATTTCAACTGTCCAACTAATAAAACTTCCAACTAATAACATTTCAATATTGGAATTTGAGGGTTTAAATTTCAACTGTCCAAGATTGAGGAAATAAATTTATGTAATGATTACAGAATACTGTACTAATGCTCCCAAAGTCCCAATTCAAAACCCTTTTCCAAAGATTTATAAAGGGGTGAGTCAAAATTGCAAAGATCTAAACCCTTAAACGCGTTTTAAATTATTTTTTTCCCTCCCACAAAGCTTATTTTCAAGAAAAAATTATCACATTGTTGATGTCTCACTAATTGCATTTAAATATACGGCGAGGAAAAAAAAAAAATCGGAAATTTTGCACTGAGCCACTAAAATTATAAACCAAGTGCGTCAATTTAGTTTCATTTGGTTGACTTGAAAAATCAAGTCAATTGTTAAAAGTAAGAATATGTGACGAACATGTTGATTTTCATCATGATCTTAGTGCTTTGTATGCTTAGGTAAGTAATAAGGATCTAATTTTATAAGCAAAATTGAGTGTCAATCTCATGAGATTGTTGAAAATCTAGTGTGAACGAATGAGCTAAGACTGATACACGGCCACAATGGATTGACTAACATTTTGGATTTGAGATGTACGTAGTGTACCAATAGGATAGTATGAGTGTTTGTTGTCTAATTTGTTACGGTATGTGAATACTCCAACCAAATCGCGATAACGTAGTATGTTTTTCTAACCCAAATCAAATTGCATGCTAAACTAAGGCCCTGTTCTATTCATCTTTAAAAAAAATATTAAGTAAAAATAATTTCAGCTCAGTAAAAATAAGTTCAGTTCATTAAAATTCAGTTTTCTTAAAGAAGAATTATAATAGAAAATCAGTAAAAATAATTTCAGTTCAGCAAATATAATTCTAGTTCAGTAAAATTAATTTAAGTTTAGTAAAAATAATTTAAGTTCAGCAAAAATAATTTCAGTTCAGTAAAAATAATTTCAGTTCAGCAAAATTAAGGGGAAGAGAACAGGGCTTAAATCAAAACATACAAACCAAACTTACAAAATATTGGCAAAATAATGTGTATACGGCATGATATTCATTTAATTGTCAAATCCTCGTTGATTTGTCATTAGAATTTGTCATTAGTCTATATTACATTTACATATAATAATGATGTCATTAACAATTTTTTATAATTAAAATTTCTACATCTAATCATCCTTTAATTACCCATCTAACACACAGTCTCTCTCACACTCGCACACACACACACAAAAAGTCCATCCGACGCACAATCCCACTTTTAGGTGATAAAGAAAGAATGAAATAGTGTTTCACTAATTAAAGGCAATCTAATTAACAACATACTTTGGTACAAAAGAAAGGTACCCAAGGAGTTGTTGAAAAAAGTCCAAAAAGGAGGCTCCAACAACTCTTAATTCAGAGTAATCGGACCTAAATATAGCAATAGCTTGAGAGAATGATTGTCTAATACATACATACGGACCTTTTTACTTTATTCTTTATACGCTTTTTCCCATTTCTACACACTCGTCACATTGGGGTGTTTGTTTTGTATTGTGAGAAAATAGAGGATTCATGATTGATATTTCTAATTCCATTTTGTTAATTTGGAAGATATTTCCACTACCACCGGTTAAGTTGTCGTCGTTTACATTTAGGCTCCGTTTGGTTGGGTGTAAAATGTGTTAGATAGAATAGTGTTTGGGTAATTTTACTACAGCTCTTCTAATAATGGACTTAGCAACATTTCCATGAATCTACAATCCTCAGTTCCTAGCCTTCCTATCCCTATCCTATGCTTAATTTAAGCTCCCTAACTTCCATTTGTAATATATGTACTGGCACCTTAGTAAAGAACAACTTTGGTACTATATACACTTCAGATTAAGTGATCTCCTGTAGTGTATTTTCTATACCTTATAGTTCTCCTAGCTGCACAAAAACACGCAATAATTAAAGTTCTATGCTTCAACTAGCTTTTTACAAGGGTTAGCAAATTGATCAGTTAAATTACAGTATATATACATGTTACTTTTGCATTGTTTTTTTTTTCAATAAATTACGGGGAGGGCCCCACGTCCTATCAAAGGAATGAGGGCTATAAGGAATTGAATGCTCATCAATTGGGGAAATCATCCCTCCATCTCCTTTTTTTACATTGATGCGTATGTATCAATCTATCTCGAGTTCCTCTACTTATTAATTTCCTACAAATCCGAATAGATAATAGATTATACTCGGTGTTATATCAAATCGGAGATTACTAGCGTTACTTTGCACCTTATTCTCATTGCTATTTGCTACTATAAGCAATAAGGAAAGGGTCAGAAAACGTATTATGAAAACAAGACTTCAAAGTTCAAATTAACGTGTATTTGGTGTATGAGTTAAGGCTCACCATCAAACGAGCTAAGGGAGAAAAAATAGAGGAAAGTAAGGTTAAAAAAAATTAGTGAGAATTTGAAAGAAAGAGTCAAATAGGCGGGATCCGCCACTAAATATTGTCGGAATTGATAGAGGAAAAAAACCTTAAAATTAAAGGTTGGAGTGAGAAATATTAGACATTAGTTTAAGTTAATATAAAGAAGAAGAAAAATAAAAAATAAAAAATAAAACATAGCAAACCTTTTTTTTTTTTCAATAACATACTTTTTTCATTCTTTTGTTGGAAATTAGCCAACTACCTTGATTACAGGCAAAAAGGTCTAATCTTAACCAACAATTTAGGAAATTAATGTGGCAAATCTAATATTCTTATGACACAATAATCTTACTACATGCTCCAAGTCCAAGATAAGTCTAGTTTCTAAACTTGTTATTCTTGCTAATATCATGCGTCATAAAAGTCATACAAATTTGTAGTTAGTGTTGGAATATTAGGTCTCTCAACGACAACTGATTAAGATTTTGAACATCAAATGTTTAGTTAGAATTGTTCAAATATGCAGGCTGGAATAACAAGTGTTCCAGTGAAAACTATTAGGGTCTAATTACGTTAACAAAGACAACTTACAACAAAGTATTAATTAACAACACTAAAGTTCGCACGACATACTACCTCAGACTTAAATCAATATTCATGTATACTATTTAGAAAATTTAAAGTAGTTCGCATTTTTTTGAAAGGAATAAAGCTGATATAACATCTATCATGAATATCAACCAAGGAAAACGAAAATGGCAGAATTAATAGCAAGAAACTTCTGATTGCTAACATAATCATTTACGTAGTATTATACATTTATCCGTATAAATCTGTAGATATTTGACCTAGCTCATCCTGCCTACTCTTACATAAAAAACTGTTGCACAAGAAGTCAGTTAAGTAACTATACATGAATTGCGGAGAGGACAAAGTTTGATTTACATTGTACAAAAATCCTAAAGTTAGTAAAACCTGAACTTTTCTGAAGGCTAAATATTGGTCAGAACTACGAAACGAAAATGGAAGCCAAATCAGGATGCTTTACAATTTACATCCTTCAGCTCATGTCAGAAATCAGTGTTGTTTTCCATTCAATAGCTAATGTTAAAGGTGTTTTTCTTGCCATGGTGCATGATGAAACTGCCCTGGTGCTGGTCCTTGATACATATTTGGCATTCCATTATTAAAGGGTACGGGAAACATATTGTGTAAATGTGCAGACCTTGTATTTGGAGTTTCCTGTCACGCAAAAGTATACCGATGTGATGAGGGTTTAGAACGATAACTATTCACATTGGCAATAAGACTACAAAAAATTTGATACGCATGCCTATTTCAACACATCAGGATTGAAGAGAGAAATTTTAAGAAGATACATTTTGAGCAGAAATCTGACATACCATTTGAGTAAAGCCATGTTCAGGTCCAACTGCTGCAATATTTTGGTCCAGTGGATCCTGGAAAATGCATGAATCACCCTATCAGAAATCGAGATAAGTTGTCTATTAAAAACTGTAACAAACATTGATACTAAGAATGTTGGCATGTATCAGTGTGTATTAAAAAGTACTATCCATAAAACTAACCCTTCCTCTGGTGTTGTTCACATTGATGTTGCCACTTCCAATCTCAGGAACTGCAATTGTCTCAATCAATCTTATATCTGGCTCAGCGTCACATAATCTTGAATGGATACCTTGATTACCATCCTCATGGCAATTAGTTGAATAATCTAAGCAAGAATTAGGTCTCAAATCCTTTTCAAGAGACCCATTCACATGGCCACACTGCTGAAATCCATCTCTTATAGAAGATACTGCAACATTATAGCTCTCAATAGACAGAGAACCTTCTTCAGCCAAGATTAAGGCTCTCCGACAAAGATCATTGTACCTACGAACTTTAGCCTGCACCTCATCCAGCTTTCCACTGATGGAGTGCCTACTTAATGCAGCACTTGTCCAGCGTTGCAATACATATTTAGAAGGGATGCTAAAGACACCAGACATCTGCAGAACAACGATAGCATGTCGGCAAAGGTAACCATGGTGCTCAAACATACGGCACAAACAACAGATCTCAGACCTTGATTCATTCCATTCTACAATGAAGTCCTGGTTATTCTCAAAGTCTTTAACAGTATATGTTATGCCAGTCTCATCTTCTTTTTCCTTTTTTAAATGGCATGCAGCAGCTCCCAGAACCTCTACCTGAAACCTCTTAAAAATTTCATGCGTATAAACCCAAGACATCTGCTTCTCAAAAGGAGATGGAGACTTCAAGTCAGGAGTTTCATGCCATGCATCAAACTCTGCCTTGGCCTCCTCTTCAAATCTATCACATAATAGAAGTTTATATTGTTCTAAAAAATCTCTCAAAGAAGATTCTGCATTAATATACTTATCGAAGAAAGAGTTCAAACATTCAGATCGTGATCTGGTGGACAACCCAGCAAACGACACACCTGTCATAAATAATGGCACCCAGCGGATACGATTGTCGTACATTGATCTTAACCATTCGTCATCTTGAAGTTCAAACTTTTCAAGCAACTCCAACCAGATCTTATCAAACTGTTCTGCTGTCCATGATCTATAGATGCATTGATTGAACTTTTCGACAAAATCTTCGAGCCAAATATTGATATATTCTAACTGCTTAGGGATTTTTTCAAATATATGCCACAAGGAAAAATAATGGCGAGTATCAGGGAGAAGTTCTGCAATAGCTGTTTGGAGAGCATTATTCTCACCAGTAAGTACAACTAGAGGAGGTTGTCCACCCACTGCCATGAGCCAAGTCTGTATCAACCAAAGAAAAGTATGCACCGATTCATCAGCAATCAGTGCACAACCCAGTAACAATGGTTGGATATGATGATTGACTCCAACAAACAAAACCAATGGAATCTTGTAGTTGTTTTTAACATATGTAGTGTCAAAAGATACTACGTCACTAAAGTAACTATAATCAGTTAAGCCTTTTGTATCAACCCAAAAAACATTTCTCAATCGATTCTCTTCATTCAAATCCACAGCATAAAAGAATTTGGGATCCTCTTCTTGCATTTGCATGAAAAGATCAAGCAGCATTTGTGAATCTCCAGCTTCTAAAGACAGACTCCGCCCCTTGGCATGTTGGCTTCTTTTAAGATTGTCCAAACACCCAACATTCTGATACGCACTGAATCTTTTGGACACAGAAGCTAAGATTTTGCGTCTGCGCAATCGAACATCATTCTTCAGTGGGTCCAAATCCCTATGGCTTCGGAAGAAATGCGCTTGTGCAGGTAGAAGTTCATGATTATGCTCCTTTACGAAATTATACACATACCACTTTCCATTCGGCTTTCTTTTCACATGCAAGCTAGCCTTACAGCCTATCTTGGGAGAAGGCCGAGGATTAATAGCATCATCAGACTGCTGCTTGTTCCCATACCTTATGCATGAAAATTTCGCGTCAATAAATTCCTTTGAAGCCCTTGAACGGCGACTGCTCAGCTTAGCAGTTCCAAATCCCAAAGACTTGGCATATTCTTTATAAAATTCATATGCTGCCTCGTGCGAATCAAACTCCATGTCCTCATGAGGCTCCACATCTGAGGTAGCCATGGTAGCGTTAGGTTCCATTTAGCAATCAAACTCCCAATACTCCCACATCTACCATGCAGCTCAATATGAGAATCAGATAACAGTCACCCATTTACAGCCATTATCTTGCCAAATGGAGTTTCCATAAAGTACATTATTCCTTGACGAGCCTGCAATGGATAAAGAGCAAGAACATGTTTCACATCGAGAGTTCTAAAGAAAAAAGGGTGTAAAACTATCAAAACAAACTACCAATATCAGGGACAAATTTCACAGAAATTAAAACAGGAGAAATTTAGTTCTGAGAATCTGTCTACCACGTGAAATTCTAACTAATTACTAACACTTTCCGCACTCTTACGGACCTAGCAAACAAAACAGAATCTCTAAATAGCTAATTTATCTGAAAACCACCCCTTTTCATAAATCCGGCCATCTGCAACAAAGAATAATTGTACTCCCTCTAAATTATTGTTTGGATAGAGGGAAATGGAGGGATGAATTATCTTTTATTTGGATAACAAATGAGGAAAGAAAAGAATTGGAGGGATTAAATTGAAGAAATTGATCTCTCCAACAATGGAGAGATTTTGGAGGAAAACTCGTCATTCTTCCCTCTCCTCCCCTTCTTTCCTTCCCTTTCTCTATCCAAACATACCATAAGGCTCACTTTAATGAAACACGGTGGAACTACTATTGTTAGTTATTCATCAGTCAAGTTCCTCTATAGTAAGGAGTATTTAGTATTTACCCACTGAGTAGGTTAGAAGCTCTAATGGGATGGTAATAGGGAAAGTTCAAAGTTTAGCTTGCACATTTAGGCGCCGTTCCTTTCACCTGAATTCTATACTACATATAAACTTCCTTATTAAAATCTACCGTTGGGCAATTCCAGATAATTTTTCACCAGCTTACAATACATATTCATACATTAACACAAGAAAAATCAATTAGAACAAAGTCTCCTAAATTCTGATAATACTTCTTCTTCTAAACGTACAGTTTTGAAAAGAACAAAAAAAAAACCCACAAAATCAATGTTGCAACTTTGAAATCTAGGGTTCATAAAATGGGGAAGAACCTCCTGGATTAAAAATTTGGGAATTTTCGTCAACTACCACCTTATTGGAAATAGAAGAAATCAAATTCAAGAGACTTAGAGGAGCATACAGTATAAAAATTTTCAGAAAACAGCACTTCAACTAATAATAAACTCAATCATACAAATAGCAAAAACTAATTAACGCAAACCCAGAACATGATAATAAAATTCAAATCTGGTAATGAAGAAATTACTACATTTGTATCTAAAATCATGGTGTTATGCATAAAGATGAGAACTTTGGAATGGGAATATGTAAGTATACCTGGGACACTCTGGGAGGAAGAATTGCCGGAGAAATCAAAGAAAGAGAGAGAAGGGGAGGTGAGATTAAATCTGTGTTAATTCCAAATTAGGAAAGGAGATGAAATGTTGGGCTTTTGCTTGATTTTAGTCTAAAAGGGTTTTTGGCCTTTGGGTACACAATACACATATACGCCCAAAATCCCAATTTAGTCATCCTACTCTCCCATGCTTTGCTGTATGAACTATGACTGCCTGTATTTGGAGGTCACACAGACACACAGTCACACTTACATTCTTAAAACTCGTGGTATTTGTTTCGTTAAATAATTGACACGTTTAAACTTGATGTCTTTGTCAATAAAATAGTTTGATTATCAATATATAATTCCCTTTTTGTTTTAATAAGCAACATTTGATTTTTTTTTTTTTTTACTTTAAACGTACTTTCAGTTTGAGATGATTTCTTAATTCGTAGCTAAATGAAATAAGTAATCACGTGAAATCTTGTTATCATTGGTAATTAAATATATTAGTTATATATACTATTGAGCATACTCCTAGAAGATACTAGAAGATATTTGAAGTTGCTGACTAGGCTCAGGTTATTAGAAAGTTTGTTATGCAGAATGCTGACTAGGCTTAGGTTGTTAGAAATTCTGTTATGGGATTTGCCAGCTAGTTTTAGCTTGATTAAGAAGTTTCCTTCATATGTATTAGATTCTATATATATCCTTTGAAGTTGTATTATTCATTATTCAGAAATAACAAACACAAATTCTATTTAGTGTTTCTCTCTGATTTCTCTCAATTTCCTCTGTATTTTTCTATTTTTCTTCAATTGATAACATGGTATCAGAGCTAGAAATTTTTCCTGCTGAATAGTTCTTCGTTTTTCCTTTGGATCTGAAATCTTCCTGATCTATTTTTACTGAAATCCTCAAATTTGTTTCGCTGAATTTCTTCATTTCTTTCGATTTTTCATTCGATTTTTCTTCAATTTCAATGGCTTCTATTGAATCTCCTCAGAACTTTGCTACATTACCTCTGAATCAGAATCCTGCTAGCATCTATTACATTCATCCGTCTGATGCTAATTCGGCTCATTTAGTTTCGTTCAAGTTCAATGGCGATGGATTTACTAGTTGGAAGAGAGCTATGTTGCTGACTTTGTCTGCGAAGAATAAGGTTGGATTTGTTAATGGCGATTATTGCAGACCTGTTGATGAAGCATCGGTTGAACGCAAAGCTTGGGATAGATGCAATGATCTGGTATGTTCCTGGATTTTGTTTAATTTGGATGAAAATATTGCAAGTAGTGTCATGTTCTTAAGATCTGCTAGAGATATTTGGTTAGATCTCGAAGAAAGGTTTGGATATACTTCTCTAGCTCAGATTTATGCTTTAGAACAATGATTAGCCGAAGTTAGTCAAGGAAATCAATCTGTGTCTGAATTTTTTACCTCAATCAAGTCTGTTTGGGATGCAATTGATGAAGCACATCCTTTACCTTATTGTACTTGTCAATTGACAAAGAGAGTATTAGAGAGGCATCAACAGGAAATGGTCATTCAATTCATGATGAAGTTGTCTGATCAGTTTGCTACTGTGAGAGGTAATTTGTTGATGATGCCTACTTTTCCTAAAGTGACTAAGGCATATAGAATGTTTGCTCAGGAGGAGAAACACAAGGAAATCTCTCAGACAAACAGTAACTAACACAGAGTCTATGGCTTTTTTGGCTGAAAGAAGAAAATTCTACAATTCAGCTACCAATTCTAATTCTGGCAGGAATTTCAGGTCGCAGCCTCTTGGTTTTTCTAAGCCAAATGTTCAGACACAGTTTAGGTCATCTGCTGGTGATCAGAAGTTTGATAAACCTGATTCTAGGTTCTATTGTACTCATTGTGAAATACCAGGGCACAGTGTTGACAGATGTTTCAAACTGCACGGTTATCCTCCTAATTTCAAAGGATTCAAGGATAAACGTGTTGCTGCTATGTCTTCTGCTGATCAGGAAGCAATGGAGACTGATGAATCTTCTGGTGATCATGTCACTATAGAACAGTACAATCAATTCATGCCTTACATGAAGTCTCAAAAGGAAGCAGAAGCCAAGGAGATCAATGCAAAGGGTTATGCTATGATGGCAGGTAATCTTTGCTTATTCTCTAGTTCAGCTGATAAATGGTTGCTTGATAGTGGAGCAACTGATCATATTTTCTCAGATATTGCATTGTTTGCTAAACTTACCCCTGTTCTTACACCTTATTACATTACTATTCCTGATGGAAGCAGAATTTTGGTTAAAAATACTGGAGTAGTTAAGTTGAATGATGAGATATCTTTGCTAAATGTTTTACATGTGCCTGATTTCAAATTTAATTTGATTTCTGTGCACAAATTGTGCAAAGACCTGTGTTGTGAGTTACATTTTACTCATGACAAGTGTTTTGTTCAAACACAGACAGGACAGTTGATTCATCTTGGTAATATGAGAGCAGGACTGTATAAATTTCAAGAACAGGAAGCTAGTAACAGAACAACCTTAGTCTCAGATAATAAGGCTAGTCAAGATGCAGTTGAAGAAGCAAAGCTGTGGCATCTTAGACTAGGACATTTGTCTTTTGGACAACTTAAGGTGGTTAAACCTGATTGTGATGTAAATAACTGCCTGGCATCTACTATTTGCCAAGTCTGTCCTAGAGCTAAGCAGTGTAGGCTCCCCTTTCCTACTAGTAGTATTCAAACTTCTTCCCCTTTTGAGCTTATTCATATTGACCTTTGGGGTCCTCACTCTGTCAAAACTCATACTGGTTGTAATCAATTCTTGACAATAGTAGATGATTTTTTAAGATTTACTTGGGTACATCTTTTAAAGAATAAATCTGAGGTTGCTGGAATTATGTTTGATTTCTTTGCCTTAATTTCTACATAGTATAATGCTAGAGTTAAGGTAATTAGATCTGATAATGCTCAAGAGTTGATTGAGGGTGACATGAAGAGGTTGTTGGCAGATCATGATATTTTTCACCAAACCAGTTGTAGTGATACACCACAACAGAATGGTGTAGTTGAAAGGAAGCATAAACACATATTAGAGACTACTAGGGCTTTGTTCATTCACTAGGTGATAAAAGTAGAATGACACATGTTCTTCAAAACCGGTGGCAAAAACATGGGTTAAAGTAGGCGGGTTTTTTAGAAGAGGTTTTTGGCACCGGTTCGGTTCAAACCGGTGGCAAAAACCTTTTTTTTTTTTTTAAAAAAAAACCCTTATATATTTCCCTAAACCCTACCCTCCCTCATACTCGGCCTCCCGAGATCAGCCTCCTCTCTTCTCTCTCCTGATCTCCTCTAGCCTCCTCTCTTCTCTCTCCTCTCTCCTCTCCCTGAAAAAAAACCCCTTGTTCACCTAAACACCACCGAAGACGACCACCAACACCACCACCAAGTCCAATACCCAAGACCACGAACAACAACGAATCTAATCAAGATGGGTTTGATTTTTTGGGTTTAATTTTTCGATTTTTCTGGGTTTGTATTTATTGGGTGTTTTTTTGGGTTTGATTTTGGATTTTAATTCGAATTTTCTCTGGGGTTTCATTAATTGATTTGAATCGATTTTCGGATTTCGATTTTCTGGGTTTATTGCATGTGTTTTTTTTTCGATTTCGATTTCTGATTTCGATTTTCTGGGTTTATTGCATGTGTTTTTTTTCGACTTTCTGGATTTAAATCGATTTTATGGGTTCTTGCATGTGTTTGATTTTGGATTTTAATTCGGTTTAATTTTTCAATTTTTCAGGGTTTATTTTTTTTTTCGATTTTCATTTTTTTTCGATGTCTGGGGTTATATTTTTTCTGGGTTAATTTTTTTTTTCAATTTCGATTTCGAGGTTGGATTTTCTGGGTTTATTGCATGTGTTTTTTATTTTTTTCTGGGTTGATTTTTTTTTTTCTGGGTTTCATTTTGATTTTTTTTTTCTGGATTTCATTTTAATTTTTTTTTTCCGATTTCTTGTTTATTATTTTTTTTTCTGGGTTTCAATTCGATTGTCATACATTTGAATTTCTGGTTTGTTTTTTTTTTCTAGGTTTGAATTCCTGCTTTATTTTTCTGGGTTTGAATTTTTTGGATTGAATTTCTGGTTTTTTTTTTTGTTTTTCGAAGCTTATTTATATATATATTTTTTGTTTTAATTGGTGCAGGTACATCAATTTCGATCTTAAATTGAAGAATCAAGATTCAAGAATATTGATTTAGATGTGTAGGTTTATTTATTTATATTCTATTTTTTTTATTTACGAGTATATTGTAATTTTTTTGATATATAATGTAAATTTTATTTATTTATTTATATGTTGTAATTGATTGTAATTTTTTTTGATTATATATTGTAAAATTTGGATTATATTGATTGAAATTCGTCAGATTTAATTGTGATGTTCTTTTTTTTTTTGATTTAATTGTTAAGTGAAAAATGACAAATAAAAAAATTATATATATAATGGGCATTTTTGGCACCGGTTAACCGGTGCCAAAAACAATGGAAAAAAAAATTTGGGCCATTTTTGGCATCGGTTAACTGGTGCCAAAAACTGTTTTTGCCACCGGTTTGAACCGGTGGCTTTTCATGCTCGCAATTGGCACCCCCCACATTGGCACCGGTTCAAAACCGGTGGCATTGAGGGGTTTTGAACCGGTGCCAATTACGTTGGTTCACGTAGTGATTCAATCTAGGGTACCTGACAGGTTTTGGGGTGATTGTGTTTTGTGTGTTGTTTATCTGATGAATAGAATGCCTTTGAGGGTAATTAATAATGACTCTCCTTTCATGAGACTTAATGGTTTTGCTCCTGATCTTTCACATTTGAGGATTTTTGGTTGTTTATGTTTTGCAACAACATCTAGAGTTCATAGAAATAAGCTGGATGATAGAGCAGAACCTTGTGTTTTCTTGGGATATTCAGTAAGTCACAAAGGTTACAAGTTATTAGATCTTAGCACACTCAAGATCAAAGTTACCAGAAATGTAAAATTCCATGAAAAACACTTCCCATATCATCTCTTCTACAGAAAAGAACATCCTGATTCTTTTCTTTCTTCTGCTATCTATCTTCCTGCTTCTACTTCTCTTCCTTCTAATGATGAAATTTTCTCTGATTCTTACTTTCCTTATCATTCTTTCTTTTCTGATCCTTCTTCTTCTTCATCTTCTTCTTCTTCGTCTTCTATATCTCCTGACATTTTTCTTTCTCAAACTACAAATTTCACACCAGATTCCACACCACAACCATCATCTGTTTTTCCTACAAATACACCTATTTTTACATCTTTCAGTTTCACAAGATCCTGCTCCCAGAAAATCAGCAAGACCTCATTAAATCCCATCCAAATGTGATATATATCAATGCAACACAGCTACTGCAGACTCTCAGGATACAGAACACTGGTGTGGTCTTGTTTCTTTCAGGTCTTATTCTCCTACTCACATGTGTTTCCTTGCTAATTCTTGTGCTATTCATGAGCCTCTTACCTATACTGAAGCTGCTGCTGATCCTATTTGGGTTGATGCTATGGATAAGGAGATTACTGCCTTGCTTAATAATGAGACCTGAGAATTAAATATATTAGTTATATATACATTGCATTGGCAAGCGTGAATAGTGTTACAATAATGTTTATTTATACTAGTTGTGGATTACTAAGTGTCTAATTGAAGATACTTTATCTAGAGCAAAAGATTGTACTTGTGGATTACTCAGTAAGTCTGTAACAATTAACTTCAACAAATCTAAAAAATGAGTATGTGATAATATGACATACTCACATACCTTATATGGTGGTGTATGCAGTTTGAGGTGAATATAAAGCTTAAAATAGTGTAAATTAAAATCTTCTACTCCATCAAATATCTGTAATTAAATCATGGAACACATTAAAATTGATAAAATCAATAAGGTGAGTGTTTAGAAAAAAAAAAATTTATCCGTGTGAGGATCGGGAAATTGAACCCGACGTGAATCGAACACGCAACCTTCTGATCTGGAGTCAGACGCGCTACCATTGCGCCACGGATCCTCATTGTATATTTCACTAATAAAATTATAAAATACCATTATTATCATGCTAATTGTAAAAAATCTTATCCTAGACATAAAAACCAGATGTCTAAAAAGGGAGGGTCTAAATATCAGCGAGGATGACACTTGGCAAAGTCACAGCTACTCTGAAACACATGTTGTCAAATTGATACGACACAAGAGCAACAACATTGGAAGTAGTTACGTACGTGTCTCTTCTTTTCTTGTACCTTTTCATGTTTACAAATACTATCTCCTTCATTTTTCCGCTTCTCTTTATGCATACCATTCTTATTATGCTAACTATTTAGCTACTAGTATTAAAAATCAGAAAATCTTAAATTTCTAGTTTCTACAGCTTTTTCTACAAGATTTGGAAGCAAGATGAAGGTATTGTTTTAGTTAATAAACTTTTTTTTTTTTTTTTTGTTATACATGCATGAATATAATGTGTGTATGTAAGTATTAAGAGCTGAGTTTGTATCTCTTTTGATTTTATTTACCTCTTTTTGCATGTGAGGGTGTAAATGAAGTAGCTTTTTTGAGAATGCTCCAATTTCTCAAGATGAACAAATTTTATTTCTTACATCATCACATGACATTTTTGTAAACAAACCAATAATTTTATTCAACTTTATTTAACTGTGGAGTCTATAATAATGAAAAAGTTATTAATTTATTCACGAAAATGCCCCATGAGAAATGAATTTTATTTGGGATATATGTTGGGGATTTTTGCATCACTTATGGCTTAATGCCTCTTAGGGTACAAAGTTAAGTTAGAACTTTCTTTTTAAAAAAAAAAAAAATGTGTTGCTTATAAATGATTATTAATTATTGGAAGGAATATAAGAGTTGAGAAATTAGTAATCCAATTCGTATGAAATTGGCCAATAACTTGTCCTATGTTTGTACCTTTTGACTCGTAACCATGGCAATACTAGCACAGCTGTACACGTGCAGGCGTGCAGCCTATTAAAATACTCTCTCCGACTCTATTTGTTTTTCTTATTTGACAATGCATAACGAAACAAAGAATAACAAGAGTTGCATGCATAGTAGTAATTGTTTAGATTTTATATTATTACCTCTGTTAAAGGTGATGTGCAACGATTTGATATAAAGCAGAGTGGAAAATTGTCTAATCGTTGGACATAACCTGTCCTGTAACGGAGGTAGTAGTTCAGATGTATAATACATATACTAAATTTGGGATTAGTTTTAATTTAATGCTCTAATACTGTGGAAAATGAAATTGAATATGAATAGGTTGAAACGAGATCTCACGTAGCGCACGACCACGGGACAAGGAAACATAAGACGCATGAGCATACGGATCATCGGACCGCGAAGAAGACGAAGCAAGAGGATGAGAATGAAACCAATGGGAAGACAAATGGTAAAGCAGTAACATCAGCGAGTTCTAAGGAGTATGAAGAATTTTGTAATGCCACCAGGGAGAATCTATCTCCTGATCATATGAAGGCCATTCTTCAGTTGAATGGCCAAGACCCTACTGGTTTCGATGACTCCGTCGTTTCTAGATGGTATGTTTTGTTACCTTAATTTTATTGTAACTAGATGAGCTCGATTTATCGTGTTGTCTTTCAAATTAGTTGTACTTTTCTTCGTTTTCAAGCATATTTAGGGCTTGTTTAGATTTAATGAACTGAATAGAGCTGAAATGAATTCTTTATAAGTAAAGGAAATTAGGAACTAAAGTGATTAGAACATAACTGAATTGAATGAATTGAACTCGACTGTAACTAAGCTGAAAGAGAACAGAACATTAGTGTGATTTTAAGTAGCAATGTGACAATCAATTCAGATGAACTTTGTAGCGATAATGGTTTAGTCACAAAATTCGAACTTTTCAATGCAACACAAACATACTATATCGGTAGTACGTGGCTATTAACCTCACACAAATTTTACTATACGGCTAGACCTGTGTTTTACTATAACTAGGTAGTTTTATAGCTCTCATATATTGGTGGGAAGTCATAAGCTAGTGTGTTTATTTGGCTGTTAAATATCACAGAATATATACTTGTATATCACTAAATTAATTTGATCTTAAACTTTGGTTGAAACTTTTTTTGACATCTTTGATAACATACACCGAAAGTTGATAGTAAGATGGAGGGAGTAAGTGTTCACAAGGCATTGGATTTCAAAAATAATTGAAAAGTGAGTGCTAAATTATGAAGAATCCTCTATTGTGCTACGTTTTTACGTGAATCTATTTCGGACATAAGTACTAGTATCAATTATGCACCCTTTGCTAAAAGCTTTTGGAAACACTTAATTTAAGATCTATGAACTGTAGGAAGTATAATTAAGCCCCTACGATGAGCTCAATGGATAGTTAGTTCATGTTGGTTCAAATATAGGAAGCGAAATCTATTTACCCGAATGATTTGAGCTTATCACATTATAATTAAACTTACGAGACTAGGCCAGTATGAACATGGTGTAACCGACTGGGGTTGCACCATTTCATCTAGAAGTAGCTTAATCATCTTATTATCTATCATTTGTTGTTTGGGTATAAGGTTTTGTACAAATGATTTGAGCTTATCACATTATATTCAAACTTACGAGACTATAGGCCAGTATGAACATGGAATAACCGACTTGGGTTGCACCATTTCATCTAGAAGTAGCTTATCATCTTATTATCTGTCATTTGTTGTTTGGGTACCAGGTTTTGTACAAAACTCGAATATTTGACATGAATATTGCTAAATTTACTTCAGCCAAGACCTGTTATATTATGGAGCATTGTTGGAATGTAAAGTATGTGGAGGCAATTTGGAGTTCATTGGAAATAGTTACTCTTGCACTGGGGAATTAAGTGAATGGGCCACTTGCACCTATAAGACCAAAAATCCTCCCAGAAAACAGGACCCTATCAAGCTGCCGGAATCGGTTCTTGATTCCCCGGTTTCTGATGTAAGAAATATACCCCATAATCTTCATTTTCAATTTATATTGTACTTATTAGTAGGACATAAAATAAGTTTTTGAAATGGAGGGATTAAGCAACCCTTGAAAGTATTCTTTTTCTATGATCTCTTATATTTGGGTTTTTGAGTGGATTATAGTTGCTGAAGAAATATCAAGACCCGAGTCAGCGCCATCAGAAGGAAATACCTCATCATGCTGATAAGCCTTTCACAGGCATGGTCATATGTTTGTCTGGCCGGCTTTCTCGAACTCATGTATGTACATAATTTCTTTTCACAAGGTGGGTTCATAGATGGAACTTAGTGAATAAATTGATAAAATTTTGCTGTTTGTTGGTGATGTTGCAGCAATACTGGAAGCAAGTAATTGAGAAACATGGAGGCAAAGTAGCCAACACAGCTATTGGTAAATTTTCACAGCAATACTTCATCATGTTGTTTTGTACATTGTACTGATGTATACATTATTGTATTGCAGGTGTAACTTGCCTAGTTGTTCCTCCCATGGAAAGGGAACGCGGTGGCTCATCGAAAGTGTCTGAAGCAGTGTAAGTATTAGCTAAAACACCCTATATGATGCAATTATTGGAAAGTGAAATTTCTGTAATTGATACACTATCTTTTTTGGGCAGAGAGAGGGGAATACCGGTGGTACGAGAAGCATGGTTAAAGGACTGCATCGAGAAAGAAGAGCTGCTGCCTTTAGAAGCGTATGAATGTGTTTCAGATCGATCTGCTTATGGCAAAGGTATTGCATGGGACAAACAGGATTCAAGTGAGGAAGCCATTGAGTCCCTTGTTGCTGAGGTAACTTCCTCCTGTCTGCAGTCTTCTGATTCACAACTGTAAATCTGTTAGTCGAAATTTTGAGGTCAGTTTTTATAATTTGCTTTTGATTTTGCATTTCCAGCTTAAAATGTATGGAAAAAGAGGTGTCTACAAGGACACCATGCTGCAGCAACAAGGAGGGAAGATCTTGGAGAAAGACGGTTTACTTTACAATTGTGGTTTCTCTCTTTGTGACCAAGGCCGCAAAATAAATGAGTAACAGGCCTTCCAAATACATTGATTACGTTAGACTCGATTTATCAATATTCCCTTGTTTGTAAATCTTTTCTTTTCTGTTCTATTCTGTTAGGATCGCTATAACCCAACTGGTCACCGTACCTGAGAAAAGGCTACACCTCTATTACAAGAAGGGTAAGGTAGGGGATGATCCTAAGGCAGAGGAGAGGATGGAAGAATGGGATAGTGTGGATGATGCAATAAAGGAATTTGCACGACTTTTCGAGGAATTGACAGGAAATGAGTTTTTTCCATGGGAAACTGAAAAGAAGTTTCAGAAGAAACCACAAAAGTTCCATGTTATAGATATGGTACAAGTTATATTAAAATTCATTATGGATATTTATAGAGGATTTCAGGTTTTTGTTGATATCTTTATAACTGTACTCCTGCAGGACGATGGAGTTGAGGTGAGATATGGTGGGTTGGCTCTTCGGCAACTAGGAACAGCAGCTGCACATTGTAAACTTGATCCTGTGGCTGCAAATTTTATGAAGGTTTTATGCAGTCAAGAGATCTATAGGTACTTATATTTCCGTTTTCTTGTTTCTACTAAACTTTCAAAGATTAACATTTTCATGTCCATATTCTGAGCCTATATATATATTTTTTAACAGATACGCTTTGATGGAGTTGGGTTTGGATTCGCCTGACATGCCAATAGGAATGGTCACTGATTTGCACTTGAAAAGATGTAATTACAATATTCTAGTCTTAATTAATAGATTTATTTAACTTATATGTTGCCTTGTTATAGATTAACATCAAGCTTATATTACGTCAGGTGAGGATGCTCTCCTGCAATTTATAGAGGATGTAAAGTCACAGGAGCAAGGAGGACCAAAAGCTGAAGCACTCTGGTCTGAATTTAGTTCAAAATGGTTTACGCTCATGCATTCTACTAGGCCTTTCATCTTCAAGGATTTTGAGGAACTTGCGGATCATGTAACTAGCTTCATGCTTATATGAATTATTTTACAAATACTCCCAAGTTTTCTTTTTCTTTGATAAATATGTTGGGGCAAATCTGTGCAGGCTGCATCTCCTCTTGAGACTGTTAGGGACATAAATGCAGCTTCACGACTAATTGGCGACATGAGTGGCTCGACATTGGATGACCCAATGTATGAACGTTACAAGAAGCTCGGATGCAAGATAACTGCTCTAGACAAAGAATCTGAAGATTATAAGATGATCCTTAACTACTTGGAAAAAACCTATGAACCAATCAAAGTTGGTGAAGTTGTAAGTAGCAAAACCCTCTTTAGTTTAGCACTGTTAGATTGATATTATAAGTCCTCATTGCTGATTGTAATCCAATTTATTCAGAGTTATGACGTTTCTGTTGAGAACATTCTTGCTGTTGATTTGAGTTCTGGACCATCTTATAATGAGATAAAGAAGTTGCCAAACAAAGTTCTGCTATGGTGTGGTATGGAAGTTTTGCACCACCTTCTTATTCACAGAAATTACATTGATGACTTTGTTTAAGGTACAAAATCGATTAATTTGTGTAGGAACTCGAAGTTCGAATCTGTTAAGACATCTGCAGAAGGGGTTTCTCCCTGCAATCTGTTCTCTTCCTGTTGCAGGCTACATGGTATAAAAACATAATGAATGAACAGAATTTATATTTGCATCTTTCCATCATTTGCAGTAAATCTTATTCTCTTTTCTGTCTACTTGTAACAGTTCGGGAGGGCAATTGTATGTTCTGATGCCGCTTCTGAAGCTGCAAGGTATGGATTCACAGCAATCGACAGGCCAGAAGGATTCCTAGTACTAGCAGTAGCATCTCTAGGGGACGAAGTAATTGAAGTTAAGAGCCCTCCAGAGGATACAAAGTCCTTGGAGGAGAGGAAGGTAGGAGTGAAAGGGTTAGGGAGGAAGAAAACCGATGAGTCGGAGCATTTTGTTTGGAAGGATGATATCAAGGTACCCTGTGGGAAATTAGTCACAGCATCACCTGAACCAAAAGAAAGTATTTTGGATTTCAATGAGTATGCTGTTTATGATCCTAACCAGGTAACAAGATAGTGCCTTAAATCAACCTAAATTTTGATTTTTCGGTTGTAATATGTGCAAGTGTTTTGTAATAAGTGAAGTATTCGGCGTCTAATGAGAATATGTTGTTACAGGTTAAGATAAGCTTTTTGGTGGCTGTTAAGTACATAGAGAAGGCAGAGTGAGAAGGGAGTGATGGCTTGAATTCAAAACCAGTTTTTTGGAGGGGGATCAAGTGGGTGCAGAAGCAATGAGCCAACGATACAAGGGCACGCCCATGCTGCATCCCCCCTTGTTGCGGTTCCCTCAGGTGGTTCCACTACCGAGGATGGTTTATATGGATGGATAATATTTTGCTATTTCGTAGATAGTTAACTAGTTATATGCTATGTTTAATTCTCCTAAGGGTTCAAAAGAGACTACACTAGTAAAGTAGTCTATATTTTGTTGTAACAGAATCAGTAGAATGGAACTGTATGAATGTTTCTTTTGTAGTTCTGGTATATAATGGAAACAGACCCATTTTGGTGATCTTTTGCTGGAAATTCAGCTCGGTTTTTTTCATCCACTAATTAATTTGCTTGATGTTTTATTAAATCTTTGCCTGATATGTTCTAACTTTTAAGATGTTAGTATGTTACAAAAGTAGTTATAGAATTCCAGTTATCGACCCTTACATTTGGTCAGTTTTCTTGATAAAATAGCCATTGCTCGAGCCAGTATCGACCCATATGCTAGAAGGAACGTGATTAACTGTGCTTGTATGTACAAATCTTTTTGCCAAGAGTTACACTATCAAAAAACATATACTGGTACATAGCAATTTTTAGAACCAATTGGTTGTTGGTGTAGTGGTGATTGGGATTACACTTGGTAGGAGGACTCGTGTTCGATCCCCCGCAACAACAATCGGGAGGGGACTGAAACCTAGAACTGATCCCCGAATTTGGAACATAATAATTTTAAGATATAGAAGGAAATATATCATCAAGTCAAAACTTAAAAGCAAGTACCTTTGCTTACACAACTGAAAATGATGTGTAAAATAATCAATACCTGTAAGATATAGATGGTCAAATATGAAATTTGTGGGTGTAGATCTAAGTTGGGACTTTCATTACTCGTATAAAGGAAAGTTGAAAAATTGACGACTAAGGGTTTATTGGTCAATGCCTAGGGTCCGCAACGGCGTGCTGCTGAGTGTATCTACCTGGAATCCATTTTTTTCCCCTCTTCTGTGAGGATCACATGTCATTTGTTCAAATTGGCAATCAATTGAATGTATTATATTCTCTTCATCTCGATATGAGTTGTTTAAGTGGAGGATTAACCATTAATAATATCCAAAGATGTCATATAAAGTTCTTGATTAAGGGTTGTTCACTTCAGCTTAATTTCAATTCAGTTTAGCTTCAACCAGTTCAGTTTAGCTCCTAATTTCCTTTTCTCATAAAATATTTATTTCATTTCAAAACAGACCCTAAGGGTCAAATATTCAAACTTCTTTCATTTCATATTATGTGCAACAATTGGTAAAGCTGAATAAACACAAAGTAGGGAATCAAAAAACAACACAATGGCACACATTCGAGATTTAAAGACTCGGTTATTTTTTCAACTGTTTAAATCATGAGCTAAATACACTTGGACACTCTCATGGAAGTGTGGACTCAAAATTTGTTATAAACGGAACTGCGGGAACAAAAACAGTAAGAACAAAGTTACCGAAAAATAGACTGAGTCGCGGACTATGTCGCTTTCTTTAGAACATTCACGGCACTGCCCTGAAATGGTGCAAGCAGTTCGTACTAAACCGGATGTTCCCCAGGATAAAACAGCCTTTCTCTATTGAAATTATACCGGTGGAACTGCACAAAACCACCGGGCAACTAAACACCCAAAAAGAAAAGAAACTGCTCGAGGGTTTTGTTTTTGTGAGGAAAAATAGAGAGGAGAAGAAGATTGCTGTTCGTATTTTTTGTGTATCAAAAACAGGAAATCAACACGCCTTTTATAGGAAAAATTGCAACGTAACTGCTGCTGTTTAATTAGGCACTAATCACGCAATTAAAACGGTCATAAGTTGAACGTTCAAAACGGTTACAGAAGATTAATGCGTGGCAAAACGTTTAGCAAAAAATCAGGTAAAACGTTTGCATGATTAACGCTCCATTAATCAGTTTTGAATAAAAACGGTCAAATGCAATCAGTCAAAAACGTTTAGCAAAAATCAAGGAACTAATCACGCAATTAGCCTTGTCCAAAAAATAAGTTGTGTGATAGATGGTTTACCATATAGGTCCTCCCTCTCCACAAAATGTGGGTAGCCCAAGGGCCACACCCCTTTAGCCCACTCTCTATATTATAAAGAGAGTAAAACTCTCATTTCCCACCAATGTGGGACTTTGAGTTTTTTCACAAAATTCACACACTACACACTACACAGTTGTTGTTCCAACAAAATTACACAAAGTATCACCACAAGAAACTTCTCTTGGGGTTCTGAATTTGTTTCTGTTCCTAATTGATTTGGGTATATGAAGAAAAAACTAAAACTACGATTAATAAAATCCACAAAAAAGACGGAACTTGAACTTGAAGCTTTCAAAAGACTTGTCAACGACGAATTTCCACAGGAGGGAACTTGAACTTGTTGGAGATGAATGGTACAGCATGAGACTTCTCCACTAAATCGTTGTAAAAATCATACTCGGCCAAGTAATCGTGTAAGGTGAGCTCCGCCTTTTGATTGGTATGGTAATGATGCTTTGCAGCAGTCGATTTCCCAAACCCGAAAAGACTAACTCTATCACAAACTCCCAATGACAGCATCACAGCCTGCATACCTGAAGAGTAATGGAACATAGACCCATCATGGGCGGAGTTCCATTGCTCTAGAGTCTTGTTCGGATGATCTGCAAACCGTTTTAGTGAGTAATACTTCACAATCCGAGCACACAACATATCAAACCTAGGATCGGTGACAATCAAGGGCGACTTATGAGACGAGTTGCACACTACATAGTCTAGAAATTGGGCAGGTTGGCACATATACATAACAATGGGGGTATTAACCCCATATGGGTGGCAAAAACAATCATCCCTCCTTGCACAAAGATGCAAGATGTTACTATTTACGAATGATAAACTCGTCTTAGAACCCACATTCTTTCGATATGCTTCAATCCTAGCATTATTCAACCGAATCACAGCTTCATGACTATCAATCAACTTCCCATACTCTTTACTCAACAAAATCCCACTATTTCCCACAACAGCACAAGATGAATACTTCTTCTTTACACCCTCAAACACTCCATTATGCTTATCAATAGGAACTTTCACAAGCTCAATCAATTCCTCCATAATATCAGGACTAAACCTCTTCTTCCTAAACCAATCACCCAAAGACCTCCTAAATGTTGTCCAAACCTTAGAAAACTCCGGTGATCGGATATTAACCGGTACCCCCCTCGACGTCCTAGCACGAATATCCCCACTCCTAAAGAACCTCCGCCACGAGGCGAAAGTCCGAAGCCGAGCAATATTCCCAAAATTACCATCCATCAAGTCATCAACCTCCTTCCTCAATTTACCCTCACCAACCTCAATTTGAGCCAATCTAAGCAATGTAGAGTTAAAAACATGCAAATCCAATGGTGAATCTACACTACCATTACCAACTGAATAATCCCCTTCACCATAAATGGATCCAAACCCATTTCTAATTGCAATCCTGCAACCAAAAGTTGCAGCAACAACAATGAACAACAACAAACTAAAGACGGGTCTAACCGACCTTTTCATGGGTTGTGATGAAAAGGCGGTGGACCTAATAAGATTATGTGCTAGAGTTTTTGGTGAATCATTAGAATAGATCTCCCAAATTTTGGATTTTGGCTTTGAAATATACTCTTCATCTTCTACACTTTCTAACATTCAGCTAATCCTCAAAATAATTAACTTATTCTGTACTATAAATTATAGATAAATTGAAATCAAGCAGCAAGATTCAAACTTTATATTCACTAATATTAAAGCAGGAATTTTGTGCTGCTAAAACTAAAAAAATGTAGCAAGTTAAGAAATTATAGAAATAAAGATTGAAACTTGCAGAAAAAAAAAGGGGGTTGCTACATACAGATTTACAGCAAAAGTGTTGAGCAAGAATGGATTTTGGAGGCTGCTGAGAGGAGAGAGAAAGTGTGGGAGATGGGATTTTGAGAGGAATTAATGGGTGGGTTTGTATTTTGAAAGCAGGAATATGATTTTGAGGGAATTTATTTATATAATATAGTCCTAAATCCTAATTACACGGTAGTTCATATGGGGTAGTATTAATGCATTAGAACGGAAGATTCCACGAGTAAAAGGATAAAAAAGAAGACTGGCTTAAGACTTAAGAGAAAGAGGATAACTAAAAGAGAGCAAAGAAAAAATCACCTAGATTAATAAGTCTTTTTTTTTTTTTTGTTGGTTCTTTGTTTTTGACATAATGACAAGGTAACGAAAAATAATTAGTCAATTTTCCTAAAAATAAATAAATAAATAAATAAATAATAATAATAATTAGTCAATATAACTACAGAAACACGAACCTAAGCATCCTTGATTGATAAGGTACAAGCGCCTTTTGATTAAAAATAAACTTAGAAGAATTACGAGTTGACATTTTTTTATTATTTTTTTATTTTATAAAATGAAGGAATAATTATGGGTTTATAATAGGCATCTAAGAAGGGTTCAATTTAAAAATTAAATCATAACTCCATGATTTCTCCATAAATATTTGAGTCATTGAGAATTTGCTTGATTTAATTAGCTAAATTTATGTCAAGGAATATTACTTGTACTTTCACATATAAAAACATTTATTTTACTCCTTGAGAATGGATTCTTAAGAAGACTTATTCATTTGAATTTCTAAAAAGTCATCCTATAAAATTCTACAAAGTACTTGTATTAATAATTGATATACTCAAAATTGCTTAGAAATTTACTAATAATTTATGAAACCATAATCCTTATGACGCCTTCATTTAATTAATGTGTGTTTTTGTAATTTTAACAAAGTTTTAGCATTATTAAGAGTTTTACCAAACTTTATGTCACGTAGGATTGATGAGACTTATTAAAAGTTTTTCATTCCCATTAAACATGGCACAAAAAAGGTGAAAGAGGAAAAGAATGCTCATATCAAAAGTATAGTTTCATTCTATATATGGGTGAATAAATTAATTTTAGTGATTTTGTAGGATAATGAAGGAAATAAGTTAGCCCATAAATAGCAATTCCTCTTTGCTTCATTTGGTTAAACAGATTTAAAGTGCAGCCAATAACAGTCTGCAAGAGCAAACTTAATTTTCTAAAGGATCCAAGATTAGTAAGTTTCAACAAATTTGTGATCTAGTCCTTGTCCATGACCAACTAACCATATATCAACAATTATTGTTGTTTAAGAAAAAGAAAATGGTGAACATTTACTATGTCTTCCCTTATTATTTTACGGAGTATTTTTTTTTTACAAAAAATCAACATCATTCATTATTTCTGAATTAATTTAGTGGTCCCTAAAAAAATGTGGAATAAAAATACTCTATAAAACAAATATTGGAAGATGAAAGATTGTCTACAATATTTAGTTGAACTCTAACTAGATAGGTTAAGAATTCAAATGGTGCAACATTAACAAAGTTGAGAAGCAAAGAATACATTGGTTTTATCTACTTTTTAAGGAAAATGTGACTACTCTAATTTCATCTTCTCATTATACATGATTTCATAAACCTAATAGTGAACTGGTGAGCCAAAACGTCCCAATGAGAAAAAAATATCGAGAAAAAAATAAATAAAAAATAAAATAAAATAAAAAAACAAACAAACATGGCATGGATCATACTTAATAATATAATTTCATTTATATTATAAGTGACCACTTTTTCTTCTTTTAAGACTAATAAAGAGAGGTCAAATTATACAATTATACTTAACATGACATAACAAAGAAAGAGAGTCAGAAATAGACAAACAGTTTGTTGGCATATTTGCTATTTTGCTAGTACCCCAGTTGTCAATTTCTAATTATATGGAGTAAAAGATTGAGGGTATGTTCTCATTGATTGAAATGAGCTAAGCTGAACTGAATTGAATTGAATATTTTATGAGAGAAGGAAATTATGAGCTGAATTGAACGGAACTGAACTTATTAGAGCTTTAAAAAACTAAAAATAATATGATGATAACAAATCCTTAGTTTATAATTAAATATCTCTATATGTGAGGAAGGTGAGACATAAAATACGTGCTCCTCCAATGTCCCACTCATTATTAACATGACCTAAATCAATAAATAAATGATCAAGTTGAGAAAGATGAGCATCATTATTGAAGATTTAGTTAAGTGGCGTAATTATTAATTAATATTCCCAGTCAATTTTTCAGGGCAATCAGCTAATCGTGGAACATGCTGCCTTCCACTCTTATTATAACGGACATTGCTTGCAAATAATGAGGGGCCCTTGCTTACTCCAAGCCGGCCTTTAAAGTTTGGTCTTTTGGATTACTTTCAGCCCATTATCATTCTTTTTAAGGGTCCCTCATTTCATCTTATACTCTCACCTGTCATGGGTGGGAAGATGACCAGGATCATGGATAATATGGAAATAAAAAAGAAACTGATAATGTGGTCAAGTTGGTTTACTAACACTATACTAAAAGTAATGGGTATTATCTCCCATATACGAGCTTTGATAACTTATCAACAACGGATAGAAAAAGATATAATTAGCTTAATTGGAATTATGAAGAGGTTTGAAATATATCATTTACATCAATTATGAAAAGTTAGGACAATACGACTACTATTTTGGAACCGCGCATTGAGAAGAAGTATACATGAACACTTAGTAGCTTGCTTGACTGAAAAAAGGTCCAAAAATTGTGGAAAACTTTCCCAAAACAGGGAGGCGGCTTTTAAAGGATAAAGGTTTAGAGCATGATTGTGTGTCCCAAGAGTACAGGGAATATAGGCATGTGGTCATGTGGGGAAGGGGAGCACAATCAACACATGGTGAAACTTGCATGGAATGTAATTGACTGATTAAAAGGTGATCATCTCAATGCTAACATCCCTCAACTTGCTTGTTAAGTTTGTATTTTGCTGCCTTTTTCTATTTTTCTCTCTTTCAACTTACTTTTCAATTTCTACTACTCAATATTTATGCTTCTAGAAAAAAAAGAAAAAAAAAAAAAAAAATCCATCTTTTGACCAGTCTACGTGTTGTGGCAACAGCATTGTGGCAATGGCAGCAGCCTATTTTGCTAAAACTTGGGTACTCTTGTTCAATACGGGTAGTCGGGTACATGTCCAAGGCTATTTTGTGAAATCTATCCATGATTTTGGCCCAAAATGAAAGGTTGAAGTGTCCTACCCGATAGGCCAATACCCATACCTAAGCCGCTAAGCATCAAGGATCTGGCACTGGCCCTGGCACAAACACTTGGGATAATATAAAAATTCCGAGTAACTTCTACTGAACTTATTTGGAAGAACTAAGAATAACAATCTACTTAAAATGGCCATGGACTCACAGCACTCCCCTGCAGTCTAAATTCCAAGTGTGGTTCAAGGAGCATTACCTCTGCAGCTCTACTAACTAAATTGGCTTGCGCCTAGGACAATAATCACTAAATGGAGTAATAAGTTTACACTCAGTATAAGAGTATTGATTAGTTACCTTGAAACTGGAATGTTTAGCAAATTAGCAATAAGGTTAAACACAATACACATCGAATACAGTAATGGAGATCGCTTGTTCTCATGGAACGTGAAATGATAGTTCAAATATAAATAAATGTTCAACCCTAGCTAAACTCTTAAAGAAAACCAATTTTTTTCATTTGATCTACATATGAATAAATGAATATTAGGGTACAGAGTAAGTGAGCAACAGTTCAAATATAAATTGTCCAATGCAAGCCCCTACACCGGTTTGCTTATAACCTGCCTACTCAAATTTATAAAAAAAAATTAAGAATACTAGGGTCCAAGTGTCCAAAGCACAACTTTTTGAGTGAGACAATGAGCTTCTAGGCATACAAATCTATTTTTGGTCACAAGAAGAAACACATCAAATATCCACTAAACTGAAAGTCCAAGACTCCTAAATCTAGGTTAGAATCAGAGACAAAAACATAATGCTTTTTCAACAAGTTTCGCAGGGAAGATAGCATACCACTATTTCTCATGACATTAACTTTCCTCATTGTAGCCTTTACCAATGTGTTGTAGGGATTTGAAGATATACTTAAGCAACTGCTACGACATAGGCATTCCAAGCATCTTGCTGCTGGAAACTTGAGACCTCTTCGTATTTATCATCTCTTGAGGAACCAAATCCCCGACTACTTCTGTTTCTCTCAGTGTCAGGCATCTCTCTTATCCAAAAATGAATAGATCGAAAACCAGCCTCTTCCAAACAGTCTCTTATCTCAGGCAATGACCACCTGGATTTAATTAGAAGTGTAAGCCATAAGCAACTTTTTCACTGTTATCCCATAATATGAAGAGCAAATTCAGGAGGGAGGAAATTACTTACAGCCTCCAGCTATAAGAAAAGGCATTGCGAATTTTTTTCTGTGGCTTGTGGAGCTGATAGTGAAGACTAATTCTGGTCTTCCGCTGGATAACATCAAATTCTGCTTGCTCCCATGTATACTACAAAAAAGTAGCCAAATTATATTACTACACCTCACTTTGCATACAAAAGATACTCAGATGGTTAGCTATAGAAGAACATATATGGGCTATTACAGATAAGTACAAATAAGAGAGGATTTTCAGTCATCAGAAACACATTTACAACCCGTTTGGTAGGCAATAAAGCCAATAATAATTGGGATTTATGTTCATGAATTAAAAATGTAATTTTGTTAGAAAAGTCTCATGATAATATTCATGAGTATGCAACTTTATCCGCAAACATGTTCTTTTCAATATAGACTTTAATTATCACTCAATAACATCTCTAAAATGGTCACAACTGATGGGAAAAACAGATGTTTTGGGAGTGGACAGGCAATGTCATGTGTTATGAGCCATAAGAGCCATCAAAAATTGATTTTGAAAGATTCTGCACCCTTCTTATAAGCACCCGTGCAAAAAAAAATGTCATAGATTTTGTTCTGCATATTCAAGCACATCACGGAGATTACACTCCCCTGGATAGCAGAGCCAAGCAGCAAGAATAACTGACCAATGTTAATACTAATCACAGCCAAAAGATAATTATGGACTAGTTTTATATTGCATGACCTGCTATGGTAACTATCATCATATTCAATTACACATCTTCATGAATTGACATACAGGCTTTAACTTGTAGAAACCAAAAGGCACAATATAATCTTTTCCCTGTATAATCCTAATGACATATATAGCATGCTACTTGTCCATGAACAGCTGATATGTAGATAACCAACCTCAATAGTCCACATTGAAAGGTAGTAAGGTACTGGTCTAAATTCCAACAAAAATGATAAGTGAAACAAAAGTTTACTATGTTTAACAAGCAGCACAAAATAACTAGTTATCACTTATCAGTCATGTCTCATAACTCACTATTTCAATCTCTAGGAAGATTCAGCATACCTGAAAGTAGCTAGAATTATATGGAAATATGTTAATCATATAGCTTTACAAAAAAATGAAAAAAAAAAAAAGACCATGTCATAAAAGTATAATAACACTTAGTACCACTCATCAGGAAAAGGCAACTACAAAGTAAATCACAAATTCTCCCTTTCATTTTAACTGCATCCCAAACTCCCAAAGCTATAAACCAAATCACATAGTTATATTGATCCACCAAAATCTAGATCTAGCAAGTGTTATACGCATACCGTAAAATTGGGAAATTTCCTCTGGAGCTTTAATTCGTGCTCAGATGAAGTACCACCATATAAATCCATGACAAATATACCACCCTTCTTAGACAAAGCATCAAGGGAATACTTGAAATAAGCAACAAGCTCTTTCCGCTTATGCAGGCAGCAGCAACTGTAATTGAAAGCACACACAATATCCCTTGCAGGCAATGAGAAATCCTTTTTCAAAATTCCACCACTAACTGAAGCTGCCGATTTCAGAGAGTTTTCTGATGGATTTTTAAGTGTGGCATCTTGACTCTCTTGGATAGTTACTTTCTGAATCAGATCCTCAGAATTCAATTTGACAATTCTAGCCTCAAGAGGCTGCAAAACATTTCCATGAAAAAGAGAGATTCCGGAACGGATATCACTGCCAACTTTGTCAACATTGTTCTCCATGCACCACATGAGTGAATCAAGGTCAAAATCTACACCTATAGCAGTCCTCCGAGGATCAGTTCGAAGCCACTCTGTACTGTCAACACATTGCAGAACACTTAGACAGTTAGACTGGATGATAATATGGAATATTTGATAGCACTTGAGCAAACTCGGTCACATATCACTGTACTTAGACTACTGAGAGTTTTTTTCCACATTAGCACATCACAATACAATGCAATTAAACATTTTTTAGCAAGAAAACAAGTGATGTAACTGGTTTGGTATCATGTAAAAAAACTAAGGGGATGGATTTTCATTCATAAAAGTCATTTTTTGTTTAGCACGCCATATAAAGGGAAACCATATAAACACGATTAACGAGAGATAACAAGAAAAACAGCAGCCATGATGATCATAGATCATATCCATTCATACCTGATTACATTTAACATTATAAGCAAGTTGGTGACATGATATTACATTATCACAGCGGCTTGTGTGAGAAAAACTATTATCAGTATAATTGAGGAGCTAAAACATTATAGTTTCCCCAGTCCTAGAATGAATGCAGCCTAAGTAGTGCACTACTATACACTCTAATCTAGATCGATGAATATTCAGGAATCAAATTACATGAGTTATCAAGACCGTATTCTTACATTCTTGTTAATATCATAGCTTTCCATGTCAACTAATTAATTTAGATACAATCCTAAAAGAAGCTAAAATCATTCCAGTCAGAAGAGTAAAAGAAAGCAGAACATGAGAGCTACTTCAAAGAATTGAATAAATAGGTACCCTATAAGGAAGGAAGAAACACCAATTTAAAAGGAAAAAAGAAAACACCTTAACCATATGTCTCACTTCTCAATTCCCACATGATCTTTAACACTCTAAACTTGTTCTAAGCAACATAGCCCTAAAATGCTCGGACATTAAGGGAAAAAGAAAGCAGATACCAAAATGATGAACTTCGCACTATATACTCCCAGAGTCCCAGTACTCTTTTACGCTGTTACAATGCCCTTCAAAAATTCACATTCCAAACTATTGTAAGGGTTTATAATCAACTTGTGTCAAATGCTTAATTATGAAGTGTTCTAGTTCCGATAACATGTGTATATTAGTGTATCTCAATGTACTCAAAGAACTTCCCAAAATCTATACATCATAGTTGTTCAAAGTGGTTCCCATTTGTTATTCAGAATTTTAGACAACTTTTAAGTTCTTCCCTTCAAGAAAATCATACTTAAATAAAGCAAAAATAAATTTTACCTAAGAAGAGCAGTGCCACAAAAATCCTCCTGTAGATGAAGAGGAGCTCTCCCACCAACATATATCAAGAAGAACTTCTGCAAATAGCTTATATCCCCTTTTGGTGACTACATTAACAAAGAAACAAACAAATAAATACCCAATTAAAATTCTAACAAAATACCCAATTCAATTAACATAAATTTCTTTAAATTAAGAATGATACCTGAACAGATTGTTGATAAAGAGAGAACTTTGAAGGAATTGACTCATCAGAAAAAGGGTTTTGCTGAATTTCTGGTTCAGATTCTTCTTCATCCTCTTCTGAGGTCTCTTCATCGCTGTTGGAAAGAGAAAGAGGAGGGTAATGTTCATCTTCTGGAGGAAAATGAGAGTGTCTTTGACGAGATGAAGGTTTCTGTTGATGCTTCTGCTTCTTGCCGTTCTTCCCCATTTTTGGCGCTAGGTTGAAATTACAGAGGTTTTCCTGGGTTTGAAGGGGTTTTGTGAATTGTGAAATGCAAGTAAATGGATTGTTGGATTTAAATTCAATATTTACCGTTCTTTTCTACCGAGTATCATTTTTTTTTTTTTTTTTTTTTTTCAATAGTGTGTAAAATACTTTTTATCCTTATAAAGTTGTGTCCGAGTATGAGCATCAATAATGAGTGGTTTTTAAGGAAAGATAATATATAAGAGCTAGTTCTTAGGTAAGAGATGAGAGTTTCTTATTTAGCTATTGTGGTTGAGGGTTCTGAAATAAGCAATGGATCTTAAAAATAAGAACCATTGATGATTAGGCTCAAAAGGACATTTGCTACTACCGAAATTTGTATGTTTTGCATGGCTTGTATTTTTTAAAAAGTAAAAGCTAGCTTTGTCAGAGGTTAAGATATAGTATTAAGAACTATTGCATTTCTTAGGTTACATAGAGGGTGAATCTTAATTGGAATTCTTGATGATATGGAATAAGAGAGAGAATAAGAACCACATTTTAAGAACTAGTGCATTATTGATGCTCTAAGACAAAAGGAATGAGACCGTAAGTAGCTCATAAGCCACAAGCAGCTCAACTCTGGCGATTGTTGCTCAAGATTCTATTTAACACGGATGAGTTGAGCAAACTTTCATTCGACTTGATAAGCTAAGCTTATGAATAAGTCAATAATTTTATTGTGAGCCCAAGTCAAGCGAAGATTTTGAGCAGATCCTAGCACAAGTCAAGCGAAGATTTTGAGCAGATCCTAACAACTATCAGCTTGCAATCATCTCGTTCAATTAGAATCCTAGTTTGATAACAGTGTATGAGTTTGAAATTTAGAGGAATATATAATGTTATTTCTTATTACTCTTTTTCCTAGCTTTGTTTAAAGACATTGTGTGAATATCAAGAGTAGAAATACACCTAAAATAATCTCAATCTTGCAGAAAATTAGAGTTTTATTTCATAGCCACAATCTTGCAAGAACAAAAAGTAAGGATGAAGAGGGTTGGAACAACAGTCGCCTAGTTAATACTTGTGTAAATAAAATGATATGCAACAAGGTCGGAAATATCACTTCCTTAATTTCTCACATTATTGAAATTAATCTATGAATAACTGGCCACAGGCAAACAAATCATCCATAAATCTAACAGCAACTTTATCAAAAAGACTACAATATTGAACTCCTTTGAGCCTTTTCAGCAAAACTCCTGCTCCTTTCATTCAGGGTAGAAGAATTGCACGCATTACAAGATGGTTTTATGAATTGAACAAATTATACACCTACAAGCCTACAAGATTTGATAAAATCAAATGCTAACATATGGTCAAGAACCAAAACTTTCTGCTTATATGACTCATGTAACATTAATTCATAAAACATGACATGGAAATCCTGTATCAGTTTGCAAGAGTTGAGCCTCAAACCATCAGCTTATCAGACCAGTTGTCACATTGACTATGTGAAACTCCAATTATGCAGCCACTGCTACTTTTTCTACTTTCTTAGCAGAAGTTTTTGGTGTTTTCCCTACTGGTGGTGCTTCTGGTTTCTCAATTCCTTCTACGTCAGTTATTCTCAACCTAGTGAGCTCCTGCAAGTCCATTTAAACATTAGCAACTGTCAGTTAACAAGGCCATGCATGAGGGAGGTTGAGTAATGTCATGATTTCATGAATCTCAGTTTTGCATTACCTGTCGGTGACCTTTGGTCCTCCTGTAGTTCTTTCTCCGCTTCTTTTTAAAGATGATAACCTTGGCATCTAAAGCCTGAAAATGAGAAAGTTAACTTATAATAACTCCAAATTCACAATTAAATCAGATATTCCTGCAACTCATCCAAATTCAACTTTCATGTCAAATATTAATTGCCTTGCAAATACATTTCTTTTACAAACAGTAAAATAGTAAATTCAACAGATCGGAATAATCAACAACCTGATGATATATTTTACTGTATGATGTAGTTTCTTTTGAATTAGAGGTTCTCTTATATAGACCTTAGACCTCACGTCCAGAGGTCATAAGTTCAATTATTTCCACAGGTGTTCAAATCTCGCTTTCAACTATTATACTACAGAACATGAGATCATATGCAGACAGCATTGAGGTTTATCATGCCAAAAATCACTAATAACCATGCCAAAATTAAATCAGAAGCAGAAACCACCTTTTGTTCAGATAAATGAGATAGAGATGATCAAACATTAAGTGGCAATATAAGCCCAGAAACAACTGATTAACATATAAAAAAATTAAGTTCCAAAAATTTCTTACATGTTCCTCTACAACAGCGTGAACTGCAATCTCTGGTAATATAGGCCTCCCAATCATGGTTTGGGTTGGTGTACCCGCCATCAAGACCTTATTTAAGATCAACTGCAAAATACCGAAATGATGAGCACAACCAATCTGAATTCTTGGTACGATATGAGGAAAGTAGCTGTGAGGAACAATTTGATAAAGTAGGGAAATAAAAGTTATTTTGCACAGACACTAAAATCAGGGCATGCAGGTAAGGAAACCTTCAATCTTTTCAAGCATAAGTTGTGAAAGTTTAAAGTCTGAGGACATGTGTGACACTTGTAAAACTCAACATCACTCTTGCTGACAAGTATACACTTGCTCAGTCTCCTCTTTCAGTATATGTTCAACTGATTTGAAAAGTAAGGATCACCAATTTGTAGAGCACTTCAAGACGTAACAGAAAGCATGAAACTAGGATTTTCAAGACACGATAGGAATAGGTAGTCAGGAAGACACTGGTTGCTTATGGTACTAACAAGTCAAGTTCACCACCAATGTAACAAAGTAACAAACAACCCATAATTAGGCAGTCTGCTTAGCTAGCACAATTATATATTTGCTCTTTTAAGTGCAGCAAAATAAGGACTTCATCAAAATTGATAAAGGATGGACCTTAAAGATCCTCCACAAAAACAACAAATGCAGGGTAAATAAGATGTAGCACCCTTGTCAAGTCCCTATGCCTTCATACTATAATCAATCAAAAATTCTCTTCAGAGCAAAAGGACCGAGATCAACTCATTAACCCAATACTAATTCAACCCATCTAAGCTAATCTAGCTTTGGTTTTCTGTTTCTGTTGATAATATTGAACTATCAACCATTATTTTTTTCAGTTTCTTTTTGCTCACTCACTCTCACAGTTCCTAGTTGGAAAAGCAGCTCCCATGTACTAAACATTCATTGCTTCACCATAGGAGGGATATTGATATCCGCTCAATTAACAGCTAAATGACGACACCATACCTTATCCAAAAGGGAGTTCCCACCCCAACCTAAAAATGCAGAGTAGACTATATAATCACAGTTGTCTCTAATTGCTTCGCAGTTGTTCCACTCCCAAAAAGTAGCATACTTTCAAAGTTTCAAGTTCGACACGATCATTATGAATTATAGAGTAGCTAGTAAGCAATTCTAAACACCAATGGTGAAGATCAACATACAGATCAAAGTAAAAACCAGCATAAACCTTTCAAAATCCAAACAAGTCAGCACACCTACTATGATAGGCAATGTTCATGTCTAGCCAATAAAACCATTGCATTTCAATGCCTGGAGTTTCTCTACATCATCATAGCATACCACATCAACTCCCCGGAAACCAAAACCCCAAAATGCAACACCAATTTATAATCTATTATTGATAGAATCATCAATCACTGAACATAAAATCAAGTAGAAAAAACGAATTACCTTATCATTGACCTCACAGTACTTGAGCTTCTCAACATAGATGCAATCCCCATTACTCACCTTAAATTGATGTGATCCCACCTACACCCCAAAACAAATCAAAAACCCCAATTAAACCCTAAAAACAAACCACACAAAATTTCAAACAAAACTTACAAAAATAAAAATCAAACCTGAACAACTGCGAAAGCGGGTTCATAGGGCTTAAAAACCCGATCAGTTGGTAGAAGCGGCCCGACAACCTTGTACCCAATATGAGCAGCTTCTTCGAGTTTATCCTCAACAAAATACGATCTATCAGCAAGATTGGATGGTTCATTTGATCTTTCTACCTCTTCTACGCTTGAATAATCCTCCTCTTCCTCATCATCATCATCTTCTTCTTCGTCTTCTTCGTCTTCGTCGTCTTCATCGTCGTCATTTTCAATGATTTTAGGGTTTTGGGTGCGGGAAGAAAAGCTGCGAGGGAGGAATGAATGAGGGCTGAATTGAGGAGAGAGAGTGTGAGGGAGGCGTTGAAGAGAAGGAAGGTGAGAAGTTAGGGATTTGAGGGAGTGAAAAGAGGGAGATTTGGAGAAGAAAAGAGGGTTGAAAGAATGGCGGGTGAGAGTGGAGAAACATCGTCTAGACGCCATTGTTGATGGGTTGAAGCTAAGTTGCAGACTTGCAGTGTTTGTTGTTGCTGGAAATGTTGGGGGGTTTTGCTCGACAGGAAGAGAGGGAAATTGGTACTCTAGGGTTTAGGCTGTTTGAGCCATTGGGCCAAATTGAACGATTGGAGCTCATGCCAAATACCAAGTACGGAGGGTTCAAGGTTCGTAATCAGCCACATGGCTAGGGTGATAATAAATTCGGGCGAGTCCGGACATTAACATCAAATTTCATGTCTAAATTTGCAAAAAGTGGTGGACTTTTCTAATTAAAACTAGAGGTGTCAAAATCTCTCCCGATCCGATCCAAAAAATATCCGATTTAGATTTCGACTCATAATTTGGTATGACTCAACTTTGAAAAATAATCCGACCTGATCCGAACATCCGAATTGACACCTCTAGTTAAAACGAACTTTTTGGGCTTTTCTGGATCGGATTGGGTGTTTAACTAAAAGAATGGTTATAGGCTTGCCCAAAGGCCCAAAACCACCTTTTTTCGAGCATGAATCATAATTAATCCCCTACATGGCACAATTATCACAAAATTAACAATACGTATTAGTTCTCTTCTTAGATTGATTGACTACGAACAAATGCATCACTTTTAATAAAAGTCAATACCAAGCAAGTTTGGTGGACTTGATGGATTTTACCTTACGAGCTATGACTTTGAGGTCACGAGTTTGAAGCCCACCTACTACATTTGCTTGAGAATAGGGATTCACTTACCTCTCCCTTTACTCTTAGGTGTTGACTTGCATTGTTAGATTGATTTAGCCTGTGAGAGATGCTTGTAGTAGTTGATCTGATTTTAAATGACAATAGATTTGACTCAACCTAACAGTGATATGAATCTAAATTGGCACCCAATTTAGTTAGAATAATATAAAATAAAATAAAATAAAAATCAATTTTCCCAACACAAGTTATTACTATAGTTTGTCACTAACTTGTGGTGACTTGTTGCTCGTTTTATCCCACTCGTTAACTTAATACAAGTATAAAACATACTAAGTATATGAAATCACAAAGCAGACACAACCCATTATGTACTCAACCTAAAACATATGAAAACAAGTTTAACGACTAAAATTAATCTCGAGTTTAATTTAATTACAATGGTAAAATTATTTTACTCCGTATTATTAATATAAGCTCGGTTTTTTGGTTTAATAACCTATTAAAACATGTTGTTCCAATCACATAGTTGTTGTTTGCAATTATATAAGCTTAATTGTTAATAACATGTTATCAAAGTTTGGTCTTAAAATGGAGAGTCTATTTATATTGATTTGACTTGATCCGACTTAGGGCCTGTTCACATTTACTGAACTAAATTAATTGGAGTTGAACTGAACTGAACTAAGCTGAAATGAATATTTTATGAGAAAGGAAAATTGGGAGCTGAACTGAACTGAACTAATTGGAGTTTAGCTAAACTGAACTGAATTGAAATTAAGTAAATGTGAACATACTCTCAATATATACATGTTAATCAAGCCTAAACTTAATTGATCCAAAAAGCGACTCGACTTGAATATGATCTAACCTTATAATTATTCGACCCAATATGCCTCAAACTTGAATAATCCATTTTAAACTTACTATAAACCCGAAATGACACAACCCCAACCCAAAATAAAACCAAATTTGAATATATCGTGAACAAACTTGACATAATTGAGAAAATAATCACCCCACATAACATAGAAACTTAACTTGATTCAAACCAAACCCAACTTGGGTGGCAAGATTGACTCAGTATGACCTAAGACTTATTATAACTTAAATTGAACTCGAATGAAATATCATTGTAGGTATTACAAAAAAAAATTAGCTCAATGTCAATTATGATTGAGATACTTAAGCTAGGGCTTGTTATGTTCAGCTTAATTTCAGTTTAGTTCAATTCAGTTCAGTTTTCAATTTCCCTCTCTCATAAACAATTAGCTCTATTTGTTTCAATTCATCTCCAATTAGTTCAGTTCAATAAATCGGAATAGGCTCCCAATCATGATACTTTTCTATATTTTTTCCAAGGTGTACAAAAATCCAAAAATAAAATAAAAACCCAATGAAAGCATCAAAGGAAAGAACCTTCCTAAATCTGTCATTCAACTCATAGGCTATCTAATCCACCACCACAAGGGTGCGCATTGCACCCTTTTCCTTCCATCAATTTCCAAATTCCTCGTCTTTCTCACGCGTCACCTTCTTTTGAATCTTCTTCTTCATCATCAACCTCCGATTTCTCTCTCCTAGGTTTTCTTTTGCACAATTCGATCAATCACAAATCAAATTCAATCGAATCGGACCATCGCCTTTATGCATCCCTAACCCTAATTTACCCAATCCAATTTAATCAAATTCGTCAATTATGTACAGCAATTTCAAAGAACAAGCGATCGAGTACGTTAAACAAGCAGTACAAGAAGACAATGCTGGAAATTACGCCAAAGCTTTCCCTCTTTACATGAATGCATTGGAGTATTTTAAGACTCACTTGAAGTACGAGAAAAACCCTAAAATTCGTGAAGCAATTACTCAAAAATTCACTGAGTATCTCCGTCGAGCTGAGGAGATTCGGACGGTTCTCGACGAAGGAGGAGGTGCTGGACCTGCTTCTAATGGCGTCGATGCGGCTGTTGCGGCCCGGCCGAAGGCGAAATCCAAGGACGGGGAGAATAAGGATGGGGAGGATGCTGAGCAGGCTAAGCTGCGCTCCGGGCTTAATTCGGCGATCATCAGAGAAAAGCCTAATGTAAAGTGGAGTGATGTTGCTGGATTGGAGAGTGCTAAGCAAGCTTTGCAAGAGGCTGTGATATTGCCTGTTAAATTCCCTCAGTTTTTCACCGGTTAGTTTGGCACTTTTTATTTTATCTTCATAATTTGATTTTGCAATTTGTTTGAGAATTGTTGGTTTTGGTATTGAATTTTTGGTGTTTGATGATTCGGAAAGTATGATAATTTGGGGTTGATTCTCTATTATTTTAATGATTGATGAATTTCGACAAAGTATGATACTGTACAAGTTAGAATTTGATGGCTGGGGTTTTCTTGTCTTGTAAGTTTTGTATAAGATTTGAGGCTATTGTGTAATTTTGTTGTTTGGGTAGTTTAGATATGCTGGTTTTGGGTATGATTTGAAGTTTTAAGTGGTATGAATGAGAGTTTGATCTTTTTATACTTTAGTAGTATTTGTGTTAATTGGTTTTACTAATGATCACTGGTCACATTGTGGGGCATTTTGCTCCTTGATTTGGGGAATGCAAGATTGATTTTAATTGTAACTATTGATAGTTGCTTGAGAATAAATTCAAATTATGGTGTATATTTGGCTATTGGTAGTTCCTTTTGTTGTTTTGGTTTGGGTATTATAAGGTCTTTGTCCTATTTTACATTAAAACTCCTCATTCGAACTCATTAGACCTTATATAAATCATACTAAACTTTTAGGCTTTAATTGAACTTATTTTAATTTTGAGTCAAACTTGGAAACCCTTATATGAGGCTCACTTCTTGTGTTTGACTATTTGATGGGTATGGTTTATTATATCATCGTTAGAGAAGAATGAGACAAGGAATTTGTTAACAAGATGTAGTTTATTGGTCAAAGAAAACTTTTTTTTCATTTGAGGTGGCTGTTCACTGGACACAGATTTTCATCCTTTCAAGTTTAGGGATTTTGGCCATGTTGAACAGCTTTTTAACTAGCTTCTTTAGTTTTGTGTCTTTTGTCCCTACTTAAGGTGAAAATTTGTGTTTATCGAAGTAGCGTCTTAAGTTAGCTGTTAGTTGTTGAGGTTTTTTTTGGAGCTGCTGAAACATGCAGATTTGGAGGTAGAAGTAGCTATAGTTGGTAATATATGGAATTTTTTTTACTTACCCAACAGCTAATTCATTGAACACTCATTGTTTAATTTAACTAATAAGGATTACTTTTGCCAAATAGCCCTTTAGTTATACTTGATTCTTCAGTTTATACAAATTCAAAGTTTTATACCTCTACATGGAGATCGGAAGCCCGTTAGAAGTGCCATGTGTGCAATAAGTTTGCGTTGGTTCTCCGGTGTTAGCTTATGCCTTGTCAATGGTTGTTGATTGATTTTTACTTGCTAAATTAACTATTATGTGTGAATATTCGTCTTATCAGCATTTATATAGGGTGCTTGCTCTTTTTAGAATATGAGACCATAACTTAAAGAGTGCTTGCCTTTTTAGCTGGTGCTCCTCATAAAGAGTGCCGAGGTGTACTTTTTATGTTAATTTTTGGTGTTTCCCAGCTGATGTTATGAGATTATCATTCACGCTGTGTGGCATGTTGGCATAAACTATTCACAAATCAATTTTTGATAGCTCATGGTATTAACCTTTTTAGGTAAAAGACGGCCATGGAGAGCTTTTCTTCTATATGGACCACCTGGAACAGGAAAATCATACTTGGCCAAGGCTGTTGCAACTGAAGCTGACTCAACATTTTATAGGTATACAGTGTGCTCTGATTTTATCTCATTATGATGTATTTTTAAGTTGTTTTATGTCCTTTGGAGAACTTGACTACTTTTTGGTGGAGTCAGGCATGTTTAGCTTTTTGTTTACTTAGTATGACTTTCACATTTGTCAATGTGCAACTTTAGACCATTAATATCTTTGTATCAATAAGTAAAAATTATAATAAGTTGATATTTTCCTTATGTTCAAATCACAAACGACGGCCAATGGGGGTTGTGTTGTTAATGTGGCCAAACTGAAGAGGTTATACTGAATTTAGTTATAGTTTGTAAAGCGTTGACTTGATTACTGTACTAGCTCCTCTATGGTAAATAGGCACGTAAGAAATAACCCTCTTAAGTAGTCTTTAACTACTAGAATAAGTTGTTTCCTCAACCTTGCTATTTGGGATTGATACTGGGTGCTTTTTATCATCGTTGTTCATTGTACTTCTTCTCAAGATCTAGTTCCTCCTATTGAAAACAAGTATAGTTTTTTCAACAAGTAATGGTTCTCCCTCTATAATTAAAATGGCATGTATATAGCCTCTCCAGGTGCAATTTAAGAGCTGATGCAGTACCTTCCATCTTGTAGCTTTGTTTCACTAGATAACAAAGTAAAAGATGGGGAGGATCTCAGTTTTATCTGATCATTTATTGCATATGATCTATTTTCTATCTTCTTGTTCTCATCGTTAATGTTTCCCTCTGGCTTAATGCTTGTCTCTTTGTGCCACTATTTTATTTTAATTGTTGTCTGTTAGCTTTTTGGCTACAGCTGCATCACCCAATCTGTATTTTGTTATGCGGTATCAACTAGAATCTAGTGACACATTGGTTCTACTCAAATGAAAATTTTGAATTAAGTTTCAACTCCCTTTTTTTTCCTTTTTCTTTTGTATAGTGTATCATCTTCAGATCTTGTATCCAAATGGATGGGTGAAAGTGAAAAAATTAGTTTCCAATCTTTTCCAAATGGCCCGTGAGAGTTCTCCTTCGATTATCTTTGTTGATGAAATAGACTCATTATGTGGTCAACGAGGAGAAGGAAATGAAAGCGAAGCTTCCAGACGTATCAAGACAGAACTCCTTGTGCAAATGCAGGTTATTTTGCTTTACGATCACTTGGTTTGACATTTAGATAGTTCTTTCATGTTTTAAGCTGTGCTGATTTGCTATATTCGTGATAACTCTGTTTTGCTACGCTAGCATGGTCTCCTTCTCCCATTCCCCAACCATTTTCCTCTCGTGACATGAGAAGTAGCTAATCAAAATATCCTGTTCTGACTCTTTTGAGATTAAATGACTCACTTGTCTTTGTGTTGGTTAATTTTCATCTGCTAACTTGTCATTCTGGGCAATGTCATTTTGTGCTTAGAAAAATTCTTGTGATGAGAAATTAATTTGCAAATGATGTATTTTGATCTGAGCCATATTTATCAAATTTTTATACTTTTATTACTTCCTCCTTTTTTTAGTTGCATCACTTTTATTTTCACAGACTCCTTTGCAATTTTTGGAGTAGAGAGAGGTAGAGAAAATATAATTGGGGCCCCATGTGGTAGGAGAGAGATAGAGAGAATTTATTAGTTAAAATTGAAAGAGATGCAACTAATTTAAAACCCCTTTTTAGGAAAGTGATGCAACTAAAAAAAACGGAGGACATATAATTTTTTTAGATTATCTGTACCAACTTGCGGCCTGTCGATTTCTGACATACTTCCTCCTTTCCAATTAATTGACACGTTTTACTTATGACACTATTCATAAACTTTGCTTTGACATCCATTTGTGATTTGTAGATATGAAAAAACACATTGGTGTAGGTTCTTGTTAGATTTGTTTCAGTGTGTTCTTAATTAGAATTCAATTTTTAGTATTTTTTTTTCACAAAAAGTATAATTAAAGATATTTTTGATTGAATTAAGCTTTGCAAACGTGATCTTAATCAAGAATAGAGAGAGAATTATAAGAGATCATTGAATAAGGGGAAACCTTACTAGAAAATTATGTTGAGTGCTTGTTTGGTTTAACATGGGAAGTAATATGTCTAGGCATTAGGAAGGTGTTTCTTCCATATTTTTACAATTTCTACTAGCATTGAGTTCGAAAATATAGTTCTGTTTGTTGAAGATAGGATAATCAAAGATAATTTTGCTGTTAATTAAACAAGCATTTAGGCTTTCACTTGGTAGGGTGTAGTGAAATTACTGTGATGAAAAACTATCTGATAATTAATCCTTCTATCATCCTTCAGTTCTTTTGATTCTCACCCTCCCCTGCCTTTAAATTTGGATGAGCTGAATGTATTGGCTTTGACTTGTACTGTTAATTTGTAGCACACCATTGATTGTTTTTGCTTGTTGATTTCTGCTCTTTAACTTTGAGATGTTAAACCTAAAGTTTCTGATGCAATATTACTTAGGGTGTTGGACACAACGATGAAAAAGTTCTTGTTCTTGCTGCAACAAACACACCGTATGCTTTAGATCAGGTACCTCTACATCCACATCCCTTTCTACTTTCCACTGAGGGATTTCTGTACCTATATATCTAAATGGATTATATCTGCAGGCTATTAGGCGACGTTTTGACAAGCGTATTTATATCCCCCTACCAGATCAAAAGGCTCGGCAGCATATGTTTAAGGTTCTTAAATGTTTTTAATTCTTCTAGCTGCCTTGTAGTTTCTTAGCCATTTCTATATTTGGAGACATGCTCTGTTTTACATGCTAAAATAAAATTCTGCTCATTAAATGTATTTTGTTTCTTTTGTGAACTCAGGTTCATCTTGGGGATACCCCTCACAACCTGAATGAGAGTGATTTTGAATTCTTAGCTCGTAAAACAGAGGGCTTCTCTGGTTCAGATATAGCTGTTTGTGTAAGTGCTACAAAGACTGGAAATACTAAAATTAGTGTCTCTTGTTAAATTTATATGTATTTATTAATTTATATTTGTTTGTATCATATTCTTTCCTATTTTCTTAAAAGATTGTCTTATTGTCCATTATATTTATGCCTGTTCACAGGTCAAGGATGTACTTTTTGAACCTGTTCGTAAAACCCAAGATGCAATGTTCTTCTTTAAGACAAAAGATGATGTGTGGGTTCCCTGTGGACCTAGGCAGCCAGGTGCTGTCCAAACTACCATGCAGGATCTTGCAGCAGAAGGACTTGCTGCTAAGGTATGCGCTGAATTCAAACATCGAGAAAGCTATCATCATTTATTGCTTATACTCTGTAGGACAAGCTGATTATTGAGGCTTACTCTATATTGGCTATAAATATACTCAAGCAATTAGACTTCCAAATTGGTGTTCAATCCTGTATACTTCCTCCGTTTCTATTTAGTTGACATGTTTGATTTAGGCACATATATTAAGGAGAGGAGAGAGAGTGAGAGAGAATGAAAAAGCAAGCAAGGTAGCTTGTAAATGCAAGGTAAAAAATTTATCCCAAAAGGAAACGTGTCAACTAAAAAAAACTTCCTAAAAAGGAATACGCGTCAACTAAAAAGAAACGGAGGTAGCATTTAACAGTATCAATTTTGCTATTGGTAAAGGTTTTCCGACTGAATGATTAAGCAGATAGTTAGTCCCTCCTCAAATCTATTGGGTACTGAAAGTTTAAGGAAAGCATGTGATGCTCTAGAGCATGAAATAACAAATTTGAGTGCAATTGCTTATAAAAAAAACAGTTTCTCAAGCTGATTTGAACTTTATTCAAAGTTTTGAATTGTAGGCTGTAGTTCTGTGGATATTCTTCTGTTTTTTTCCCTCCTTTTTCTGCACTTAAAAGATATCTTCACTCAATTTGCTAGTCATGACATGGTTTTATGCTGTTATGGTTGCTTTTGCTAATCACAAGACAACGGTCTATTGATATATGGTGTGAATTTTAATGCATTTTATTCCTCGTTACAGATTGTTCCGCCCCCGATTACAAGAACAGATTTTGAAAAAGTTCTCGCCCGGCAGAGGCCAACTGTGAGCAAATCAGACCTTGAGGTTCATGAGAGATTTACAAAAGAGTTTGGAGAGGAAGGTTAGTTTTTCTGAAGGAAGGTTGCCATGTCACCACGAGGAGGTTGCATAACTTCGTAATTTAATTCTTGGTATTATTTTCAAAGGAATTACTCTCCCTGCCCCTTGTAAAAGAGCAATGGTGTAATTCACTCTCCTCTTGTATTTCGATTACTCTGATATTTGATATCTGAAGAAATTGTTTTGTCTGTGGTTGAAACAAGGCCCTATAATTGTGCATTAAGTTGTTGCTCATTAATTTGTGTATCAAAAGAAGTAGCCTGCTTGGCACTCGATGTTTGACAATCTTTTGTAAGTAATACAGTGCATGATACATCCAATCTTTAATTACAGACTTTGTAAGTTTTGATCCTTTTTCCACTTTCATTTATACATATTTGCAAAACAGTGCATCAGTCTGCGTCTGTTATTCATCAATATACCTCGTAGTTTCTTTGCTTCTGCATGACTTTGCACTGTTCGTATAGTAACTTAAACCGTATTGTCAAATCACATTTTTTGTTTTTTCATATTAATGGTTGCTAAATTAGTACTCCGTATTAAATATATGTTTATAATTTAAACTTTTTATAGCATACTTACATGTTTCCTTGTTAAAACAATCAAAAGCAGCCTGCCTAGTTTAACTAGGTCCATAAATTTTGAGACGGAAGGAATACAATAGTTGAGTAGTTTCATTGAACTTGGTTAAACCTGTTTGCATCTATTGCTTACAATCACCATTGTAGTGGACTCAAGAGTCCAATCAGTAGCGCATTCGGTGGACATATGTATGCCTGATCATCTTTGTGACCCTTGCATGCCTCCCAACAGTCTCGAGAAAGACACACTTTCATAGAAAAGGGTCGAGAGATCTCACTGTCATCGACTTACATGATACAATTCTGTCACCCCGACCTCTCATGCGTTATGCGAATGACTTGCCAATAGATATATACCATTTTGGTAAATAATTGATCACATCCCTATTTAATAATAGCTAAAGGTAAAAGCTAAAAAAACTACAAATGAATTTGTTCTAAAGAAAGTTTAGCACATCATCAGTCAAAAAATTTCAAGAAAACATATGTAATCAATCAATTGAAGCATTAATTCCACAAGTAATTATTTGACGTATGTTATTCTTAAACATTACAGAGTAGATACTTGTGTGCAGTTAAAAAATACAACAAATTCAAATTGCTTACAATTACTTGAGCGACAACCGGGCCAATCATTCAATCAATGGCACATATGACTTAAAGTTATTTCTGGTCTCTAATACAATTCTTGAATCCTCCATTGAGCTGTTGCTATGAATAAATTACACCCCTGGAATACATCCCATGATCCATATGGCACGATATGCTATACATAGCTAAATATAATACCCGTATTAAATTTTATGTAGCGGCATGGTAGGAGATATAATTCTGACTTCTGATTTGGACAGAGGGAGTACTAGATAAGACATGAAGTATCAGCCATTTAGGCCCTGTTTGGTTTGATGTAAAAGGTTTTCATGGAAAATGAATTCAAATGAATTTTTCATTTTTTTCCCATTTTCCTTTGTTTGGTTTGTTAAGGGGTGGAAAACAATTTTTCCAAGGGTGGAAAATTCTATCCTTAATGATGGAAAACATTTTCATTCCCAAAACAAGGAAAGCCACATTTTCCTTTCTCTTCCTTACCTCCTTTTTTTACTTCCCTCTCATTCATCCTTACATTTCGACTCTTATTTTTTATTTTTCTTGGACTTTTCTTATATGCAACCAAATAAAGGAAAACTAATTTGCAATTGTGTTTTTCCTTGAAAATATGTTTTCCATGAAAACTAATTTTCCATTGAAAATGTTTTACATTAAACCAAACGGGGCCTTACTTGAAAGAGAGTTCATTGTTTTATCACTTGTAAAAATGTAATGTACGCAAATATTGAACTCTCATACCTCCATGGGATGATATAGAGCTTTGATGTTCAGTTGCTCCTATCCATATCTATGAGTGCCCTTTGTTGGACAAGCTCCTGAGGATGCTAAAAACTCTCCTAATCCCATACGCACTCTGAAACAGGTTTGCTAGCTATGCTGTCATGCTCTGAAAGCGGCATTTAACCATCTCTAGGTCATTCTTGCATGGAAACTTTCTGTTTCAGGAATCGGTGAGTAATAGAATTCCCAATTAGTCAAAACATTGATTTTTACAGTTTAGCAGGCATTCTGCAAGTAATTGCCTTGCTGGAACTTCTAGAGAAACTCTTATACACTCTGATGTAAAGTTCTCCTTGCTCCACCTATGGATAGACAATAATCAATAAAAATATATCTGAGGGTTTATGGAATAGAGGGTTTATTCAGAAGAAACATATGACAAACCTTGATTGATAGGTTGAGCTGCAGCCTGCAAGTACCTCAATCATCCAGGATTACAAGGCAAAGTAAAATCTGACTGCCTTCCAGCATGAAAATAGAGAAGCATAACAAGCCAGCCAAAGCATTTTTGCGAACATCTATTTAGAAGACATCATACAGATTGAGTTGTTTTTGCATAGGCTGAAGGTTTAGCCCCAACAACACGAAACAACTATCACCTTCCAGAAAATATGACATTTGATAAATATGTTCAGGGAGGTCTAGTGGTAGCCATAATTACCCTCAAATAAATGAGTATTCTGCAAAAAGTTCACATTTGTAAGAGAAGGTAATGGATATGAAAGTTCATACAAGTCAAGTCTTGAGTTGTTGGAAGTTCGTTCTTCAACTGGAAAACGCACAAAGCCTCCATCCTACATGCTTTGGCCTAACTTGAAAGTCACCAAAAGTCACCACATGAACACAATCCTCCTTTGAAGTGATGAAAACGATTTGAATCCCGAACAGTTATTTCCCGTCCCTCAATTTTGGATATTAATTTAATAACAGCATGGCAATCCCCACAGACTCGCAGATTCTTCACAATTTGGATAGGAGTGCCAGGTGGAGTTGCAAGAAGTCCAAAAGCTATGGCCAGTCTTTCACTGTGTTTAGACAAGATAGTTTCCTTGTGCTCATCTTCCACATCATGAAGCACATATGTTGTATCTGGACTATATCCTGCATCCTTCAATCTAGTAGACAACTCTTCAAGCTTTGCGTATATATGGTCTGACAATGGATGAGAACGATCACCAGCTAAGAAAGAGTAAGTCTTGTTCTTGACTTCAATCCAGCTGTAACCTGCTTCCTTTTTCACTTTTCTGAGATCCATTAATTTCCTGACTTCAGCTCTCTCTTTCCAGTTTCCAGTAGCTGCATATATGTTTGACAATAGAACATAGGCAGAAGAATCTTTTGGTTCAATTGATATGAGGTTTTCTGCAGCAACCTTTCCCACGTCTGCATTTCTCCGAACATGGCAAGCACCCAAAAGACTTCGCCACACTGTTGCCCCAGCCGGAAATGGCATCTTATCTATGAAGTGCATGGCTTTTTCAAGCATCCCAGCTCGACTATAAAGATCCACCATACAGGCATAGTGTTCCATGGTTGGATAAACATGATGCTCATTGACCATTTGGTCAAAGTACTTTTGACCTTCTTCCAATAGTCCAGCATGAGTACAGGCAGAAATCACACCAACAAATGTAATCCCATCCATTTCTACATTTTTTCTTCGCATTTCCTCAAATACCTCAAGGGCTTTGTGTGCATAACCATGTTGTGCATATCCAGAAATCATAGAGTTCCATGAAACTAAGTCTCTTTCTTCTTGCCTTTTAAATAACTTATTTGCACTATCAATGTTACCCTTCTTTGAGTACATTGTAACAAGAGCACTATTAACACACAAAAAGTTGTTGTATGCAAATTTAATAGAGGAAGCATGAACCTGTTTGCCCTGTTCTACTGCTGCTTCAGGGGCTGCACATGAATTGATGACACTACTAAAAGTGTACTCATTTGGACAAATCCCTTCTTTTGATAACTGGCGGTAGACATTAATAGCCCCCTCTGCGTTCCCTTCTTGAGCATACCCAGCTAACATCACAGACCATGCCACAATATCCTTCTGACTAATGTTTTCAAACACCTTGGCGCCTTCAATTACATTTCCAGCCTTGATATAAGCATCCAGGAGAGCAGTCCCAACATTTGGAGAGCCCAAATAATTTGTTTTGACTATATGCGTATGTAACTGATAGGGAGATACACAAGGATGAGCCGTAAGGATAGCAGAATAAGTGAAATCATTTAGTCTTATTCCCATCCTGTTCATATCTAGAAAGATATAAGCTGCCTTTTCCTTTCCACCATTCTGCGAGTACCCACTAATCATGGCTGTCCAGGAGATCACATTTTGACTTTTTCGCATTGTCTCAAACATCTTGAAAGAACCATCCATGTCACCACACTTACTGTAAGCTACCATAAGAGAAGTCCTTATAGTTAGATCAAAGTCAAATCCACTCTTTAATACTTGACACTGGAGCTGTCTCACAAGAGAGAATTCCTTTATGCTAGCACACGCTTTAATGATGGTAGCATAGATAAGCCGTGTAAGCAGTATGCCTTCAAATCTCATATTCTGGAACAGTTCAAGAGCTTCCCTATCAAGCCCATTTGCCACAAGACCTGCAATCATACCATTCCAAGAAACAACATCCTTGCTTTCCATGCCAGAAAAAATATCTCTAGCTTCTTGTACCATTCCAGACTTCGCATACATGTTAATTAAGGAATTGGACACTGGATTATAAAATTTAGAACCATTTTTTATTACTTCTGCATGAACTTGGCTTCCTTTGGCAATCATGTCGTAATCTGACAACGCCCCGAATACAGCTGCATAAGTAAAAGGATTAGGCTTAATCCCTTCCGTTCCCATACGTGTGAATACCTGTAATGCTTCTTCTACTAATCCCTGTTGCACATATCCGGACAGCAACGAAGTCCATGTAACCACATTCTTTACCTCCATTTCATCAAAAGCGCGCTTTGCATCCTTCACATTATCACATTTCATATTCATATCAACAAGAGAAGTACCCACACTAACATCCACTGCAAAGCCTGATTTAATACAATGGCAATGCAATTGTTTTCCAACAGTTTTATTGTTCGAAACACCGGATACCTTCAGTGCACAAGAGAGGCTCGATCCGTTGTCGACCAAACCTAACCTATGCATGTCCAAGAATAAATTCAAAGCTTCCGCGTTCTTGTTACTACGAGAATATTCAAAGAGCAATTGATGGTAGATATCAACATTTCGCTCAGGCCTTTCATCGAACAGTTGGTGTGCATTGTATCCCACTTTAGATTTCGCATCACTAGATGGAATTTGGGGATCATAAGCAAGTCCATGGAAGTGATATAAATTCTGGGTTTCAAACAGAATTTGTGGGTGTCTCAAAAAAATTGAAGCTTGCCTAAATTTGACTTCTGCAAGTCTGTTGTAATGAGGTCTAAAGAGAATCATGGGTGATTACAGTTATAATGTCAAATTCTATAGCAGATTAGCACTTTGTTTGATAGAATTTTTCTGCTACATGAAATAATATGGTCTTTGGAAAGTTGGAATTCGAAAGGGAGAAAGAATACACACCTAACAAGCAAGAAGCAGCAAGCTCCAATGAGCTCATTGAAGCATACTTTCGGGCATTGGTTGACAACATAAAATGTGGGAAGTAGATTTTCGTTGGGAATTGAAAAGTTAGATGGGTTGATTGACAGTTTGACAAACAAAATGATGGAGTGAGAATTGAAGGAAATTCTCATTAGGGTCATTATGAGACGAGACAATTCTCGACTCAAGCTCGAGATTGACTCAAAATTGTTAGTGAATCGAGTCAATACTCGACTTGAAAACTCGTGAGAAACTCGAATTCCTTTATACATTATTATATTTAATAAAAATAAAGATTTTTGATTCATAAACTTTATTTTGCAATAATAAATAAATATATAGCATTTACATACTCATATCATTCCATGTATGTTTCTTATAATACAAAACTAAAGAGAAGGAACAAACATTACACTATATGGGGTTCTACCAAGACCAAATCAATTAACAAGCTACTCAAGATCGACTCGGTCAAAACTCAGTCAAAACTCAACTTGATATGTTACAGAGTCGAGTCGAGTCGAGTCAAGATACTCCAAACTCGAACTCGACTCGCATCATAAGCACCCCTAATTATCATATTACTATTCAAACAAATTAAATTTCTTCTTAAGAATTTTATTAGTGAAATAAATTCCTATAACATGCCAATATTTTTTAAGAAATTTTTAAGGAATTCAATTTGCAAGTTAATCAAATAACATCTCAATACTATACAGTACTCCGTAAAATACTATGTATTCCAATTTTGAGCTTACGACATATGTATTCGAGTACCTATTATCTATCAACGCGTTTGTATCAAAATACAGTAAAATATATCCAAAGACGGGAGATCGATTGGAATATCTCAATCTTATCTATTTTGGCTCAATTTAAATCCGAATTTAGGCCCAAATTAAATTTAGGATTCCGTGCTCCTAATGCTAATAATAATATACCAATATCATACTAATGCATCTCTACAAAAACACATAAAAATCACTCCACATAGGTCTTTTTGCATTAATAATTAAAGGCAAAAGACAATTAGACAAACCCTCAACTAACATCAAATCATATTTTACTAATGTGCCATTGTGAATTGTGAGTTGTGACGGCAAAAGTTTGTACTCTTTGGTAACCCTTGTTTGCTTCTTTCGATCTTTTTACTCTTCTCCTGTCTTTCATCATCCTTCGATCTTTCTCTTCATTGTCAAATTTTGGCAATTACAAATCAATCAACCCAGATTCACTATTTCAGGTTTTTTAGGTCACTCTTTTCTTTCTTTCTTTTTCACCCCCTAAAAAAAACATCAACTCAACCTTCGACCGTTACAAAAAAAAAAAAAAAAAAAAATCCAAAAAAAGAGAAAGAAAGGGGAAGAACACTTCAGCCTCAAGCTTCTTCCTTTATCATACCCACCTAGGGTTTTGCATTCCTAGGTCTAGGGTTTTTTTTGGGTCAATTTAGTTTGTAATATCCCATTTCATTAAAACCCAGTTAATGGGTTTTTGAGGTTTGTAGCAAATTTGGTAGATTTTGGGTATTAATCAAGTAGTTATTTGAAAAATAAGATGATTGCCGAAAAACCCAGTTGGATTAGGCATGAGGGTATGCAGATTTTCTCCATTGATATTCAACCTGGTGGTCTTAGGTTTGCTACTGGTGGTGGAGATCACAAGGTTAGAGCTCTATTTTTGTCCTCTAATTTCCTAAATTATACAATTTTAATTAATTTAGGGTTTCTTAATGCTCATTGTTACTTTTTGGTAATGTATAGTAATGTTGTCAGAAATTGGTTGAAATGCTGTATTATTGAGCTGGAAAAATGTAAAAACTTAGTAAATTTACTGGCTTTTGCTAGGTTGCCTACTGAGAATTTGGAAACTTGTGAATTATTTTATTGTCTTGTTGAATTCTATCCTGTAATTCAATGATCTTAACTTTTAGGCTTACTGTTTTGATTTAATGTTGGATAGTTTGCTTTCGAGATTTTGTTTAACTGTGCCACACTACGGTCTTTTTGTGATATGTGAATAATTGCTTCTTTGAACTGCATTAAACGTTTCAATTTAAATATTTTGGAGCTTATTGCCGAGTATTGTTTAAGAAGTCAGTTGTGGTAATATGGAGCAGCTCTTTCCTTTGGCTTTCTGGCTTTGTCTTAGTGTCTCAAAAAGATTATTTGGCAATTGATGTTTGATGTTATTGTCGAGTTGTTTGATATGAATTATATGATGGATAATCTTAGTCGATGTTGAAATTTGTTTCCAGGTGAGAATATGGAACATGAAATCTGTTGCTAGAGATTCTGACAAGGACGATCAGACACACCGAAATCTTGCAACTCTTCGTGATCACTTTGGTTCAGTTAACTGTGTCAGATGGGCCAAACATGGTCGGCACATTGCATCAGGGTCTGATGATCAAGTGATTTTGATTCATGAAAGGAGACCTGGTTCAGGAACCACTGAATTTGGTAGTGGTGAGCCTCCGGACATCGAAAATTGGAAAGTTGTCATGACTCTAAGGGGACACACTGCAGATGTGGTAATTATATATACTCTCTCCAGAACATGGTTTTTATTGTAACTACTTGTGCATGACATGAACCTAATTCAATCATACTCACATTCCCATCTTTAGAGTCAGTTCAAGATTGTATACTTTTGTTTGAGTTGGATTTTATTTTCACTCTTGATTTCTCCTTGATTTGTTTGCATGGCACATAATTATGTTCTTATCGTTTGCACAGCTATATCCTTCAAAACTTCATATATGGTGTGAAATCAGTAAACATCAATCACATGGCTGACATGTGCTTTTCTGCTACACTAAAATAATGCTTGATATTAACAAATGCTATTTCAGCTTACTGAACTGCCAATGGTATAGTTCTATGTTTGTTTTCTGAAGCATAATTGGCTTTAACATGAGACTGTTTGACCTGAGTATCTTTTCATGCATGAAGTAGGTGGATCTTAATTGGTCTCCAGATGACTCAATGTTGGCTAGTGGAAGTCTCGATAACACAATCCACATCTGGAATATGAGCAGTGGAATTTGCACGGCAGTTCTCCGAGGTCATGCTAGTTTGGTTAAAGGTGTCACTTGGGATCCCATTGGCTCCTTTATAGCTAGCCAATCTGACGACAAGACTGTTATTGTATGGAGAACGACCGATTGGAGTCTTGCCCACAAGACCGAAGGCCATTGGGCCAAATCCGTATGATATCTGACCATTCTTGAAGTTCTCTTTCAAGTCTTTTCTAGAACTGTTTTCATTGATTGTCCAAAATAAATTTGCAGTTCCTTTGTGCGGTAATTTATAAGGAATCATATCTTTTTACAGCTTGGGTCAACATTTTTTAGGCGGCTTGGGTGGTCTCCTTGTGGCCATTTCATAACAACAACTCATGGTTTCCAAAAGCCCAGACATTCAGCACCTGTGTTAGAAAGAGGCGAATGGGCTGCTACTTTTGACTTCTTGGGACATAATGCCCCAATTATAGTTGTGAAATTCAATCATTCAATGTTCAAAAGAAATTTCTCCAATCCTCAGGATGTTAAATCTTCATCTGCTGGATGGGCTAATGGGACTTCAAAAACTGGAGGAAAAGACTTACAGCCATATAATGTTATTGCCATTGGTAGTCAGGATCGTACTATAACTGTCTGGACTACTGCAAGTCCACGTCCTCTCTTTGTGGCAAAGCATTTTTTCACTCAAAGTGTTGTTGATTTATCTTGGTAATATCTTGCGTCTATTGTAGCTCTCCCAAATTTAATCATTGGACAAGTATTGTCTATTGCTATCTTCTTTTGTTAGTTTAATTGTCATTACCCCATCTCTATCTCACATACAATTTTCTTTTGGAAACAGGAGCCCTGACGGATACTCACTTTTTGCCTGTTCCTTAGATGGCTCGGTAGCAACATTTCATTTTGAAGTTAAAGAAATTGGTCAGAGGCTAACAGACGAGGAATTAGATGAATTAAAGAAAAGCCGCTACGGCGATGTTAGGGGCCGGCAAGCTAACTTAGCTGAAAGCCCTGCACAACTGTTACTTGAAGCAGCTGCAGCGAAGCAAACCCCAAGTAAGAAAGTTACCATGGATGTGCAGCAGGAGCAGGTAGCTTCAAAGCCTTCGTCTGATTTGGGGATTGTGACAAAGGTCTCTGAATCACATCTTGACAATGGAAAGAAAAATGGAGGAATAAACTCTGAGGGTTTAAATAAAGTGGCTTCTTCTGCTCGTGTTTCTAGTCCTGTGAAGCAGAAAGAATATAGGCGGCCTGATGGTAGAAAAAGGATTATACCTGAACCTGTGGGTATGCCTCCGCAGCAAGAAAACATAACTGCTGCGCCCCAGTCTCAAGCACTTGATCTATCTCTAGCCTCTTCTGATGGAAGAATAGACTCAAGTGTTGCTAAAGTTAGGAGAACCCTTGGAGCAGGTTCTGATGTTAAGGAACGTAGTGGGGTCACGGCCAAGGCTTGCTTTAGTGATAGTTTGGTCATTGAAAGAGTTCCAGTTGCTTCAAGTAGAGATGATGGTATTCTTGTTGAATCTTCAAGCATTGCAAAGGCCTCAAGTTCTTTAGCCGCTTGTAATGCTAATTTTGCAATAAAGGTTGTAGATAAGAAGGAGGGTACTGATGCAATGCCACTTACATTGGAAGCTCGCCCTAGAGAGCATGCAGTTAGTGACATCGTTGGCTTGAGTAACATGTCATTGGTGAAGGAAACAGAAATTGTCTGTAGTAGAGGATCCCAAACTTTGTGGTCTGACCGTATTACAGGGAAGGTCTCAGTTTTGGCTGGAAATGCTAACTTCTGGGCTGTTGGGTTCGAAGACGGTTGTCTACAGGTAATCAACCCTTTCAAGATATACAGTCTATTCTGCCTATCTTCTGATGAATATGTACTATGTTGTCAACTATGTTGATTTAAATTGCAAAAGTTTACTTGCTTCCAAATATCCACCTTCTTCTGCTTCGAACTTCAAAATTAACCATTTCTTGCTGCAAGTTTTATCCATCTTTCTTTCTGCTGCTGCAAACTCTAGATATCCACCTTAGCATGGTTGATTGTAAACTGGAAATCGATGTTTTTGTAATATCTGATCCTTAATTGGTGTTGTTGGCCTTGCTGTCATTGGTTCCTTCCCTGAACTTTCTTGTCTTTGCTTTTGGCCTGTTTCTCCTAATGAGATCTGTTCACATTGATGGGCTCTATATCTAACTTTTGTCATTTATCCTAACTGAATATTTGCTAAATGTTTTCTTTGAAGTTAAAGCAACATTCTAATGAAATCTTTGGTTGTGGGGTTTTCTGCTTTTCTTGCTGCAAAAGGTGTACACAAAATGTGGAAGGCGTGCCATGCCAACCATGATGATGGGTTCTGCTGCAGTGTTTGTTGATTGCGATGAATGTTGGAAATTGTTGCTTGTCACAAAGAAGGGGTCTTTGTATTTGTGGGACTTATTTAACCGAAGTTGTCTTCTTCAAGACTCATTGGCATCTTTGATTACTGCTGATCCAAATGCTTCTTCTAAAGATGCAGGCAAGTACAAAATTGTTTGCACAATTGTTTTCTATAATGAAGGGAAAATGAATGAAGTTATGAAGTATACTCCGTAGTATTTTGTTCTATCCTTGAAAATTTATGTGACAACCTTTTGTTTTTTTGAGTTTGGTTGAATTAACCTTGGCAGATAGCATGGCAGATTCTGACCTTTTGCTTGATCTTTTCAGCTGCTATAAAAATAATTTCCGCAAAGCTGTCAAAGTCTGGTTCACCTCTTGTTGTATTAGCCACTCGTCATGCTTTTCTCTTCGATATGAGTCTGAAGTGCTGGCTTCGAGTAGCTGATGATTGCTTCCCTGCATCAAACTTTGCAAGTTCCTGGAATTTGGGCTCCTCTCAGAGTGGCGAGCTTGCGACATTACAGGTGGACGTGAGAAAATTCTTGGCAAGAAAGCCAGGTTGGAGTCGGTAAGTCATTGATTAAATTTAATTTTAAAAGTTCTCTTTTCATTAAAAAAATTCAGGCTTTTTATCACGTGAAATATCATATCCTGTTTAACTGTATATAGGCCATAACGCAACACAATAGCTATTACATGGAAGAGAGGTTATTCTCGGTACTGCATGAGTAACCATGTGACATAACATGGTCCCTAAAATCTCATTGGGGTGTCTTAAAATTTGTTGCATTGGCATACGCTTTTCTGTATAACTGTATTACATGAAATATCATAATCCTGTTTAACTGTATATTGGCCAATTGCCATAACGTAACACAATACCTATTACATGGAAGCGAGGTTATTCTTGGTACAGCATGAGTAACCATATTACATAACATATTAACATGGTCTTTAAATTCTCATTGGGCTGTCTTACAGTTTGTGCATTGGCAGATGCTTTTCTGTTTCAATTGTATGATTTTTCACTTAAACTTATTATGTAGATTTTCTTTGTGATTTGGAAACCTAGAATTTTTGTTGGTTAACATATCAATGCATGCATTAGCATCCTGCGATGGATGTATGTATTGATGTTGAAATTATAGGGGTGTGATCAAATTTGGAGTTGTAATTAAAATTGCTTCTTTAAGTAATTTGATTCATATTTCTCATATTTCCCTCAAGAGTAAAAATATGTATATTTTCTGCCTTTATAGGGTGGCTGATGATGGTATGCAAACCCGTTCGCACTTGGAGGCTCAATTAGCATCAGCTTTGGCATTGAAATCTCCAAACGAATATCGCCAATGTCTTATGTCATATGTTCGATACCTTGCCAGGTTAGTAGCCTTGTTTTTTTTAAAACAAAAAAATTATTTTGTTCTAGGTAAATGTTTTAAGTTTCTTACATTATTTCTCTCTCTTTTTTTATTATTTTTTTTAATTTTTAATTGCTATGCTCTTTCTTCACCCCATAAGTGGAGCTAAGTAAAGGTAAAAGTGGATATCAATTTTTTTTTATAGTTGCATGATTTTCTAACGTATCCACAATATGTTCTCTCATCTCTTGAGAAAATGTGATAATAACACCCTTTTTTTTTTTTTTTTTTTTTTTTTTTTTTTGATGAAATCCAAAGAATGGACACATTTTTTTTCCAATAAATATTTTTTGTGGTATACGGGAAAAAAGGCGGTAATTGGAAAAACCGGAAAAGTTGCTGAAACAGCCCCATAACATGGGAAAAAGGTTTAGAATGGCAGGGGATGTAATTTTGACACTTTGGTACATCCCACATTACCTTTACTGCTCGTTTTTCGAGGTTGTTTTATACCGGGAATGTGCCAATTGACCTTGGGACATGGTGATTGAGGGACAGTTTGTGTAATTGATGATGGAATATGAGATGAGATTTGATACTTGGATTACAAACATGAATAGTACTAGTATGATGATTCCATAAAAATATTATTACTATCCATAGTCTATCAATCGACACATCAATAAAAAAGTAGTATGATTATCCTTAGTTACATCATATATAACATGCGTTCTTTTCCAATTCCAAATCACAGTGTGAAGTCACATCACTATTGTCAAGTCCCATCATATAGTATGACATCACATCATTATAAATATAATTACATAATATGACATCATTATACTTATATGACATCATTATTGTCAAGTCACATCACTTCAATATACTTTTATGATATCATTATATTCATATAACATCATTATTGTCAAGTAGTCATTATTATTATATGACATCATTATTGTCAAGTCACGTCACTTCAATATACTTTTATGACTTTTTTATATTCATATGACATCATTATTGTCAAGTAATATCACTACAATATACTGTTGTGACATCATTATTTTTCAAAATAGAAACATAACTCATTCCTAATACTTTATAGACATCTTTATAGGTGTGTTATAGTTTCAAACCACCTTATATGACTCCGGGAATCACCCCACATATCCAGTTTTGTTTTCGAAAAATGTCAAAAAAATGACCTAAAATTGTGTATTATAGCCTTCAATTTTGGATATGCTTCCCATATTCACTTTTTTAGACCCGAAAATAAAATTTGCCAAGATGCTTCCCATGGACCCTAATACACCCCAGGAGTCCATTTGGGTGGGTAAAACCATCCAATATACCTTCAAACTGTCAATTTACCCGTTTACAATTTGCACCGATTTCAAAAACTCGAGGCTACCACGGACATTTATGGCAACATGTAATGATCAAATATGGTTCCAAATGACATTATATGACCCTGGGGAGTATTCCTTGGTATCTTGAGACTTTTCAACATCGGGTTCCGAAACCTTTGAAATTGGCCAAAAAGCGTGTATTATATAGCCATCAATTTTGCCAATTTTGACCGTTTTTGAACCGGAAACATAAATTGTCGAGAAGCTACCTATAGACCCTAATACCCTCCGGGAGTCCAATTGGGTGGGTGAAACCATCCAATTTGCCTTTAAGCATCCAATTTACCAGTTTTCGTACACGCCACTTGTATTGGCTACAAGCTTTCAATGGGCTTTATGTAGCTGACTTATAGTTGTATATAGGTCCACACAACATCATATGACCTCAGGATGCATCCCGTAATATTCCGTGAATTTCTGACACCGGGTCCGGACACCTACTAAATTGCTCCGATTTCGTGTATTATAGCCTTCAAATTTGGCTTCCATACATCATTTTTTTCACCTGACAAGATTATGCATCCCAATACTTCCATGGGTTCCCAAAGGGCTTTGGGAGTCATGGTTGATGCCCAAAACCATCTCATTCATTCTTAATCACCATGTCTTAAGGCAACGATGGCATACCCTCAAACGACAAAACTAGTTGTTTGTATGCCTTGTCCTTGGGTGCACATGTCTTGTGCACGTGCCACATGCCCCCTTGCACCATCCCAAACCCCATCACTTTGGCTTTGTCACTTGTCTGAATCCACTACTTAGCATTTTTTAGCATATAAGAAGCAACTCTAACCTCATTTTCCAAAATGTAGGTGTTTTTAGGGAATAGGGTGGGGGAGGGACGAATCGAAGCGACATAAGGCTGAATTTGATTGTGACACAAGGCCACTCTGCCACTTACAATACCCCGTCGCGTATTTAAGTCGTATGCAGAGGATTCAACCCGCCGCTCGGTAGGAATTGTACTTCAAGGTGACTCTCACAGCACATCCACCGCACGAGCTTAGCCAATGACACGTGCCCTTGGGGCCGAAGCCCCTGCTTTAGGACGACTATCGAGCGGCGTGCGCATGCGTCGCTTCTGGCCCGGATTTTGACTTAGAGGTGTTCAGTAATAATCCAGCAAACGGTAGCTTCGCGCCACTGGATTTTCAACCAAGCGCGATGACTAATTGTGTGAATGAACGGTTCCGACTAGGTTGAATTACCATTGCGACACTGTCATCAATAGGGTAAAACTAACCTGTCTCACGACGGTCTAAACCTTGCTCACGTTCCCTATTGGTTGGTGAACAATCCAACACTTGCTGAATTCTGCTTCACAATGATATGAAGAGCCGACATCGAAAGATCAAAAAGCAACGTCGCTATGAACGCTTGGCTGCCACAAGCTCTAGCTTTAAATTCAAAAGAACTAAAGGATCGTTAGGCCATGCTTTTACGGTTCGTATTCGTACTGAAAATCAAAATCAAACGAGCTTTTACTCTTCTGTTCCATACGAGATTTCCATTCTCGTTGAGCTCATCTTAAGACACTTGCGTTATCATTTTACAGATGTGCCGCCCCAGCCAAACTCCCCCGACAATGTCTTCCGCCAAGATCGGCCCGCAAAGCGGACCTTAGGTCTAAAAGGAGGGGCATTGCCCCGGTTTCGACTCATGGAGTAAGTAAAATAACGTTAAAAGTGGTGGTATTTCACTTGTGTCGAAGCTCCCACTTATCCTACACCTCTCAAGTCATTTCACAAAGTCGGAGTAGAGTTAAGCTCAACAGGGTCTTCTATTCTGCCAAGTTCTTTCCCTTGGTTGTGGTTTCGCTGGATAATAGACAAGACAGTGGGAATCTCGTTAATCCATTCATGCACGTCGCTAATTAGATGACGAGGCACATAGTGACTCCCGTTGTTAACCTGTGCTTGGTTGAATTTCTGGCAGAAATCACATTGCGTTAACATCCGCAAGGATTGCAATGCTTTGTTTTAATTAAACTGTCGGATTCCCCTTGTCCGTACCAATTCTGAGTTGACTGTTCGACGCCCGGGAAGGGACCGTTCCCAGTCCGGCCGGCTAAGTAAAGGTAAAAGTGGATATCAATTTGTTTACAGTTCCATGATTTTCTTACATTGACATTCTTTTATCAGCTTATTAAAAAAAAAAAAATGGTTGGCCGGCTAAGTAAAGGTAATAGTGGATATCAATTTTTGTACAGTTCCATGATTTTCTTACGTTGACATTCTTTTATCAGCTTATAAAAAAAAATGGTTATGCTGTATTTATTTTAGGGAGATGACTTGTTTAATGTAAATTGTCCACTGGGCTCTTTGCTGACTTTTATTTTACCTTTTTATTATGATTTTTAACGGTGAAGTGGCCGTTGCAAATTTAGTCTTTACACACATCTGTTTTCTGTTGTAAATGTATCTACTTCATTTTAGTTACTGCCTGGCGCTGTTGCTATCATTCACAATTGACATTTTTTTGTGGGTTTACAGAGAAGCTGACGAGTCTCGACTACGAGAAGTATGTGAGAGTTTCCTTGGACCTCCTACTGGGATGGGTGGTGCTGCAATAGCAGACCCTAACATCGCGTGGGATCCTAGTGTTCTTGTAAGGCTTTCACTTTTTAATTGCCTACATAATTTTAATGTCAGGTGTATTTTGTATTAAAATTTTCTCTAGATCTTACCACCAAAAAGGGTTAAACAAAACATTGTAAATTCTGTTACTCCTAACTTGGGTTCTATGTGTCGAGTCTGACATGGTTTAGACACTTGAAAAACACTGTATATCGGACACCTATCCGTGTCCAGTACAAGTAACCTGGGTAAAAGTGATATTTATTTGCAAAATGGAGGGGATATCTACTTTATACTCTATAGGTGGTACTTTACTCTATGTGCATTGATGGGCTGGTTGCTTGCAGGGATTGAAGAAACACAAACTCTTGAGAGAAGACATCCTTCCAGCTCTGGCATCAAATAGGAAAGTACAGAGGCTTCTAAATGAATTCATGGATCTTCTTTCTGAATATGGAAGTGCTGAAACGCACAAGGAACAAAACAACTCTAATTTTCCAATGACAGCCACCCAGGCTACTGCCCGGGCAGATGTGATTCCGTCATTAAATGATATACAACAAGCTGATCCACCTGTATTAAACCAAATAATAGACTTGGTCCCTCGAAAACCAGAACAAGTGGACATTACACCGTCCACTAGAGATCACCAAATGGATCACTCCACTGATCCAACAGATCAAACAAATCAGAATACAGAAGCAGAAGATCTGACCTTAATCCCAGGAAAGGATGGTGTCAATTTAGTGATGGTGAAGGATCAGGTAAACCAGTTAACGTCTTCTGTGGAACCAGTGAATGCAGACGTGCCCAGGGCAGAGAAGGTAGTAGTAGCTCTGCCTGCCAAAGGTACAACTCTTGGCATGATTTAATCACAGTAGTTTTGGTCTTCAAGAGGTATGTAATTTCGAGGATTATACACATTTGGATATAACTCATATAAGAATGTCTCTGGGCATGTTATATTAGCAGGGAAGCAGGGGACTTGGCCTCAAAAGTTGTATATAGAGATGGAATTGAATGATTGCTAGCAGTCTATACTATGTGTAATGTTGGTGCCGAGGTTGATTACCTTACATGGGCAATTGTCCCTGCACTTTTTAGGCTTTTTTAGAATCTAGATAATAGCTGCGTAAATATATTATCTTACCATCTGAAGCTGGAATATTGTTCAGCTATAAATTGTTGTTTTGAATTTTTACTAGCCATTATCTTACCATCTTTCATACACTTGTTGGCTTGTGCAACATTATCTTGCAGCATTTTCCACTGTGTATGTAATATGTATGTTACAAAGACTGTCAAAGTAGAGCTGTTAATTCAGGTAAACGGGTCGGGTAAGAGTGGGTTGGGTTAATTCGGGTCGGGTCAATTCAGATTTATTCCATAACCTATGTGGGTCGGGTTTGGGTTGGGTCATGCTTGAGTCGGGTCATGTCGGGTCATACTTCTTATCGGGTTTGGGTCGAGTTTAGGTCAGGTTAATAACAGGTCGGGTTACATTCGGGTCAGGTGAACAATAGGTTGAGTTTAATTCGGGTTTTCATGGATTAAAACCGGTTAGGGTAATTCTCGGGTTCGAGTCGGGTTCGGTTCAAGTCAATAATTTGCGGGTTAGAATCAGGACGGGTCATTCTCGGGTTTAAGTAGGGCTTCAGTTCAAGTCAATAATTTTTACGGATTATAATCAGATCGGGTCATTTTCAAGTCGGGTCATTCTCGGGTTCAAGTCGGATTCGGTTCAAGTTAATAATTTGCGGGCTATAATCAGGATAGATCATTTCCAAATCGTGTCATTCTCGGATTCAAGTCGGGTTATGTTCAAGTGAATAATTTGCAGGTTACAATCAGGTCGAGTCATTTCCAAGTCAGGTCATATTCGGGTTCAACTAACTATAAATAGATAATTATCATTTTTATCTAGCTAATTACTTCATTTGACTATAATATATATGACAATATACTAGGTAACTATAGTCTATAATTAACTCCTTTGACCATACAACAAATATATACTATATTTAACTCTTAAATTTTTGGATGATCCTCCTTTCTTTTGTTGGCCTGGACCGACTTGGTCTTCTTAGATAAAATGCTTTGATCAACAATAGGTAATTTGAAATCGTAACAGGAACAATTTGGGTTGAATTTAGGTCGGGTCAATAACAAGTCGTAATAATTTCAAGTCGGGTTAGTAATAAATTGGGTTAAATTTTTGGGTCGGGTAAGTAAAAGGTCTTGTATAATTCGGGTCGGGCCAATAACAAGTCAGATTGAATTTGGGTCAGGTCAATAACAAGTCAGGTTAATTTCGGGTCGGGTTTGTGACAGGTTGGGTTAAATTCGGGTCGAGTTAGGAACGGGTTGAGTTGAATTCAGGTCAGGTTGGTAACAAGTCGGTTTAAATTCGGGTTTTGACAGGTTAAAACGGATTTGGGTCAGTTTCGGTTCAAGTCGGGTTCAGTGCAAGTTAATTAAATTGGTTGTTGTAAACCGGTAAATTGGCCATTTAAAAACAAATTGGATGGTTCCACATATCCAATTGGATTCCCGGAAGGGAATAGGGACCATAGTAAACATTCGGCAATTTTTATTTCCGGGCGAAAATAAGTAAAAAAATTCCAAAATTGAAGGCTAATATCCACACTTTTTGAGAAATTTTGAAGGTTTAAGAGCCTGGTGTCGAAAAGTCTTGAAATTCTATGGGATACATATAATGCCGTTTGGAACTATATATGATCATTATTTGTTGTCATAAATGTTCGTGGTAGGCTTGAATAAATGAAATCGGTGCAACTTGTAAACCGGTAAATTGGTTGTTTAAAGGCAAATTGGATGGTTATTCCCATCCAATTAGACTCTCAGAGGATATTAGGGGCCATGGTAAACATTTTGGCAATTTTTATTTCCGGGCGAAAGAAAGTAAAAAAATTCCAAAATTGAAGACTAATATCCACGCTTTTTGAGAAAATTTGTAGGTTTCGAGACCCAGTGTCGAAAAGTCTTGAAATTCTAGGGGATACAACTCGGGGTCATATAATGCCGTTTGGAACCATATAGGATCATTATTTGTTGTCATAAATGTTTGTGGTAGGCTTGAATTAATGAAATCGGTGCAAGTTGTAAAACGGTAAATTTGTCATTTAAAGGCAAATTGGATGGTTCCACCCACCCAAAATGGGACTTCCGAACAGTATTAGGGATCATGGTAATCATTTTGACAATTTTTATTTCCGGGCAAAAAAAAAGTAAAAAAATTCCAAAATAGAAATTTCCACGCTTTTTGAGAAATTTTGGAGGCACGGTGTCGAAAAGCCTTGAGATTTTAAGGAATACATCTTGGGGTCTTATAATGACGTTTGAAACCGTATATGATACAATTTATGTTGTCATAAATGTTCGTGGTAGGTTTGAGTTAAAGAATCGGTACAAGTTAGAAATCGGTAAATTGGCCGTTTAAAGGCAAATTGGATGGTTCCGACCACCCAATTGGACTCCCGGAGGGAATTAGTGACCATGGTAAACATTTCGGCATTATTTATTTCCAAGCGAAAAAAAGTCAAAAAATTCCAAATTTGAAGGCTAATATCCACGCTTTTTGAGAAATTTTTGAAGTTTAAGGGCCCGGTGTCCAAAAGTCTTGAAATTATATGGGATACATCTCGGGGTCATATAATTCCGTTTGAAACCATAAATGGTCATTATATGTTGTCATAAATATTCGTGGTAGGCTTGAGTTAATGAAATCAGTGCAAGTTGTAAACCGGTAAATTGGTCGTTTAAAGGCAAATTGGATGGTTCCACCCACCCAATTAGACTCCCGGAGGGTATTAGGGACCATGGTAAATATTTCGGCAATTTTTATTTTCAAGCGAAAAAAATCAAAAAATTTCAAAATTGAAGGCTAATATTCATGATTTTTGAGAAATTTTGGAGGTTTCGGGACCCGGTGTAGAATAGTCTTGTGATTTTAGGGAATACCTCTGTGGGTCATATAATTTTGTTTGGAACCATATATGATCATTATTTGTTGTCATAAATGTTTGTGGTAGGCTTGAGTTAATGAAATCGGTGCAAGTTGTACACCGGTATTTTGGTCGTTTAAAGGCAAATTGGATGGTTCCACCCACCCAATTAGACTACTAGAGGGTATTAGAGACCATGGTAAACATTTCAACAATTTTTATTTTCATGCGAAAAAAAGTCAAAAAAATTCGAAATTGAAGGCTAATATTCACGCTGTTTGAGAAATTTTTGAGGTTTCGGGGCCCGATGTCGAAAAGATTTGAGATTTTAGGGGATACATCTCGAGGTCATATAATACTGTTTTAAACCATAAATGAGCATTATATGTTGTCATAAATGTTCGTGGTAGACTTGATTTTATGAAATCAGTGCAAGTTGTAAACTGGTAAATTCGCCATTTAAAGGCAAATTGGATGGTTCCACCCAACTAATTAGACTGCCGAAAGATATTAGGGAACATGGTAAACATTTTGGCAATTCTTATTTACAGGCGAAAAAAGTCAAAAAATTCCAAAATTTAAGGCGAATATTCACGTTTTTTGAGAAATTTTTGAGATTTCACGTCTCGGTGTCAAAAATCCTTGAGATTTTAGGGAATACATCTCGGGGTCATATATATAATGCCATTTGGAATCATATATGATCATTATACTTTGTCATAAATGTTCATGGTAGGTTTGAGATAATGAAATCGGTGCAAGTTGTAAACTGGTAAATTTGCCATTTAAAGGCAAATTGGATGATTCCACCAAACCAATTGTACACCCGGAAGGTGTTAGGGACCATGGTAAACATTTCGGCAATTTTTATTTACAGGCGAAAAAAGTAAAAAAATTCCAAAATTGAAGGCTAATATCCACGCTTTTTTGAGAAATTTTGGAGGTTCCGAGGCCTGGTGTCGAAAAGGATTGAGATTTTAGGGGATAAATTTCGGGGTTATATAATGCTGTTTGGAACCATACATGATCATTATATGTTGTCATAAATGTTCGCGATAAGCTTGAGTTAACAAAATCGCAGCGAGATGTAAACCGGTAAATTGGTCATTTAAAGGCAAACCGGATGGTTCCACCCACCCAATTGGACTCCCGGGGGATATAAGGGACCATGGTAACATTTCGGCAATTTTTATTTATGGGTGAAAAAGTCGAAAAATTCCAAAATTGAAGGCTAAATCCGCGTTTTTTGAGAAATTTTGAAGGTTTTGGAGCCCGGTGTCGAAAATCCTTTAGAATTTTGGTGATACATCTCGGGGTCATATAATTCCATTTGAAACCATATATGATCATTATATGTTGTCATAAACGTTCGTGGTAGGCTTGAGTTAAGGAAATCGGTGCATGTTGTAAACCGGTAAATTGGTCGTTTAATGGCAAGTTGGATGATTCCATCCACCCAATTGGGCTCCCAGAGGGTATTAGGGATCATTGTAAACATTTCGCCAATTTTTATTTACTGGCGAAAAAAAGTCAAAAAATTCAAAAATTGAAGGCTAATATCCACACTTTTAGAGAAATTTTGGATTCTTCGGTGCCCGGTGTCTAAAAGTCTTTAATTTCTAGGGAATACATCTTGTGGTCATATAATGTCATTTTGACCCATATATGATCATTATTTTGTTGTCATAAATGTTCGTGGTAGGCTTGACTTAATGAAATCGGTGCAAGTTTTAAACCGGTAAATTGGTTGTTCAAGTCAATAATTTGCGGATTATAATCAGGTTAGGTCATTTCCAAGTCGGGTCATTCTCGGATTCAAGTCGAATTATGTTCAAGTCAATAATTTGCAGGTTACAATCAGGTCGGGTCATTTCCAAGTCAGGTCATATTCGGGTTGAACTAACTATAAATAGATAATTATCATTTTTATCAAGCTAATTATTTCCCTTGACTGTAATATATATGGCAATATACTTGGGATTTATAGTCTATAATTTAGGAAGATAATTAACTCCTTTGACTATACGACAAATATATACTATATTTAACTCTTAAATTTGAGGATGTTGCTCCTTTATTTTGCTGGCCTGAACTAACTTGGTCTTCCTGACAAAATGCTTTGATCAACAATAATAAGGTGGTCTAAATTGCATTTAAGGTGATTTGAAATCGGGTCAGGAACAATTTGGGTTGAATTTAGGTAGGGTCAATAACAAGTCGTGTTTATTTCGAGTCGGGTGAGTAATAGATCGGGTTGAGTTTTTGGGTCGGGTTAGTAATAGGTCAGGTGAAATTTGGGTCAGGTCAATAACAAATCGGGTTGAATTTGGGTCAGGTCAATAACAAGTCGGGTTGATTTCGGGTCAGGTTTATAACAGGTTGGGTTAAATTCGATTCGGGTTAGGAGCGGGTCGGGTTGAATTCAGGTCAGGTTAGTAACAAGTCGGATTAAATTCGGGTTTTGACGGGTTAAAATGGGTTTGGGTTAATTTCGGTTCAGGTCAATAATTTACGGGTTACATCCGGGTCGTGTCATCTCCAGGTCAGTTCATGTTCGGGTTTGGGTCTCACATACTCGGGTCAACTCGGGTCTAGGGTTGGTTTTAGGTCGGGTTTGGTTCACTATTTTTTCGGGTTTAGATGTGTCGGTTAATAATCAGGTTTGAGTCGATATTTCGAGTCGGGTCAACTTTTGACAACTCTAGTCAAAACTATAATAGTCCAACAGTTTTAAGAAATGACATTTAGCTTAAAAAAAACAAGGGGGTTTTACCATCTTATAAAGTGTTGAATAGACTAGATTAGTTTTGTGTTTGTATAGAACCATATGTGTGTTCAAGAGATCCCGCAGTAAACTTCTTCCAGATGCCAAGCTTTTTTTTTTTTTTTTTGGTAGCTATTAGCAGCGCTTCAAGTTCCACAACAGCATGAATCTCCGCACCTGATTATGTTTTCCAGAGTATGGTGATATTACAAAATGTAAAACTCAACTTATTAACCTACTAAATGGTATATTTTGAAACTTTTTCTGGATTAAATTATGAAACTTGTTAGTCGCTAATAGTTACAATGTTTCCCCAGTCCTAGATGCATGAATGTTGTTTACTATTTCTCTTCTTGTATCGTTTAGTGGCCAACACTTGGTAAGCTTTCATTTTCATCGATATGACTTGATTTTAAAGTGTGCACACAATTACAGTTTTGATGCGATGCTTGGAAAATCAGTATGGCTGAGTAGATTAGCAAAAGCAGAGTTATTTTTAATTTTTTCCAACTAGAGATTTATTGGTTCTAAATGCGCAACCATAAGGCAGAAAAAAGATAAGGTGATCCTAACCACCGGTGAAAATCACTCCGAAACCGGAAAAATAAAATAAAATATATATATATATATATATATATATATATATATACAATAATTATTTTTAAAGAGAATAAACACATATATAACCATTATTCTTCATATTGACAGATTATAATATTGTTGTATAGTGTGGGTTATAATACAGTGTCTGCTTGACTGAATTACACAATCATAAACAACACTTATAGCCGTTATAGGTATATAACTGAAACTAACCATGCCTTGGTATTTTCTTAATTGGATTCACGGCAATATACAGTTGAAAAAACCATGCCATGGTATTTTCTTAATTGGTTTTATGGCAAGAACGCCGGATTTCGCCATTACTTCCAGTAAGTGGCTTGATGTTCCCCATTCTAATCATGCCAGCAGCAAAATCGCTGAAGAACTCGCCTTGCTTCATTGCATACATTTTAACATAGGAATCAGCCTTATTTCCATTGTAAAGTTGCTGGTCTGAGTGAAGCAACCCCTTCTTTACCAGTAAATTCTGGTAATACTTTTCATCAAATTGAAACTTTGTTTGATAGTCCAGGGGCTGCAAAACGTTGTTGCTTCCACTTCGAGGACACTTGTTCTGTAGTGATTTAGCGAAAGCGGCATCAATATTGGTGTCATTGTAGATATGTGACCGGAAACTTGTGCACCTAGCAAATCCAACTGTGTGCGCGCCTATATGCACAAAATTAACAAAGCAGCAACCAAATGAGTTCAATTTGAAGGATAAAACACCACGTCCATCCATATGTAACATCATGTCACCAGCATTATACATGTCAAAACTTTCATTTTCAATTCATATTCAAAAAGATAATGAAATGTTAACGTCCATTCAATATAAATTCTCTGACCATCCTTATAATTCATACGAAGTATAAAATTATAAAGTACTTGTATATATGAAGTACTTTCTCTGTTTTCTTTTAAACGCAACACACCCTTCTAACACGCTTTTTTAGGAGATGATTAGACTAGATAAACGAGCTACTTTATCAAAATAGTTGCAGGACCAAGATTATAGAAGGGTTAGGTACTACATGTATAAATTTTTTAGATTAATTTATGTGTTTACATTACTAAACCTCTTCCTCAAAGTGCGTGCCGAGAAGGTGTTTTGCATTTAAAAGAAAACTGATTAAGTATTAGATAATCGAGGTAAAATCCTACAAGTCCCATTTGCCAAATAAATTTTTGTAATGGAAATGAGTGGTGGTGATAGTAATTGTATATGGATACATTATATTATATCTCATTATTATAACAACCATTTACTACTGCCTATCAAACGAGCTGATAATGTTTGAGAAATGATGTTTACTCGAGGGCAAAGAAAACAGTATAGACATTAGGCGTACCAGAGAGGACCACCATGTCCTTGAATGATAAACCCACAGCGGCAAAACTGGAAGTGAGATTACTGAGATTGAAAGAAGGTTGAGGTATAAAGGCATTGGCTGCACTTCTGTTTGCTGTAAGAGAATCTCTTCTTCCCAATCCTACTTTCCATGTAGGACCGCCATACTGCAATTGCCATTTTCATGTTAGCTAAATAGTTTGTATAAAACACGTGCACATTAATGTTCTGTGGATGTCAACTAGCTTAAAGTCTTGGGGTAGGGTGGTACTTAGAGATCAAATCTCATCTACATCATTGCCCTTGCGGGTCTCTCTACGCTAAAAAATCAAATATCATAGTTCTATTTGAGTTAGTTTAACCCTAGTGGATATCAACTAGCTTAAAGTCTTGGGGTAGGGTGGTACCTAGGGATCAAATCCCGTCTATATCATTGTCCTTTCGGGTCTCTCTGAGCTAAAATCAAATATCATAGTTCTATTTGAGTTACTTTAACCCTATTTACGTCGAACCATCAAATATTCCTCCTTAGTTTCATTTTAATTCCATAATTAATTGCCTCCATAATGTACATGAACAATAAATTAAACAAGATAATCAACTAGGCATTTTAAGTGGAAAAGGATTATGTAGGGAGCAAAGAGTAACATTCAAAAACAACTTACATAAACAACGGCATCACGAGCTATAAGAGCAAGAATATCAGCACAGGAGACTACTCCAGGGCATGCCTTCTCTAAATTGGCCTTAATCTGGTCCACAACCTCAAATCCACGAACCGAGTTATTATTAGGTATAGCAGTTTTCTCACCTGTGAATGTTGAAGTGTCATCTAGTAGAATTGATCCATCGCAACCCTGATTAACAAGCATGGCATGAATAATCAACACTTAAACAATCACCTACACATATTAGAATCAAAATATTGCAAATATTGCCTTATAGTGTGGCCGCCTTAAGCACTTACATTGACAAAGCAATCATGAAAGTGCAACCTAAGCAACGATGCTCCAACTCGAGCCTCGTTTTTTATAGCTTTTGCCACTCCTTGCTTAACAATACTAAGAGCATTTGGGCAAGAAGAGGAATAGAAATTTGGTGAAAGCTGGCCATGTCCACTATGAACAACACCAAAAACAATGAGAAGTAACAAGTAAAAGTTGCCACAAGCCATTTTGGTTTATTTCAAAATCACACCGACAAATAATATAGGAGCTTGCTACTTTATAAGCAATCTAAACTTGACTGTGTCAACAAATTAATGGTGCATTATTTGTGTCTCATGAACAAGCTAATAAAGTTCAATACAGGGTTCAAGAACCATTCATGTCACAATCAAGTTAGTTTTGAATACATGTTCTATAGTCACTTTCCTATAACTAGATAAGGAACTACGTTACATGATTTGGAGGTAAAAAAATGTTAAATAATCTATTCATTTGAATTTTTATACATCACTTCATTATATATAGTTTGCTAGATTTACTTAAAAAAAATTATTATAGGAATTGCAAGAAGAGTTTAAACCAAATTATTAGAATCTCCTCTGTAAAATAACTCAATAGTTTACAATAACTTTGGGACTTTGATACTTAATAAATCTAAATTTTAGCAGATTTGTGACTTTGATACTTTATAAGGCTTACTTTGTAATTAGCTACCCCTTATGACGAGTCAGAATTCTAAAAATAGGTTTCAAGTCAAGTTGAAATGAGTTAAGTTGGCCACCGGCCAGTTTGACCGGTTGTGTTCAAGTCGGAAATCTCATGTTGAGTTTAGAATTTAGATTAATCCAATTCAAGTTGTAGACCAGTTAAAGTTGATTGCATCTAATTTGGGCAATTTAAGAAATCATGTTATCTCTGGCAACGCCATTTTCATAATCAAGCCCCTAATAGCTAATGGTTATGTTCAAATGAGATTCTCTCTAAAATCAAGTCTCTCATACTTGAAAAAAAAAAAAAACATAATACACAAATCAGCTTATTTTTTTTACTAGGTGTTAAACTTTAAAACACACTTTGTAATACACAATCAGTTTATTTTTTCCTTAATACAAGTACAATCGATCCCAAGATCTCTTGGAACCAGGAGGGGAGCTCTAACCACTTGAGCTATCCCTCACTGCAGAAATTAGATTAGAGAAGTATCAAAAGTTACAAGAGAGTTAGGGAGGTTTATTCTCCAAGATTACATTCCGAATAAAGTCGGGTGGATCATACAGACCGGTTTACAATTAATTAACTCGGTTTACAATAACTACTTTGCTACTTTATAAAGCTTTACTTTTAGCAATTTTGTGACTTTGATACTTTATAGTGCTCTACTTTTATAAACTGTAGGGAACACCTTGTTACCCTTACCATGAGTTAAGAGTCCTCAAATCAGTTTTGGGTTAACCTATGACAAGACAATACTTATTGAATCAAATTGACACCGTGTTAATTTGGCCGACAGTGCATTCGTGAACGTGTTCAAGACAGAGGCAGAGTGACCTTCCTAGCTTGAACACCTTCGGCAGGTAGGGGCATAGGGCTGTGTCAACAGGTCTATTGAGTTTATGTAAATCTAGTCCAAGTTGTGAATGAATTAAAGTTGATTATTTGGATTTAAGGTAATTTTGGCATCAAGTAACCATATCATGCAAGTACTTTTTAAAGTGTAGCAATTAGCTTCTAATAGTATACTTTTTTTTTTTTTTTTTTTTTGACGAATTCTATTAGTATACCTTAATCATTGTTAAATCCTAACAGACTAATCAACTTTTACAGCAACTATGACACGGATTGCAATCAGCTCATCATCAAATGCTACAACACAATGGTGGCGACCACGGTCACAAGTTAATGTCATACTTTTCTTATTGGTTTTGTCAAGTTCAACGAATTTTAGATAACTAGAGGGTTTATAGCAGGAAATGTCCTATTCAGGTTAAATCTATTACGGGTTGTTGGTCCTGATACGGTTAGGTGTAGATCAGATTCAATTCTTAGATTATCAGCAGCGTAGATTTCATGCGTACTAGCTCCTACGAGTATAGTTTTATTTAATAAGTTTACATCTCATGCTTTTGAAATCACTTGCATGCTCAAATCAATATTACATCTATATATAAGCATATCCATTTCAAAATTTCAATGCAAATGAAATAGAATGTCATAAAAAACAACAAAATTGACATCATGATGGTCTAAATTCTATACTATCCTAAAGGAAATATCTTGAGGAAAATATCCATCTGTTTTATTATAACTTGCAACTACTGATTTACCCTGCATTAAATTTAAGGCCCTCCTAAAAAACAAGACATTCCAACTACACAGACATTATTAGGCAAGGGACAACATTACAAAGACAAAAGATAAGACACCATCTTTAAGACAAGTCTCCACCCACCCATAAGAGTACACTGTAGGGTCCGAAATGTTTTACTTCATCCGTTCTATTAATATTGCAACAATGGACTTTTTGCACTATTCATCAATCTTGTTTGACCATATAATATGAGTTATACGTTAAACAAAATATAGTCAAGTGGGATCTTGTTGGATTCGTCTCATATAATACTTTCACAATATCAACTTTTTGTAATTTTTACTCTTACACAATTATAGATATTTAGCATATAAAATGTGTTTTGGGATGCGTAATTTCCTCCTTGTTGCAATATTAACAGAACGGAGGAAGTAACTTTTACAAAGACCTCTTTTAATAAATTATCATCATCTCAAATCACTCCCTATGATTTTGACACAAGGTCGACCCGATGTTATGTGTATGAACCTTCATAAGTCTCTCCAACTTAGGCAAAACGGCTAATAATTAACCATAATAAATGCTTAAATAAACAAGCCATCCTTGCCTTTAAAATTTGGACAAACAATAGATATAAAGTTATTTATTTTCAATATGATGTCTCAATATCAATTTCATTTTCAATGCATGAAATTGACATCCCTCCAATGAGAAAATTGATGAGTTACTTTAATAAAGAAAGTTCAAGGAGATAAGCTTTTAGTACAGGCAAATTAAAGCACATACAATTCATTATAAGAGAATATGCAATTAAGCAACATGTAAGTATAAGAAAAAGATCATTAATTACAAACTTAACACACATCATGCTCCCACATGCACAAAATAGTGAATGGAATGGGTTTGAATCTAGTAAAATCACACATTAGAATCAATCAACTTGACTCAAACCAATTCAAATGCTTGTAAATCCTGAAAGAACCTAAACCCACGATAGCCCATAACAACAGCTTTATCCAGTTTATGTCTGCTTGCCAACACTATGAGCAGCTTAGCCATCCCCTTAATGTCAACTATTTTCCCAAGTATTCACACAACAAACCAATCAGAGGAAAAGATATCAATAACTCAGTTCCCAATTATCAATGTGATTTCACTCTTCAATCTTTAGAATTTACATATCTACTGACAAAGGAATCATAATACCTTTGGTTGGAATATCTCACTAGTCCTAAACATCCAAGGAACACAGTAGTCACAGAGGAGAGCACAATTGTAAAATACATCCTCACTTTGGATGGTACAATATATAAACTATAAAGCAATGCAAAAATTCCAAATCTTACCCTCAAGAAACTTGAAAATCTTCACCTATTAAGCTAAATTATTAATATGCATATGAGAGTTTTCTTTACTTCTCTTTGAGGTTGATCATTGCCATGAATAAATAATAATATATAGATGCCATCAAGCTAGTTGACAATGTTGGTATAGACTTTGAAAGTAAAGTCAAATCTCATCTTCATCATTACCCTTGGTGATCTATAGACATTAATTAAACATAAAAATTAAAATAAAAAAAGAAAAGAAAAAAAATACCCTTTGAACCCACCCTAGCCCCAGGATAAGATTCTTCCATAAATCTAATCCTAATTCCTAACATCTTTTTCAATAAGCTGCTCAAGATAAGTATCAGTAGTATATACCTAATGCAGTCAGTCAAAATTCTTCTGACCATTATTTGGGTAACTTTGGATGCTAGGATTTTTAATACAGTACTGTTACGATCATCATACTCCCACAATATTTACACTCTCTCATCCTTAAATCAACGGCTCTTGTCAAATTAACCCTCAAATCAAATATACATAAAGCCATCAAAATACAAAGACAGCACCCCATACTCTCTCAAAACTTAGATACTTTAAAGCAATGCCTCGTAATTTCACTCATTCTACAATTTTAAAATCACAGTTTTGCAAGAAATACTCAAAGATAGCAAGGCTACACTTGGTAATTGGTACCTAACACTACAAATACTAGAAAGCGTATATTCATACTAGACCTTTCCTCATTTACTAAAGAGAAATAAACTAGCCGCTATTACCAATACAGCCTGCAATGGAAGCTACCAAATAAATAATAAAAAAAAGAAAAAAAAGCAATAAGATTGCATAACAAAGTCCAAAAAGAAGCAACAATCTTTAATTTGTTATCATGCAACCTTAGATTTTGCTCCCATAACAAAGTCCAAAAAGAAGCAACAATCTCTCACGTGACATCTGATAAAATTAAGCATATGAAAGAAGGCAACAATCCACTTAGCAGCAAAACATTTGAATATATTTCCCCACTCTTTTCAATTATCAACAACACTTTCTGGCTTCAACTTAATATTCTCTGCAACGACGACTGTAAGATATATAATAGTACTGTGTACACAAAACAATAAGATTGCATAGAGCTTATTTAGACAATGACAAGACTTAATTCTAACTTGGACATAAGCCCAGAAAGTAATTCCACAACCCTCAATACCCCAAAAATTTGGCAATTACAACATGCAGCTTCCTGATTCATATCACTTTGCTCATCTTATTCCCCCAAAAACAAGACCCCTCAACATACAAACCAACATAACCACCACCTTCAGAACAAGTTTCCCAGCAAACGTGAGCAAAATCTACAAGCTTTTTCCACTCATTAGAGTCATAACTTCAAAACTAGCACATCATTTGGCATGAATATTATTTTACACAATATAACAATAAAGAATAATACCAATAAATCCTTCCAAAATGTAATCATCAGCTAACTATAGAACTTCCAACACATGCACCATACATATTTTGTTTCAAGAATATATACTAAGGCTGTATTACTAGTTATCTAGTTCTATTTAATATTTCACCATTTTCCTCTAAAAACATAAGCCTTCATCAAATAAACAACAGATCAGACCGACAACCAATCTTCACCTTTGTAGAACCTAAAACTTGCCAACCAAGATTCCTAACAAAAATAATCTAATAATCTACAACACCAGCTGTTTGCAGTCAAAAAAAAGTAGTACATTACTTGGTATAAATAACATGTTATATGCTACATGACTATATGTAACACTTAATGCCAATAAATCCTTCCAGGATAAAACCGTCGATTAACTATATGTAACACTTAATGCCAATAAATCTTTCCAGGATAAAACTGTCAATTAACTATACAATATCCAACTTGTGCACCTATATCATCAATTGGTAGTCACTAATCTCAATCATGCAGCTTAAATAATCTCAAAAATAACCAATTAAAGCATAGAAAAACTCGCACATTACACTTGGTTCTCAACATATAATTCCCTCCTTAAATCAACACCTCTTGTAATAATGACCCAAAAGTCACAAACTAAAACAATTGTCAAAACATTTCAACCGTTCTGTTCAAATGATCTCACAGATAACGGATTAAGGTATCAGAAACTCCCTAATCAATATTTTGTCCTCAATGTATTATTACCTCTTTAAGTCTACACATGCCACCATTCAGACTTCTTAAGTGCTTCCAATCTTCACTTATTCACAAAGATACATGATAACAACCATCAAAACATCACAGATTTAGCTTCCAAACTTCATCTCAGATGTTTCCCTATATGTAGAATTCTTCATAAGATGACTTAATGTGTTTTAATCCAAGTACCAGATGAAAAACACAGCCACAAACAGCAGATCCCAACCTCTAATAATAAAAATCATCCCACCCATTGTCCACTAGACCATCACCATAAAATAAAGAGCACGCAAAACTTATCACAAAACGTAACTACTAACATTCCATTCCAATAAGCACTACTTGACCTAAACAACTTGATTTGAACTATTAACAAAAAACAAAATGTACTTTCGAAATTCTAAACCATACAAAGTTCAAAATTCTTTCCAGCAAACAATAATATAAACAGCCATAGGCAATTCGGATAAAATATTTCAAATATAGGACAATCAGGAATTCCCCAAGTTGTAATAAGCTTTAACAATCATAATCAGACAGCATGGAAATATTCCTAAACACATCAGCAAAAGACAACGAAAAAAAATAGAAATATAAATACAAGTTAACAATTATGATCTCAATCCTTTGTTTACAACTATAACTATAAGAATAAAAAGAAGCTTCCTTTTCTGGTAACCACAAAACTACACTTAACATCAACAATTACACTTTCCTTTAGTCGAAATGAGACTCTCCAACATTTCACATTCTTAGCATAATTACCCAAGTCTAAATAGAGGTTATGATGGACAAAATATAGTATGTAGTTTTATTAGCAAAAGTGAAGCCGCATATTATTATTTTTATTCATTTATTTATTTTTATTTTTTTAAAATCAGCTTGCTTAATGTTACATATCATGCATATTAACATGTATCATACAAAAAGAAACCCCTCGTCAAAATAACCAAAAGATCAACACGCAACCTTCACCTAGACCACACAAAATTAACAAACAAGATTCCCTTCAAAGCCAGATAATCTACAACAAGCTGCTTTGCACTCATACCTAAAGAAGCACACAACTTGGCACACAAGTTAATCAATATGAAGAACATAATAACAGTAAGTCCTTCCAGAATATAATCTCAATTACACTTTTAAACTAGTACCCCCGCACATTTTGTTACAAAAAAAAATTCGGCTTTCCCACTGTTACAAGTATTAGTTGCTATATCATAAATATCATCAAATTCGAGTCAAAAGAAACCCCTCCATCAAATAAACCAAAAGATCCCCACAAAACCTCCACTTTCTAATCACACATACTCTGCAGCCTAAATTCCCTTCAAAACTCCAATGATCCACAACAAATTGTCAACACTCATCCCTTGTATACTGTATAGCACAATACTTGACAGAAAAAAGTTAATCATTCAAACATTTGAACTATATTGACAATTAATAGTCACTCATTTCAATCATTCTGTTCAAAGGATCTAACAGAAAACCCAATTACATATCAGTAGCTCCCTAATTTAAATTGTTCTCAACCTCCTTAAGTAAAAATATGCCATCATTGATCATTCAGAACCTCAAATAAAACACAATAATAACCATTAAAATATAATGGACTTGGCTACCCCATTTCCTTTCAAATGTTTCCAACTATACAAATTTCTTCACAAAATTACTCCAAGTATGCTTTCAAAATAAAATTTTCACAGCACACATAAAAATAGCCACTAGAATCTTAAAGGACCAATCCACTATCACATCATAAGTAAACTCAAAAGCAACATACCATCATATTCCTCTCAAACTTAAACCTCTGAATCAAAGAAACCCAAAAATCAACAAGAAAACTACTTCATGGTTCATATATGGGAGACTTGAATATTCAATCATTGCAATAAGCTTTATGCCTTTATCTATAGTAATTGGATAGTATGATATATTTCATAACATAATATCAGTTTAAAAAAATAATTATAAATGGGAATACATTTCAGCGACTATAATCTATATCATAACGTCTATGACTATAACTATATTTGACAAACATTTACATTTAAGTCGACACAAGACTTCTGCATCTCTACATTTTACAACTGTAACAAACAGACACATAATTTATAATTGTCTAACAAACATATACAAGACTTGAGCATCTCAAATTTTCCTCGATACTAGCTAGTCAAAACCAGCAAATGTCGGACAAAGCCAAATAGTTGCAAAAGCAAGAGTACCCCAACGCATTTTGTGACAAAAACAATCTGCTCTTACTGTAATAGATCATGCATATCATGGCCGAAACCTCAAAAACTTCTCAATAAACGTGGATATTAGCCTTCAATTTAGGAATTTCTTAACTGCTTTTCACCCGGAAAAATAAAAATTACCGAAATGTTTACCATGGTCCCTAATACCCTCGCCTTTTATCAGTTTACAACTTGCACCAATTTCTTTAACTCAAGCTTACCACGACCATTTATGGCAACATATAATGATCATATATAAATCCAAATGGCATTATTTGACCCCGAGATATATCCCCTAAAATCTCAATACCAGGCTCCGGAACATTCAAAATTTCTCAAAAAGCGTAGACATTAGCCTTCAATTTTGGAATTTTTTTGACTTCTTTTCGCCAGAATATAAAAATTGCCGAAATGTTTACCATGGTACCAAATACCCTCCGGGAGTCCAATTGTGTGGGTGCAACCATCCAATTAGCCTTAAAACGACCAATTTACCAGTTTACAACTTACACCGATTTCATTAATTCAAGTCTACCACGAACATTTATGACAACAAATAATGATCATATATGGTTCTAAACGATATTATATGACCCTGAGATGTATTTCCTAAAATTTCAAGACTTTTGGACACCGGGCCCTGAAAACTCCAAAAATTCTCAAAAAACGTAGATATAAACCTTCAATTTTTGAATTTTTTGACTTTTTTACGCCCGAAAATAAAAATTGCTGAAATATTTACCATATTAATACCCTCCATGAGTCCAATTGGGTGGATTAAACCATCCAATTTCCCTTTAAACGACCAATTAATCGGTTTACAACTTGAGCCGATTTCATTAACTCAAGCTTAACACAAACATTTATGACAACATATAATGATCATATATGGTTCCAAACGGCATTATATGACCCCGAGATTTATCCCCTAAAATCTAAAGACTTTTCAACCCCGGGACACGAAACCTCCAAAATTTCTAAAAAAACGTAGATATTAGCCAACACTTTTGGAATTTTTTACTTTTATTTGCCCGGAAATAAAAATTGGCGAAATGTTTACCATGGTCCCTAATACACTCCGGGAGTCCAATTGGGTGGGAGCAACCATCCTATTTGCCTTTAAACAACCAATTTACCGGATTACAACTTCAACTTGCACCGATTAAATTAACTCAAGCCTACTACAAACATTTATGACAACATATAATGATCTTATATGATTCCAAATGACTATTTGAACCCGAAATGTATCTCCTTAAATCTCAAAACTTTTCGGGGGGCCTCAAAACATCCCAAATTTCTCAAAAAGTGTGGATTTCAATTTTGGAATTTTTCGACATTTTTTCGCCCGAAAATAAAAATTGCCGAAATGTTTACCATGATCCCTAATACCATGTGGGAGTCCAATTCGGTGAGTGGAACCAACCGATCTACCTTTAAACGACAATTTACTGGTTTACAACTTCCACCGATTTTATTAACTCAAGCCTACCTTGAACATTTATGACAACATATAATGATCATTTATGGTTCCAAACGGCATTATATGACTCCGAGATGAATCCCCTAAAATCTCAAGCCTTTTCGACACCGGGTCCCGAAACCTTTAAAATTTCTCGGAAAGCATATAGATATTAGCCTTCAAATTTGGAATTTTTTGACTTTTTTTCGGTCGAAAATAAAAATTGCCAAAATGTTTACCAGGTCCCTAATACCCTTCGGAAGTCCAATTGGGTGGGTAAAACTAGGGGTGAGCATGGAACGGGTACCTGTACCGTTAGTACTAACGGTTCGAGTACCCGAAAACCAAAATCACTAAAAGTGATACCCATAACCGCAACAGATAAATTCGGGTACCCAGAATCCGGGTACCCGGATTTTCAGATCGGTTATCGGGTACCCAATAAGATATCCAATAATGATAATTAAACTTAATTATGTAGTTATTATGATATAATTTACAACTAATTAAAAACAATACCATATGTTCTTTACCAAATTATTAATAATATTACTAATCATTGAAATTATAAATTGATTATGAAGTAAAATAAAAGTTTAGATTTATATTAATAGATTTAAGGAGAGAAAAAAAGGAAAAAAATGCTTATCGGATCGAATCAGCTAACCGTTAATTTTAAAATGATAACCATAACCGATAACAAATTATCGGAACAGGTACCCGAACTGTTATGGTTATCGGAACGGGTACCCTAATTTTCGGAACGGTTACGGATCGATTTTTCGGGTTTTTGATTTTTCGGGTAGTTTTGCTCAGCCCTAGGTAGAACCATCCTATTTGCCTTTAAACGATCAATTTATCGGTTTACAACTTGCACCGATTTTATAAACTCAAGTCAACCACGAACATTTATGACAGCATGTAATGATCATTTATGGTTCTAAACGGCATTATAAGACCCAAAGATGTATCCCCTGAAATCTCATTTCTTTCGACACCGAGCCCGGAAACCTTTAAAATTTCTAAAAAATCATGGATATTGTCCTTTAATTTTGGACTTTTTGACTTTTTTTCGCACAGAAATAAAAATAGGCGAAATGTTTACCATGATCCCTAATACCCCCGGAGTCCGATTGGGTGGGTGAAACCATCCAATTTGCTTTTAAACGACCAAGTTACCGGTTTACAACTTGCACAGATTTCATTAAATGAAGCCTACCACGAATATTTATGACAAAAAAAAATGATCATATATGGTTCCAAACGACATTATATGACCCCGAGATGTATTCCTTAGAATTTCAAAACTTTTAGACACAAAGCCCCCAAAGACTCCAAATTTCTAAAAAAGCGTGGATATTCGCCTTCAATATTTAAAATTTTTGACTTTTTTTTCACCTGAAAATAAAAATTGTCGAAATGTTTACCATGGTCCATAATACCCTCCCGGAGTCCAATTGGGTAGGTGGAACTACCCAATTTGCCTTTAAGCGACCAATTTACCGACTTATAACTTGCACCGATTTCATTAATTCAAGCCTACCACGAACATTTATGACAACATATAACAATCATATAAGGTTCCAAGCGGCATTATATAACCCCGAGATGTAAACCCTAAAATCTTAAGGCTTTTCGACAACAAGCCCCAAAACCTCAAAAATTTCTCAAAAAGCTTGGATATTAGTCTTCAATTTTGGAATTTATAAACTTTTTTCGCTCGGAAATAAAAATTGCCTAAATGTTTACCATGGTCCCTAATACTCTTCGGGGGTCCAATTGGTTGGGTGGAACCATCCAATTTGCCTTTAAACAATCAATTTACCATTTTGCACCGATTTCACTAACTTAAGCCTACCACGAATATTTATAACAACATATAATAATCATATATGGTTCCAAACGACATTAAATTACCCCGACATGTATCCCCTTAACTCTCAAAACTTTTCGACACCGGGCCTCGAAACATCTCAAATTTCCCAAAAAGCGTGGATATAGCCTTAAATTTTGGAATTTTTTCACTTTTTTTCACCAATAAATAAAAATTGTCAAAATGTTTACCATGGTCCCTAATACAATCCGACAGTCCAATAAGGTGGGTGGATCCATCCAATTTGCCATTAAATTGCGAATTTACTAGTTTACAACTTGCATCGATTTAATTAAATCAAGCCTACCACGAACATTTATGACAACATATAATGATCATTTATGGTTTAAAACAGGGAGATGTATCTCCTTAAATCTCAAATCTTTTCAACTCTCGAAACCTAAAAAATTTCGCAAAACACGTGAATATTAACTTTCAATTTTGGAATTTTTAACTTTTTTTTCCCCAAAAATAAAAATTACTTTAATATTTACCATGGTCCCAAATACCCTCCGATAGTCCAAATGGGTGGATGGAACCACCAATTTGCCTCTAAACAGCCAATTTACCAATTTACAACTTGCACCGATTTCATTAACTCAAGCCTACCACGAACATTTATGACAACATATAATGATTATAAATGGTTCCAAACGGCATTATATGACCTCGAGATGTATCCCCTAAAATTTCAAGGCTTTTCGACACCGGGCCTCGAAACCTCCAAAATTTCTCAAAAAGCATGAATCGCCTTCCATTTTAGAGTTTTTTCACTTTTTTCGCTCAAAAATAAAAAATGTCGAGATGTTTACCATGGTCCCTAATACCCTTCGGGAGTTCAATTGGGTGGGTGGAACTATCCAACTTACCCTTAAACTACCAATTTACCAGTTTACAACTTGCACCGATTTCATTAACTCAAGCCTACCACTACCATCTATAACAAAATATAATGATCATATATGGTTCCAAACGGCATTATATGACCCCAGATGTATTCTCTAAATTCTCAAAGACTTTGCGACAACAGGCCCCGAAACCTCCAAAATTTCTAAAAAAGCGTGGACATTAGTTTTCAATTTTGGAAATTTTTGACATTTTTTCGCCAGAAAATAAAAACTGCCGAAATGTTTATCATGGTCCCTAATACCCTCCGATAGTCCAATTGGGTGGGTGGAACCATCCAATTTGCCTTTAAACGGCCAATTTACCGGTTTACAACTTGCACCAATTTCATTAACTCAAGCCTACCACAAACATTTATGACAACAAATAGTGATCATATATGGTTCCAACAACATTATATGACCCCAAGATGTATTGTCTAGAATCTCAAGACTTTTCGATACTGAGTCCCAAAACTCCAAAATTTCTCAAAAAGCGTGGATATTAGCCTTTAATTTTGGAATTTTTAGACTTTTTTTCGCCTGGAAATAACAATTGCCGATATGTTTACCATGGTCCCTAATACCCTTCGGGAGTCCAATTGTGTGGGTAGAATCATCCAATTTGCCTTTAACCAATTTATAACTTGTACAGATTTCATTAACTCAAGTCTACCACGAACATTTATGATAACAAATAATGATCATATATGGCTCCAAACGAAATTATGACCCCCAAGATATATCCCCTAAAATAATAATACTTTTTTACACCGAGCCCCCGAAACCTCCAAAATTTCTCAAAAAACGATGCCTTCAATTTTGAAATTTTTTTTATTTTTTTCGCCTGAAAATAAAAATTGTCGAAATGTTTACCATAGTCTCTAATACCCTCCGGAAGTCTAATTGGGTGGTTTGAACCATCGAATTTGCCTTGAAACAACCAATTTACCGGCTTACAACTTACACCGATTTCTTAAATTCAAACCCACCACGAACATTTATGACAACAAATAATGATCATATATGGTTCCAAACGGCATTATATGATCCTGAGATATATCCCATAGAATTTCAAGAATTTCGACACCGGGTCACGAAACTTCCAAAATTTCTCAAAAAGCGTGGATATTAGACTTTAATTTTGTAATTTTATGACTTTTTTTTGCCCGGAAATAAAAAATTGCCGAAATGTTTATCATGGTCTTTAATACCCTTCGGGAGTCCAATTGAGTGTGTGGAACCATTCAATTTGCTTTTAAATGATCAATTTATGGTTTACAACTTGCACCGATTTACCGGTTTACAACGGCCAGTTTAATTAACTTGCACCGAACCCGACTTGATCCGAAATTGACCCAAACCCGATTTAACCCATCAAAACCCAAATTTAACCCGACTTGTTACTAACCTGACCTGAATTTAACCCAACCCGTTCCTAACCCAACCCGAATTTAACCCAACCTGTTACAAACCCGACCCGAAATTAACCCGACTTGTTTATGGCCTGACCCAAATTCAACCCGACTTGTTATTGACGTGGCCCGAATTTTACCTTACCTATTACTTACCTAACCCAAAAATTCAACCCGATCTGTTACTAACTCGACTAGAAATTAACACTTGTTATTGACCCGACCTATATTCAACCCAAAGTGTTCCTAACTCGATTTCAAATCACCTTAAATGAAATTTAGACCACCTTATTATTGTTAATCGGAGACCAAGTCAGTCCATGCTAGCAAAAGAAAGAGCATCATCCTCAAATTTAAGAGTTAATTAACATATTAATTATGCCAAAAAAACACAAACCTCAACAAATACAAGTGTTCCCTTCAAAAGACAATTGATCTACAAGCTCTATCCATTCCTACAATAGCATGTTAATTGGCATAATTAATATGTTATACTTTATAAATAGCACTCAATACCCATTATTACTCCCGCATCAAAATCATGAAGTAAAATACATATTCAATCACAGCATAACATAACTACGTTTAGTCAACCCATCTTATTATTTAGACTATCAAACAACAAAATATAAAAGCCATAAAAGACGTTATGGACTAGGCTTCACGAGTTATTCTAAAAAGTTTCCCGAGATACAAACTTATTCACAGTATTGATCGAAGCGTATTTTCAAAAGCGTTCTATAAACCACTTATACATATAGCCACTAGAACCTCAAAAGCCCCATCCACTCTTATAACATAAATAACCACAAAATCTATACATCCAAAAAAATGTAAACAAAGGCTTCTACTTGGACCCGAAATTCAGGTCAAAATTGAGTTTTTTTTCATAGAGAGGTGCTGTACTTAATATTACTTGCCTTAAAATACCTTGCTCTCAAACAAAATTACTCCCTCAAACCTTAACTTATATATTTAACAGGAAATAATCATCAACATTACTCATTCACCAAAGATAACAAATATATGGCAGGCTACAAACCAACAAAAACTGCAAAGGTAGCAATTTTACATCCTCAAATCAACAACTCCCCCAATTACACCCAGAAGTTACTCAAAATCACTACCCATAACAAAGATTAATTTAATTGTAGACTATAAAAACAGATACTTCATAACTAGCTTCCTATTCCAAAACATCCCAATATAACGCCTCACATTATTTTTGTAGCCCAAAATGGTCATCATTCCAAATCCAAAATGACAACACAAATTGAAACTAATTAAGAATAAAGTCATAGTAACACACAGTTCAGACAAAATTCTGGAATTCACATTCATCATGAATCAATAGAAACATAAAAAAATAAAAATTAAAACCTAAAATGTAAATAAAAAAGAACTTCCAAATACCTTTTAGTGAACTCCTCGAACTTATACTTCTTCATCATCATCGACTCCACAAAAATCGGCTAATTGTACCAAATTTGCCTCCGATGAAACCCTAACATTTTCGTAACAAAGACCGAACTGACACATTTCCGTCGCCTCAACATGCCAATTACAGAATTTCTCCCCAAAATGAGGGTTTCGCAGGAGGCGACCAGGTACATTACAGTTACACCTCGAAATCAAATTAACAGTTATTCATTGACAAAACCTGCTAAATAATCTGAAATTAATTCCGAAAACGTAAAAAATTGATCGAAGATTTCATTTGGAAATTATAATCTAGGGTTAGGGTTTTGATCGGGAAATGCTAATTCTTTGGGGGAATGAGAGGAGAGAGAAAATTGAGCACAGCTTTTATATGGTTTATATGGCGGTGAATGTTTCGCGGTACACGCGTTTTCTGTAATGGAATTTTATCCATTTTGATTTTGATTTTGATTTTGATTTTGATTTTAACATTTTAAATGGTTAAATCCATCGTTCTATAGAAGCAAAAATTTTGGAAAAAAAAAAGGTTAGTGAGTTTTGTGTCCTTAAGAATTGGACACAAACCTTACTATGTTACGGTGTATTCTCTAAATAAACTACTTCGTATATATTTTAACAAAATCTTTGTATTCAATTTTTGGCTCATTAATTAATACCATCATAATTTTTTTTTTTTTTTTTTCACAAAATCATAATATTTTTTAAAAACTTTAACAATTTTATTTTTCTATTTTGGGATTTCATCGCTGGTACCCTCAAAGATTTGACTTTTATCAATGGTGCACCTCATTAAGTTTTCATTATCAGCGGTGCCCCTAATATTTTCACCTAATTGCTACAGTGATCATATGTTATTAAAACGTTAACTGGGTTTTTTTTTGCTGATTTAATGGGTTAGGAAAGTGTAAATACTCAAATGCCCCTACCCTAAAAACTCCCTCCAAAAATCAGTTCTCCTTTTCCCTCTTCCCTCCTTTTTTTTCAATTTTTCCCTCTTTCCTCTGTCTCCCATTTATTCTCTCTGCTGCTTTAAAATTCCCTTCTTCTCTTCTCTTCATTCCTCTTATAATCTCATACATTTCAATGTCTTCTTCTGGTCAGAAATTATGGTCCAGTCTTTCCTATTTGATTACTTGACAATGTTGTACAAATTCCAAAGAAAGTATGACCACAAGAATTTTTACAAAATAATTCACAAAATCAAGATCGAAGTTGAGTACTAACCTTAATCCGCAATTTGTCAAAGCAATTCTCCACAAATTTTGCTTCAATTAGGGCTTTCTTGCGAGCTTAAGAACAGGGGAGAGAGTATGGAAGTTGGACGATAAAATTTTTTTGCCTTTTTTTGTGGTAAATGATGTTAGTTGGGCTTGGAGGGAGAGTTAATGACTGGGGGCATTATTGTAAACTCACTTGCTGACATATTCCACACAAAATACCCACACTTAACGTTTACTAAAAGTTTTAATCAAATATGATCACTGTAGCAACTAGGTGAAAATATTAGGGGCACCGCTGATAATGAAAACTTAATGACGTGTATCATTGATAAAAGTCAAATCTTTAAGGGTACCAGTTATAAAATCCCTTCTATTTTTGTCCGACCCAACTTTTTTTTCTTGTACATACATAAACGGACTTGGACCTGTGTTGCATACACATTTCTTTTTTTGAATAGATTTTTTATTTTAGCATTGATTCCAAACATATTGTAAATCAATTAAGTTCGATAGAGTGTTGTTGGAATCTCAAGGTAATGCCAAGCATCTTAGCAAGTTAAGTTGGGTCCGGGAGATAGTATTACTGTATATTGCTAGCTTCATCCATATTCGATCATTTACGTACGCCATGTTACCTAATACCTATTGATGCATGAAAATGACATAAGAAAATTAGGTAAAAAAAAAAAAGCTTCATTTATGTTATTTTTGCAGTTGAAATGCTTCATGAATATGACTACTAAAAGCCTAAAACCAATTGAACATGCACCTATATATTTTGTAGGCCATATTTGACATACTATTCTTCACGTTATTGTTGTTTCTTGTGTTTATGTTCAAATTAAATTGACATCATAGATTCACAAGTAATGTTCATAGATTTTCATATTGAATTATAAAAAACTACAGTAACCTATAAATCTATAATACATTCATCACAGTAGCATGCTATAGTATTTTAAATGATTAATTGTAACCTTTGGTGGTTATTGGAAACTTTAACTTGTTAAACTACTAAGCAATAAAACAGAAATTACTTATCTCTTGACGCATGAACCAAAGTGATAATAGCCGCGTCGTGGAGAACCACTGACCTAAAAGACGATTCCGCGCTACCTCCCGGTGCAGTAGACTAGAAGCGGTCGTCCTCCAGGATAAGCACGGCGCCGGAGTTTATGTGCACTCACAAACCCGACTAGAACTCAGAATACTTGCCCAGAAAACAAAACAGAAAGAACTCGTGTTTAGATAATTTTAGAGAAGAGAGATAACTGATTGTGTTGTGTATATTTGACTGGGAAAAGCAACAAGTATATATAGGCATTAGAAGGGAGACATGAAACGTAAAACGAGGGACGAATCTGGCTAATAAAACGACCATATTCACTCAACTAGTCAACAACGGAAGCAAGAAACAAGGAATTAATTAGTCAGCTACAATCAAGGGATTAATGACTGACTTAGTTCTGTAATCCCAACAGTCAGAAAAGAATATTCCCAACAGACAAAAAAGAATATTATGTTTAACAAAAAAAAGGAAATAAAATTTCTCCAAAAAGATAACAAGGACCCACGCCCGCGCATTGCATTCCCCAAGACCCAAGTCCCGAGCCCGGCTCGGCTCGGCGTGCGCGCGCTTGTGTGTGTAGTAACACTTAACTCCCACTCACTCGACTAAGTAGTGTTAAGACACTACAATATAAAAACAAGGAAAAACCTTTCCTCCCAACTAATGTGTGATTTTCCCCTTTCATTTGTTTTTCTCTCTCTCTTGTTTTTTCCCCAACTCTCTTATTTTATATCAAGAACTTCCAACAATCCCCCACAGGTTCGAAGATATGAAAAAGAAAGGAAGGAAAAAATGAATTCTGGGCAAAACAAAACAATTGCATAAGTGTCAATGTCTCGCGACTTGAATTAACACATAGTGGACATCAAGCTATGATCCCTCACCTACCAAGTGACTTTCGTCTTAAACTCAATAGGGAGTTAGGAACCCGTCACTTTGAGCCACACAATTGAACATGTATAATATTCTAAAATTCCGCGAATAAAGATGACGCATTATACTGGCCATACGTCCAGCCTGGATGCTCATAGGTGCTCTAGAGTATAAGCCAACGAAATACTCATAGGAAGCGGCCACACTTCCACACCTAAGTAGGTGAACTCCATCAAGTGTGAGCTACAACACATCTCCAAAAATATGGATATGGGTTCATTAAGAGTCATATGCTCAACCTCCTTCTCATTTGTAGCTAAGCACAACAAACATCTAGAGATGGTCTAATAAAAATAAAAATGTGCTTCCGAATTATTATATAATGTTCCCCTTTGAACTCATGGTGAGTAGGAGTTCACTATTTCACAATTCATACAACGAGCTTTAGCCCCATCTCTTCCGATGTTTCCAAAACTAGTTTTTTTACATAGGCCTTTAGTTAACGGATCCGCAATGTTCTTTTCGGACTTAACATAGTCCAGTGATATCACCCCTTCAGACAACAGATTTCTGACGGCTTTATACCTCAGACGGATGTGTCTCTTCTTCCCATTATAGGCATGGTTGTGTGCAACAGCAATAGCAGCTTGCGAATCACAATGAATTGCAACTGAAGGAGCTGGCTTCCCCCACAGCGGAATATCTGCAAGCATGTTCCTCAACCATTCTGCCTCATGACCTGCCAATTCAAGAGCAATAAACTCAGATTCCATAGTAGACATAGCAGTACAAGATTGCTTACAAGATTTCCAGGATACAGCTTCACCACCAAGGGTGAAGACATAGCCACTAGTGGAATTAACTTCATCATTATCGGATACCCAGTTGGCATCACAAAAACCTTCCAAAACTCCTGGAAATTTGGAGTAGTGCAAACCCCAATCCACAGTACCCTTAAGGTACCTAAGTGTAGACACCCATTTGTGTCTCCCCAAAACCAAACCCAGTGATGAGTACCTTTCACGTTGAATCATAATCGAATGAAACGAAAATGTGGAAAGGTCGAGTGTTGCGGAAAGTTTTATTTCTTTTCTCTTCTCTCTGTTTTTGAAAACTTTATTTTAAGAAAACAGCCAATCCAGTTTGGTTGGTCCATGATATGGGTCCAATAGTGGTGTAGTTGGATGGGGCTTGCAAAGACCTTTTCAACGATATATTATAAACCCAATTCCGATGAATATTGAGGAATTTATGGCCAATTTACTAAACTGTGCCTGGTTTGAGTTTTAAGTACGGCCCAATGATCTAGGGGAGAGCCTAATATAATTTATCATTCCTAATGTAATTAGGAATGGTTTTGGTCTTCTAGAACATTCTAGAAGGTTTTATCATTCTTAATTCAATTAGGATTCTTTAGAGTTTTAATCAAGATCAAATAGCATTTTCGACTGAAATTATATTATTTTATCTTCCAGCACGGGAATTTTATCAGATTTTTGAAAACGCGTTAAAAGCCGGTTTGGCGTCCAACCCCAGGCCTTGGCGCCAGACGCCAGCCATTGGCGCCTGGCGCTAGCCACTGGTCCTGGCGCCAATGAGCCAGGGCTGGCGCCAAGTTGGTTTTGCGATCTTCAGACTCTGTTTTGATAAATTATCTTTTTTGGATGTTTTTCTCTATAAATATCGTATCAAAAACTCCGTTTGGAGGGAAGGATTATCATCTATCATTCACCACTTCTTTTATTCTTAAGTTTTAATAAATTCCGTTTTCATTCATCATCTACAATCATCAATCGTCAACAATTAGTTTATGAATCATTAATCTTTTAGCATTCTTTCTAAACTTTGCTCTTTAATACAAAATTCCGCATTCACAAGATCTAGAAACACCTAGCCATATTCGAAGTTGCCTTCGCCCTAGACGTGAAAGGTTTTAATTTCTGAGGGTTTGGTCCCAAATTTCTCTTTCAATTATTTAATTTAATTGTTTTGATTATCTATTTTCCTTGAAGTTACTAACGTGTGTATTTTGTAATTAGAAAGAGATACGAGGCATCTAAGTAAGTACTTTAATGGTTTAATTGATTTCATGATGTAGATATCATGCTTAGATTGTTATTTATGATATTCCTAGTATTATGTCTAGGGTGTTTTTAATATCAAGTATGATGCTTCCTATGATCTTTCTAACATTTATGATTATGATTGATTTATGATTATTTATTATGTTGCTTGATATGCATAATTTTTATATTGTTATTGCTTGATCACCTTTTATTGCAGGTTAAAGGGAATTTGTATTTGCAATCACGCTTAATAAGATAATTAATAATCCTGTTAGGTTAATTGTGATTATAAATTCAAGTGATCGCCAATAATAGTTTATATGTGCATTAATATTCAACCAACATAGATTAAACAGGTTTAGGGTTAATCCTATTGATTGCATGTTAATCAGAAAGCGCACATGAATACGAGCAGAATAAAGTAGAGGCCTATTATTAAGGCAGGTTCAATCTCTTTTAGGTTGGATTTGTACCATCATCCCCGAACCCTTATTTGGTTCATGACCTTATGGAGTTGACGATCTCTTGGATCGTTAAGGGGTGTAACCTTCACCTTGTGAACGGTGTTCCTTAAAAACTTGTTGGCGACTCTTTTGCTCTATCTTCTTCCCTTTTGGACGCCACCGTACTTTAGTGTATGATCACAGTGGGGTTCAAGCTAGTGGGATTTTAAAGGCTTGAAACTATTCCCTACACTAAGCAACCTCCTAAGAGCAATCCAATGATCACTGCTTGGGTTATGAGTGTACCTGCTCAATCTACTAACAGAATAAGCAATGTTAGTTCTAGTGTAGTTCATTAGAAACATAACACTACCAATAATTCTAGCATACTCAGACTAATTAACTGAATCACCATTATTTTTCTTTAGGTGGAAACTTGGGTCATATGGAGTCTTAACTGGATCGACATTAAATGAGTCAAACTTTTTAAGAAGCTTTTCAACATAGTGTGACTGATTAAGACAGATGCCTTTTGGAGTCCTTTTGATCTTTACTCCCAAAATCACATCTGCCTCACCCATGTCTTTAATTTCATTTCAAGATTCGAACTCAAAAACTGTTTTGTCTCATTTACTCGATCCAAGTCAGTCCCAAAAATCAACATATCATCCACATAAAGACAAATAATTACACAACCATGACTATCATGCTTAAAATAAACACAAGAGTCACCTTCATTAACATGAAAACCATTACCAGTCATAGTCTTATCAAATTTGTCATGCCATTGCTTTGGAGCTTGCTTGAGCCCATACAATGACTTGACTAACTTACAAACCTTGTTCTCTTGGTCTGGAACAACAAACCCTTCAGGTTGGACCATATAAATCTCCTCATCCAAGTCACCATTCAAAAACGCAGTTTTGACATCCATTTGATGAACAACACGATAAAAAATGCAAGCAAGAGCAATTAAAGTTCTAATGGTTGCAATTTTAGTAACAGGGGAGTAAGTATCAAAATAATCAAGGCCAAACTTTTGAGTAAAACCCCTTTAATTTTTTCCGAAAGATCAATTTACAAGTAATGGGCTTACAACCTCTAGGAAGTTCAACCAATTCCCAAGTGTTATTATTGAGAATTGATTGTAATTCACTATCAATTGCTTCTTTCCAAAAAAACAGCATCAACTGACCTCATTTCCTCATCATAGGTTCTCGGATCATCTTCCAAAACAAATATATGCACAAAATCATCATCAATTAAGGAAGATTCAGATAAATAGGAAGTAATAAAATCAGGACCAAGACTGTTTTCCTTTCTTGCCCTTTTGCTTCTCTTTGGCTCCAAAACAGAATCACTATTAGTAATAGGAGCACTAGCAATAGGTAAACTAACAGAACTACTAGCATGTAATCCACTATCATTAGAAGGAGACATTTTCAAAGGAAAAATGTTCTCAAAGAACTCAGCAGCACTACCTGTAAAGTTAGCTTCTAAAACAACAGCAACAATAACGTTAGAATCCTCAATAAGATTTTCTTGACTTTGCCCATTGTTCTTCTTCTTGACCCTGCAATCCTTAGCCTTGTGACCAGTCAAACCACACTCAAAACGAGTACCCTTAAACTTGTACTTCTGAACCTTCCCTTTAGGCTTAAGAGAACTGTCATTGGCTTTGGACTGGTTGTTGTGTTTGGGTTCAACAAGATTGGCTTTGGCTGAGGAAGAGGAAGGAAAAACAGAAGGGGTTTTGTCTTTGATACGGTTTTCCTCCTCAATTTTGAGGTGAGCAGCAAGTTCCTCTAAGGTTAGGTCTTTCTTTTTGTGCATGAGTTGGTTACGCAAATCCTTCCAAGAGGGAGGGAGTTTCTCAATTAAAACAATAGCAAGGGTAGTATCACAAATAGACAGACCTTCAGCAGCCATATTAATACAAACACTCTCATAAGCATGAATCTGATCAATAATAGGCTTATCATCAACAACATGAAAACTTAACCACTTACAAACACAATAACGTTTAGTACCAGCATCATCAGTCCCATATTTTTTCTCTAAAGCATCCCAAATATCCTTAGCATGATAAAAACCCATATAAATATCCAACAGACTGTTTGACATATAGTGCAACAACATGCCCTTACAGGTTCTATCATCCTTAGCAAACTTAACATCAGTTTCAGACAAATTATCCTTATCATCAAGTTCAATAATATCATCAAGAACATATGCAACATCAATTTGCTTCAAATAAAAACGCATCCTAACAGCCCAACGTTTATAATTCTTTCCATCAAGAGGTTCTAACTTAGACATATCAGGAATCAGAAACTTGGAAGCCATAATCGTCTTTTAGATTGTTAAACTACTAAGCAATAAAACAGAAATTACTTATCTCTTGATGCGTGAACCAAAGTGACAATAGCCGCGTCGTGGAGAACCACTGACCTAAAAGACGATTCCGCGCTACCTCCCGGTGCAGTAGACTAGAAGCGGTCGTCCTCCAGGATAAGCACGGCGCCGGAGTTTATGTGCACTCACAAATCCGACTAGAACTCAAAATACTTGCCCAGAAAACAAAACAGAAAGAACTTGTGTTTAGATAATTTTAGAGAAGAGAGATAACTGATTGTGTTGTGTATATTTGACTGGGAAAAGCAACAAGTATATATAGGCATTAGAAGGGAGACATGAAACGTAAAACGAGGGACGAATCTGGCTAATAAAACGACCATATTCACTCAACTAGTCAACAACGGAAGCAAGAAACAAGGAATTAATTAGTCAGCTACAATCAAGGGATTAATGACTGACTTAGTTCTGTAATCCCAACAGTCAGAAAAGAATATTCCCAACAGACAAAAAAGAATATTCTGTTTAACAAAAAAAAGGAAATAAAATTTCTCCAAAAAGATAACAAGGACCCACGCCCGCGCATTGCATTCCCCAAGACCCAAGTCCCGAGCCCGGCTCGGCTCGGCGTGCGCGCGCTTGTGTGTGTAGTAACACTTAACTCCCACTCACTCGACTAAGTAGTGTTAAGACACTACAATATAAAAACAAGGAAAAACCTTTCCTCCCAACCAATGTGTGATTTTCCCCTTTCATTTGTTTTTCTCTCTCTCTTGTTTTTTCCCCAACTCTCTTATTTTATATCAAGAACTTCCAACATAACTTAGTTATTGTTTAGCAAAAAATCTGACTGTTAGATAAGACCAGGCTCAATGAGACAACAATTAGATTAATAAGAGTGCAAATGGCAATGCAGGTTTTGGAAATCAAGATGGAAGATATGCAACGAACGAGCAAAAGGGAAAGGGGAGAATAGACATGAAATGGTGACGCAAAAAAACCCTAGGAATAAGGGTAAAAATTGTGGTAACAATGAATCCACCAATCCACTAGGTTGTTAGGTTAAAACAAGTACTATTTAGGTTAATAATTTCTCGTAAAAAAAAAAGGTTTACAATTGAATAGTAACCATGCTAAAGATTCCTAGTGATTGCTAACTGCTATGAATAATAAGGCTGGAGTATTTGTGATGTTTTTGTACAGTGATAATTCCCTATTTATAGCACAAGAACTATCTTGGTTTAAAAAAAAAAAAAAAAAAAAAAAAAAAAAAAAAAAAAAAAAACTATCTTGAAAGGCTTCAACAGCTCCATTCCAGAATCTGGAGCTAGTGGGCTGAGGTAGTTCCTAGTTCCAATTCGCTTAAGTACTTGAGATTGGATAGCTGATCGTGTGATAACCTGTAACCTGCAACCTAACAACATGCGAACAACTGAACAAGTAAAAATGTAATGAAAATTTAGGTACAGCAGTTATAAATTTCATTTCATAACTTGTTGGAGAGTAGATTTGATTATATTGAATAATACATCTATTTATCGTATTATGTAAGGACTTAATTACAAATTGATAAAAATATTACGAGCAATTATTTGCCACTTTATCACATATTTGTGCTAATAAAAGTAGGTTATTAATGGAAAAATCTCATTAAAGAGTTAAATTAGTTGGCTTGAACTGAATTAATTTGACTTTAGCATAATTAGTACTTAAAATGGAATATAATAGGGCCCGTTTTTGTCTAAAAATTAGGCAAATACAAGTCGCAATTCATTGAAAGGGTGCACGCATGGCAGGGTTGAAGGGGGGCACGTTATGCATATTAATATATAAGGAGTTTGAATTTTGTAATATGAATATGTTGAAACCCATTGTAGTCCACTTATGAGTGTCCCACATTGGAGAAAGAGGAGAGATGGTTTCACTTTATAAGGTAGAGAAGTACCTCCTACTATTGCCAATTGGTTTTAGTATGGAAGCTCCAGGTAGAGGAGTACCTCCTACTATTGCCAATTGGTTTTAGTATGGAAGCTCCAAAGCCTTGTTTGTGGACCAAACTCTCCTCCTCCTTGTTCGGGTTGCCCAGACCCATTTCAAATTGTTTCTAAATTTAACATGGTATCAGAGCCCAGGTTGTGGGTCTCTTCTAAAAAACTGGGTATTTAATCGCTACTGGATAAAGATTTACCTCGACAGGATGTCAATGACACTCATAAGTGAGGGGGAGTGTTGAAACCCATTGTAGTCCACTTATGAGTGTTCCATATTGGAGAAAGAGGAGAGATAGTTTCACTTTATAAGGTAGAGGAGTACCTCCTACTATTGTCAATTGGTTTTAGTATGGAAGCTCCAAAGCCTTGTTTGTGGACCAAACTCTCCTCCTCCTTGTTCGGGTTGCTCAGGCCCATTTCAAATTGTTTCAAAATTTAACAGAATAAGATACGTGAACTTTCAGCCAAAAGTAGTGCAATGTTGAAGCACCAATTAATCAAGATTAATTTATATCTAATCTCTAATCTCTAATCACTTTTTAGTTTCCTAGTTATTAGGATCCCCATTATTCCCTCCATAAGAAACACCTCTTGTTGTCCTAGCTCCCTGCATTAACGCCCTATCTCTCCTTGTTTGTGTATGAGATCAAAAAGGGTGTTATTACGTGTTAATTCATTATTAGGGTGAATGTTCATCTATTAAGAGTATTATATTATTGGATTATTTATGATGATATGTTCGTCCATGTATTGCTAAATTTAAATTAGCTTTTAAACGATACATGTAGTGCAAAATTTTGCTTGTGCGCTCACTTCAAATAATAATGTTTAAATACATGTGAGTACTATGACTACGTGAGTATGTGACTTACATTACATTGGACCCTAAGAGTGAGGTTTATATATACTACGTAGTTCAAGTGTTTAGAGCTTCTCTTTCAGTTTTAAGCAGTGGCGGACTTGGGCTTAGACCTGGTGGGTAAAGTGACTCACCAGGCCCAAAAAAAAATTTTAAGTTATTTTTTGAAAAAAAAAAAAAAATGACATTTGCTTTCGAAATCCCGAGTTTCTGTCTTCTTCAAACAATCAAACCCTAGCCTTCTTCTCTTCGCGACTTCGCCTCATCTCCATTCTTCAGTTCGCCTCTTCGCTTCGTCCCAGCCAGGCATCCACCGTTCTCTTCGCCTGGTGGTCGGTGGTCGTGGACTCCGTCCTCTTCGTGGCTTTTCGCATAGTCGCATAATCGCATTTCGAAATCTCTACTCGCTAGTAAGTTGATTTCTAATTTTTATTTTTAATTTCTAATCTTCAAATTAATTCAGTCTAATTAGTTAATTTTATTAAACTTTGGTTTAAACTTTGGTTGATTTGTTAATTTGTAGTTGGTTGTGCTGCTGAATTGGCGAATTGTTGTCTTGCTGAGTGCGTGCCTGAGACTTGAGTGTTGCCGACTGCCGTGCTGCGGTGCTGGCCGACTGGCCGTGGCCCTACTGCAGTGCTGCTCCGCCTGCTCAGCTGCTCGCTTCCGCCTGCTCCGCTGCTCGCCTCTGCCTAGCAAGGTAGGTAATAAACTAATCATCAATTGATTCTTTTTTTTTTGTGAATTTTTTATCAAATTTGCATTACTTGTCTCTTGAACTTATGTGAAATCTGTTTTGTGTAATTGTGTTTTGTGTAATATGTTTATGTGATTATGTCATTATGTGAAATTGCTTGATTTAGTTGAATATTTATTCAAATAATTTTTCTGGGGAATATTGCTTGATTTAGTTCAATATTTATTCAAATTTCAGAATGAAGAGAAAACGTACTCCAAATGAAATGCAAAACATTACTAGCTTCTTTGCTAAAAAGAATACTACTCCAACTTCTCTTCCACATCCAACACAAAATGAACAAACTATAACTCCACCTCAAGAAAGTGAACAACTTTCATCTCCATCTCATTATTCAACTCAAAATTCCCCTCAAAATGAACAAGGCCAATGTTCTCCTAATGCCCCAATCTTTGGAGAAAGATTAAGTGAACATGAATTTGCTAATCTTCCACAAGATCCAGGAAAGAGGAGAAAAATGAGTCAATTTCATAAAGATGATAGAGATTTAGTGAGAAGAATTTACATTCAAAGAAAGCCTTGTCAGCCCAAAGACTTTACATTTCCTCAAACTTCTATTTTTGGCAAAAATCGTCGCTTTTGTGCTAAGTGGTTTGATACTTGGACTTGGCTTGAGTATAGTGTGGAAAAGGATGCTGCCTATTGTTTCCCTTGTTATCTATTCAAGGATGAAAATGCCTTTGGAGGTGATGCTTTTGTTAGTGATGGTTTCAAATCATGGAATCGATCGGATTTAATAAGAAAACATGTCGGTAAACACTTGAGTGCACATAATAATGATGTTTTAGCTATGGATTTGTTCAAGAAACAAAATTCAAGCATCACACAAGCCTTGACAAAACAAACCGCTGAGAGTACAAATGCATATAGGACGCGACTTGAAGCTTCAATTGAATCTATCCAATGGCTTTTACTACAAGGGTTGCCTTTCCGTGGTCATGATGAAAAAGAAAGTTCCTTAAGAAGAGGTAACTTTCTTTCACTTTTATCCCTTATTTCCAAAGGTAATCCTGAATATTCTAAAGTTGTTTTCAAAAATGCTCCTAGTAATTGTCAACTTACTTCTCCTAAAGTCCAAAAAGATATCATAAATGCATGTGCAAAAGAGACCACTAAAGCAATGCTTGAAGATATTGATGGTGGTTTGTTTTCTATCCTTGCTGATGAGTCCGCTGATGTTTCTGACAAGGAACAATTGGCTCTTTGTTTGAGATATGTTAATAGAAAGGGAGAAGTGTGTGAGCGTTTACTTGGTATTGTGCATGTTGTAAACACTGCTTCTTTGACTCTCAAAACTGCTATTGAATCCTTATTAATGGAGCATTCTTTGTCTTTCTCTCAAGTACGGGGTCAGGGTTATGATGGGGCAAGTAATATGCAAGGTTCTATTAATGGCCTTAGGATTCTTATAGAGAATGAGTGTAAAGAAGCTTATTTTGTCCACTGCTTTGCTCACCAACTTCAATTAACTCAAGTTGCACTTGCTAAAAAGAATTCAGATTGTGCTTGGTTATTTGTTGATGTACTTGCACCTCTCTTGAATTTTGTGGGGGGTTCACCAAAAAGGAAAGATTTTCTTCGTGAAAATCAAGCTCAAAGAGTGGTGGATGCATTGTCTCTAGGTGAACTTGAAACGGGTTCAGGTTTAAATCAAGAACGTGGATTAGGTAGACCTTGTGATACTCGTTGGGGATCTCACTTCAAGACAATCTTGAATGTACTTGATTTATTCCCTGTAATCCTTGGTTCTCTTGAGGATATTGCAAAAGTATCTGATACAATAGATTCTAATAGAGCTCAAACACTTACAAATCTTCTGATGTCCTTTGATTTTGTGTTCGTGGCACACTTGATGGTTAGTATATTTGCGATAACAAATGCTTTGAATGTGGCCTTACAAAAGCACGATCAAGACATTGTGAATGCAATGGCCATGGTTAATGTAACCAAGACTAATTTGCAAAAAATGAGAGATGAAGGATGGGATTCTCATATGGAAAAGGTAATTTCTTTTATTGGTGACTATGACATTGCAGTTCCAGATATGGAGGCTAAATATGTTGTTCCCGGGAGGAGGTTGTTTAGAGGTAAATGCCCACAAGTGTCTAATCTACATCATTTTCAAGTTGAAGTTTTTTTTGGTGTCATTGATGTTCAATTGCAAGAACTTGAAAATCGATTTCCCGAAATAACTAAAGAACTACTTGTGTGTATGTCTTGTTTGAGTCCTGTGGATCGTTTTTCTAAGTTTGATAAGGAAAAATTGATTAAGCTTGCAAAATTCTATCCTAATGAATTTCCAAGTTCAGAATTGATAGTCTTTGGTCATACACTTGAGAGTTACATTTGTTCTGTTAGAGGAGATGAAAGGTTTTGGAATTTGAAGGGTCTTAGTGATCTTTCAATCAAATTGGTTGAAACGGGATTGTCTGAAACTCATGATAGGGTCTATTTACTTTTGAAGTTGGTGTTGCTTCTTCCTGTTGCAACGACAAGTGTGGAAAGGGTATTTTCTGGCATGAAGCAAGTGAAAGACAAACTACGAAATAGCATGGGAGATCAAATGTTGAATGATTGTTTAATTACTTATTTGGAGAATGATTTGTTTTTGAATGTTAGCATGGAAGATATCATGAATCGATATCAAAACATGAAAACTTGTCGAGAACTATTGTAATAAGTTTGCATTACTATTTATTTGTCTTTTGTAGTATTATATGAACATTTGGTTGTATTTTGTATTGTTTGAATATTTGGATGTATTTTTTAGTACTATTATTTGGTTGTTCGGTAATTTTTTTTTTTTTACATACTTGATTATCGATTGTGACCCACCAGTCGGAAATTCCTGGGTCCGCCACTGGTTTTAAGAGATCTTGGAATCGATATGATTCTCATTACTTGCTCTAGTATATCTAATGTACTTCATACAATTTTGCTCATATGCTCGATCATTTCACATAATACACGTATCTAACAAGCCAAAATTATGTCTCGAGTATGCCTGCCTATTTCCATATAATTTGGATATATGTAGAAAATGTTAGGTCACGGCTCTCATAGTAGCTAGGTGGTTACTGGTTAGTTTTGAGGGGTTGCTTTATGTCACACTTATACATTAAATTTTATGTTTGGTCATTTGTAAGAAAAAAAAAAAAAGGAGAGTAACACATTGCCAATTTCGTATCAGTTTCAGACTATTAAAGCACAAGCGAGTTTTGCAGTTAGAATTTTGGACAAAATGTCGACCTTACACAATATATGTGCCTGTGTCTCATTTATGGTACCAACAGTCCTACAGCTATCATAGTTTATAAGCTAAGGTTGAGGGGTTTAATTAGGCCATGTTTGGTAAATGGTTTTTTGGTGGCTTTTTGGTTAGCTTTTAACTTTTGTCTTTTTTATGAGGTCAAAAAACCAAAAAATGTGTTTGGTAATTGGCTTTTTAGCCAGTGAAAAAGTTGGCTTTTAAGCCAAAATGAAAAAGCTGCTTTGAGTAGCTTTTTTGTTGGCTTTTGGCTTGTTGGGCCACAAATTATCTAATAAACAACCAACTACCAACAATTAATTTACCAAACACTTTTATAAACAGCCAGCTTTAACCGCCAATTTCAAAAGCCATTATAAACAGCCAAACATACCAGCTGGTCAAACAAGCCAAGTGAACCAGCCAACTACCAACATCCATTTGCCAAACAAGGCCTAATCTCGCCAATTGTAGCTTAGGAACAACAAAGTTATCCCTGCCATACATAAAATCATATATACGATCGATGACCGTATTTCACTATTTCCACAAATTTATCAAACGGTTTGAATTGATTGAGCATAGCATACATTAAGTAAACATTATTCTAAATCCCTTTACCAGTTAACCACTAATTATGTGTTCGATGTTCAGTTGTCTAAATCAACTGTTCTTTTCAGCTTATTTTCAGTTCAATTAGCTACAATAAGTTTAATAGTTCAGGTCAGCTCAGTTCAATCAATCTGAACAGGCCAATGGCTTACTGGAGGATAAGATGACTATGTTGATCTATTAATACAGCCGGCGCGAATTAATTCCACTTTAAAGGAGGGGTGGACGAGATTCGAACCCGTGACCTCTATGTCACGTTGGTTCCGATACCATGTTAGAGGACCAACTCAACCAAAAACTTAAGCTGATGGTTGAGGCCCAGAAATATGTTATATACTCTATCAGTTATACTTCGTATTATATATATTGTGAAAATGTCAATGTTATTTACTTTAACTGTTCTGCTGCTGGACATGATTTACCATACATTTACAAAGCATAAATGCAAAAGGCTTCTAGCAACTTAACGTAGCAGTTAAATCAAAGTCACACTCAAAATAAGTAAACAACCTTATTTATTGATTTTGGAATTTATGATTTACTTCGCATTACTTTTTGGTGGCATGGATAACTTCGACCAGGACGACCACATTTTTGCCATTAACACGTTTGAGTCGTACGTTTTGGTGCCATTTTTAGATTAGTGGATGTTGTTTTCTTTTATGTCAGCAAATACGTTTTAGTATTTATTTTCCTATTAACTGTCAAAAATTTGTGACAAAAATTCACTTCAACTCGAACTAATTGGTCAAAGATTAATTAAATTTAAATTTAATACTTTGACGAGCATAAATTGAGCAAGTTTTAACACAACTCAATAATTTTGTGTACAAATTAAAACTTTGTAACTTTTAATTGATCCAGTTTGAAATAAGAAATTGTTATTACCTTTCAAAAGTGAAAGTTGACAATTTCAAACAACATGAGCAAGAAATTTTTGAGTCAAGTCAAACAACACTAGCTTAGCTTGTTATATACCCCTCTATGACTACACCAATTTCTTCATACTATGAGGCTATATGACCATGAATCTGAAAAATTGGTATGAATTAACTATTTTCATAACATTATTTTTTTCCCCTCTTTATTCATATTACTTAAATTTTGAATTTTTATTGATTTAATTCTTTAAAAAAAAATTTGCATTTTTATACCTACATTTTGATTCTTGAAATCGTCATGGGTTATTTAGCTCTTATGTCAACGATATTATTAATATTACTCTGTAAGAATTATATCAAATGAATGCAATTAATTTTTTTTTTTTTTCGATATTTGCAAAGCTGAGCATCGCCGAGGGATTATCTAGATATGATTATGTAGCAAAAAAAATAAATTAATCATTTATGTAGCAAAAAAAAAAAAGTTTGAGCCATATAATATAGATTAATTGATGACCACTCAACAATAATTGATTAATGAAAAGGAGAGAAACATTAGTTTTGCATGTTTGATAATTTATCTCTATTCACATTTGGCATCTCGATCATGCATGATCTAATAGCTTAATTACTTACATAAACTATATATCAAATTTCAACTGTTATTTATCACAAATTAACCTGGCAGTTGGTGTGCGAGTTGTATATTTAGACCATAACAAATACCTCCAAAAACAATTGAGGAAAAAAATATAGAATGTTTGGTGGGAAATTTCATCCGACACAATCTAACTCAACCCCCAAATATTGGTATATCATACTCTTTAAACCATAATAGCACATAATTAACTACAATATGATACGTACTAGACTTCTTCTGTGTGATAATGACCTACAATATGTACACTATTTTAGAATGTTTGAAAAAAAAATTGCGAATTCTTAGAATTTATCTTTGGATTATTCCCTTAAAAATATCATTTTATCTATGTTAGGAGACAGCATGCGAGAGTAGGAGTCCTTGGAGAATGTTTTAATTACTATAAATAGTTTTTTAATAAAATTATGTATCTCATATTCTTAATTACAATTAGTTGGTTATAAATACAAGCCTGATAACTTGAATGCAAACAACATTAAATTATATGGAGTAATATACTACCACAACTAAAATCGCCAACAATGTGTACATTCATGATCTTAATTAAAATTAAAGATAATTATTTGAATTTGGAGGAATTAGAGATTTGGATTCGAATGAATAAAGAAAAAGCTTATGAAATTTAGTGTCTGCAAAATCAAAATTTTCCAATTATTTTAACTCGTTTTTCAATGGTTATGCTAATTATTGTATATACTTAATCTTTCATTGATAATTATTATGCAAAGTATTCAATAGAGTCATCGATACGTGGAGTAACTAAACGATATATACATGTCAATTTTAAATATAACTAGACGATATATACATGTCAATTTTAAATACCTATTATATATAAATTTACGAAGTAGAGCCAAGCTTAATGATTAAAAAAACAACTACATACGATGATACGAAATACCTATTATATATAGATTTACGAAGTAGAGTCAAGCTTAAGATCTAGTCGCATTATATTATAGTAATGTTTATAAAACTCAACAAGTATTGGGTAGTTAACTAGTTACTCACACCAAAAAATTCTCTACAAACCACGAAAGTATAAAAAAAAACTCATTGACCAAAATATGAACCGCATGCACGCGTTACCCAAACTATTGGGTAAAGTATGTTAGTGAATTTCACGCTAATTTTATGCAAATTAGTGGGTCTAACCAAGCTTCTCATAATTTATTTTATATAATGCAAGTTCTCTAATTAATTATTTACTACATAATTAGCCCACCAAATCATCAATCTATCATATTAATCCACCGCTAATATTACTTGCGTATACTCTACCTTATTATTATTTTGTCTTTTCTTTTTTACCCCTTTCTATTTTCTGATCACCTATATTATCATACAAGTACATGTTATATATATACCCTCATATAATTCTTATTCACCCTATAAAACGCTCATTTCTCAATATTTCTTCTCTCTATATTTATTCTTTCTTTCCTCCTTTTTATATCTTCTCTTCTTTTTTAACTTCTCTTCTGTTTTTCTAACAATGGAGTTAGATAGCATTTTGAAGTTTTTGGAGAACAAGGCCATTTTAGTCACTGGTGGAGCTGGATTTCTAGCAAAGAGTATGATATCGCTCCCCATCTTTATTATTCATTTATACGTTATTTAGACGTGTCAGACGGGTTGGTTGACTTGGTTCACGTAAAGTTAAAAATGAACTTGAATTGAAGTGTTTTTTTAAACTACCGTTTTACTAAGTTTGGAAATATGATGGGATTTTCTTACCATCGTATTGGTATCGAGTCGAATTTTGACAGGTCTAGTTGTAACAACCGTCTTTCTTTTGGGTTTGTAGTATTTGCAGAGAAGGTGCTAAGGTCTCAACCTAATGTGAAGAAAGTTTATCTTCTACTAAGAGCTGCTGATAACAAATCAGCTTCACTAAGATTGCAAAACGAGGTAAGGAGTATATTTTTCTATAAAATTTAGCTTGTTTTTATAAAGTTTAACATGAACATTGTGCTACTTTTATCTAATTACTGTATTTTTGTCTATTTAGCACGTAAACAAGGTTAGTGAGACATTGAGTTGCTAGTGTTTTTCAAGTTTTTGTCTTTTAATTTCTAGAATTAAATTTTTTTTTCCCGTAAAAAGTTCCTATAGCTAGATTTTTAATCATAAAATGAAGCTCAATATATTCTTCATCAATGCGTCACATTAAGAATTATATTTTGCAAGTTGGAACACATTTTTTTTTTATAATATGGAGTAAAAAAAGAACACCAAAACTTTCCTCTTTTAGTTTCTTTTTGGTCCAAATGAACTCCAGGTATTATAAATGATTGAGAATGAGATTTGAATACATGACCTATACGGCTATACACATGTCCTTAGTGCATATCACTTGGCCAATACCTTGCTCATATGTTAGTATGTTATTGTACTAACATGTTATTTATGTTGTAAACTACAATATGTACGATTATTTAAGGAAATATATCTTACGAGTATAAAACTTTAGTACGACAAATTACATACATATATACTCCTACTTTTGCTTACTTAATGGGTGTCTTTATTGGGTCAGGAGGGTAGTTGGTTTCAGTAACTACTACTGAGTACCAGTAAAAATGGAAGAAATTATTACATATGCTATAAATTGTTTTTTTTTTCCTTTCTTTTTTTTTTTTTTTTTTGTTTTAATAATTTTTTTTTATTTATTTATTTTGGCAATTCCCTGAAATCTGTTATTATTTGGAGGTTTTTTCAGGCTAAAGTGTTAGGTTGATATGATTTGCCATTGCAGTCTAGAAATGTTTGAACTTTGTCACATCTTTCTTTCTTTCTATTTGTATGAATAAATAGTGTCTAACAATCTAACCCTAGCTTAAGAAATTGTTATTTCTTTTTTGGCACATTGATTACTATATTTTTAACAAAAACCAATTAATGGTATAATGCAAGCAACTGAATTCTTTCCACTAACTCACGAACGTGATTGTTCACTCACTTTATCCATATATGCAGTTCTGTATGATAATAGTCATTAAACTATCCTAAAATTGTATGATTAAGGATATAACATAAAGAATTCATATCATATATACAGAATAGCTGTTTTTTATAAAACTAAACTCATCAATCATGTATAACTAATTAACTATAAGTGTGCATATAAAACAAAAACAATTACGATTTTATATTACGGAGTATATTAAAGGTTAACACCTTTCAAACGTATACGCTAGATCAAAAGTATATGTGTGACTATATATAAAATAAATATCCAGACGGAGGTGAGGGTTCGTGATTATAACATAATAATTCATAGATGACCTAGCAAAAAGTCTTGCATGCTTTTTTTTTTTTTTTTTTTGCATGCTTTTCTTATTAATTTACAAACAAATTGTCAATAAAATAGAGTAAAAAAAAAAAAGAAAGTGAAATTGGAAAAGAAAAGAGCAATGTAATGACCTAAGTACAAATACTTTTTGTGTTTATTAGGTGATTGGAAAAGACTTGTTCAAAGTAGTGAAGCAAAAGATGGGGGCAAACTTCAATACCTTCATACAAGAAAAGGTGACAGTGGTGCCAGGTGATATAACTTGTGAAGACTTGGCAATCAATGAATCTAAATTAAAGGAAGAATTATGGAGTGATGTTGATGTTATTGTTAACCTAGCTGCAACTACCAACTTTGATGAAAGGTACACTTTATTAGAAATATATATAATTAAGTAATTAATTATGTTAGTACTTCATTATTACTCTATATTATTTTTTTAGGGAAGTTGTATTGAAATTATTGTTTTTAAATAACATACAATATGTTTGATTATAAGTGAGATTTTATTTAATTGAAAATGACCCAAGTAGTGTATGTCTAACTTCTTTATCCATAAAATAACCTAATTTATCCCTAAAGCAACCCAATTAGCCGCTGGTAGCTACTTAATACGAGTAGTTAACAATTACTTAAACCACCGTGTTATTCTTATTTGGTTAATAAACTAGATCCGAAAAATTACTAAAAAAGGGACGTGATAGTTAATGCAGATGTGAACGTTTTTTCTTCGTTTACCCTAGCTTGTTAAGTGGCTAACAGTTCGTGTTAGAAAATTAAATTTATTTACGGAATGATTATTATAGATAAATGATTGAGATAATTGAAAAAAAATTTACAGGTATGATGCTTCGTTATACCTTAATACTTTGGGCGCCAAGCATGTACTGGACTTTGCTAAGAAATGTAAACACTTGGAGGTGCTCGTCCAAGTATCGACTGGTTAGTACAAAAATTGAGTTTATTTTCATATCATCGTTACTTTTCTAGGGTTTAAATAACATAATCAATATTTTTGATCTTATACATAATAATTAAATTATACTTCGTATTGAAGATGATATAAAGGGGTACATGTAAATTAAATATTAGTACGTACGTGACATGGTTAAACACAAGTCACTTATTAAGAGTGTAAAATGTGTCGGGGTTAAGTCTAAAATTAAAAAGTTCCGTGTTTATTGATACACTATTTAAGCTAGCAATCTTAAATCAGACTCGTGCTGACCAATATTAGAGGTGATAATTTTGATCAGCTTATGTTTCGGGTGAGACGGCTGGACTAGTAAAGGAGAGTCCTTACTTCATGGGAGATACATTGAATGGGAGACCTGGGCTAGACATCGAAGCCGAGAAGAGACTTGTTGAAGACAAATTGGCGGAGCTTCAAGCTGAGGGAGCCACGGCAGATACTATCAAGTTATCTATGAGGGACATGGGCCTTGAAAGGTATGTCAAGACTAACTTTGAAATAGAAACATAATGTTAGTTTTAGTGTTATGATTTAACTGACATACTGTATGTTATATTCCGTAAATAATTTAATTGACTTTACTATAACAAGGCGTGAACAAGATAGCTACAGAATACACATGTCAAGAGTTGAGTTAAATAGGTTAGTGTGTCATTGGCCCGCTATCTACACTTTTTAATTAGGAAGTACCTACTATATAATGTAACTTTCATTGCCGCCTAATAAATGAATTCTTATGAACCATTGGAAATTAGCTTTACTAAGGCTACTAACTACGACTGACTGACTATCCAATGTGAGAGAGACACTACAAGAAATGGATGAATATTATGGTTGATCAAGTACAATGAAATTATCTTAGTTATTAAAAAATATTATACAACCCATTTTTAACGTGGTGCTCTTATAAGTTAGTCCATTTGACCCAAAAAAACACTCATAAATAGCGTGTTTATGGTGCAAACAAAAAGAGATTGAGGGAGTATTAATCAGGATCCGTATGATAAACACAAATAGGTTGAGTCGTAGAATGTCTACAATCTTTTCTGAGTGCTGACATTATTCAAATCAGCTTCAACTTTAAATCAATTGGCTCAGCCATTTCTACTTTCAAAAAACATTTTCTTTCCCTTTTTTTTAAGGCTAAATTGGTACTCATATGGCTCATTTACACTGTTTTAAATCACTTCTAGACCAGTAACCAACTACCAACTGCTTGCCTTTTCACATTCTTAGATTGTGGTCTTAATGTCTTATCTTCATTCAATAATAGTATTAATTCCACAATATGTAACATCCTTTTCTTTATTCATACACAGATTTACTCATAAATATTGTCCTATATCATAGAGATCATACCAAAACACTTTCCCCCAAAAAATGATGAATAAGACAGTTTGATATTAACATTAATACGAGAAAGAAGGTTGTACTATTACTCTATAAGGATATATACATTTAATAATGTTGATGATAGACCTTGTAATTTCACATCACACCACAACATAACTCTATTCATAGATTGAGATGTGACCTAGACTCGTAATGGATCATATGTAACACTAGTCACTTTTTACCATAGTTTGGATAAATTTCGAACACAGTATTAATTTGTGTTTTTAAACCGGATTACCATGTTCTTTGTAACAGCAGTACACGCACCATCTTTTCGTGACAACACACCACGAACAATGTCGAACATATACACAAAACTATAATTATTACTTCGTGTTAACTAAATTTGTGCTTTACTAATTAATTTATCAGGGCAAAGCACTGGGGATGGCCAAATGTTTATGTGTTTACAAAGGCGTTAGGAGAGATGGTACTACTCCATGAAAAGGGAGACATTCCTGTTGTTATTATTCGTCCTACCATCGTCACCAGCACTTATAAAGAACCCTTCCCCGGTTGGGTCGAAGGTATTAGGTAATGAACTTTTTCTTAAATATTATGGCAAATGCTAGCAAATGCCCGAGTCATTAGATACAAACGATACATACTCGATGTTATACTAAATACTGACTTTTGCAGGACAATTGACAGTTTAGCTGTTGCTTATGGTAAAGGGAGGTTGCCATGCTTCGTAGGTGACCCCGACTCGACTGTTGATGTGGTAAGGTCACCCTAAAATGATTAAATGAGTAATCTATAGTCCTATACTAATATATAGTAACAAGTATAAACGTATTCAGTATATAATGCATGCATACGGAATGATTATAATATACAAAACTTATATACGGTCTTGTGTTTTAAGAGTATGATTTGTAGCCAACTCAATGTGCAGATTCCTGCTGATATGGTAGCCAACTCAATCATAGTAGCAGCCATGATTCATGCAAATCAACCTGGAAATCCAAGGATATACCAAGTTGGATCATCAGTAAGAAACCCGACTTCATTGACAACACTTCATGAAGTAGCCTACCAGTATTTCAGGAGGCATCCATGGATTAATAAGGATGGAAAACCTGTCATAGTTAGCCATGTCAGGGTCTTAGGATCCATGGCTAGCTTCAAGCGATACCTTACTCTTCATTACTTATTACCCTTGAAGGTACTGCGCTTATCTCCTAAAACTTTGTTTCGATCAAATTCAACACGTAATAATGTTCTTTATATGATCATGGAGCATATGGAGTTATAAACCCAGGCTAGTTATCCAGTACTTGCAGAAATTACTTATTTAAAATGATGTTGGCCATCTTTTTTTTTTTCTCCCCAATTTACAATAATAATAGAGTTGGTGTTAATTTGGTATAAGTTTTCTCAACAGGCCCTCGAAATAGCGAACATTGCATTTTGTCAATCCTTCAAGGGCACATTTCTGGAACAGAGCAGGAAGATCAACCATGTGATGCGGCTGATAGAAATTTACAGACCATATTTGTTCTTCAAGGGCTTGTAAGTTACACTGAAACAATTTTATAGAATTATACTCCCTCAATCCAGAATTAATCGTCACATTTGTGTTGTAAATCAACTAGTAATGTGACAACAAATATTCCCAATGAGGCAGCACTATAGACTTTATTTATGTTGCACAAAACTGTTTCTAAAAAAAAATGACTTACAGAGTTTGAAAATATGTTGCAGATATGATGACAGCAACACTGAGAAGTTAAGGATGGCAGCAAAAGATAGAGGATTGGAAACAGATATATTCTACTTTGATCCTAAAGCTGTTAACTGGGAAGACTACTTCATGAACACTCATCTTCCTTGTTTAGTAAAGTACGTCTTCAAGTGAAACTACTCGCAACAGCAGCAGCAGCTTCATTAGCAATAATTAAGCAGAGGAAGAAAGTCGGTCCAAGTGTTTAAAACAAAGAAAATTTATTAAATTTATTTATTACACAAATTTGCAATATGTTTATTAATTATGTGCTTACTATATAGTTGGGACTGTAATCAAGTTACTATGCCGGATCACAGTCTAATCTATTATGTAATTGGTGTTACAGTCCTAGAGATTTGGAAGTAATTCACCTATCTTTTGGATCATTATGACATTATTATTAAAATTAATATATATATCTATTCATCTATTGCCCTCGAAAAAAGGGTACCTATGAATTATTCTGATCATTTACCTATATATTGTGACAATGTCAATATTATCATTATTTGACACATGAAGGAACCAATTGTGCATACAATTTTCAGACAATAATGAATTCAAGCTTCTCTTTGCAACAGAATTGTGCAATATTGAAATTTTAATGACTAACAGTTAATCAATAACAAAAACTCGTTTATGGTGACAATATGATATGCAATGAGACTAAAATTATTGGTTATTTCTGCAATATATATAGAGTGTAGATATGTTAACAGGTAATCTAGCTTTAGATTTCATAAATCAAATAAGAAAAAAAAAAATCATCTTATACCCCACTACTCTAGTATTGTATAGTTGCAATCAAGGCCTCAAGGGCATCAAAGGATTAATAACATACCTGTTAATTATATAATGTCATTTAACTTGTGATATACCACCAAATAAGTACAAGCAAATTTCAACAGTCAGACAAATAATAGCCTGCCTGAAAGTTTCCCTCTTCAAAAAATTGTTACAGTCAGGTCAAAAAAAGATATACCGTGCATACTTTATGTGGCTGTAAATTGTGGGTAATGATCTATTTCATAGCCATGGAGAAGCAAAAGGAGCCGTGCAATGGAGTAAAAATAAAATAAATTGTTACTGATGAACTAATCCAGTCTGGAAGGAGATGGATCTCTCTCCTTCCTTTTACCAGTCAGGGATGCAACCCCATTTCCAGAACTGTGATGGCCTCCGTTGCTGCAATTTTTTGATGTAATATGCATTGACTCACCCGAATTGGAAGAGTTGCTAAAACTACTCGGCCTAGTGATGCAAAGCCAACTTCTTGAGAGCTCGTCGGTGTTTTCACTGGCTATTGGGATATGCCAAGATCCATTCTCTGATTCCTGCAGAAATGATATGAACCAGAAATCTATAAGCAGTTTGAGCAATTACATGATCCAATTAAAAAGGTGTAAAATATTACAGAGTAGGTGCACAATCAATGAAAATACTATATCACAATGATCACCCCTGGTGCCAAAAATGGACAGAAAGCAGGTGAAAGCAACTGCATAATATTCTCTCAAAAAATGGCAAGAAGTCGTACCAATTTCATGTTAAGGTTAATAATCACATTCACGAACAATTTTAGTAATCCAAGTTAGATTAAGATGATCTTTAAATGAAATAAAAACTAGGAACACATATCCCATCATACAGCAGGTGATAGCTTAGTTCCCAACACTCTCCAAAACTTGCCTCAGATGTATACCTTTGGTATCACTGGTGGGTTCTCTTAATATGGCATCTTATGGGATTGCCCTCTGGCTCTGAATAATCTATGAGCTCTGACATCGATTGAATTTACACGACATTTCTAGCCTTCATAAAGAGCACCTAAAGATAACCCTTGAATAGCCAATGGGATCTCCTAGCATCAAACACCAATTGTTCCCATATAGGAAGAGCCAAAACTTTTTTACAATTATGTTATCCAACACTACTAAATCTCCATATATGCACACAAAATGAACTAAAGCCTTAGGCTAAAAGCCTTCTAGAACTCAGGTACAAGTCGTTTGCAATTTCCATTTGGCATTATAGAATTTTAGATATCTCAACAAGGTTGTTTCACTTTTAAAAATCAACTTATAGAGAATCCTTGAATAGCTCATTTAGATCAAGTTGCATCTTTTAATTTTGAGATTCTGTGTTGCAACTCAAACCTGCCAAATATAAGCTAATCCCTCATAAAATGCTAACATAGGAAGGCTATTCTAACAGCTCATTTGGCATGACTTAAACTCTTAAAGTCCCCCAACACTAATCTACCTAACACACACATTACGTTTCCTGAACACCTTTGAATGGAAAGGCACAGCTGCACAGAAGCAACATAGTCTTTATATTGTCATTCCCCAAGCTCACAACAAACAGACCTAAAATTACAAGTGACAGATTATGTGAAGATAAAATGGAAATAGGCATAAGGGTTACGAGTGACAAAAGTGCTTACAACCCATCTAATACATTATAATATTATAAGCCCATTTCAAGGTGGGGGGCACTCACCAATTAAAGTCTCTCACCAGGTTTCCAGAAACAAATTGAAACTAGATGGCTATAAACAAAGATGAAGACTCAGTGACAACTCAGCCACATATAACATGTCACTATATATGGGAGTAAGATAAGCACAAGCTGCACAACCAGATCACCAAGGGGCCAATAACATTGAAGATAATAGTTTACTTTTAAGAGGAAAGCTTCACTTCTTAACTAATTACTTTATCCTTTTAACAGTTCAGTCATCAAAAGAAGATTTAACAGAGGTTAACCATCTACACAGACTACACATATTTAAAATCTGGTTCATCCATGGACCCCTTTTCTATTCCATCTCCTACCTCTAAATCCACAACCATCAACTATCACCTTAGCCTCACGAATATCCACACCAACCACGGATGGATAATAAAAAAATAAATAAACAAAAAAAGACTTTCTCCATTAAGGCCTCCATAGACACAAAGCAACATATACCGAAAGCATTTTATTTACTCAGAACACTGCAAAATCCATAAACCTGCCAAAAGTTAAGGTAGATAATAACACATAGCTTCTTTGTGCAAAATCAATCGCCCCCTTTTCAAATTCAAAGTGATATCTTCTCGAGAGTCTTAAATCAGAGATATAAAACAGAAACTAGGCTCTGTAATGTAAACTTAATACAAGAATATGAATATGATCAAAGATGGAATGATGTCTTCTATTACACTAATTCAAAAGCTATGGCATGGGGAGTCACTGCTAACTGGGCTCATATGACCGTTGAATGCATCACGTAAAAGCAAATTATTTATTGATCTGTTGGCTACTGAAAAAATCGAAATCTCATTACATCTTGGTTGCAACTCACAGCTATCACATACATAGATGGAAAGGTTGGAGTTTGATGCTTTTAAGATCAAAAAAACTTTATATTTTGCCCACTATTTGGTTATATAGGTATTTTCACTTTAATAGTAATCATAAATAACAAAAAGGGAGGGAATTATGGAGTGACTAATGAAGTGATCATACTGATCAAAGAGGATGGTCAAAAGAAGGAGATGAAGGGGGGAACTAGGATAAAACAAGAGTAGGTTAAAAAAGGATGACCAATTGACCAGGAACTAATAAATTGGGTTGATGTGATTGTGCTCCTCCCTCTATTTCCTTTCAAATTCCTTAACCTTTTTGATGGTGAACCAAAGTACCAAACATACCAGATTTTTTTGACTTTCCCAAAAAAGAACAAGATTAAAGCTAGAAAATAAAAGTTTGGCTATAATCTCTTTAAAAAAAAAAGTAGCTTTCATGACTGTAATAATAGACCAACAAGGCCACTGCAAAAAGCATCCACAATGTCTGCTAAAACAGATCCACAATGTCTGCTAAAACAGATCCACAATTAAATCGTGATTTAAAACTCTAGCTATAAGGTTTATAACTGACCAAGACAAATGGACCACATTTAACAGATAACCCTGAGTCTCCTACATGAGAGTGGTCACCAAAACATAGCTCACAGAAGTATAAACCTTTGAAACAGCTACGGAGTATGTAAAATGAGAAAACTCCAAATATAAGAAATTCTTACAGTTCACACTCTAGCCCTTTTCCCATCAGTATGCATTGAGCCATCGAGCATGGCAAACAACATTTGACACCAAGCCATATAAAATCCTCTCTAGCACGCCCAATAACATTACCTTTTGCAGTTCCCATGTCGGCAGGACTGTATCCATTATCAGCCTAAACTCAAGCTAATGGTCCAACAACAATTTGAGGACCAACACTTTATGGTTGGTCACATGCAATATATTTATCACCTTCCTGTTGTGAGAGGATTAGGACAACCTATTCTAGACCTATTTGGTTCCCTAGGGGGCTGATTTGGGTCAAGGACATCCCACCCACTCGTCTTATAAGATGTCCTACCTGAAAAAGAGCATGATTTAAGTGCCCTAACACCAATTTACCTAACACACATTACAGTTTCCAAAAAGCACAGTCATCATAATTGACCTAACTACACCTTGAAGATCTCAAATTTGGTCGGGAAACAGATTACCCTCAATAAGGCAGCTTTCTAGGATGGCCAGTCTAATTAGTCATTAGGTGTGACTTATATACTCTAATACCAATTTACTCAAAGCACACATATATGTTTCCTCCAACGTTCTTCCTTGAGTAAAAACCAACCACTAGAGACTTTAAAGTGACCCATATATATTCCCTTTTCACATACCAACAGTAGACTATTATTTCATGCTAACCCTACTATTCCCAAATCCAGCTATTCACTCTCACATGCCAAATAAGACATGAAGGTTTTTTTTAAATCAAAAAAATAAAAATGGAGACCGAAAAAGAGATAAGACCAAGATTTAAACAAATACCTGAATAAGAATAGAGTATGTTGGAGGCATTTTAAGATTAGGAACTCCTTTCCCAAACGTATAATGGACCTACAAAATCAAATAATAGGCTTATTAAAGAGGTGAAAAATGAAATTCTAAAAACGATAGTAAGAAATTTGAAGAAGCACACAGTTTGCACATAATAAGAAACAAGTCGATGGACACACACACATGGACTAGTACAATACAGTAACAAATTTGAAGAAGCACAAAGTTTGCACATAATAAGAAACAAGTCAACAAACAAACACACATGGACTAGTATAATTAACAGGTTCTCTTTCCAAAGGTTAAAATATAGTCATTTCTCAAGGCTATACCTATAAATCTATAATGCAGCAAATAAAATTCTACCACCAATACAGCAAATCACTATGGTTCATTGAAGCAATATAATGATAGTGATACCACATCGAACCGAATTCCTCATAAGGTACGTACTATATTCCCGTAATTCCTTGCCCTCCCTTTCTTTCCTCCCCACAACATCATCTCCATGTGTTGGCAGTTGTTTAGTTGGAAATAACATCTAACTTCCCACCAATAGGAGAAATGATACTTTATGAATGTTACAACATACAAACTCCGGGGATTGAAACTTCCAACTCCACAAATCTAAACAATTGACGCCTAAGCTAACCATAATTTCCTCAAATAATCAGTTCACAAATAGATCAGTTCACGCATGCATTAATTATTGCCATAAATTGGAGTAAAACAAAAATATCTACCACAAATCACAAAAACTGATCTAACAATTCTACCCTATCCCAGAAATCAGCAGTCTCGGTATAGCCAATATGGCAAACTTGTCACTCAACTACTAAAGAAACAAGTACATACTTGATGCCGTTCCTTCCACTGCAGAAAAAAGCTGCTCCCAAGGAGTTCAAAAATATGATCACGCATTTCATCATTTGTGACAAGCAAGCACTTCATCTTTACAGCAGCATAGAGCCAATACCTGAACACATTTAAATGAAAATTTTAGTGGTGTAGGCAAGAGAGATAAAAAAACACTAAAGATATTTTATATAATAATACAAAAGGATCATCTAGCCAATAACAGGAATTTGGAAATAAGTATTGCCAGATGAAATTTGATAAATTTGGGACTCAATCCGTTTAATCAAGGTGTTATCAGTCAGAAAGTAAAAGTCAGATATAAAGATCTTATACTGTTCACAAACAGCACGTTTGAATAATTATACTTAAAAATACAAAAGCGCTAGACTATTAAAAAAATAAAAATAAAAATGAAAAATCCGTCGCAACTCATGAAAATTTAAATCGAAGGCCAAATCTAATAACCAAAAAAATAGAAAATCAACCAACTGTCTCGGTTAATATAGAACAACAATGACGTGAAATGCCCATGCAAAAAAAGTATGGAAATCCTCACCAATCATCATTTGATCCACTAGGTGTAGCATAGAGTATGCCTTGAGATAGCCATTCCTCAAGCAGTTTTTGACTGGAAGGGTTCTCCTGAAATGCTCGTAGACGTTTCTTGTGCAAGACAACCAAAGGCCACCTTTTATTCCTAGTATACAATTCCATTACTACAGCTTCAAGCTGCTCTATTACAATTTCCATAACGAAAGCAAAATAAAGAATTAAAATTAGTTGTGTTATATAATTAAGTGATGTCAACAACAAAGGTACGGAAACAGAAATACAGAAAGAAAATAGAAATGTTTCACCTGTGCGATACTGAACCCTCCCTCCGAAAAATTTTGCTGGTAGAGCCCAATATTTGCTCCATCTACTATAGCCTCATAACCTGAATGGCTATCAATCCACTCCTGCAGCAACATACAAGAGCAACATGAGCTCTAAGAACAGAATAATGAAACGATGCTTAGTGCTGTGAACTACAATAGCTTAAGCTATCTCCCACTAAGTATTTCCATCAGACATTTCAGCAATTGTATATCCAGTTCTCCATGGTTCTTTATCTTTAGCTAGTAAAAATGATAAAAGTAGCTAAACATAACTTACAAATATAAAATCTTTCTCCATTAATATTTTACAGTCATAGCCTCCATTAGATTGTTCAAAGCACTACAATCTTTTCCTCCCACAAAATTTTAAAAAGTTAACAAATCTTAGCACCCAGAGTTAACAAATGTTTTTAATATACTCTAGTAGTGTTATTAGAATGTTTGAGGGCAGAACAAAATCAAGCTAAACAAATGCTAACTCAAAGAAGAAAAAAAATCAAATTTAATGTACCTACAATCAAACAAATCACAATCATTCAAATAAAACCAACAAAGCAAACATAACACTCACCATAAAACTCTTAAAATCAGACTTGATTTCCCTCTCCATAGCCAAACCAGCAATTGATTGCGCAAACCTCTCGGTCTCCCCACAATCGATATCGACACAAACCAACCGCTCCCCACACCCACAACATACCCCATTATAACCAATCTTAACCCTCTTCACCTCCCAAGGTCCCTTCCCTAACCACCCCATCCCATGCCACCCACCCCCACACCTCTCCCTCACTTCCCTCACCTTCCCAACATCCCATGCCTCGACACCAACCTCGGCCGCCTTCGCCCCTTGAAACCACTTCTCCACAACCCCAGCAGTCTCCTCACTCACACCCCTCACCACCCCCCTCAACTTACTCAAATATTCATACACCTTCTCCTCTCTCCCAACTTCAGCACTAACCCTTAAAAGGGCACTCAATTCTCCCTCTTCTAACTTCACCCCATTACCCTTCATATGCTCCTCCACACCATAAGCTTCTTCAATCCTCAAATTCTCACAGTACTTCAACAATGCAGGACCATAAGTCCTCAACCGTGGCGAAACCCCTTTATCCCTTGCACATTTGATCAACTCAAATGCATAATCTGGATCATTTTTGGCAGCTGCAAGGCGCGCAACTTGGGTAATTGTAGCCTCAGTTGGTGGGATTTTATTGGATTGCATATGCTCGAAAACACGAAACCCATTTTCAAGAGCAAATGATTTGTTGGGAGAGGAGAGAGATTCAGGTGACGAACAAAGATGGAGGATTGAATTGAAGTGATGATGAGAGAGACGGAGGTTTTGGGATAAAGCTGAATTGTAAAGAGAAATTGCTTTTTTGAGATCGTTTTGCTTGGAACAAGTACCCAGTTCGTATTGTAGTTGGGTTTCTGGGGTTCGTTTCTTCTTCATTGTTGGGAAGAACTAAAAAGTAAAGAGGGGTTGTTTTTTTCTAGTGGGTGGGGCGAAAAATAGGGAGTAGTAAAAGGAATGTTAAACCTCTACTGATGAAGCTTTGTAAGGTTTTGAGAAATTAGGGGTAATTGCTGCAATTAGAAGAATAAAAATTATCAAAATAAAAGGTCATTGGAGTGTCTAATAAATTCAAAAGGAAAAAAATTAATGTGAATAATTAAAAAAAAAATTGTTAATGTTGAATATACTACGCAATTAAGGAGGAAATAAAATACAAAATAATATTATGAAGGACACTAGTTCAACTTAGGACTTTAGGAGTAATGATCATTGGACCAATTTATTTATTTTTGTTTATTGTTAAAGATCAATCACTTTGTAATAAAAATTTGTGAAAATTTCATGTGTAAAAGTGCATATTAATATGAAATAATTTTTATTTTTTTTAAAAAAAAAAAAAACTCTCCAAGGATTAGTGTACAAAATAGGTGAAATTTAGTCAAATTAGTGTTTTTCCTTATTATATTGAAGACTCAACATTCAATCAATCAAAGCCTTAATCCCATAAAAGTCAGCTACATGAACCAAAAATAAATGTTCTGCATAGCATCCATTTATGAAGACTCAAAATTCAAATTAAAGTATTAAATTGAGTGAATTGAACATAATCAATATAGAAAATTACTTTTGTTGGGATGAGTATAAAGTAGTCCCTTCGTTTCTTGAAGGTAGCCCCTTAATTTCAATTTAATTATCCTCATAATCACATACAAAGTACTGTAAGTGATTTCACATATGCTCTTGCTCATCTACTCAATTCAACCAAAAAGAGGACTTGTATAGCAACTAGAATTATACTCAGAGTATGAAGAAAAAAAAAAAAACAGACAGAAGGCAAACTCTAGGAATGTTCATAGTCAGGCACCGGGTTCTATCAGAATGGGTCACGTGAAATTCGGTTTATGTTTCTTTATTACTAACTCCGTTAGATGTTATGTGCAACGATTTGACATAAAGTTCAGAGAAAAAATGTCTAATTGTTGCACATAACCAGTAATGGAGGTAGTATTAACTTCCCTTTTATTAGATGTCTTACCTTGATGGTGTCCGTAGGGAACAAAAACAAAAACAAAAAAAACAGAACCAGCATTGCCAGAAAATTACATTGTATGTAGGTATATATATAATTGAACTTAACTAGTTTTCCCTACTAGTACAATATAGCTGTAGTATTGGAGCATTGCCTACTAGCTAATGTGCGGCCGCCTTGCTCTCATGGACTTCAATTCATACTTTTCACACTCCACTCCCCGCTATAATTTAGTACTTAATATGTGACTTAATTATATTGGAGTAGTATTCTACCTATATTACTGTTTATTTATAATAATTAGTAGCCGTATTACAACTTAATTGTAAATTCACCTAATATTCATCCAACAAAGGAAGAATAACTGAGAAAGAAGAGGTCTAAATTTCATAGCCCAATCTCAGCATTAGCAACCAAATTTGATTCAATTATCTCATAATTTTAGGGATATCGGCTTAACCACATATTAAAATGCAATCAACACCAAATTTTTCAAAAGTGAAAAAAAGAAATTAGGGTTACGTACTTACGTTGCATAATTGCATTAATCAAAAATTAAATAAAATGACGCAATTATTAAGATCAAAAGATAAAAATTAAAAAATTAAAAAAAATAAAAATAAATAGACGTGTAAAGTCGAGGAATGGAGCAGAAAAATGAATTGAGTTCTCTGTGAATATCTCTAGTTGCTGTAAAGTTTCCAATCATCAAATTTTTAGAAGCAATAGTTGAAAACTTAAGATTTTCGAAGCCTACAAACTTATTAAACTAAATTAGATGAAAGATGAACCCTAGATACTAACATTTAGATGAAAGATGAACCCTAGATTGTGAAATTAAATACCAAAAGAAACAACAACTTACCTCAGAAGCTGCTCAGAAAAAACAGTTAGTAATGGAGAATGATAAGTGCGATGTTGAGTGCGCTTCAATGGAGATCGTCAAGAGCGCTTCAATGGAGGACTGAGAGAGAGAAGGGAGCAAGATGGCCCATTTTTTTTCTCCCTTATTGTTTCAATGGGTTGGAGCCCACTTATAAATGGGTCAAATTCGTCCAATAAATAAACGGTCCGAGACATTATACAATCGCGCAATTATGGATCCTTAAACTGACAGGCCGGACTTTATAATGATTTGAAATTATAAATAAACCTCTTTATAAAAGTATTAACTAGTTAGATCTAGTGCACGATTTTTGACAAAATTTTTATAATGGATAGCAATCTTTAGTTAGTTGTACAGTAATAATATACGTATACATATACACCAAAATCATCAATGTTGGTACCCGCGCAATAACTCCCTTCATCCTTATGTTGTAGATAGTTTGATCGGCACAAGTTATTAGGCAATAATAATAGATCTTTAGTGAGTTCAGAGTTTTTTGTTTTTTAATATTTGGATTTTAACACCTTACAAAAGGCTGAAAATGTTTTTTAACACCCCCCAAAAAAAAACTTTTATTTTAACACCTCCCAAAAATATAAAAGTTGGAAGTTAACACCAAAATCCATCTTCCGTTAACAGAACTGTTAGTGGGGCCCACCCCAACGGATATATTTTTAAAAGATCTGTATATAAGAACCATTCTTCCACGATTCTTGCACGATATATAAGAACCATTCTTGCACGATTCTCCCCCAATGAACGAAATTGTTGTTCTTATTGAATAGCAGCAGCGCATTGCATTGTTGCACGATACTTGAAACAATTCTTTCACGATTCTTCCACGATTTTTGAGAAGAGGAACAGATTGAAGCTGCTGAAACAGGTGAGTGCGGTCAATTGTTCGGTTGTTTGGTAATTATGGTTTAAATTCTCTTCAATTATTATTTGCAATTGTTTCGTACTCAGATTAATGGTTGGATTATGTTATGTACGCATCTAAATGCCCAATTGCGAAATTAGGGTTCGTCAGAAATTGAATTTGGGGCTTTTCGTATTATGAAATTAAAAATGAATTTTGTTGCTGTCAATGTTAATTCGTCAGTGTACAAATCTGACGAATGTGACTGTCGATCTAAAATTGATGCAGATTATGTCGTTTGTTAGCTCTTCCCCTCCTGAGGCCAGAAAATGTAAGTGTGGTGTGCCAATGGCCAAGCTCACTAGCTGGACAAGGGAGAATCCAGGCAGGAAGTTCATATCATGTAAGTTTTATGACCCAATAACAGAAACAAGGGGTTGCAAAGCTTTCGAATGGGTTGATCAACCTGATGGAACAGATTGGCAAACAGGGGTTATCAACAACCTGTTGTTGGATAAGAAGCTGCTAAAGGGTGAAGTTAATGAATTGAAAAGGGAAGTTGATGAAATCAGTGGCCAAAGGAGGTGCCTACTTAATGAAGTTGATAATTTGAAGATGAGATGCAAGGCCTTGAACGCTGACAGGAAGAGAATGAACAGGGAGTGCAATGAAGGGAAGGTGTCTTCAATCAGCTGTTTTGGTTGGGTGGGCATGGCCATTTGTATAGGTTTGTCAATGGGTGTAATTTTCCTAATGGCTAGGGGTGTGTAATAGTAAGCTGTATTAAGTAGTTATAATTTCTTGTAATGACTTGAAGTGTTATAAATATGTCTTTTAATCAACCTATTTATGCCTTGTCTAAGTTCCTATTTATGCCTTGTCTTTTAATCAACCTATTTAAACATGTGAAACATTAAAACATGGGAAATATGTGAAACACTAAGATAGTTCAAGTACAGGTTGACAAAAGAACCTTACTTCAACATGTTTCAATGGCAATCAAAGCCATGCAACCATTACAATTCAATATCTAATTGTTCAAATTTGTTAAGGGAAGCCACTAAAAAACTAGCAAGTTACATAACCAGTCATGAGTACATAATAAAAGTTTGAAATTGTTCAACAGACATAATGTTTGATATCCAGCATGAGTACATCACTGAGTAAGGTTGTTGAGGGATTGCAGCCTGGCCCTTGTTACAACACCTGTGGCTGTTGTAGGCTGACTTGAGGAAGACCTTGTCTTTCTTTTTGGTTGGCTTGAGGCAGGCTGACTTGAGGAAGGCTGAGCTGAGGATGGCTGACTAGAGGATGGCTGAGCTGAGGAATGCTTAGCTGAGGAAGACTGTGGCTGTGGGCGCTTGCTGAATGGCAGACAACCTTCTTGCTCTTGAGGAAACTTTTTGTTTCCTATGCTGTTTGGTCCAGCCCCAATTGCACTCTATGACATGCATATAAAAATAAAAAGTCAATGGAAAAGACACATACATATATAAAACAAAGGGGGAGTTGGTGTAATGCTTGTGTTACCTTTTTAGCAGCCCTAATCTCTTTCTTCTTCCTCTCCTCCACCATCCAAGGAGTGTTCAGTGGGGGTCTGCCTGCTGACTTTATCAGCTCTGTAGCTGGTGCAGCAGGTACTTTGCAAGTCTTGGCATAATGCCTATATCCCCCACAGTTGCTGCATTGCTTCTTCCTCTTGGTACTTGCCTGACCACCTGAAGAAGAACATTCTCCTGGCTCAAGCTTCCTTTTTTTGCTCTTTGGTCTCCCAGGTTGCACCTTAACAGAAGGGGGTAGTGGTTCCCTCATTCTGACTGTCTCCTAGTGCTTTGGGCCAGGCATTGGTTGGACAGCTGGTTCATAAGCAGACCTGTATGTGTCCATGGTATAGTATGGGTCAACAACAGCCTCTATGTCACCCCTCATATCCAATATGCAGGCATAAGCATGAACACATGGAATGCCAGTGAGTTCCCAATGGTAACATGTGCAGGTCTCCTTGTCCAAATCAACCAACACCTGGTCATCCTTCAGCTGCACCTCAAATGTATTCCCTCTGGATGGCTGCACCACACAGGACCTAGCCACAAAGTCTATCCTCCCCAGAACATGCCTCACATATGGCACTAAGTTGTGTGTAATTGTTTTTGAATCCTCCCACTTTTCATTATTCCTGTTCATAATATACCTCCTCATCCATTCCATTTGGGTGAGGATAGGTTTATCTCTGGCAGGCCTAATGACTGCATTGAAAGTCTCACACATGTTGTTCAACAACATGTTGGACTTGCAGTTTGGTGTGAATGCATGTCTAGACCAATGGTGGGGAGGAATGTTGATTAAATACTCATATGCCTCTTCATCGAGGAATTTGATAGACTCCATGGCAATTTCATGCTCAAACTGACATATAAAAGCATACCAGAAATCACACCAAGCATATACAAGCTAACCAATATAAAAACACACCAACAGTCATATAAAAGCATAGGCTAGCTTCAACAATCAATAAACTTACAATGGTGGTGGCCCTAGCTGCTCTCCAAAACAGCTCCTTAAAGGTTGATCCAGTGAAGTTGAGCTTGAAGTTAGCCCAAATATGCCTCACACAAAACCTTTGCTCAGCTTTGGGAATAACATCAGCCATTGCTTTAATCAAACCCTACCAAATGCAGACAAAAGTATAATCATCAGTCAATCACATACATACACATGAAAACTTAGAAATTGAACCTAAATAGTTAAGAGGGAAACAGAAGCATTACCTTTTGCCTGTCAGACATGATGGTCAGCCCAGCTCCTTGATCATGTGTGAACATTGACATAAGGGATTCCAAGAACCAACCCCAAGTTTCCTGGTTTTCAATCTCCACTGTGGCCCAAGCTAGAGGAAACAAGTTGTTATTCCCATCCTTAGCAACTGCCACCAGAATTTGCCCAGGAAAGGCACCCTTGAGGTGACAACCATCCAACCCTATTAAAGGCCTACAACCCTTTGCAAATCCATCTCTCAATGGCCTTAAACAGATGAACATCCTCATGAACAATGGTGGCTCTGGCCTGTCAATACCATCAACAACAACATTGCACCCTGAACCAGGGTTGTACTTCATCACAGCTTTCCCATAATCCCACACCCTAGCATACTGCTCCCTAGCTGAACCAAATATCAGTAGTTTTGCCCTACACCTAGCTAGCCATGCCTTATAGTAACTCACATCAACTCCTAAATCATTCAAAATCCTAGCCCTAATCTCCTTAATTCTCCAACCAGGGTTACTCCTAAACTCTTCTAAATACCTCTCTGCTATGTATTCAGCAGTAAGCATCTTGTTCTTCTTTACTCTGAAGCAGGAATGGTCTAAATTCAAGGTTTTGATTTGCCAAGTTTGCTGCTTAACAAGTTTTGATGCAAACACCTTGAACTGACACTTTACCCCCCCCCCCCACACATGTACAAGCAGGCATTCTACAAGTGTAGCTATTGAACTCACAGCCACATCTATATCTACACTGAACTGTAATCCTTTTACTGTCATTATGCAAGTAGTAGAACTCATACCTGTTTTGAATGGCATGAAGTCTTAAGGCCCTCCTCAAGACTGAAGCATTACTGAATTTCTGATTTAACTTCAACTTGATTGGGTTGTCAAAGTCCACATCAGCATTAAACCAAGGAGCATAGTCCTGTTCCTCATCAGATCCACACAAACTCCTTGAATCATCTGAATCAGCATCACTTTCTGGATTCACCTTCGGTTTTCCAACATCCAAATCATTTGTCAACTCTACTCTCTTATCTTTGCCAACCCTGTCATCTACTGCACTCTCCAAACCTTTCCTAAGGCTCTTGTTCACTTTGGCCAAGATCTCCTTTGACCCTTCAATATACCATTCCTCATCCCCTTCATCAAATTCTTCTTCACCAGGTTCCCAATCTTGTCCCTCATCACTCAAATCTGAACTTGAATAACCAGATCCTTCACATCCATCATCCTTTTCTTCATCAAACCTCAACACTTTAGCATTAGCTGAGGCTTTCCTAGGTGGACTCTCCTCCCTTTGTTCAGTTTCTGTCTTCTTAAACCTAGGGCTCCTCCTAATAGTCGATGTATTTGAACTTTCTACCTTCTTATCCTTTTTTTTTGTCTTTGCAGGATTGGGTTGGGCCTCTTGTATGGGCTGACTAGGAGCTTCTGTTGTTACAAAAACCTCAACATACCCCTCTTCATTTACTGTCTCCAAAAGGCCCTTAACCTCTTCACTGTTAACTAGTTCCCTTTTCCCAGTGTTAAAGGTTTTCCCCTTCTGCCTATACCAACAGCTGTAATGCATAGGCACATCCATATCACCATTAACAAAACCATGAATTGCAGCTGTTCTAATCAAATGCACATCCAACTTAGATACTTGAACCTTCCTCTTCCAGTAACACCAACCACCACACCAACACAGCAGCTGCCTGTTTTTGGTTACTCTTTTAGGGACAAAAGCACCTCCCACTCTAAGGCAGATGTCAACCAAACTATCCTTGTCACCCATTATCTACCCACCAGTGAAAAACATATAAAACATATTAAAAGCCATGTAACTATACATGCACAATACGAATAAACAAATCCATCACAGCCACACAAACAAACACATAAAAAAATTGAAAATAAACATATACAAGCCAATGTAGGTGCTCAGTAACATAAATTAATCAACAAACCACACTTGCTAGTTTAATTAACAATAAACCACCTTAATTAATCTCTACTTTCAATTACGAAATCCAATTAACCTAAGTCGCATAGTCAGTTACAGAAATTGATTTATCAAGGCTTTCCTACTGTGGTCCCAAAATTTACCCTAATTACCCAATTATTGCAAGGTTTACAGCAATGAAGCACCAGTAATTGACGAAATTGCTATCAAAGGAGAGCAATTTTACCTTATTTTCTGTGAATTTCAAGCGGCTTTCGCACTTTTGTAGTTGAAGAAGATGATGAAGAAACCCTCCTGAGCTTATCTTCTCCAACGTTGACACCACCCTACACTCCACTTCTCAGCCAAGATCTCCTTTGGTTCAAAAGCGAAATCAATGAAGGTTCAGAAAGAATTCAATGCAGAAGGTTGCTGCGAATTCAATGAAGAAAGAAGTTTCGTGTTTTGCTGGGTGAAAATTGAAGTTCAAGCCAATTTGTGGGACCCACGTTAAATTTCCGTGACGGAAATCGTTAACTGGTGTTAACTTCCAACTTTTATATTTTTGGGAGGTGTTAAAATAAAAGTTTTTTTTTGGGGGGTGTTAAAAAACATTTTCAGCCTTTTGTAAGGTGTTAAAATCCAAAATATCCTTAATATTACAATTACAATTAACTTAATGGACATTTTGTCTAAAGGCCTTTTCTCATACGTTTATTTTCAGTTCAGTTCAGTTCAGCTCAGCTCATTTCAGTTCAGTTCAGCTCAGCTCAGTTAATTTCCTTCTCTTATAAAATATTCATTTCAGTTCAGCTGAGTTCAGTCAATGAGAACAAACCCATAAGATCTCCATAATATTAAATATAAAATATTGTAAATATACTTATTTAATTTTTATTGAGTAATGAGTGTGACAATAACTCAATTGTTTACTCAGCTTTAAGAGAACCTAGGATTGAGGCAAACCCTAGGGTGTTCATAATCGAGTACTCGTTCTATCGAAACATGTCATATGATATTCGGGTTATGTTGTTCTTTAATGATTTAGACATTCTTTTAATTTCCTTTTTTTTTCCCTAACATATCGTAGTTTATTACTAGAAACAAAATCTAAAATTAACGTCACCGGTAATCTAAGCATCGCCACAGAGGGAAGGGTGCGCCAGTGCGAGAGGTGGCAATGTATGGCCCGAGGAGAGGTTCTTTGAATATCCAAATTTCATAAACTTGAATCGTACTAGTAGTCTAGTATAGGCTTATAGGAAAGCCATTGTTGTTTTTGTGTCAACTGTAATATCCAAACCCCATTTTTAAACCCAATATCTTGACTTTAAATAGACATAGGCCTAGCCCATTTAATATAAGCTTTTGTGATATAAAGTTGTAAAGATTGCACTCAACTTCCATTTAAATAAAATAAAAGGCGATTTTATCAAATGCTACTGATTTTTTTTTAGAAAATTTATCAAATGCCATGAAGTTTTCATAAATTCACCAAATGTCATTTCGTGAATTTTTTAAAAGCTCGGTGGCATATGCCATATGGTGAAATTGTGATAACTTCATGGCATTTGAATCTAAATAATATGTTGAATTGATTGTTGATTTAATTGGGTGACAATATTATGTTGATTAAGTTAGATTAGAAATTTAATGAAATCAAATTTAGGTAACTAAATTGTGTTTATGAAATATTTAATTAGGGTATTTTTGTAATTTCATTTTTATAAATTTACTTAAAAAAGGAATGAAAAATTAAAAGTTGCAACTAATATACATCAACTCTTTTTGACAAAAATTGCAACTAATATATAACTGAGATAGTAAAATGCAAAGTACTAAGTAGGCAGCTAGCCAAAAATTTAGCCAAAATTTTCATCATTATAAGTGGATAGGATCATAGAAAATACGCAATACACACTTTTGCATGCACACTCCAAAGTCCAAACACTACGGCAGTAGGCAAACACCACAAAAATATGATTACAAACTGAAATCGGTACATAATATCTTGTTTTTCACAAGTCCTACAGTCTTTCACTTTAATTTTTTGCTTGACATGTTTAACGTTATTTTCCATAATTACGTAAAACGAACGATTATTATTATTATTATTTTATTTATTAATTTATTTATATCGTAGACCTTTTAATTTTTTTTGAGGGGAAATTTTATATTGTAGACCTAGTATTCACACAATCACGCATACACATTAATGATGCTAGCATAGAAAAGGATGATAATGCATGATTTAAAAAAATAGTACTCCCTCCGTTTCATAATATTAAAGTCATATGGAATCAATCACATAAAATAAGAAAAGAAAAATATTTGAAATCTAACATTAAAGTACAACATAATTCATAATTAATTTACCTTATTTAACTTTTTTGATTTTTTATTAGGAAAGCACAAGTCATAATTGCATAATTTAAGGTAAAAATTTTCTTACTTAGAGTCATGTCATCAATCCACAACCAATTAATTCCAAAAAAATCAAGTTATAAATGAAATATATTCAATATGGGTAGATCTTTTTGAAACGCCCAAAATAGCATATGGAACTAACATTATGAAACGGAGGGAGTAGTACTTTTTCTTAATTTTTTCCTTATTAAATTGTTTCTCATGTTTCATGCTCTTGTCAAGCACAATTATAGTAATAGGACTCCTACTTCTTTAATGATTTGATTTGATTGTGTATGTAAAACAGCAATGCATGTAAGATTGTAGCACCCTGACAAATGGTATAGGATTATAAGGGCAACGCTTAAAATATTACTACTTCAAAGATCTTTGTCGACAATATGCATTCAGACATTCAGTGTGTGAATGTTCAAAGCAAATCGATAGAAGAAATCAAATAGCTTAGGTCGGACAAAATCAAATCAATTCTTACCGAATCAAATTTGTTGGTGTAGTGCATCAGTTGGTTAGAAATTGATTCTAGTAATCAACCGATGAATGACGAAAGTATAACCGATTATTACCCTAATATATTGACTTGGGGAAACGAATATAATCTTTGTTAATTAATTAGGATCTTCTAAATGATGAATAGTGATATACTTCATTCGTTTATAATTAGCTGACACGTCTTTATTTGTGAATATAAAAGTCCAATCGAAAATACCTTTAAATATACATTTGTAAATAATAAATACTAAAAATTGAATAATAATTAATTAAGTACACATTGAAACGGATCTAAAAAAATATAACTCACATAACTATGTTTTTTTTTTTATAAATCAAAGTAAAATTTATAAATGCCTTAAAGGCTGCATATAAGCATTCAACATACTTCCTTTTTTAGTATTAAGTTGGAAATTTATCGACAGTTCACGAGTAAATCGGTGTAAAATATGTTTATTTATTGTCAATTCGTGTTTATTTATTCTCAATTCTTTTCATAAAAGTTTTTTAATTTTTTTTTAAACCGTAAATACTTAGCTAGTAAGTCATTTCTCATAAAAGTCCTACAACGAAAAAGTCTTTTTTCAATTTTACATTTTATGTGTTTAATTTAATCACTTATCTTTGACTTCAAAGTTAGAAGTCACGTTTATGCCGACGTATATAAGCCACAATTAGTAGCATGCGCAACTGTATCTATTTAATCTATCTATATATATATTCACAAGTTGACTAATTTGGTACGTCATTTTAGTATGAATGGGGATTCTAGTACTTTGTACATTGGATAAGAATATCACAATTGGATGATTTGGAGAATCATAAAAAGGGTCGTGATTCATGCATGTATATTTCTGAATCCAAAAAATTTGCGGCAAATTTCTGTACACTGAATCTTATCAGACAGACAAAATGTTACACTAGTAGTTGAATATTTGAATGTTCTCCCAAACTCCCAATTTTACCAAAATCAGGTAGCAACAACCAATGAGAGACAAAATTCAAAGAATAAGAATGCACACAAGATAACAAGATAACGTACAGAGTACTCGTAATATTTAGAATTTTATTAACTAGTATTATCTCTTTGGTTTATTTAATGAATTCTTTAATGAATTCTTGCTAAATACAGGCTTAAGCCACATTTAGAGTATCCCTTTAGTCTATTAATCAAGTGTTAAAATTTTATTTTTTCCTTTATCTGTAGGACACTTGCATTTGTTGATGTGGAATAATAAGCTTCAACTATTAATCTATAATTAACCTTCACCTAAATAAAATTTCAATATTACATACACTACTTGCTACGAAGTATCTTTCATCGTATAATTAGGGCCTGTTCTCATTTACTGAACTGAACTGAACTGAACTGAAATGAATATTTTATAAGAGAAGGAAATTATGAGCTGAACTAAACTGAACTGAATTGAATTGAATTTCAACGTATGAGGACAGGCCTTAGTCTAAAAATTAAAATTACCATTCAAAGTTCGAGAGTGTTAATGTTGTACTTTTTATTTATTTGTTTATTTATTATCTTTTGTCGGGGTGTTATTGTTGTAACTATTTTCAAATTTTACAACAAAGTAACCTAAAGTCAAATGTAATAACAAACTAATAAAATAAGTGATATAAGCAAGTGGAACCAGTCAATTTAATTTTTTAAAATTAAACAACAAATAAGGTAGATCAAATCCACAATAATCAAAACAAAATATTGAATTAAAGATTTTCTGTTGACCAAGTGATTATTGTTTTAATTGTGCATCATCATCCATAGCCAAGTCTAATACCATGCAAAGATAAATCGAAAAACGAAAGAGAAGACAAGCTCCCAAAGAATCAGACAAGTTGAATGATTCCAACTTCATCGCGCAAAATTAAAAACGTTTTAATTAATTTACACGAGCAATATTATAAAAATAAATACACTCAACTACTCAAGCCAACTAATAGTCACTAAGTCACATAAATCATTATATTATCACCCAAATAAGTCTAATTATTAGTTAACAAGGGAAAGAGAATGATTAATGATTAATTAATTAGATCTTGGCCTAATGGTTAATTAATTAGTAAGATCGAGACTCTGTGTACAATATATAGGTCATATGTTTTCTAGCTACCCCTTATCAAGCATGTCTTAAGCATATTTCGGGCTCAAATAATTCTAATAAATTCATTATTTAATTTCATAAAAGAAAATTTTAAAACATTTACTTAAAATTAAGCACAAATCAATAATAATTTGGGGGTGCAACATGAATAATATGATGCACTTTGGAATTAGAGGGAGTAAGACTTTTTTTTCTTCCTCTTTGTTTTTACATATATTAATGCTTATTAAAAGTAGATTAAACCTAATTTTAGTGATCAAATTAAATACTCGTAATTTTTTTATTGCTTTAAATTGATTTAAGAGAACATGGCCAAGCAAGCAAATCAATGAATGATTTGGTTCAAGACCTAGCTACTATATGGTATATGGTGTCGGTTACAATGAAGATCTTGAAAACACGAGAAATTGTGTACTTGCATTGTGTGCAGTGTTCAAGTTAGTTGCATATTCCTTGCATATATTAAATTGATCTTATTATTATGGTCAATTTGTCAAATATAAAGAAATATTTGATTCGAGTGGTGCATGTAATTTCAAAATAAAAAAAAAAATAATAAAAGCGAGTGGCTTAAAATTTTATTCCATGAACAAAATGAATTACTTCATACACTCTTTTTACCTCATTAAACTGCTTCATTTTTATCAAAAGCTTTCACAAAAATTGGTCTAATGCAGTAAATTGAATTGAAAGTGAGGTAATACGTACGCCAAAAGTTGTAGGTTGTTAAATTAAATCTACGTAGTGATTAATAAATATGTAAAATAAAAAAAAAGGTCGTTAATTATAGCTAAGGGCCTGTTCTGTTTCGTTGAAATTCAGTTCAGTTCAGTTCAGTTCAGTTCAGCTCAGTTCAGTTCAGCTCAGTTCAGTTCAGTTTAGTTCAGCTCAGCTCAGTTCAGTTCAGTTCAGTTCAGTTTAGTTCAGTTCAGCTCAGCTCTTAATTTATGTCTAATGATATTGCTAATGATATAAAGCCAAATTTCATTCTTTTAAGCTCTTATTACAACGACAACAACAACAACAATAATAATAATAATAATAATAATAATAATAATAATAATATCAATAATAATAATAACAATAATAATTGAAATAATAATAATAATACTAATAATAATAATCAATAAATAATAATAATAATCATCAATAAATAATAATAATAATAATAACAATAATAATAATACTAATAATACTAATAATAATAATCAATAAATAATAATAATAATTATCAATAATTAATAATAATAATAATAACAATAATAATATTGATACAATTCATTGTTCAAATGGTTCTATTTTTTTGAAACATATTTCTAATGTTAATCTCATTGAGAAAATTAGAGTACTACACAACTTAAACTAATTTTCATAGTCAATTAGGTTTTTTTTATATATATATATATATATAATATTTTATTTAAAATTTGTTTAAAAGGGTTAGATACATGTAAGTGTTTTGTGTTCTTTTGTCCTAATACTATTTTATTTTTAAATTAAATAGTATATGTGTTTAAAATGTTTAGAGGTTTCAAGTTTTTAATATATTTTCCATACATTTTATAATATATTTTCCATACATTTTATAATTATAATTATATAGTATATTTTTCGTAAATATTTTAATATGTACATTTGTATATACACATATGTATAGTAATAAATATCAATAAATAATCAAAGATCACTAATCCGTAGTTAAAAATCACTAATTAATAAGTTTAGTTCAGTTCAGCTCGGTTCAGTTCAGTTCAGTTCAGTTCAGCTCGGTTCAGTTCAGTTCAGTTCAGTTCAGTTCAGCTGAGTTCAGTCAATCAGAACAAGCCCTAAAACAAAGTAGTACTTGCATGATCATGCAAGATGCAACATTAAAATAGCAGTCTCCGATTATCGAGTACATATTGTTTCATTGTTTGTCATATCATTCAGGTAGTTGTCACATTCATTCAGAAGTAGATAATTTAATATCTATGCTTGTGGATTGTGATTGAAATATATAATGGAGCTCCAAATTTAGTTACAACTTACAAGCCTATTATGGCATTTTATATGTTACATGTAGTGCCGTAGTGGCGGAGCCATGATGTTAATAATGGTAGGGCACCGTATTACTAGAATACTTTTTATCAAGGTCTTAATTTATTTATTTTATAAAAAAAAAAAATCAAGACACATTTATTTACCGTAAAAGGACATTAAGCCAAAAAAAAGGAAAAAAAATGACATTGAGGGGAAAAAAAAGGAAAAAAATGTGTTGGTAAGAGGATTAGAACCCATGACCTTAGGGTAGATTAAGGTAATGTTCTAACCCCTAGATACACTTTGTATTCCATTTAAAAAATTCATTTTTTTAAAATTAAATAAATATATAAAAAATTGGTAGGGCACGTGCCCTACCAGGACCTATAGACGTGTCCCTCCTTGATTGAATTCATATGAATCATATCAATTAATTATTTATTGAACATTCCAGCTATTTCTTAAGTTCTAGCTAGGTCTTTTTCAAACATTACTCAATTTTTAACTAACCATGTTGATATTCAAATTACACCGTACCCGATGAAAGTAGTATGTGTATGATGAGTTTTCCTATAAATTATTATGTTGATTTTAAAATAGTTTTTTTTTTTATATATTTCGTATGACTTCTCCATCGCTATTCGCTAGAATTCAGATTTAAAGATCGTGGGTTAAAGTTACAATACAATAGAGGTTAGAATGACAATTAAGGTGACAATACATTGTATAGACATAGGCGACAAAGCAAATATATTGGTATAAGTTTCTTATTATGTATGTATAAGATCGTGTCAAAGAGGATATACTCCTTCAATGGACAACACTAATCATGAAGAATTCAAAAACAAATCCAAAGTTGGATAGTGTGTTGTGCATAAAGTAGAAAGAGATCAAGTTGCTCAAGCTCACTCTAACGCTAATGATTGGAGAAGAAGAATAATGTTAGTAATGTTACCATCTTTCTCAAGAACTAGTAGTATATATACTATGTATATATGTAACTAACCTTTATTTATTATTATTATTATTATTAATAAGACAACGTCAACAAACAAACCACTTCATGTCATTGTCAGTTAATTAGGTAATTAATTGAGCCACGTGGTGAGCTACTATAGAACCAATGACACATGATCAATACAATTTCCTCAACAATCAATAAGGAATTAAATTAAATATCTACAAGTCCTAATTACCAAAAAAGCAACTTTTAATTTGGCATAATCCCGCCGAATTTAGTTTTTGGTCTCATAAAAGGTAAGTGGAAGTAAAATCAAACTCGTGACAAGATTTAATTTGTACAGAGTACAAGATTTATGCAAGTTAAAAAAACACATACTAAAGTAATAGCTCAGTGGAAGTAAAACCAAACTTAATTGAAAAATAAATTAAAAATTAAGAAAGATATATAGGCAAGTAAATTGATACGCTTAAAGGGCCGGTTCTGATTTACTGAACTGTTTACGAGAAAAGCAAATTAGGAACTGAACTGTACTTAAGCTGAAGAGATTAAGTCCTAGTAGAAAAAAATAGACAAATAATCAAGGGTGTGTTCTCTTCACCTTATAAACGTATATTTGAGGTTGGATAAGTTTAGATAATTTTAAATAAGGTCCAATAGGTTTAATTTAATTAATCAAGTCCAATAAAATTCAATCAGATACCATCCATACGTGTGGTCACAGATTAGAGTGTATGGTCGTGTGGCTCCGATCCATCCGATCGGTAGTTACCTAGTCTTAGCTCCACCATACCAGGCCACAGTAGGCCGCCACACCTTGAATCGTGACCCTTGATGGCTAAATTCACGTGGACGTGCCCCAGGATTCTCTAATTTCTATCAATTTAGGCCCTAATTTGTGCTGTACTCAACAATTTGTCGTCTAATTTCAAGACCTTTAGATGTACCCAACATTGAATTGGATACTACAGACTAATGTCGAAATACTGAACATTTTACGGCCACTCAAATTTCAGTGCAACATTTATCCAAATTAAAACAAAGACTTCACAGTAGTGGGGTTGACATCTTGTTAATAATGTTGATAGTACGTGGTATGGACCAACCAATGAATAACACAAACGCATTCATCAAATCTATTTCAATTCCATCGTGTATCATGGAATATAAATATGGTGGCTATATAATGATGTCATACAAATTTTTTTTTGAATGGATATATATATTCAAAAAAAAAAAAAAAAAAAAACGTGTATAATGTAATATACATATGGTGATGACCGATGACTATCCAAGCTAAGCTAAGGGTCTGTTCTTATTGACTGAACTCAGCTGAAGTGAACTGAAATGAAGTGAACTGAACTGAATTTCAACGTAAATTAGGATGTCATACTTGTACTAAGTGTATGCCCTAATAGTGTAGCAACTTATTACATTTGTATCACATGGCATGTAACTCGTCACACTCTTCATGTTTCTTTATAATTATGAGTAGAGTTAATTGGTCATCATATTAGGTTGGGTGGGGTTTATTTGTGTTTGGAACTTTGGATTGATAATGAACGGGTTGTAGTCTTTAATCTAGGCTAGACTAAATCAACTACGTGTTATTTAATAAACGGGTTGAAAATTTTAACCTTAACCCTTAATTCATTTAATCCATTTTTTTATGGACTAGTAATTCTTACTCCGTATTACTATCGTTTATTACTACGAGAATACAAGCTGAGTATTACATTTGTACCAGTTATTTTTAATAAGTTAGCTACAGAGTACACAATTTCAAAAATTATAGATAATGATAATTTTTTCAAAATAATTATTATCTTAGGATACCCTTATTAATTATTATTTCTAAAAATTTTACCAAATTCACATGTTTCATTATCATATCTAGGGATATTTATTTGTCAATGAGTTAAACTAACAAGCCAAACATGCTAATTTTTGACATGAAGATATCAACCTTAGTCTAAACTATTCAATTAAATAGGTTAAATTGGTAAAAAAAAAAAAAATCTCACCCTAACTAGTTAAACTTGATTATATCAAATTTGGCTCGGATTTGCAATGCAAATTGGGTCAAATTCTCCCAACTAACCCTAATTATGAGCCTAGCTAAAATGGACATACAAAGTGCTTTCACAAATGTCGTACTAGTGGCTCGGACTTCATGCATATATATATATATATATATATATATATATATATATATATATATATATATATATATATATATATATATATATATATATATATATATATATATATATATATATATATATATATATATATATATATATATGCAGTGTCTTTTGAAAAATTGCTAAAATTTTAATATTGTATATAGTTAGTACTTATATTATTCTTTCTATTTGAAGATTAGTACTTATACATTCTTAAAGTCAAATATACATTTTTTTTTTAAAAAAAAAAACAATATACATGAGTTTATTTAATTAAAAATGGAGATATTAGTTAATGACCACTATTTGTGATCCATCTAGGTGTCTTTTGATTTTAATTAATATTAGGGCTGACTTCTAATTATCCTCCACCCAAAAGTCTAATAATTCAAACTAATATAATTTGTCAATGCAAACAACATTTAGAGTATGTATTTTTGTGAAATAATGCAGAGTAGTCATTTAGTACATTTTGAACCCACAAATTAATTACCTTTACGTAACAAATAATCCAATGTGTATTGAAATCAATTGTCATACTTTATATTAATTTATGTTCTATTGAGTATTAATAATCGATATTTATATTATTTTATATTTTATGTACTTGAAAATAAAGTTATGTTACATTCAACTATGGGTCTCTTCACATTTACTGAGCTGAGCTGAACTGAACTGATTGGAGCCGAATTGAACTGAACTGATGGGAGTTGAACTGAACTGAGTTGAAATGAATATTTTATGAGAGAGGAAAATTAGGAGCTTAACTGAACTGAAGTGAATTGAATTGAAATTAAGTAAATGTGAATAGAATATTAATAGTGAGCTTATACTCCATATAATGGATAAATGGATAATCTTCAAATTAATTAAAGAACAACACATTCTATCACAGCCAAAGCAAATTTGACATTCAACAAATTAAGATTATTTGCTAATCAAAAACAAGATTTTTGGTTTCTTTTGGTGTTTAATTAGAGAGAGCCACAAGGGTAAGTGATGAGAATTGATCCCATAATCTCCTAAAATCAGAAAGAATAATGCTCTAATCACTTGAGCTATCCCTCGTTCTCACCACAAACTAAAAAATTAACTGACATAAAATCATGGTCATGACATAAGCATATAGGTCAAAAAACTAATAACTTTAAAGTTTAAATCAAATCTTTAATCAATTAAACAAGAGATTACGAAATAGAAAATGGACAGATTAAGCCCCACAAACCCGCTAAAAAGTAAAGATCAGTTTCCAAAACGAATTAATTAACCCCTTTTTCCTAAAGAATATTCTACAAATTCTTAATTAATTAATTTACTTAAAGCAGAAGATTAAACAAAACATTTGTCATTGTTATCGGCCGACTAAAATCTATAAACAATAGAGTTAAAAATTACAAAAATATTGTCAAATTATTCACTAAGTCATCGTTGCGGCGGACCAAAAGCCTAACAATTTGGCATCACATGTTGGAAAAATTAAAAAACCCACATGTTATTCATGTTATATAATATGATTGTAATGACAATTACTCAACCCCACTTTATATTACCTGTCATTAGCGATGTTCGATAGTTGTATTTTTGTACCTAAAATACTAAAAACCAAGTTGCAAAACCAAACCACAAAACAACTTGCCAAGTAACTTTATAAATTATCAAATTGACTATGACTAGTAGAGTGCATTATTTCATCTATCACTTTCACATTCGCGTGTATTTTTCTGTAGTAAATAGACAAGTACTACCGTTAAGCGAATTGAAAAATCAGTCATTGAGATAGCATGCGATTGGTCCATATTACAGGAGAGTCTAACTACGTATATATAAAGTATAGATATAATTTAATTAGGTTTTGTTTTAAAATTAATTGGTAATATGTGATGTAATATGTACTATATAAGTACATAACTACGTGTATGTTGAACGCCCCTATTTTTTCAAGTGAGAAAAAAAAAATATGAATCAACTCACATGTGAATTATTCTCTTTTAAAAAAATCTTTTATACTTTGTCAGTATTAGGCAAACTGATGCTCTAAAACGTTATTAATTACTATAAGATGCTAAAATAAAGTTCTATAGCTAAGATGCTAAAATTTAAAAAGTAAGCATCATCTAAGCAGCATTAACTACTAATCTACTATTTATTGATGTGTGATTCCAACATGTATGTCTAAATTGATTATGATGTTTTAAGGTCATATTTAATATTTATGCTTCATCAGTTTATCCTAGCTTGGAGCTACGTAGGTATGTACAGATGTACTCCATCTTGATTAAAAGTTGAGATAGATTAGGTCATGTTCTCTATAGTTGTGGCAAATTCAATAGTATGGAGTATTTTACATTTTCTCTCTTTACAATCTTTTTTGAAAATTAATAATACAATATTATAATAAAACTGAAATTGTAGTTGATGTGGGTACTTAAAATAAAAATAAAAGTTATGCGGATTAATTTCCTAGAAAATGTTCAATTTAAAACTTTGTAAGAAAAATGAAATAAAATACTACCAATATTTTTCTTTTCATGCTTGTTGATATATTAATTTTTATTAGAAAGTCGATGCATTATTTCAATAGTTAATCTTTAATTATCAATATGTAAAAATATAAACATATATGATATTAAAATAGAATAAATCCAGACGAATCTAATAAGATTCCACATGACTATATTTTTTCTAAGTTAAAAATCCTTAAAGCTAGAGGTGATAATGAGCCGAGCCTATTCGTGAACAATTTGAGCTTGGCTAGTCAGCTCGGTCAAAATTTAGTCAAAGCTCAATTCGTGGTGCCTCGGCTCGGGTTTGAATTTAGCTTGAGACCTTAAAGAGCCAAGATGAGTTATGCCAAGCTCAGCTTGAAAAGTTCGTAAACAAGCTCTTTAATGTATATAAAATAAATATATTTATAATATATATTACACAATAAAAAAAATAAGTTAGTATTTTCATAAAAAAAAAAATTAAACTCTTCGCAAAATTAAATTTTAATAATGAACAATAAAGAAGACACGTAAACTAAGGATAATAATAAGTCAAGTTTGTTCGTGAACAGTTTGAGTTGGCTGATCAACGTTTGTTCAAAGCTTGGCTCGGAAAAGCTTGATTCATTAGGGTTTGAGCTCGACTCAAATTTGAACAAACTTAAACAAACACAAGTTGAGCTGATCATAGTTCGCGCTCGGCTCACCTGATTAGCGCTCTTACTCAAAGCCATTTAAAATGGAAAATAAAATAATATAAACGTTAAACTATTGTAGTATATAAAAAAAAAGTAAGTAAAAAAAGTTGCGAATAATATCAAAGTGAAACATCCAAAACAGAAGAAGTGCATAAAACTTTTTTTTATTAGAAAGTAAGATCATATTCACTTCACCTTAAAATAATTTCAATTCAGTAAAAATAATTTCAATTCAGTAAAAATAAGTTCACTTCAATAAATATAAGTTTAGTTTAGTAAAAATAAGCCCAATTTAGTAAAAATTGGTAGTTTTAAAGAAGAAATATAATGGAAAATCAGTAAAAAAAAATTAATAAAAAGATTTTAAATTCAGCTAAAATAATATCAGTTCAATACAAAAAAAATTAATTCAGCCAAAATAAGGTGAAATAAATCGGATCTAATACTCAAATATCGAAACGGGCCCGATTGGGCTAATACATACTGGGGAAATTTGTGTTCTTTCCAATTGTAGGCTTGTAGCATTTGCGGAAGGGAAACACATTACACACGTATTGATGAATTATTAATTTTTAAAAATAAATTAGTCGTTGTAGAAATAATTATCAAATAACTCCAAAATAACCCCACATTATAAAATGCTACCTTCACCTCAAATCCTCACTCATTCTCTCTCTTCAAACCATTTTTCCTCAACGAACTTTATTATTTCCTTATTATTATAACCTCTTATCATATATCCTTTCTTTCTTCAATGGAGTTCTCTACTTTTCCCTCATTTTTCTTCTTAATTTCCTCCATTTTTATTTTCCTTCTTTTTTCTTATTACATTATCTCCAAAAAATACATCAACCCTTGGTGTAAATGTGAGATTTGTCAATCTTTCGTAACTTCGAGTTGGAGGGAAAAATTCACAAATCTTCCAGATTGGTATGCACATCTCTTACAAAACTCTCCCACAAAAACGATCCATATTCATATCCTAAACAACACTATTATCGCTGACCCGAAGAATGTGGAGCACATTCTTCGGGCCAAGTTCGATAACTACCCCAAGGGTAAGCCGATGTCGGCTATCCTTGGGGACTTGCTAGGAAAGGGGATATTTATAGTTGATGGAGAACACTGGAAGTTCCAACGAAAGATCGCCAGCCTCGAGCTAGGCTCGGTCTCGGTCCGAGCCTACGCTCATGAGGTCCTCAATAACGTCATCGAGGACCGCCTTTTTCCCGCCTTATTGGGTTCACCAGTGGTAGACTTGCAAGACGTATTAAAGAAATTTTCATTCGTTAATATTTGTAAGTTTTCGTTCGGGGTTGACCCGGCGGGCCTGGACGGGCTTGCGGAGGCTTTTGATGTTGCTTCTATGATATCTTCGGAGCGGGCCCTTTGCCGGACCTCGCTCATTTGGCGGGCCAAGCGGGTGTTGAACATCGGGTCGGAGAGGAAGCTTAAGGGCGCGATTTCGAAAGTCAATTATCTAGCTGAGAGTATCATAAGGGAGAGGAGGAAAAAGGAGTTCAACAACAAAAGTGACTTGTTATCAAGGTTTATGGGGAGTGTTTCGGATGATAAGTATTTAAGGGACATTGTGGTTAGTTTTCTCCTAGCGGGCCGGGACACGGTGGCTTCGGGCCTTACGGTATTTTTCTACCTTATGGCCCGAAACCCAAGTGCCGAAGCCCGGATACTCGAGGAGAGTAACCGGGTTTTAGGTCGACGGTCGTCGTCTAGCCTCACCATTCCTTCCATGGAGGAACTAAGGAAAATGCATTATCTCCAAGGGGCGGTATATGAGACATTGAGATTGTACCCACCGGTCCAAATGGACTCCAAGTTTGCTAAAAACGACGACGTTTTGCCCGATGGGACTTACGTCAAGAAGGGTACCCGGGTGGCATACCACCCGTATGCAATGGGTCGTATGGAGACAATATGGGGACCGGATTGTTTAGAGTTCAAGCCTGAAAGATGGTTAAACAACGAAGGGGTTTTCGTGCCAGAAAATCCATATAGGTACCCGGTATTTCAAGCCGGGGTTAGGCCTTGTTTGGGAAAGGATATGGGGTTATTGGCTATGAAGGTAGTAGCCCTTGCTGTTGTGAGACAGTTTCATATAAAACTGGCTAATCCGAGTTGGGCCCCACAATTCGTCCCTGGTCTTACAGCCACCCTAAAAGGTGGCATGCCGGTAGTCGTGACGGAACGCTTAGTTTAAGGAGACAAATTAATGATTGATACTAAATTATTACGAACGAATCACTGCCATGAACGAAGGAGATCTTGAAGACATCGATCATTGCGTGGCGAGTTATAATTAATTGCACAGCACATGCAAGTAATTAGTGTAAGTTAAACAAAGGTAAGTGCTTAGGTAACACATAATATACAAACTAGTATTATTTGAACAAGCATATATCTATATATATATATATATATATATATATATATATATATATATATATATATATATATATGCATGTTTTAAGGTACGGAGATCCAATTCTTTCAATGATGTAGTAGTGTTTAGTGTATTGTATATCAGGAGAAAAATGGTAGAGATATTAGTACGTAGTACTACAATACAAGTACATAAAATCAGTTGTAATAAGTTTATACTTCGTATATATAAGTGGGAAGAAGATGAACATGCAGTTTATTATTGATAAATTAAAAATGATATCTTTAAGGAGTTATTTTTCTTTTTGAATTGTTTTTGCATAACTAGTACAATTAACCCTAATGCAAGTTACGTTAGATACTCATTCTATTGTAAAAATTAAAGAATTTTAAATCTCAATTGACTACAAAGGTTATTATCTAACTTTGGAAAGGTTTGATCATGTTTGTATATATATGTACTTAATTATCATTGTTTTGAAGTTTGTTGAGACTTTGAGTAGTTTAAAGTCAAGATTATAATTTTGGGATTAGTGTTAAGGTTGTTTTTTAACCTTAATTGCAATATATATGTTTTTTTTTTTTTTTTTTTTTTTTTTTTTTTTTGCTATATATCTTGTTTTGGACTAAAAAGACAAATACTGGTATTATTTATTCTCTGCAAATTTTGAGCAGAATGAGTTTAGACTATAACTTTGGAATCTGTGTTATAATTGTTTTTTCTTCTCTTATCTGGTTCTATAGTTTATTATATATATATAAAAAAAAAAATCTAATCTGGGGTCTGATCCACACATATTTACAGATTTTGTCTGGTCATAACCATGATCCTTTATAATATATATAAATATTAAAAGGCAGACATTGCATATAACACATTTGAATATTTAATCATCTTACTGTGTGATACAATTAATTAATTAATTAATACTTAACTTCAGTACTTCGTATTTGATTTGAATTCAAAATCATCTATTCAGCGTACGCGTTTTAATTAATTAAGTCAATCCCAAAATCCATACTAGAAACTTTGCCTATTAATCTATTTTATTTTATTTTATTTTATTTTTACTTTTTTTAAACGATAATATACGGGGATGCCCTTCCAATCACAGGAGGGGTTAATGTACTACTTTATCCTTCCCTTAAAGCTATCATTTTTGTTCAATAATAATAATAATAATAAATTTAAAAAAAAATAAACAATAATGCTAGACTTCATTCAAATAACATTATATACTAATCTCCAAAAAGAATGTATTTTTTATTCAAAATTTTTATTTTGAGTAGATGTGAAATAACTAGCCTCCTTCAATTAATTAATTACTTATTATACCTAATCAATATAATTAGTTACAATAACTAATTAATTAATTAGTTATAATAACTGATTAATTAATCAGTTTATGAAAACTAATTAATTAAAGCTTCTCTACTTTGCTAGCTAGCTTATGGACCCAATAGTACAGACGAACTTGTAGTAGGACCACCGTGACACGTTAAACACGAATTGCGCTAATCTTAATAATCGAACTGTTCGTTTGTTCCATTTTCTGTTTAATCACTATTTTAGCCGTTAATTATCACTATTACAATTACATTACACACTGCTTATAGTATACACCATCTAAATTAAAGGTAGCTAATACAGTATTACCCTAAAGAGCTCCGCATATTAAGCCGTTAAAAGTACCGTAAAATAATTAAAGATTAACCACGGGCGGTCGCCGCCCCATGTTTAATTAAATAATTAAGACGAGTGTTTATTTCTAATCATCTCTTTTCTCTGTTGTCTCTAATTTATCGAACTTGTAATTAATTCTACATTTTTAATCATATATCTACTATACAGATTGATTATAAATTAAATGATCATCAGATTAATTATGTGATTGTTTACAACATTTCAGGATCAATAATTCAATATGATTTCTTCTTGGACGGTGCGTGGGCTGGGGTATATGCAGGGGCGGACCCACGTGTAGTCATAGTGTGTCACAGGACAACCTATTATTTTATAAAAAAATTAAACACTAAATGTCAAGAAGTTCAGCTTGCAGCCTAGTGGTTTTTTTACCACCCATCACACGCGAGATGTGGGTTCAAACCCCATTACTGACATTTTTTTTCTTTTTTTTGCTTTATAACCTCACACCCAATTTTCAACATTTAGAAATTAAAACTTGGGATTCAGAACATTTCCCCCAAATTGTAAAACCCTAAGTCTCTAACTCCCCTAAATCGAAATCCCCAGACCCCACCCGCAGACCCGTAGCCCCGCCACCGTTCACCGGCCAGTTTAAGCTCCGTACTCCGTCACTCCATTTTCTCACCGTCGCCAATATATGGTTCGTCCGTCAATGTCAATCTGTGGCTCATACTTTGTGGAAAATCAATACTTTGATGTATGTTGCTCAATTACAATCCATTGTCGCTTCTGCTGCTCACAAATTTCCCGATCTTCTTCTCTGTTTTGATCTTCTCTCCGATCTCATTTTCGCCATTAATGACGAACCTAAGGTTCCATTTCTTAATTTTTTTCTCCTTTTTTATCTTTTTTCTACTTGATTAGATCTATGTTGCTGCTAATTGTTCAAAATCATGGAATTTCAGCATGTTTAAGTTTGTATTGCAATCAATTTAATTATTTTTAGGTTGTTTAAGTTGAATTTTGAGAATTCTAGTTGCAAATTATACTGGCATTTGGATTGTTTTAGAGAATTATTAAGTTTTGATTGGGAATTCTTGCTTAAACTATGAATGGGCTTGATATGGATTGAATTAGGAACCTATTATTTATTTATGTTATGGCAAAGAAAATGTGAAGATGCATTGTTTTCGCTGCTGGTTTTGGGTGGGCGGAGGCCGGTGCGGCACTTGACATAGTTAGCTATGGTTAAAATTATCTGGAAAGGAGATCCTAGTTCGATATACTCAAGGGCTAGTGCTCTTCAAGGGTTTCTTGCTGACCATTCACATGCAGGAGGGTGGTTTTGGTGGTGGTGTAGGAGGAGGGGGTGGTTGTTGGGGCTGGGCTGGGAAGTGGCTGTTGGGCTGGGTGGGGAATTGTTTAATTAATTTTTTTTAGAAAAAAATAGACCATTCACATGCAGACACGTGTCAAGTAACCTGCTTTTTTTATGTATTTTTTTTGCTAATCATACAAGCTTTGACTATTTTTTAATATTATATACGGTCAATAGACGATGATGGGACAACCTATTACTCAAATCCTGGATCCGCCACTGGGTATATGTGTAAGGCGTTCATAAATATATGCTACGTAGTACAAGTACCATAGTTGTATTATTATATATTGTTAGATTTTTTTTTTTTTTTTTTTTTTATTTTTTTTCCCCTGGTGCTGGTGCAAATAATTTAAATTTTGTATAATGTAAGTCAACGAATCAAAAGTGGTAGATTTTGATGTAAATATTGTACAATATAATTAAACATTTTTTTTATTGCAATATTGAAAGAATGGCATAAGTTTTTTTTTTTTTTTGAACAAAATCAATTTATTACTTGTAATAAAAAGTCATACGACATTTACAAATAAAATCTAAATTAACAAATACATACGTGTTATGTCAGATAAAAAAAAGTGTTATGTTATGTTAATTTAATCACTACTCCATAGTGTATAGTATTTTTAATAATGTAAAAGATTCTATTATGTTGTATTTATTTTTATATTAGGGTTGACTTGACACTTCCGTATTATTTTATTTAATGTCTATTTATTTAGTCTAATATTTTTTTGAAGTGTGTGTCAACATACTATGTTAGTTGTAAGTAAAAAAGAAAAAGATAAAGTATATACAAAAATATAATGCAGGACTTCCATCAATAATTACATTAATTTAAGCTTTTACTATGGCAAAAATTCAAGATTAAATGACATATAATAAGTTAGTCATAATAGTTTAAATCACCTGCCTCATTCCAAAAAAAAGTGAAAATGCGATATAAGAAATGTGTCAACATAATATGTTATAGCTAGTAGTCACTTTTCAAAAGACTATTGTAAAATTTTCACTAAAAATAATGATTACTTTGTACCGTATTATATATATATATATAATAAAATGTTAAAAATATAAAATATTGAATTAAAATATGAGTCTTAGGCCCTGTTCTTTTAAGCTTCTGGGCAGAGCAGAGCAAAGCAGATTTCAGCAGAGCAGAGCAGATTGAAGTAGAGCAGGGCAGAGCAGAGCAGGGCAGGGCAGAGCAAAGCAGATTGAAGCAGCTATTTTTAAGTACTATTTTTAAGCAGAGCAGGGCAGAGCAGAGCAGATTGAAGCAGAGCATATTTGAGCAGAGTAGAGCAGATTTCAGCAGAGCAGAGCAAAGCAAAGCAGCTCTAAAGAACGGGGCCTTATGCATTTATGCAAATGAGCAAAGCCAATATGATCAATCGAATTAAATAATATAAGCAGCATTGATAGATCTATTCATTGGTGTGAATGATCAAACAAAGCAACCAACATTTTCTTGCTAGATAGTAGATAGACAATGATGAAGATACACTGGGGTGTAAGGTGATCCTTGTTCGGTAAAGATGTTGGGTGGCTTTATTACCTGTTCCTTTCACTTATCCATGTTTTGCGATAGTAATATTGTCTTGCACGGAAGAGGAGGAAGATTGTCTAATTTGTCATTATATCAGATTTACTGCTATCACTTGCCTTTAGTCAATTTTCTTCCCTTTTTTGTTGGTTGATGAAATGTTGCTTTTTAAACTTTTATTACTTAAATTATACTATGGTGCAACAACAATATTCATTTTCACATTAAAATAACCAGAAATAAAAAAAATGCAACCTATATTTTCTGTCCGCCACTAAACACGTTTACACAAACGTGACAAACCTTGATCAAAGTACCAAATAAATCCAATTGGCTTGATTAAATAATTGACTACTAGTTAATTGGAAATAAGGACCACTACTTAATTTTTTTTTATTAGTATATATATGTAAGAACAAAATTGTGATAAGTAAGGACCACTAAATATTGTTTTTAACCCTAATTAAATTACATGCCTCCTACTTCTCTAGCTTGAACTTGCTTCTAGAATGGTCCCTCATCAATCTAATATGCTCACTTGTTCCTCTGGATACAACTAAAGGGCATCTTCTTATTCCAATTAGTTAGGCATCATCCCTAATTTTTATTTATTAATTTTTTTTTATATATTTTTAATAATGCTTCATAATATATTACTTATTCGTATGCAATGTATAAAATAATTTTTATGTAATTACAAAAAAAGTTGGCTTAAACAATAGAAATAACGGTATATTATGCTATGCCTTATAGCTCATATGATCGGTATTTATTATTATATTGTTATTTTAAATTATTAAAAGAGTATATATTTAAGATCGATCATGAACTATATATGTCTAAAAATCTGAACGACCACAGGCTGATGAATTTTTTTAATTTTTTTTAAAACTAAAAATCATCTGTATTATTATATACACCATATTAAATATTCACATCGATCACTCATAACGGAATTGGTGATGGTGATTGTTTGAATACAACTCCACTTGGGAAGGGTTCATTTAAAACTAAAAACAATATGGAGTATAATATATATATATATATATATATATATATATATATATATATATATATATATATATATATATATATAGAAATGGGATCATGTGAGAACCCATGGTTTAGGTGAGAACCATTTAAGGGTGAAAACCCATCTTACACCATCCATTTTTATGTTATGGATGGTTGAGATTAAATCTTGGTGTTATGACTTGTGCAAGTGGGCCTCCTTTTTTTTTTGTATTGGGACACACAATCTGTCAAAGTCTGTCATTATTGCATGCTTTTTTTTTATTTCTTGCATTGAAACACGCTAATTTGCATTGGAAAACCAAGAGATTTAACTAGCTAATTTATTCCATTCATAATTTTCTCCTCTTTCTGATATATATATATATATATATATATATATATATATATGAACTATCTCCTCTTTCTCATTGACGCCATTATCACTCTCATCCAGCATATTTCAAGCTTGGTTGGTTCAATCATCCGTTTTTTTTTTTGGTAAAGGTAGTATAAGATTTTTATTTCAATTGATTAGGACAATTAATTTTTGTTTTTTAAGAAAAAAAAATGCACATTCATGTAATAAATCTGCATATTTTGTTTACAAAATTTGCATATTTGATTTTTAATTACTTATTTTATTGTATTAAAGGAATAATTTTGAGATGTTTCAAAAGATGTTATTATTGTTTCAAAAAGACTTGTCGCTGTTTCAATTAAAAAATGTAATGTTACATTGAATTGTGTTGTCAACGTTACGTTATAATGTAGTTGAAGTGTACGTTAATGATGTTTCATAAAATATATTAAGTGTTTCAATTTATAATATTAATGTTTCATATATATTATTGCTTGTTTCATATAGTTGGACTTTAAATGAACTAGGTTTACTGTGATTTCTTATACCTTATTGATGTTTCAAAAAACATACCTTATGTTTCATTTTATACTACTTATGTTCCATAAAATATATGTATTGTTTCATATACTAATGATATTGTTTTATACATAAAAATCATTGATGTTTCATATAATATTTCATTCGAATATTATTTATATTGTTCCAGAAATATGAACTATTGTCCCATAAATATTATACATTGTTCATACATAAGAATTAATATGGTGAGACATATCATGTAATTGGAACTATGAGCATATCATGTAATTGGAACACTAGTTCTTATAAATGAAACAATATATAATATTTATGGGACAATAGTTCATATTTCTTGAACAATATAGTTATTATTTGACAATAATGGGCATATCATCCAATTGAAACACTAGTTCATGTCTATGGAACAATAGACCATATGTGTGGTACAATAGTTTAAATTTCTGGAACAACATAATTAAAATTCGAGAACTATGGGCATATCATGTAATTGGAACACTAATTCTTATATATGGAACAATATATAATATTTATGGGACAATAATTCATATTTCTGGAACAATGTAAATACTATTTGACAATAATGAGCATATCATCCAATTGGAACACTAGTTCATGGCTATGGAACAATAGACCATATGTGTGGTACATCATTTCAAATTTATGGAACAACATAATTAAAATTCGAGAACTATAGCATATCATATAATTGGAACACTAATTCTTATGTATGAACAATGTATAATATTTATGGGACAATAATTCATATTTCTGGAACAATATAAATAATATTCGAATGAAATATTATATGAAACATCAATGATTTTTATGTATAAAACGATATCATTAGTATATGAAACAATACATATATTTTATGGAACATAAGTAGTATAAAATGAAACATAAGGTATGTTTTTTGAAACATTAATAAAGTTTTATACATATAGAGCCCAACTATATGAAACAAGCAATAATATATATGAAACATTAATATTATAAATTGAAACACTTAATATATTTTATGAAACATCATTAACGTACACCAACTACATTTTAACGTAACGTTGACAACACAATTCAATGTAACATTACATTTTTTAATTGAAACATCGACAATTCTTTTTGAAACAATAATATCTTTTGAAACATCTAAAAATTATTTCTTTAATACAATAAAATAAGTAATTAAAAATAAAATATGCAAATTTTGTAAACAAAATACGCAGATTTATTACATGAATGTGCATTTTTTTTCTTAAAAAACAAAAATTAATTGTCCTAATCAATTGAAATAAAAATCTTATACTACCTTTACCCCAAAAAAAAACGAAATTAACAAAATGATAAAAGGATGTTTTCCACCATTAATGACATTGTGAATGAGCTTTATCCAACCAAAAGACCATAAACATTTGACGCAATTGAAGAAGGAAGACCATTACTCAGGATGATTATTGATAATTCTTCTTCGTTTTCGTCCTTCTAAAATCAATATTCTTGAGGTAGGTTAGACATGGTTGCTTTTTTTGATAGGTAGACATGGTTGATTCAATGGCAGAAAGAATTCAGTAATGGAGGAAAGAGAAATTGGAAGATGGGAGAATTTCTAGAAAGAATAGAAAGTGGTGGGTCATAAGATTTTCTCTCTCTTCAATTTCTGGAATGCGTGCAAAATGGGGCTGATTAATTACACTTTCTATGCAAAATATGTACCGTCAGATCTAATTAAATGGATGGCATGAGATTGGTTCTCATTTTAACCAGGTTCTCATATAAGCCTTGGTTCTCACATGATCCCTCCCCTATATATATATATATAATACGAAGTATAATATAAGACTATGGTTGTTGGTGGTAGTCATTTGGATTATACAGATGATTGATACTTGTACTTTTTTTTTTTTTTTTTTTTTTTTTTTTTGGTGTTTAGATCGTCACAAGGGCGAGGTGAAAATCGATTTTAGAATCTATTGTTACTTTAACCACTTGAACTATCCCTCACTCTTGGTACCGCGTAGTATTTCTTTTGATGGCATCAAAAACTCAAAATATAAGATATGGGTTCAAGTGACCTTATTTAGGGGGGTACTAAACCGCGTCCGGTATTTACCGGGTAACGCCCGTATTTTTTTATGAACTCCCTTAAGTAACCCTTTCTTAAATAACTCTTCAATTTTCTCTCTCTCACTTTCACTTTTACTTTTCTCTCTCTTCACCTTAAAAATTTCATTCACAAACACCACCACCAAGCAAACCACCACAATTCCGTCACCACCAAACAAAGCCACCGTAATTCCGTCGCCACCAAGGATTGCGACCGGCTACAAGGGACGATATCAATCGAAAAGGTAAGGGGGTTGGCGTCAGGTATTTGTTTTTATTTTTTTTTATTTCAGTCGTTCCAGACGAACGCCTGAAATTTTAGGATGTTCCATGGAAGGAACACCTGAAATTTTAGAATCCCCCCTCGAACATTCTAAAATTTCAGGCGTTTTCCCCTATAACATTCTAAAATTTCAGGTGCTTCCCCCCTTGAACGCCTAAAATGTTAGAATGTTCCAAGGGTGATTCTAAAATTTCAGGTGTTCCTTCTATGATTACGAAAAAAAAAATAAAAAAATTCATAGCACTTACCGACTCCCTATGCTCCGACGATCTTTCTAGTGGCATCATTGCTTCCTTAAACTCGTTCATCCACCGTTTGTGCTAATTGGTGTAAAACAAATATTTAAAAAAAATATGACATGGTGGTTGTTCGTAGGTGATGGTTGTTTGGTGGTTGGTGGGGTAACAAGTTAGAGAGTGGTTAAAGAAAGTGAAAGTGGAATAGGGTCAATTTTATATGGGGAGATGTTTGTAAAGTCATGTTAAAATACGGGCGTTACCCAGTAAATACCGGACGTGGTTTAGCAATTCACCTTATTTATTAAGAAAAAAAACCATCAAAATCAGGGGACTATGATTATCGGGCCTTGCCAATCTACTACAATCTGGGCTTTGGCTCAAGATTTTTAGATTGGCAAAACAAATGAATTTTTTTATTGGGCCTTATTGATCAATATTCAATATCATCAACTTCCATTTGTTTGCCTTTTAATACGGTGGACACTCATGTCTCATGGCACGTGTAACCCAAACCCGTTTACATCAAGTTTCAATAATTGTACTAGAAGTCTAGAACCAAGATTAGGGGAATAAAAGCTTATATGAATAATATAAATATATTTGTATTTTTCCAACTTTTAATCACAACCCTTCAATCATTAATAAACCTATTTTCATGCACTCTTATCTTTATTTATTATTACTCCGTATTTTTTTAAAATATAAAAAAATAGCAGTATCTGCAAAATATATTGCATTTTCAGTGCATTAGCACGCGTTCCATTCTAATTTTACAGTTGTATCTTAGGCTAGCAAATGAAAATATTAAAATAGATATTTGACTGTAGCGGGAATGTGATTGTTGAGAAGATAGTCTTCCCAATCAATGGACTTGGGATCAAAGTTAAAATGTTCTTCATCCATGCCATTTTTTCTCATTGCTATCCTTAGCTTCTCAGTGTTCTTGTCATCAAAGCTGCATGCAACGTAGAATGAAGTAATTATATTGGTAAAGCTAGGCTACGATGACAATTAATAAGAAGACCAATTGATGATGTTGGTCACTAATGACTACATATATAGCTAATTTGACGATTTTGCCTTTGCATAAAGTTTGAAATGAAATTAGGGGATGTTTAACACTTACATGCCCGTAAACAATGTAAACGCGTTGTAACTTGTTGCAATTTTATATGTTGCCTTTATGCGCATACCAAGTTTATTTTGATCGACTCTGAAAGAGTGGAATGATGCTATATCCATTAATTTCAACATCTGCATAACAAAAAATAGTCTAGTATTAAAGGCAACATAAGTTCGTTGCAATAAAAATCAGTCTAGTATTAAAGGCAACATAAGTTCGTTGCAATAAAAATCCTAGGGACAACAATTCCAAAAAAAAGAAAAGAAAATTAAAGCTAAAGACGTACGATGCAAATTAAAGTACGATTGACAAGCATTATATGATGTTATGATCAGATATTCTTTTTGTTACACCACATACATGAACTCCTACCAGTCCTACCGACCAAGAGAGTAAAAATAAACCCCTAATATATATGAAGTTCGAAATATATACCATGTACAAAATGATGAGTAGAACTAAAAGGATCTGAAATTGAATTCGACTCTTCACCAATATGATTTTATTAGCCTTTACCAACATTTCTCGACCATCGTACCATGGGTTTTTTGGTGAAGTATTGGTAATTGATGTCAAGCAGTTTACCAAGAGGTAAAGGGTTTTTCAAAGAAGAATCCACATGATAAATTTTGAAACAAGGTTTATTTTCATTGGCCACCATTGCCATAACTATTGAATTTACCACCATATCAACCGGAATCTGCAATCACCATAAACACAAATTCTAGGACAGTGTTACTAATTTTGTCTTCCTATATTAGCATGATAAAGAAGTACAGTAGAAAGGATGAGTTTTGACTTACCGAATCAAAGATCGTGTTACTATCACCATTTGTAAAATTGACATATCCTTTACCATTTATGATAGAGACAGTGGCTAAACTTCTGTAATCAGATACATATGAACATATAGATCAAAATTAGTTGTGTTGGACACAAGTTATAAAGCATGCATGAACGTAAGTAATATATGATGCAGACGAGATTTGGTCCAACCCAGATCTTGAGTCATTACAATATTGCAATGCAATGCTAGAGTATTAATTAACAATCAAATAAATAAAGTGGTGTTAATAGTTATTCGAGTGCTCGCTTACCCTGAGCCTTCAACCCAACCAGAGAAAGGTTCTTTGTAAGTACTGCTAATCATGGTAGGACGAACAATAACTACTGGTAAATTTCCTTTGTGCTCGTAGATAAGAATTTCTGCCATGGCTTTCGTAAACACGTAAGTATTAGGCCATCCATACAATTTTGCCCTGTACAATAAATACATAATCAAAGCCATAAAAGATTTGATTTTAACATACCAAATAACATATGTACGTGTCTGACAGAAAAGAAGAGAGAGTTAAATACTTTATAAGGCTAAGAGGTTACTTCTCCTATTGCCGAATAATTTTTAGATGGAACATTGGAACCTTATTTGTTCTTGTGAAATGAACTCTCTTTTTGTATTTAACATTTATTATATATGCTTTGTATAAAAACAAGATGTATAGCAGTTTGGGCGGTCTAGGGTCGGGGGGGTTCTAGTGGTGCAGGTTTGGCCTTGGGGAAGGGGTGTGCCGGATATGGGGCTGGGGGCGGAGGCTGCGTCGAGTGGCCTGGGAGCAGAGAAGAGGGCGGTGTGGCTGGGTAGTTAAGGTTTTTTTTTCTTTTATTTTTTTTTCCTTTTTGAGTGATATATAACAAAGTGACAAATGACAATGTGGCCCCCACTTAACGGCTTTTTAGACGGAATTAGTTAAGGGTAGTAAAATTCAATTTTTAAAATTTTTATTGGTGTTAAAATAATTTTTTTTGGTGACGTTAAAAATCAATTTCAACCTTTTTTTGGTGTTAAAAAAACAAAATTTCCTTAATATTATTACTTCATATTGGTTTTCAGGGAGCTACAAAGGCAGGACAAGATCTCGTTGAATTGGAGGGAAGTTCTAACCACTTGAATTATCTTTCACTTTCGGTTAACCAACAATATGCATATGGGGATATGATTTAGAGCTTGTTTAGTTCACCTTATTTTTGCTTATTTGGTTTTGTCTGATCTCATCTGATTTAGTCTAGTCTGATTTGACCAAACTTTGAGCTTATGTTTACGATAATGTATAAGAAAAAAATATACAAAGTGTAGTCTTATTATATTCATAATAATGTGTACTTTATTAACATAGTATAATTTTCATATTTTTTTTCATATGTAGTGATAAAAATCGCACATAAAATGATAATTTGGATCTGAACATGTTTTTTCTTATCTGATATAAACTTATTTTTAATGAAATAAGTCAATAAATTAAACTAAGCAAGACATTAATTCTACGCCCATCTAAATCCCTTTATTTATTCTTAAGAATTTATTTATTCTTAAGAAAAAAGGTCCAAAATCTTACCTTCTTAGCCCTAATTGTTTCATGGTGTCTCGGACTTGTTTAGAGGAAGCTCCCTTGATTGTGAGATCATGCAATGTGTTGTCAACCAACTTCTTTTCTGTATCAATGTCAAATCCATTTATTCCACCACCATTCTTACCCAAATTATACAGTGTTTCTGGAATAAGACCGGCTTTCTCTCCGCAAACATAAGCTATAATGTTGAAACAAAGCAATCAAGTATTATTAGAGCAACTCCAACAGTGTAAAATTAGGACTAGCTTGCAATTTATGAAACTAATAAATAATTAGCTTAACCATTGGAATTGCATTACCAAATTAGCTGGGCAAAACTATTCGCTTAGCTAAGCTAATTAGCTTAGCAAATTGTGGGATTAAAAAAATTTAAATAAATAAAAAATTTATTGAAAATTAGCTTAACCATTGTGGGATTAATTAGCTACAAGGTAGATTAGTTTTGCAATCTTAGGTGGCATGGCAAGCTAATTTCACAATTAGCTTACCATTGGAGTTGTTCTTACTACTTAAACATAAGACCGCCTTTTCTGTATCAAGTACTACTAAATTCAATTATTATGCTTCGAATTAGGAAATCTGGTGTCAATTATCTAATTAATTCTTATTTTTGTAATGAAGCAAAGATGAATTAAAATATGTCCTCATAAAAAAAAAAAAAAATCATGTTTTCACTAACCCGTTGAAACATTGATAAGAATTTGCAAATTAGGACACATCTGTGCAAAGCCAATGATATTTCTAGCTCCGAATGTTGATTCCCAAAGCCAAATCATACCTAATATATACATAACAATAATATTTTAACCCTTGTAAATTAATTAATATCTACAAAATAAGTGTTTTTTGATGTTTAGAGAGCCACAAGGGCACTCTCAATATGTACCAAGTATGTAATATAATACGAGTACAAATAATTTAACAATCCACCAAAAAATAATTAGATCATAAAATCACTTTAATTTCTTTATTACCTCTCCTCAAATTTAATATTTCCAGCTGAATGAATGATTGCGTCAATATCTTTATGAAAGTCGCTATTATCGTTTGTTAAACCCAGATTGATTAATGACGTATCTCCAACAACTGGAACAACTTTTTCTGATATGAAGAAATCAAATTGTGTACCATGTCTTTCTCTTAGCACACGAAACAAATCCTTGCCAACGATCTACGTACATACATGAACAATTACGTATACATTAAGTGCATGCTATAGCTTCATTCATCAAACATAAATACACGTATGCTTATGCAAATGTTAAGTCGGTGTTAGATAAATTTACTACCTCTGTTAAATATTACGTGCAACCTTGGGGTATTATTTGTATAGATGGATCCAAGGGGGGACTACTCGGGCCTTGGCCCTCCGCCCTCACCCCCCCCAATGCCCAGATTTTGATATTATATAAATAAAAAATCTTGTATAAGTATTCAAGTTTTATAGTTGACTTAGTTGGTTAGTTACTTGTTCCATAACTTTGGAAGGTCAAGGTTCAATTCCCTTGTTAGAATTTTTTTTTTTTTTTTGGTGTGGATTTCTTAAACTCATATCCCTTTTATGGCTTTATTATTTGAAATGCTTTATAACTTCGGCCCGGGCTATTAAAAATTTCTGGATCTACCCTTGATTATTTGTTAGATATAAAATATTCCAAAGTTGCACACAACATTTAACGGAGGTAATATTTCCTAGTTAAGCTAGTGTACGTATATAAGATACCTCATTATGTAGTCTTTCAAGTGTTGATTTGTAATCCTTAGCTCTTAAAAGAAGGTACAACTTCTTCACATTTGGCTGAACTCGAAGTATCTTCTCCACGAGTACTACATTTTATACAAGAAAGAGAAGGGCAGAGTTTATGCAATCTTTGGCGTGCTACTTTTTATGAAAGTTTGTTAAAGTAGAGTGTATGAATAGTCAAAACAGAGTATATGAAAAATGCATAAGATAAAAAAGCGTTACAATATTAGTAAAAGTATAAAACATCAAATTGAAATAGAAATTGAAATTATGCAAAAGGGACAAATACAAGTTTATCTGCCAGATAAACGAATTTTTGTTAATCTGATGACATTTTTGTAAATATATTGAAAAAGTGTGGTCATTTATTTATTCATAACTTTTGGTAAGCTGTCCAATTACTGTTTGCAACTTGCTTTTACTATTTGGTGAGGAAATTACACATGTACACCTCAACTAGTATATAAAAAGACACATATACCCTTCCATTGGTACTTGAAAATACGATTATACCCCCAGATAAACAAATGAGGAATTAACTGGGTACAGCTCGTGCAAAAGCATATAGAATGGGAAGTAAACACATAAATCTAGCTAGAAAGAGCAAGATGAGGGAAATGACCTTTAGCAAGGAAGCCAGTTGAGCCGGTGATTAAGATTGTTTTGTTGCGAAGAAACTCAACTCCATTTCCAACTTCCATTTGTATACCAAACATATGTATAACGTTGAGTATTTGGGATTACAAGATTTAAAGAGTATTTCAAGATTTAAAGAGTAACTCGTTCATGCAAAATATGAATGAAACTATGCAAGTACTTCATCACATTAGATTCTTTAGAGCATGAGCATTGGTGAGGTTACTCACCATTATCCACCTCACTTTCAACTATCTTTTTTATTTTATTTTTTTCCAAATCATCTTCCACCTCACCTTCCACTATCATAAGCTACTAGTGTGAGTCACCTTATTTATTTATCTACAATGGTGAGGTTACTCACCATTCTCTCTCCTAACTACCCCATCATTTTCTCTTTCTCACTCTTGTTTTATTTTATATTTTTTAAAACATGTATTAATCTCTATTATTTATTTGTAATTTTTGAACTTACATAATTAATTAAAAAAAGTTAGACATTCTTTAGTGCAATATTAATAGTCATTATAAATAGTACAATATTAATAATCACTTATGTATGTAAATTGAAACAATTTTTTTTTCTAATTTTTGAAATAAAAAGTACAAAAATAATACAATATATAAATAACATAGTTTATTTAGTAAAGACATCCATTAAAATTAAAAATACAATATTCATTAACAGCGACTTTTGTCATCTCTTCATTCGTTGCCGAAACGTCCCCATATATGTTCAACCAAGTCATTCTTTAGTGCAATATGGGTCTCCCTATCACGAACATTATTTCTATTTTTCATATAACCATTTAGATTGAGCCTATCCAATCGTCCACTTCTCACAGTAAATGGTTGGTTGTTGTTACTAGTTGATGATTCAGCTACATTTTGGGGTTGGTCATTGATAAATTCAGTTGCATCATAATGCAAATATCCATCTCGCTCATCTTCAACAATCATATTGTGCATGATAATACAAGCCATTACAATTTTCCATAAAATTTCGGTCGACCATGCTAGACTTGGTTGACGTATTATTGCAAATCGAGCTTGTAACACTCCAAAGGATTTCTTGTCAACATGTGACATTTCAATGTAGCATTGCATGTCGGTCATATTTTACAACATTTCTCATTATTGAGCTAATTTTATATTATTATTATTTACAAGATATAATTTATTGGGTAATAAACAAAGAGCAATTATATTTATTGGAAGATTGGTTATTTGGATTATTTTGAGAGGAACCACTTCCGTAATTAGGATTATTAAGATCCATAATCACAAATTATTTTTATAATGAAAAAAAGAAGAGTGAAATTTTAAGGGTGAGAAACTATATCAATATTAGGCTCTATTTATAGATAAAATTATAATTATACCGTTGGTGAAATTATTTTTTTGGAAATATGTTTAAATGAAGTGAGAAACTACCGTTGGAGCATTATAGCAATACTAACTGTTAAAAATTAATATAGCCGTTGCATTCTACAGCAAACAACAAACACAAATAGCAAACATCAAACACAACTTGCAATATTCATGACAAGTGTCATGTGATAATTGGACCTAAAAAAAATCAGATTCTTTGGTTTAGAAAGTCAGCAACTCACGCTCATACTCAGTGCCGCTTCAGACGTTGCTACCTCATACTGTGAGTAAGTAATGAGTCAGATATTTCAATGGTAAGCTAACTCAAAAAAAGTGAGAGATAGTTCTGAAGAGGGTACTGACTCACCGTTGTACACGCTCTTAGAGGTCTATATATATATTATACTGACAATATTGTATGTAGATTACTAGCTATATAGAAATGTATGAGTCAAGTACAAACAATTGGCTGGCCTGGGTTATTTATTGATGATTTGATATGTCTTCAATGAGATCATATAGTTGATTCATTGATAAGATCTGGACTCCGGAGTACAAAATTAGGTTGATTCATTGATAAGTATTACTGTATAAAATTATGCTTGATCTGTTGATGTTTCAAAATTGTACAAGTTAAGCAAGCGTAAGAATGATCCATATATTTATTATTACTTGTGCTAAATATGGCAATATCAAATATGGTTGATATTGCCTTTATTGTGACAAGACTGACAACTGACAAGGAATATAATACGAGTAGTGCGTAAATATATAGAAAAAAACTCACCACCTAACATAAATCTAATTGGTACGTGTTTAACCCTTCACTTAGCTTTGCCACATTTTTATTCTTCAACAATCACAAAACCACTTCGATCTAGTGTTTAACCAATGAGATGTATGCACACTTCAAAGTGCACATTATCCATATGTATGATATTTCTCTCGATGGCATAATACAATTTTTTTTTTTTTTGAATTGAAACATTACATAATACATAAAAAAAAATACATATCGAATCAAACTACTCCATTTACATTTAAAAATGTGTTTATTTGATAGTCATAGCTAAAATTGGATATATATGTCTAGTATAATCCACTCAATCCTTTAACCCTTCTTGAAAAAGGGAAAAAAAAAAATCTTTTTGATATTCACCTTTAGATTAAATATCAAAATAATATACATATAATCAATACTTGCAAGTTGCAACTAGAAGTACTAAAACAGTGATAAAAGAAAAAAAAAAAGTATTACAATAGATCAGATAATGAAGTTTATTTTAGCTTTAACAAATGAAAGCATACGTTAAAACAAGTATTTGACTGTTGCTGGAATATGATTGTTAAGAAGATAGTCTTCCCAATCAATGCACTTTGGATCGAAGTTAAAACCTTCTTCTTCCATCCCATGTTTGCTCATCGTTGTCCTTAGCTTCTCGGTGTTCTCGTCCTCGAATCTACGATAATGTAGGCGAAATTGATGATACATTGTTAATAAGGAAAATTATATCGATGATTTTTTATACTACTACACATTATTCATTCAAATTAAGCCATATAATAATAGGGGGCTTATGTAATTGGTTGCCTTACATAGGACCAATATTCAAATGTTACATTTATGGAATATAGAATTTAATTTGAAATAATACAAGGGTGGATGTGTAACACTTACATGCCCGCAAACGATGTATTACATATTTACATGTATAGGGCCTGAAATTTGTTGCAACTTTATATGTCACCTTTATGTACATTTCAAGTTTATCTTGATAAGCCTTGAAAAAATGACATGATGCTATATCCACTAATTTTAACATCTGCAAAAGATTAAATAATTCAAAATTAGAAACACATAATTAATTAAGTATGATTTCATTTATCATGCTATCAATTATATACATGAACTTCTTCCGACCAAGAAAGTTAAAATAAATACCCAATAAAAAAATTTGCGAAAAAGAAAATTTACCAAGGACACAACGATAAGCAGAACTAATAACATTTGGAATTGAACTCGACTCTTCACCAATCTGAACTTATTAGTCTTTACCAACGTTCCCTGACCATTATACCATGGGTTTTTGGCGAAGTATTTGCTATGGATGTCAAGTTCTTTACCAAGAAATAAAGGGTTTCTCAAAGAAGAACACACATGGTAAATTTCTAAACAAGGCTTATTTGCATTTGCTACCATTGCCGTTAGTATTGAATTTGCCACCATATCAACCGGAATCTGCAATCACCATATTATATAGTTCAAATTATATATATTATGCAAAAAGGAATAAGGATTTGTTTTGACTTACCGAATCAAAGAGAGTGTTACCATCACCGTTTATAAGATTGATATATCCTTTACCATTTAGAATAGAAACATTGGCTAAACTTCTGTCATCAAATAATAAGCATGAACATACAATTTAAAATAAATTAGCTAGATATAAGTTGTGAAACATAAATGTAAGTATGATGTAGACGAGAATTGATGCCAACTGTTTTAAAATTTTTACTAAACTACTAGCTAGACATTATCAATATACACAATTATATATGCATCAATGCATGTGATTATTTTATGAGTTACGTACTTTTGTCATTCTATTACATACAATTTCAACATTCAAATAAATTCTATTCATTGTATATTAAGAGCTTGCTTACCCTAAACCTTCAATCCAACCAGGAAAGGGTTCTTTGTAAGTGCTGCTAATCATGGTAGGGCGAATAATGACTAGTGGTAAATTTCCTTTGTGCTCGTGGATAAGCGTCTCTCCCATGGCTTTCGTAAACACATAAGTATTAGGCCATCCATACAATTTTGCCCTGTATAATATAAGTAATCAACATCTATAACAAGAATACTAGATTTATAGCTTAATTTAATAATTTGATCTCCAACTTTTTAATTCAATAATTTATAGAATTGAATATCCTATCGCGTCCATGATTGTGACAATATATATTAGGTTGTTAAATTCAACTACCAATAGTAATAATGCATATATTTAAAAACTAATCAATTCATTTTATTACTCCATCCGTTTCATAATGTTAGTCCCATATACTATTTTGGGCGTTTCAAAAAGTTCTACCCATATTGAATATATATCATTTATGACTTGATTTTTTTTACTTTAATTGATTGTGGATTGATGGCATGACTCTAAGTAGGGAAATTTTTACCTTAAATTATGCAATTATGACTTGTGCTTTCCTAATGAAAAATAAAAAAAGTTAAATAAGGTAAACTAATTATGAAATCTGTTGTACTTTAATGTTAGATTCCAAATATATTTGTTTTCTTATTTTATGTGATTGATTCCATATGAGACTAACATTATGAAACAGATGGAGTAAGATATAACATCAGGTATCATATATGGAGTACAAATTTATTTATTGACTTATAATAAGGAAAGATCCTTTCACCCATTCATTCCTGTAACCTGCTGCTACCAACTGCTCTATTTGTGTGCTGTGTGCTGTCATAGTACTATAGGAATTTTTGTATACCGTTGCTGCCTTGTTTTCAGTGCAATGATTAGTTGTAGGTGATTCTGTAATTTTGTCATCTTGTGACTATTTATTTCTTTGGCTGCCCTCTCTGTAAGCTCAAGCAGAGCAGATATTTTCTAAACCTAATATCATCTCTTCTTCTTCTTTCTCTTATCTCTTTTCTCTCTTCTCTCTATTTTAATGTCCTCTTGCACCAACTATATTCAGCTCATCAACTTATACGACGATGACTTAATTAATGCTTAAAATTGATTACATGCATAATAGATGACGATCAAGAGAGTTTCGAAAAATAATTAAATTACCTTTTTAGACCCAATTGTTTCATGGTATCTCGGATTTCTTTAGAAGAAGCTCCCTTGATTGTGAGATCAAGCAATGTGTTGTCAACCAACTTCTTTTCTGTATTAACATCAAACCCTCTAATCCCACAACAATTCTCATCCAAATTATACAGTCTAATGAAGGTATCTTTATCTCTCAGAGAAAGTACACTATGGATTTGCTCAAGGATCAAGGCATGCTGCAAGTCAAACCTCTAAAGCTGCCCATGGATTCTCATTTGAAGCTCACTGCAGACAAGGGCACTCCTCTCTCTAATCCTGTTGAGTATCAACATTTGCTGGGAAAGTTGATCTATCTAACAGTTACAAGACCAGATATTGCTTTCTCAGTGCAAATTCTGAGTCAATTTATGCATTCACCTACAGCAACTCATTTACAGGCTGCAAAAAGGCTCCTGAGATATCTGGCTGGAACTGTGAACCAAGGAATTTTGCTTGCTTCTTCTTCTACTGCTGAACTGATAGCATATTCAGACAGTGATTGGGCAAGCTGTCCTAACACCAGGAGATCAACTACAGGATATTGCATTCTGTTAGGAAAATCTCCAATTTCTTGGAAGGCAAAGAAACAGTCAGTTGTAGCAAAATCAACTACTGAAGCAGAATACAGGGCAATGGCATTAACTGCTTGTGAAGTCACATGGCTCAAGGCCTTACTGAAAGACCTAGGAATCTCTTCTCTGGCACTAGCTCTTCTACAAAGTGACAGTCAAGCAGTTATAGCTATTGCAGCAAACCCTGTGTTACATGAGAGAACAAAACATGTTGAAATCGACTGTCACTATGTAAGATACATGGTCAACAATGGCTCTATAATTACTCAGCATGTGGCTTCCAAAGATTAACTTGCAGACATCCTAACAAAGATTCTAAATGTGAAGCAGCACAATGATATTATGCTCAAGCTGGGTGTTCAAGCTTCACCCCACACTCAGCTTGAGGGGGGGTAATAAGGAAAGATCCTTTCACCCATTCATTCCTGTAACATGCTGCTACCAACTGCTCTATTTGTGTGCTGTGTGCTGTCATAGTACTATAGGAATTTTTGTATACCGTTGCTGCCGTTTTCAGTGCAATGATTAGGTGTAGGTGATTCTGTAATTTTGTCATCTTTTGACTATTTATTTCTTTGGCTGCCCTCTCTGTAAGCTCAAGCAGAGCAGATATTTTCTAAACCTAATATCATCTCTTCTTCTTCTTTCTCTTATCTCTTTTCTCTCTTCTCTCTATTTTAATGTCCTCTTGCACCAACTATATTCAGCTCATCAACTTATACGACGATGACTTAATTAATGCTTAAAATTGATTACATGCATAATAGATGACGATCAAGAGAGTTTCGAAAAATAATTAAATTACCTTTTTAGACCCAATTGTTTCATGGTATCTCGGATTTCTTTAGAAGAAGCTCCCTTGATTGTGAGATCAAGCAATGTGTTGTCAACCAACTTCTTTTCTGTATTAACATCAAACCCTCTAATCCCACAACAATTCTCATCCAAATTATACAGTGTTTCCGGAATAAGCCCGGTCTTCTTTCCACAAACATAAGCTATTTCGACGATGAAATCAAACACAAGAAATGTTACCAGATTTATCAAAAATCTAAATTTTTTTAAAATTCAAAGACACAATATATAGTACATCACAGTATCCGAAAAATGCATTTCATTTTAATTTTCTACAAACTTAATTGTAACTTACAATAATCATTTCTTCGAATTAGGGTTTATAATGTTGATTATTATTTAATTTTTATTTTTATAAGAAAATGTATTAAAATATCAAGCTTTAATTTCACTGACCCGTTGAAACATCAATAAGAATTTGCAAATTAGGGCACGTCTTTGCAAAGCCAATGATATTCCTTGCTCCAAAAGTGTTGATTCCCAAAGCCGAATCATACCTATATATATCAATAATCATATCATAATCCTCATAAACAAATATTGTATTATATAAAATTCGGGAAATGATTTTGACACACCTTTATATGAGAGCATAGTTTTCTATGCTCTTTTCACATAAGAGCGTGCCAAAATCAATTAAGGATGTGTCAAAATCTATTTCCATAAAATTCATATAGTACCAAATCTCCAAAAGATCATACTTCACAATCACAAAATTTATTTATTACCTCTCCTCAAATCTAGTAATTGCTGCTGAATGAACGATAGCATTGACTTCCTTACAAAAGTCGCTATCATTGTTCGTTAAACCCAGATTGATTGATGACACGTCGCCAGTAATAGGTGCCACTTTTTCTGATATGAAAGAATCAAATAAGTTGCCATGTCTTTCTCTTAGAACTCGGAACAAATCCTTCCCAATGATCTGCATAAGTGCATATATACGATCAATCACGTGTACATTAAGTGTCATATAGCTTCAACAATATAAACATTGATGAACATACGATAATATGTAAATATTTTCCGGCTTAAGATCATCTTCAATGGTGAAACTCAACTTTGAGTATTGAAATACAAAATGAGTTGTTTTTTTTATCTTTAATGGTGATACCCAACTCACTTCTCAATTTAGCAACTCATGTAAAGTCTAATTTCCCAATGATGGTGAGACTTTCTAAAGTATACTAATGTCACTTTCAATTTATGGGCCATCAAATCATATTATAAATTTTTTTTAGAGAAAAAAAAAATTAAACTTAAATAGATTGCAAAACATATTATAATATTGAATAATAACCCACACTTTTTGTCAAATAAGACTTAAAGTTGAGTATCTAAACTTAGCAACTTTCTTTTGGAGTTGCGAAATTTAGATACCAACTTATTGGTACCCTTTACAAAAAATACTCTCTCTCTCTTCCAAAGAAACTCTCTCAAGTCAAACCAATGGAGAAGGTCTAAGCACAAAATAAATACGAAGTAATTAAGATACCTACCTCACTATGTAGTCTTTCAAGTGCTGCTTTGTTATCCTTAGCTCTTATAAGAAGATATAACTTCTTCACATTTGGCTGAACTCGAAGTATCTTCTCTACGAGCACTACATTTAGAAGCTATTAGCTAATTGATACTTGTACAATTTTATTTTATTTTATTAATTAATTATTTTTTAATTGTTCATGCATGCATCCAACATCAAAAAATAAATTGTGTCAAAAAAAAATAGGAAAATTTGTCTGGAAAGGACATATATGTTCAGTTGTTCACTATTTTGTCTGGAAGGACCTTATATGTTTAAAGTGGTTTAAAAGAATCTTATAAGTTTATTTTGTTGTTTAGGGAGGGACCTTGAGGTCTGAATCCGAAAATAATTGACTTATTTTTTCGACGTTGACCTTTCACGTGACTTTAAAAAATGACCTCTTTTTTTTTCCACGATTTCCCTCCAATTCCTTCTTCTCTCTTCTAATTCCCAAATGACACATAAGGTCCCCCCAAACAACAAAATCAATAAGGTCTTAGACCAACTTAAACATATAAGGTCCTTTTAGACAAAATAGTTAACATATTTGTTCCTTGTAGACAATTTTTCCAAAGATATTGTTTCGGTTGAAAACAATGGGACCTTGCCGAAGGTCCGTTGAAATGGAGAAGACTGGATTCGATCCAAGTTGTGTTGGGCCGAAGGTTTCCTGCACAGTGAACACACGTAAACTAGCCTCGGGGGTGTTTCCGAGGAAGGCCCCTCCGATGCTAAAGTCAGTATAATGTGTAAAAGGAAGACACTATGCAAGAGAGTTTGTAGCTTGAGGCTTTTGTGGAATATTTCTGAATGCAAGAATGAGCATACGAATTGGAATATGACTCTCCCCTTGAATGTGTTAATATGAGGGCTTTTATACCTCATCATACTTGGAGAGGTTGGGCTTTAGCCCAATTGGCTTACTTTGTGGGCTGACTTTTGACTTTTGAGCAATTGGAGAGTTGAACCTTGACCTTGGGCTTTTAATTGGATCATTTAGTGCTCAGGCCCAATTTTGACTAAATTGGACCCAAACAACTTGCCCCCCAGACCCGATTTGGAAGAATGACGGGTCGGGTTTGATTTAACTCAGAAAAGGAGGGAAGTAAATGATTTAATTGATCCAAAAATTTGAATTTAAACCGTAATTAATGAGATAACAACGGTTAATGATTTGCGGAAGTTGGACGGATAATGGGCGGTTTAATCACAAGACATGTGTTTAATGGTTACTTAGTGGGTACTTAAGAGAAATTAAAGCACAGACTCTTCGTATCCCGTACCTGGAGATATAAACAGAGGCGCGTCATTCTCCTCACTTATTCACCAACACAAACCCAGAATTCTTCGAGAGAGAAACCAAGAACCCGCATCAAAACTTCGCAAATTCCCCCGAGCCTTGAGCTTAGAAACTGAGACTTGCCACTACGAACTCGTAAATCGGCAACTTTCGCTTCAGATTAAGGTAAATTCCTTTGATTTCAGTTTATTTTTCTTCGAATTCGAACTCCTTCCCCTTTTCTTTCGACTTTTCTCTTCGAAATAATCCATGGCAAGAGGAGTTAGAGGTAGAGCCCGTGCTCCAAGAAGAGCAAGGCCGATTCCCGATCCTAGGAATAGGATTGGGACCTGGAATGGTCAAAGGCCGGAGTCTGACCCTGCTGAAGGGATTAGGGCGACTCCCCTTTCCTCGGCTCCTCCTCAAAGAACGGATGAGCCGAGTGCTTCTGGACTGGACGATGAAATTCCCGCTGTCCTTTGGGATATCCTCCCTGGGTTTTCAGAGTGGGAGAATGCCGAAGTCGCTTCGGCCATGATAAAGAACCGCCCCTACTCATGGTGGGTAGAGAACGCCGATCAATATCGATTTGCTGAGCAAATTGAGTTGCACTACGGCATTTTTGAAGCTGATGGATATTGGTGCCGAATGCCCTCAGCATCCGATAGAATCCATCGTCCACCCCCGGGGTATGTGGGGGTGTACACGAGACAGCTTCAGTATGGGCTGAGGTTCCCTTTGGACGTTTTCGTCCGAGACTTGCTGATCCATTACAACATTTCCCTATGTCAGCTAACCCCCACCAGCATCCGAAGGGTGATGACATACTTATGGGTCTGCAAGTTCTTCAAATACGTGCCGAACCTGCACTGCTTCAGAAAGCTCCATCGGCTAGTGCCAAATATTCAGAGTGGGCACGGAAGCCATGGTTCTGGGTGGTATCGGATTGAGTCCCGGCCCCAATACTTGACCATGTGGCCAAATGACTCTTCAGACAAGGACTGGAGAGGTCAATGGATTTGGGTTAGGGCACCCATAGATCCGGGCCACCCTTGCGTCTTCAGCGCTCCCCGGTACTTAGCTGAGCCTGATCCCGAAATGGGAAGTCTAGGTCCCCCCGCAGATAACGGGGCGGATCCGAACCTGGATCAGCAACATATCTTCGGCAAGCTGCCGAACCCGGGGGGAGTGGTCGAATGCAGCATATCCCGGAGACTTGGCTCCCCGATACGCATTACGTTTTCCAAGAGAATATGCTAGCAGCTGTTGGCCTCAGCCGAAAGTTTAAGGATGGTAAGCTTCTTCGGCTGGGGCCGAGGCTTTTAACTACCTCTTTTTCTTCTCTCGCTTTGCTTTTTTATGCTGTGCCAACATATCTGAGCTAAACTTTTTCCCTTTCCTTTTTTCAGAGCGGGACGAGACCAACGTTGGTATTAACTACACTCGTCTTGGTGTTAACCGAGAGCGAGTTGTAACTGAACGGGCCCCGTCTATCACTGAGCCGAGGCATAGGGAAGTTCATCTGGACTCTTCCCACTTCCAAATTGAGGCTGTTGCTCTGTATCAGAGGCAGAAGCCTTGGTGGAAGAAGAGAGACCCTTGGTTTCAGCTGCTGAACGAAGAAGCTGAAGCTGCCCGCACAGCCGAAGAGGTTGCACGGGTACTTGAGGCTTGCGAAGGAGGAGAAGGGTCCTCCAGAGCTGCTGAAGCCGAAGCTGCAGCTAGAGCAGCTGAAGAAGACGAGGCTTTGCTGAAAACCTCGGTGAGCTTTCAGACAACTTTTTTCTTTTCTTCTTTTTTTTTTTTTTTTTACTCACATTCTTCTTCCCCCCTGTCTGTTACAGTCTGAAGAGAGTAACAGACACAGAGAAGGCAAAGCTCCTGTTCGTCCCGAAGATCAAATACAAGAGTCTTCAGACTCAGATATGGACGAGCAGCCCCTTCTGAAAAGGCGCCGAAGGATGGCCATCATCGGCCCTCATGATTTTCAGCAGAGGCCGATGACCATCGGCGTCGCAATAAGGGAACCTGAGGAAGGCAATGGATCGCCGAGGGTTCCCCAGCCAACACCCCAATCTCCTCAAAAGACCCCTCCGCCACCTCCTGAGATGGAGGTGGATCAGAGAACTCCCGAACCTAAGGGAGGGGTCCAAGAAGAAATCAAGGAGAGTGCTGCTGAGCACGAAAATAAAGATGCCGTGATGTCAAGTGCTGAAGGCTTCACGGCAGATATCGCAAGAGAGGTTGAGGCTTTCGTCCTCACCCCTGAAGAAGAGGAGGTCATAGTACTTGACTCCTCTGAGAAGGACGATGCTGAGACAACCAAGGCTAATCAAGCTCCATCGTCGTCCTTCCCTTCTTTCCAGACTCTGCATTCTGGAGAAATGGGTTTCTCGGCCCCCCGAATTCCAATCCCAGATCACATCTGGGACCTCATATGGGGTCAAAACCGAGAAGGAGCTGCAGCCTACTTCGGCAATTTTGCTGGCATGTCCGAAGTAGACAGGGCAAGGATCTGGTCGCTGAAGGCCACTGCTGGGATGGGCGAATCCAGTAGATCAGTTCCTGACCCAGCCAGGTCTAACCAACTGCTGATGATGCAGGTAATTTTCCTTCATTTCCTCCGAAATTCAGCTCTATTTTTTTCTTATTACTTATTTTTTTTTTGTCTTCCTGTTTTCAGTTCGTGCACAATCAGACTCTCACTGTAGAGCTGATTGATACCCTACAAGATAGGGTAGACGCTGCTGTGCACGAAAGGAAGGTGGCTGAAGAGGAAGTTAAGCTTGCTAAGCTGAAGCAAGCAGCAGCTGAAGAGAAGCAGCAGGAGGTTGAGGAGTACGGTAAAAAAGCTGCCGAAGCTCTGAAAACCTTCTGCGATGCTATGGAGATGGAGGTTTTTCCCCCACTGATGGAAGGGGAAAAATTCCTCCAGGAGCATATGGGAGTGGACGTCTCCAAATTCAAGGCTGCTATTGAGAGCCGAATTCAAGAAGGAACTGCTGCACAAGCTGAAGTACAGCAGCGTCTAGAGGCTCTTGAAGCCAGCCGAATGGCTGCTGAAGAGTTGCTCCTGGCCAAAGACGTCCAACTCTCAGAGGCTGCTGCTGCTGCTGGAGCTCAAAGAGCTAAGTTCCAAAAGGCTGAGGATCAACTGCTGATCCAGAAAGTTGAAGTGGCCCAGGCTCAGACAAAGGCTTCCCAAATTCAGCAAGAGCTGAATGAGCTGAAAGGCTCCTCCTCCCAAGTCGCTGATGAGCTGAAGAAATCCAAGGAAGACTTGGAGGAGACCCAGAAGAAGCTGGCTGATGCTGAGGCTTTACTCAAAGTCCGTGTCTATACCCAAGAGGAATATGAGATGGGTTTCAGAAACGGATTCCGAGTATGCCGAAGAGTCTGCCTTCATGCTGAGCCGAAGCTGGACTGGTCTAAATGTGCTGAGTGGGTCCAGAATCCCGAAGACCCTCACATGAAGTTTGCAACTCCAGCTGAAGCTGAAATTCTTAAGGCTGAGGAAGCCGAAGAGGAAGCTGAAAGACTGGAGTTGGAAGCTGAGCAGAGGGAAAGGGAGGCTCGGCAAAGTGCAAAGCCCGCCTCTTCTGCTGCTGGGGCTGAGGCCACCATGGGACTCAACGCTGATCAGTCTGATCCGCCGGCTGAAGCATAGGAACTCGGGCAGTCGTCTTCAGAATCTTGCGGTTCATCATGTGCTTAACTTTAGACTTGCCGCTTTCTGAGTTTTTTGCCTTGTTTTTTGCTTCAGCTTGCCTTGTCGTACAGCAGTTTTATTTTTTTGCTTATGTACGTATTTCGGCAGCTGTTATTTTCCGCTTGTGGGCGGCTGCCGATACTGAATTATTGAACTTGTAGCTCAATTTTTTTCTTCAGTTGCTTTATTTTTGAATGCTTTACTGTTTCTTTTCTTCAACTCTGCCGAACATAGCTGCACTGCGTGCTTCTTGCCCCCACAGAAATTGAAGTATGACTTTAGTTGAATAAGCAATTTCTGAACTTCTTCAAAATGGATATCCGAAACACAGGGCCAACTGAAGGCAATGCTTCTGGGATACAAGTCTTACTGAAGATTGACTGTCTGAAAGTTGGATATCCGAAACACAGGGCCAACTGAAGGCAATGCTTGGGATATTAGCTTTCTGGGACTAACCTCTTTAGAACAAGTCTTACTGAAATTTGACTTCAGCTGAAAGACCAGCGTTCTTAAAGAAGACGCATATTCGAAACACAGGGCCAACTTAAGGCAATGTTTCGGATAATGGCTCTCTGGGATACAAGGCTCAGTTAAGGCAATATCCCAGAATTGTCCATGGACTCATGTCTTTGGAGAACAGGTCTTACTGATGTTTGATTTCAGCTGAAAGACCAGTGTTCTTTAAAAAGACTGAGTTTTGTAAGCCATCTGAAACCCAGTTACCCGAAGGCGAAGGTTTCAGACGAGGCTGATTTAAAAAGGCTGTTATCCTTGATTTTCTGTCTATCTTTGAAAAATGGATACCCGAAACACAGGGCCAACTTAAGGCAATGTTTCGGATAATGGCTCTCTGGGATACAAGGCTCAGTTAAGGCAATATCCCAGAATTGTCCATGGACTCATGTCTTTGGAGAACAAGTCTTACTGAAGTTTGACTTCAGCTGAAAGACCAGTGTTCTTTAAAAAGACTGAGTTTTGTAAGCCATCTGAAACCCAGTTACCCGAAGGCGAAGGTTTCAGACGAGGCTGATTTAAAAATTTTCAACTGTTGCTGTTATCCTTGATTTTCTGTCTATCTTTGAAAAATGGATACCCGAAACACAGGGCCAACTTAAGGCAATGTTTCGGATAATGGCTCTCTGGGATACAAGGCTCAGTTAAGGCAATATCCCAGAATTGTCCATGGACTCATGTCTTTGGAGAACAAGTCTTACTGAAGTTTGACTTCAGCTGAAAGACCGGTGTTCTTTAAAAAGACAGGTTTTGTCAGCAATCTGAAACCCAGTTACCCGAAGGCGAAGGCTTCAGACGAGGCTGAATAAAAAACCCTCAAAGAGTAGATAGAACAAAGAAAATTTTGAAAGGATAAAAAGTTGTAAATTTTATATAAATGGCGGCTCCAAGGCCTGTCATTAGTTCAAAATGTACTTACAAAGATTGTTCTGCCCCGAAGGGTTTACACATGGTATTTTTTCAGTACATCAGCATTCCAGTGATTCTTCAACTCAGTTCCATCCAACTGCCGAAGTCGGTATGTCCCTGTCTGAAGCTCATCATAAATTTCATAAGGTCCCTCCCATGTAGCTGAGAGCTTCCCATGGATTCGGCCTTTCTGAACTGCAGCAGCATTCCGAAGGACAAGATCCCCAATTTTGAGAGGCCTTGCATGGACCCTTCGGTTATGGGAGATGAGGTCTGAACTTATCCCGGGCATATCAGCTGCCGAGAAAGCAAACACATCTCTGTTATCCCGCAGGAGCTGAATAAGTTCACAACGGGTGTTAGGATCAAGGTCCATCCCGATTGTTACACATTTCTCAGCATCTCCTTCGGCCAACTCTGCTGTTTCAGTCTGTTGGTCCATGTCCATTGCCGATGGACTGGACTCTTCAGAATCTGGTCTGCTGCCAATGTCAGCAGGTGTCCCAGTCTTTGTGTTCTTCGGCTGGCTCTCTGAGTCTTTCGGCTCAGATGAAGAGTCAACCTTTTCCCTTTCGGGACCTTTTTCTCTGGGCACTGATCCTTGGGCCGAAGCACTTAGGCCTTTCGGCTTTTTTGTGCTTGGCTCTCTTTCTTTTTCTTTCTCCTCCTCATCCTTGTCGTTATCTGGGCGACTACTGGATGGCTTGAGGTAGTTGCACCTTCGGGCGTCCTTCTGGTTGCCCTGTATCCTTTCGGGGAAGCCGGCGTCTGAGACATAAATCATCAGCTGATGATAAGTTGAGACGACCCCTTGGATCTCGTGAATTATGGGTCTCCCCAAAATCACGTTGTACACTGAAGGAGCGTCGATGACCAAAAACTCAATCATGACGTTCCGGGCTGCCTCATCGCAACCGATGGTGACAGGAAGTGTCACCTTCCCATCTGGATAAGTTGAAGCCCCATTGAACCCGGATACCGGATAGGGTACCGGCGTAAGGTGCTTGGGCTTCAGCTTAATTTGGTTGTAGGCCTTTCGGAACAGAATGTTTGCTCCGCTGCCACCGTCAACAAGGACCTTACTGACGTCGTGGTTGGCCACCGTGGCGATGATCACCAACGGATCCTCGTGAGGGAACGTAATCCCCCGGCAGTCGGCGGCTGTGAACGTCATGTTCGGCACCGGCGACTGGGGAGCTTGAATGTCAGCGTTGTTCACCTGGTGAGTTAAAGCTCTAAGGTGACGCTTGTGCTCCCTCCGAGAGTATATTCCTCCCGAGATAACATTGATCGGAGGGAATTTCCCCTCCGGTTTTTTACTGTTTTTCCGAGGGAAATCAAGGTCCTGCCGAGGGTCCTTTGCTAACCTTTCGGATTCTTTTTTCTCGCGGTGATCCGCGATGTATTTTTTCAAGTATCCCTTCCGGACCATGTCTTCTATCTGGTCCTTCAGCTGGATACACTCCTCAGTGTTGTGGCCCGAAGAATCGTGGAACTCACACCACTGATTTTTATTTTTTCGCTGATACCACTCTGGGAGTGGTCTCGGCTTTCGGTAACTCTGCTCCTCCTTCGTCACACTGTAAATTTTGGCGCGTGGAAGAGAGAGAGGAGTGTAGGACTCATATCTGCCTGTGTATGAGGCAAACCTGTCCTTCTTTAGGTCGCTGGCCGAAGATGGCTCCGAGGCCTTTGATTTTCCCTTTGCCTTATGGCCTTGGCCTTCAGACAAGGGTATTTGCCTCTGTTTCCCTCCCCCGGATTGAGGTTGGGTTTTTGCTTTATTCCATTCTTCGGCTCGGATGAACTTATCCGAAGCACTAAGAGCTTTCTCCAAGGTCTGCGGGGTATGCATGACCATAAAGTCTAGGAATTTTCCTGGCTGAAGGCCATTCTGCATTGCAAAAACAGCTAGCCCCTGGTCCAGCTGGGAGACGCTTGATGACTCGTTACTGAAACGGGTCAGGTAGTCTCGGAGGCTTTCAGTTTCCCCCTGTTGCAGACCCATGAGCTCTGCGGTAGTCTTCTCTCGGCGGTTTGCCGTGGAAAACTTGCTCCTGAACTTGGAGGACAGATCATCCCAACCTGTTATGGAGCCTTGCCTTACTCCCTTGGAGATCCACGCTTGCGCGACCCCCTTGAGAGTGGTTGGGAAATATTTGCACCAAGTCGCCTCGGATCTGGGGCAAAGATGCATATGAGTCTCATACGAGGCCACGTGGTCCTTCGGATCCGTGGTCCCGTCATATGTGATATGCGACGGTATTTTAACCGTGGGTACGCGCTCTTCCAGTATCCATTGCTCGAATGGTGAACTAGCGGGAAGCATAATGGCCTTGCCCTTGTTCCCGGCCGAAGGGACCGCGCTCCGCCCTCTTAGAGAGGTAGGAGTGGTTTTCGTCCCTGGCTGGGAAGTCTGGGCCTCGGCTGCAGGGAACGAGAGGCGACTACGCACGCTCGGTTCCTGGCCGCCGAGTCGGTCAAGGACGCTTCTGCGAGCAGTCTCGGGTTCCCGGCGAGTAGATTCTGGCCGAGAAGCTGAGCTGCTGCTCTTATGCGCTGCTGGTCTTGAGGATGAGGATCCTTTAAATAATTGAGAGTTCTTCTTCCTCTGTTTTTCATTTTTCCAAGAATCCTCCTCCCACTCTTCCAGTTCCCGGAAGGAAGGAAGCTTCCCACCGTCATGGTCTAACTTCCTCCGCTGATGCTGGGTATGCGGAGGAGTTCGATCACGAGGCGGTGGCATATTCTGTGCCCTCATTGCCTCCATGAGTACTGCCAACGCTCTTGCCACCTCTTCCGAACTGGGCCCCGTCAAAGGGGTCCCCGGCCGAGTGTGGGCATGAGGCCGTGCAGCCGATGGTTGGCTTCGGGACACTGAATATGTCCTATGATCAGACTGACCCCTGCTAGACCGAGAGTGGTCCGGCCTATATTGAGAGTCATGCATTATAGGAGATAGGGAATCCTCCTTGTGTGATCCTCCCCCCGAGCCGGCACCCTTGGGAGAGTTCCGGTCCGGCGTGGGCGATGGTGTAGGGGTTTTAGGCTTTTCGCCCGCTCCTTGACGGAGGCTTTTGCTCTTGCGGTTCTTAGCCATGGCTGCTAAGATAATTGCAAGATGATCTTGGTTAGGAATTTGGCTTAAAGATTTTTGAAAGTCTTCCCCACAGACGGCGCCAAATTGTTTCGGTTGAAAACAATGGGACCTTGCCGAAGGTCCGTTGAAATGGAGAAGACTGGATTCGATCCAAGTTGTGTTGGGCCGAAGGTTTCCTGCACAGTGAACACACGTAAACTAGCCTCGGGGGTGTTTCCGAGGAAGGCCCCTCCGATGCTAAAGTCAGTATAATGTGTAAAAGGAAGACACTATGCAAGAGAGTTTGTAGCTTGAGGCTTTTGTGGAATATTTCTGAATGCAAGAATGAGCATACGAATTGGAATATGACTCTCCCCTTGAATGTGTTAATATGAGGGCTTTTATACCTCATCATACTTGGAGAGGTTGGGCTTTAGCCCAATTGGCTTACTTTGTGGGCTGACTTTTGACTTTTGAGCAATTGGAGAGTTGAACCTTGACCTTGGGCTTTTAATTGGATCATTTAGTGCTCAGGCCCAATTTTGACTAAATTGGACCCAAACAGATATAATATTAAATAAATGAATAAATATATTTTTTGGGTTTAAACTACAGAGTACAAAGCATGCTTAAATGATTATTGTACGTTTAATGGTCCAAATTACTCCATAACGTAATAATGATAAAAAAAAAAAAGGAAAAGTAACAAAAAAAAATTTAGTGAGAGCATGCAAGATTAGGGAAGTAACCCTTTGCAAGGAAGCCAGTTGCGCCGGTGATTAGGATAATTTTGTTGCGAAAAAACTCAACTCCATTTCCAACTTCCATTTGTAAACCTAAATATAAAACAAAAGACGAAAAAAGACGTTGCGTATTTGAGATAACAATAATTTAAGAGTGTATTTCTATTTGAGATTTAAGATTTTAAGAGTAATAAGTACATGGATTTATATATATGTACAAGCGCTTCATTTTATTCGTTAGAATGCTATATATATAGTACTTTTGGATTGCTGCGGCATCAAGTTACTTATCAAGTTACAATTGGCTGCGTGGCTAGGTTCTACCCAAAAATTTTAAAACTGATTAATTCGCTTAAGCTTATGGTTGAGGCCCAGGAATATGTTTTTATACTCTATCAATAACATGACTTGAATGTGACAAGGTCAGACGCATCAGATCAAAGAAAAATAAGACCATATACAAGTTTTTACGAAGTACAACTACCAAGTACGGAGTAAAACTTTTTTTTTTTAAAAAAATGGTAATATATAAAATCATTATTGGGAAGCCTTTCTCACGAGGAATAGGCGGAGTAAAACTAACTGGTAGTAAATGTCACGGAATAGCTCAATAAATTATTAATACTCCGTATTTCATAAGCTACATCTTACAGGAAGCTCTTTTGAAATATAGAATATGTACATGAACTTTTTTAGTACTCCGTAAATAAAATGACTTGTAACATAAAACCAATTGATAATATATCTTTAATTATGTGTTACGAGTAGTAATATTTATAAAACTTTGATACTATGAAAATTAGTATCGTGACTAATCTAACAATATATAGCTAGAGTATTTACATAATATAGGTTAGATTTAACCGTATCTGATTATCAGATTTAATTCGAGTGTAAGTCATGCTAAATCATTGTACTCATACAAGCTAAGTCAAATAAAATTAAAAACATCTGATCATCAAGATTTAATTCGAGTTGGATCATGTGAGTTAGACATAGATTTCCAAATACAAACAACTCAGAACAACATAGATCAAATAAAATTTAACAAGCTAAATAGGTGCAACATACAAAATAACAACCTGCTGGTGGGACTAGTTTAAGAGCAAACTTTTTAATCACGGAGTATTAAATACGGAGTATATTGAAATCAAATAATCTTTTCCAAAAAAAAGTTACTCATCCTATGCAGTTAATCCCAAGTAGGTTTAAAGGTTAGGTTGCTAATACTCCCTCTATCCCTTATTTTATGCTTCATTTGACTTTTCACGGTCTCCTAGATGTGTCTTCAACCGTATATTTTTATACACGTAAAAATTACAAAAAACTTGATATTGATAAAATATACTATGAGGCGTTCTATAGGTTAGCGAGAATTTATGGTAAAAGTTTTATTAGTTTGACCTATATATTTGCAATGAGGTAAAAAATAAGGGATGGGGGAGTAGTAATTTAAAAAGTTATTACTAGCAAACTAAGAAAATGCATTATGGAAATTTCTAATTTTGGCAAGAGTATGAATAGACATGGGTTTCCCTTCCATTTCAATCCATATTTAATTATGTGTTTATTAATGTTTAACGTGTCTATTAAAAAAAAATTAATTACGAATTTAGTTGAGATTTGAAAATTCAAAAATTGTTTAATTTGAAATGGAAAGATTTTTGCATACTTTAATTGTGGCCTTCTTAGTTGATTATTACTCGTATCAATAATCAACTTTCATAATGCCTTCCTGTTTAGTTGCTGAAAAATAGTTCCCATGACGACACTTTGACAAGAAATTCGCTGTTTTGAGTTAAATGTATTTAATTTTCTTGAAATTTGATTTGCAAATTGCAACTTCATTTGTTATATTTAATGATTGATGTATGTTCGATCAGAAATGAATAAGTTCGGCGTAAAAACTTGAACAAGCTATGTATGTAGGGTCAAATTCTTAACTTCGATTTGTAAGTCTCAAAAAGAAAAGGAAAAAAGAAAGTTTTTTTGGGCAAGAAAAATAAAATAAATAAATAAATAAAATTGTATAATTGTTGTCGATGCTAGACAATCTTCATTGATGAGACTCAATTTAGAGTATTGAAATGCAAAATGAGTTATTTTTTTTAACTCCATTAGCGATATCTAATTCACTTCTCAATTTAGCAAATCATGTGAAGTTTAGTTTCTCGGTGATAGTCTCTAAAGTATACTAATGTCACTTTTCAATTTATGGCCCACCAAGTCAATATTGTAAGTTTTTCAAAAAATAAATTACAATATATATTATAATATTGATAAATGACCCACACTTTTTATCAAATGAGACTCAAAGTTAAGTATCTAAACTTAGCAACTGTGTTTTAGTGCTGCTAAGTTTAGATACTAAGGGTCTATTCTCATACGTTTATTTTCAGTTCAGTTCAGCTCCTAATTTCCTTCTCTTATAAAATATTCATTTTAGTTCAGTTTAGCTCAGTTTAGTTCAGTTGATTTCATTCTATTAGAATAGACCCTAATTTATTGGTATTTTTTTGTAAAAAAATACTCTCCTTTTCCTAAAAAATCTCCATCAAGTCTCACAATTAGAAATGATTTTAGGAAAAATGCTAATAGAACAAAGGTGACATACTATATTTGTTGGCAAAAGGGGCAAAATAAAAATTATTCCGTAGTACGTACATGTGATGCATAATAAATCGACATGTAAAAGAGTATAGATTGAGAAAGGAAATGAAATATCAAAAAAAGTATTTAACTATTGCTGGAATGTGATTGTTAACAAGATAGTAATCCCAATTAATACAATCGGGATTAAAGCTGAAAACTTTCTCATCCATTCCTTCTTTGCTTCTTGGTATACTCATATTTATGGGTTATACTCTCCTCTTCCTTGTTTATTAATAATAATAATATAATGGGTCTTTCTCAAACACATACACCAAAAATGTTCACTAACCCATTTGATAGCAATTTCATTGTATAATTAACCAGTTGTACCTTAATTTTTATTATAGAGTACATTAAAGTCCACGAATTTGTTCTCATTGACTGAACTGAACTTATTAGATTTGAACTAAACTGAACTGAAATAAAAATATCGTATGAGAACAGACCCTACATGCTTATAAAGTTATAATATAATACATATGTACGAGTGTAATGAAGATGGCCACGCATATACATATATAATTCATAATAACCAAATTCATTACTTTGTATATTGTGAAAACTAATACTAATATTACATGTTACCCTAATGAGTAATGATACAACATCATCTAAACATACAAGGGAGAGTAATAAGCTAAGGAAATGAAATATCAAAACAAGTATTTGACTGTTGCTGGAATGTGATTGTTAAGAAGATAGTCATCCCAATTAATACAATTGGGATCAAAGTTTAAAACTTTTCCATCCATTCCTTCTTTGCTCATTGCTCTCCTTAGCTTCTCGGTATTCTCGTCATCAAAGCTGCAATAATAATATTAAATCAGTTTATTAATACTTTTATTATAAACTAAAATCAGATTATACTATATACGTAGTATCTATCTTCAATAATTTGTATTTGAATTTTATTTTTGCAACACCAAAAATCAAAGATAAAAAATACATACAAATATGTATGTTTTAAATCATTGAACTTACATGCCAACAAAGAACAAATAGTGCCTAAATACCATCGCCATTGTCGCTGACACTTTTATTTGAAACTCAAGTTTTTCTTGATTAACATTGAATTTATGGCATGATGCTCCATCCACTATTTTCAACACCTACATAATATATTGACAAAATTAGTGTGTCTATACTCTATAAAGATTAAGCATTTTCATTGAAAATATTGCTTTGTTTTAATACAAATTTTTGAATGCGGCTGATCACATGGTGCGGCAGGGGTTACTTGTAGGGTGTTACTGGTTTTGTTAGGAGTTACTTGTAGATGTTACTTGTATTATGGGGTTACTTGTATGGGTGTTACTAGTTTTGGTCAAGGGTTACTTGTAGAGTGTTACTGGTTTTGTCAGGGGTGACTTGTAGGTGTTACTTGTATCATGAGGTTACTTGTACAAGTGTTACTGGTTTTGGTCAGGGGTTACTTGTAGGTGTTACTTGTACTCTGGGATTACTTGTAGGGTGTTACTAGTTTGGTATGGGATTTTGGTTTAGAGTTACTTGTAGGTTGTAGTAGTTACTCAGAATAAAAGTAACACCTACAAGTAACTCATACAAGTAACTAGGGCTGTACACAGTTTAGCGGTTTGGTTTGGTTTACGGTTTGAAAAAATACGGTTTGGTTTCGATTTTTTGGGAAATACGGTTTGCGATTTGGTTTAGTTTTTCAAAAATTATAAATCAAACCAAACCGTAAACCAGTAAACCGCATTTTTATATTTATGTAATTTTTAAATAAATTAAAATAGTTATTATATATTATAAAAAAAATAAAAAATCATTAGAAGACTATACGGTCAGTATACTACTATACTCTATACTCAATCTCAAATATCAATACTTAAAATTCAATAGGTCGTATAACTATAATGTAGTGTGATGTAGTATGAATTATTTTTTTGGACAAATGTATTATGTTTTTTTCCACTGTTAATTTGTTATTGTGTTGCACTTAGCACTTGATTAGTTGGTTGTTATTTTTATTAAAAATTTGTAGTAGAATTTAATCCCTTTAGGCTAATTATTTGAACTTTATTAATATTTGACAATTTATAGGAAAAAATATCGTCTAATTATAAACCGCAAACCAAACCGCACCAAACCGCATTATTACGGTTTGATTTGGTTTGGAAAATTGACCAAACCGTATTTTGCGGTTTGGTTTGGTTTAGACTCAAACCACACCAAACTAGACCATGTTCACCCCTACAAGTAACCCATACAAGTAACCTCATAATACAAGTAACACCCTACAAATAACCCATATAAGTAACCCTAAAATACAAGTAACACCTTACAAATAACCCATATAAGTAACCCTAAAATACAAGTAACACCTTACAAATAACCTCTGCCACACCATGTGGCTTGCCGCACTGAAAAACCTCTGTTGTTTTAATAGTAGAATCAATTTACTATGGAGTAATAAAATTGAAAGTAATATGACATCATATACGAAGTATAACAAACTGAACAAATGGATAGACAGTCTTTCATCGTAACCATGATCCCTAAAAAGATACTCGTATTCCACCTACGTACATGAGTACATGGCTACAGATACGGAGTAGTATATATCTTCAATTGAAATAAATAACGTTGTTGTCAACTAATTTGGCTGACATTAAAAAAAAAAGTGGTTGACTGGTTGGCATTTTTCAAGGAAAAAAAAAAGAAAAGAAAAAGTGGTTGGTATTAAGTACTCCGTATAATACTATAATCTAGTTGGCCACACTGTATAACTACCTACATTTATTAATTTATTATACTTATCAACTTATGGAATAATCATTAAACAACAGATCGAGTAACCTTTATAACACTGACAGAATAAGTGAGTAATCCCTATATTATTATATGAGACTATATATGTTGCAAATGAACAAAAAAATATTCTAATCATACCAAACATAAGATATAAACCGATATGATTATACATAGAAAATTGCCATTAAACAAATACGTACCATTAATTTAAGGATGTCCCGCACCAAAAGCATTGAAAAATGGAGTCGACCTTTCACCAACAAGGCTTTCTTAATATTCACAGGCATTCCTTGAGCATCAATCCATGGGTTATTGTTAAAGTATCGATAATTGTTTTCAACCAACTTATGTAGAGCTAACGGATTTCTCATAGATGAACCCACATGATATATTGTTAAACATGGCTTATTCGCATTTGCCACCATTCCCATGATTATTGAATTTACCACCATATCAACTGGAATCTGCAATCATCCAATATCCATTCGATAATATATTGGTCATAAATAGAGCGGACCATCAATAGAGAAAAAAAGTGCGGGTTTGGGTAGCCCGAAAATGCGTTTTTAGGTCAAAGCTCAAACATGGCCTAAAAACTACCTTATAAAGCACTTTCTTTGCGAGAAACTACCTAATAAAAAAAAATGTTGTAAGAAACTACCTAATAAGAGGATAAAGGTTGTAAGAGACTACCCTTAGTCGAAAAGTCATCATTGACATTTATTTTTCGGCGTTGATCATGTCACGTGCCAATTAAGAAAAAAGGAGGGAAAATTCACGTGATTGGCACGCCCGTAATAAGATTCCACTCACCATATCAATGATAGCGTTACTATCAGCGTGTGTAAAATGAGTTAGTCCTTTGCCATATACAATTGAAAGCATGCTTATGCTTCTGTGAAAAAACAACATAAAGAAAATAGAACAAATTATATATTAGTTAATTACTTCAAAAAAACGTCGATATGTCCAAAGAAGAATAAACTTGAAAAATTAATTTAAGCACCATTTCAATACATCGATTATCATACTATATGTTTCCTCGCCTTATTTTTTTCATTTATTTTACGAGAATAATTTAAAATCATATAAGCGAAGTTTTAAAAGTAGCTTAGGTTTTATCAAATAATCTCTAAGCAAATAAAATCGTAGTTATAAAAAAGTCTTACCCTACACTTTCGATCCAACAAGGAAATGGTTCTTTGTAAGTACTACCAATCATTGTAGGGCGAACAATAACAATTGGTAAATCTTCTTTGTGCTCCCATATAAGCATTTCTCCCATTGCTTTTGTGAACGCGTATGTATTAACCCATCCGTACATATTCGCCCTACATGTATAGAAGCACAATTAACCAAAGTCACAATGACATAACAAATCTTACACTATACTTGCTTCTTTAACTAGCTTAGCTAAGTAATGAATTTGTTTTAAAAATCGAAACGTGAACTCACCTTTTTTGGCCTAAACTTTTCATCGTATCTCGGATTTTCTTTGTGGAAGCTCCCTTCCTCGCGAGATCATTCAACTTATTATCAACTAACTTCTTTTCTACTTCAATGTTTAACCCAACTATGTCACTTAATGTCTTACACAGGGTTTCAGGTATTAGCCCTGCCTTTTGTCTGCAAACATAAGCTAATGAAACAAAAAGTTTATCATCTATTCTATATACTTGTACTTCTTTTACTATTTCGGTACTCCCTCTGTCCCTAAATTGTATTCCTACTTCTCTCTATTATGTGAGAAATAAATGCTAGAAGTAGATCAGAAATGTAATTTAGGGACGGAGGGAGTAGCTTATTAGCAAGAATAATGCTAATATTAGTACTTCTTTTACCAGCTATACAAGAAATTATGCTAAAATTGAGATGAATGCGTTTAGGGGTAGTTTTTTTAAGGATTGTGGGAAATAGAGTTATCAGAAAGAGAATAATTAGAAAAGAATGCAAAGTGATTTGAAATTCTAACCAGTTGATACATGAAGAAGAATCTGCAGCTTTGGGCACGTCTTTGCGTATTGCAACACATTTTTAGCCCCAAGGGTGTTGATTTCTAGTGACAGATTATACCTGCGTAATTATATATTGACATGCATTAATGGCTTAATGCATTACTCCCTCTGTCCCTAATTGTTTGCCCCAAACTATAAATTCACTTTATTAAGACTTTGGGTAAAAAATGGTGCATATGGATTGACACAAATATCAATGAGAAGAGAGATAGAGAGAGTGCAAGTGGAAAAACATGTCAAAAATAGTATGGGACAATCTTTTGGGGACACGTTAAAAAAGAAAGTGGAGCAAACAATTAGGGACAGAGGGAGTTTATAACAACAAAATATTATATACTACCTTTGTTAACGATTATCTGCAACTTTAGGATATTATTTGTGAAATATAAAAAATTCCAAATTTGCAAATAACCATTAACAAAGTGAATGCTAAGACATGAGTTAAAAATTCATGAAATTATTCATCGATGTATTTTTTATGAAATAAGAGTTCATTAGTTAGGTCTTAGGGGGCCTTATTTAGTTTTCACTCCAGGCCACAAAAATGTCAGATAAGACACTGTCAAATCCTATCTGGCTATCTACGTCATTTGCTAGCATGAAGTTGGTCTTTCTAAACCAAAAATGTCACGACTATGTTTGAAATATTATGATAAGTATGTAAAATCATTACCTCTCTTGGAACTTAGTCACCGCAGCCGAATGAATGATAACGTCAATTTCCTTGTATATTTCATTGTCGTCATTTAATCCCAAATTGATCAATGATGTATCCCCGTCAATTGGTGCAACTTTTTTAGATATGAATGAATCGAACTTGGCTCCATGTACTTCTCTTAGCACTTGAAACAATTCCTTGGCTATAATCTATACATAATCAAATAAATGATTAACTTGATGTGAGAAAAAGTATTTCATTGAAAAATACGAGCAAAATACATTAATTACTCCTTGTTCAACTGATCATTAATGTTTGTGAAAACCTTGTTTAATTTTATTTACATGATATAAATTTAATCATATATGGAGTACAACTACAAGTATATATAGGTTTTTAAGGCTTATTCAAACTTGATACTTTGTAACTTTGACATATTTGTATAACTTTTCCCGAAATTAAATTTTTGTTTAATTTTTTGAAAAAAAAATTAAATTATAAAGACAAACAAATTAAATGTATGCCAAATTTACCTTTATTCTTTGAATAGACAATAAGACAAATATTATATTATATGCATTTAAAGATGTAAAAGATGTCGTGTTTAAGCTATTTTTGTTATGTGGGATGCTTATTCAGCTGAAGTTTAGTCTCAAAATGGAAATGAATACATTTAGATGACTAAAACTCGAACAAGTCAAACTCTTAAAAAGCTCGAATAAAAATGTTAAAATATTGTAGTTTGCCATTCGACCGAGTCCTAAAGGTCATCACCTTTCTAAGCTATTTAGTTGCATAGATGAGGCTAAGGTCATCACCTTTTGCTAGGAAGCCAGTGGCGCCAGTGACTAAAAGAGTTTTGTTGCAAAGAAACTCAACTCCGTTTTCAGCTTCCATCTTTGATGAATTATTATATTAAGGTGATTGAATAATACTAAGAGGAATATTAACTAAGGTGATCGATAATTACTATAAGGAATTAAGAGAAAATATTTAAGAAATTGTGGTGGCTCTCCAATAGAAATGTAGTACACTCGTGCTTATATATACAGTAATACACTCTATTATTTTTATTTTTTAATTATTTTTTAAAAAGATATATATACACTCGATTAGTATTGAGTGAATATTGACAAATTGCAAAAAATAATGAATACTCCATTTATTTGGGCAGCTTACATTTAATGTAGTGCAAGCTGGTGTCCCAGTAATATATTTAAAGGAGTTTGGTTCAATTGAGCTTTTTTTTTTTTTTTTTTTTTTTTTTTTTTTTTTTTTTTTTTTTTTTGAGTAATGGCTCACTTAAGCATCATAATCTAATTTATGTTCCCCTAAAAAATAAATATAAAAATGAAAAATACTTCCTTTGTTCTTTTTTTATTATTTGACATTGTTTAACTTTTACACTTTTCACCAGTACCCCTTTAACCGTGTGGGATTTTGAAGTACTATCATAATATACAACTTTTATAATTTTTTCTTAAAGAAAATTAATTTTATTAGTGGTTTAAGTTATGTATCGACAAGTGTAATAAAAGAAACAAGTCAAGCAAAAAAAAATCGGAGAAATATAATTTACATCATTTTCCCAACTACCAGCACCTTACTTTATAAAGTCTTCATATTTGTTAATGATCATTTGGAATTTTTGACAATTACCACCTTCTATTATGTCCATTTTAGCAATTACCACCTTGTATTTTTTTTTTTTTTGAAAATTACCACCTTTTATTTTCAAAAACATCAAAAGTTACCACCTTCTCCACCACATGACGTCATGTGGGCCCACCCTTTACCTTTCCCTCCCATTTCTTCGATTCTCATCCCTCCTCTCACTTTTTTTCCCCCCAAAAAATCAGAACACTTCAATTCACTACTCTAAATCCAAATTGACGAACAATTATTGGTGATTGCTGCAACATGACAATGATTCCCAAAAGAAAGGTATGTTGTTCATCTTAATTTTTTAATTTAGGGGTTTTCAATGCGTTTTAGGGTTTATGATTGTAATTTTGCGAATCAAATTAACAACAAATTAGGGTTGAAATTATGGTTTTGCGAATCAATTTAGGGGTGAGGGTGTTCAATTGATGAACTAATTGACAACAAATTGTGAATTATTACCTGGTTGAAATTAGGGTTTTGTGAATCAAATTAGGGGTGAGGGTGTTCAATTGGTGAACTAATTGAGATATCCTAGCTTGGTCCCCCCCTTCAACAATGACGTTTCCAACCCAATTGTACTATGATAGTGCGCCTGGAACAAGGTACGATTTTGGGCAATTTAGCAACTATTTTGACCAAGAATTATGAGGGAGAGAGAGGATGTGACAATAGGAAGTAAATTTTCAGAAAGTATTAGGTGGGTGAGGAAGAATTGATTGCCATTAATGGTGAAGGAGAGAGAAGAGAGACAAGGGAGATGAGAATCGAAGTGAGGAAGGGGAAATAGGAGGGAAAGGTAAAGGGTGGGGCCCACATGATGTCATGTGGTGGAGAAGGTGGTAACTTTTGATGTTTTTGAAAATAGAAGGTGGTAATTTTCAAAAAAAAAAATACAAGGTGGTAATTGCTAAAATGGACATAATAGAAGGTGGTAATTGTCAAAATTTCCTGAACATTATAACTTATATCTTCAAATCTTTGTCTAAGTTAAGTCTATGTCTTTAATTAATATCTTTTCTTTTTTCAATACAATATTTCTCATCTCATGCTTGTCAATCTGTTATTTCAATCATTAACATCTAAGTTCAAAAAAAAAAAAAGTATTATGTTCAACTATTGCCGAAAATGTATGCTAATCGTTATTTGTCATAAATGTTTTCTTTTCTTTTTAAATTATCATTTGTTTTTATCTCTCTCCTCATCACATACATTCATATTTTATCTTTTTATTTGCACTCTCAACTCTCAAACTCATCTAGCCTAAAAGTATGCGTGATCATTTAAAATTACAAATAATATGTAACGAATGTAATATTTGGTGAAAGTAACGAAGTTGCAATTAGGCTTACAGCCCATGTAGACATCGACCCACGTGGGCATCAGCCTATCACTAAGGCCCAAATGAACAATCATCACATGACCAATTAAATACAAGTACCATGTATGGATATTAAACATATGGGCGGTACCCGAAAACCGAACTCATAATCTGTGTACGAGTATTATAGATTTATAGAGTACAGGTAGTTGGGAACTAACTTTGGAGCATGGGCGATCCCTATCAGAGGTCATCGGGTCCAAATTTCATTTGTTTAGAGTTGGTTTAATACTTATGGATTATTTAACATCAAATTAGAAAAAAGAAGTTGTGATCATATTTTATTGTCTCATAATTAGATCAAATCAAATAAGTAAAATGATGGTAAACTGGACATAGACTTAGTATAATAAATATTGACTTGAAAAGGTTGTGAACATGCTCGATTTTTTTTTTTTTTTTTTCAGTTGAAATTTAAACAATATTGGTGAGAAATTTAAATAAATTTAGAACAAACGTAGTTATATAGCAATAAGCTAATACTACCCCTTTTTTGAGTTGCATATTAAATTTGATCATGTGTGTATATATAAGGAAACATATTATTAAGTTTGATCTTATTAGATTCGTATTATTACAAATTTTTAATAAATAACTATAAATTGTAAATTAAAATCCGACTCAATTTGGAATGTAAGTGTAAAGAATCAAGCTTAATTAGCTGGTGGGCAGAAAGTGAAGGTTTGTTCTTATATAAACTACTATGACTTGAATCATTATCTGTCCTCCGTCCTCATACGTAAATTTTTAATTATGTTCCATTTTTAATTTTTTCACTTATTTATTAAACTAACATACACTGAAAATTTATTATTAATAATAAAACAGTGGTCAGTGGTCATAATTACACATTACAAGGCTCACAATTTTCTTTATTGTACAATCAAATAATTGATCAAAGTATAAATATGCCACATACAAATTAAACATGATTCCTTGGTAATCAAATAATTAAAGAAGTAGAAATAGATAATAATTAAATGAGTAATAACTTATATACTACTCTTAAGTTAGTTTAATTCATGCATCAACGCTTGCAAACAACACCACGTCCACTGAAACCAGAAGCACAGTTAAGATCAGCAAACTCAATACTCTCCTCAGAGCTCTCAATCCCATTTCCATTGAACCTAGCTACGGCGCAATCGGTAGCGAAAATAGAGGATGAATGGAACTCCCTTTCGCCTCCTAGGACCGGCATTGCAACGCCCATCTTAACCCTACTCACGTAGTTACTCGCATAAGTTTGACCTAAGACACCGTTGACTTGTCTACTCAATGACTTAAACTTGAAGCTCAAGTCAAGATGAGCTAAACAATCTTCTTGGGTTACACCATACTTGTGGATCAAGGAATCTTTTTCGGTGATTGGGACAACTACTGCCTTGATCTTGAAGTTACCCTCGGCCTCTATCACTACCGCGTTTGTAGCCCTAGCTCTGGTGATGGAAACATCCCCAGCTGGTGATTGCCAGCTGGCACCTTCCTCCTCTGGGAGGTCAATGGGTTGGCCGTCAAAGGAGAGGGAGATACGGTCAATGGCATCGTTCCATGTGGCGGTCTTTTGGGCACCGAGGTAGATCTTGTGGTTGTTGAAGAGGAGACCTAGGGCTTGGACCCAGGTGAAGTCTCTTCCCATGTTGGCGGTTCGCTTTCCGATGAAATGAGCGTTGATGTGGAGGTTAGAGTCGGAGACTAGACAAAAGTGTTGGTCTTTCTTACCGTGGAAGTAAAAGGTAATTCCATCAGCTCCTACGAACCTTGGGTCTTGGCACACTGCACCTGGCTTGTTGCAATCTGTATGTGTACCATCCAAATTATTAGAATCTAGACTTTTTGATAAAGTTGTTATGTAGCCGATAAAGGCTACACATACAATTGTTGTATGTGGCCCTCTATATACAACTTTAATCTGTCATGTTTCTATTAGTTAAAATAATAGGCACAAGTTCTATTAAATTTAATTTATATTTGACTCCTAATTTATTCCCATTTTCTGTTGATGTGTCAAATTTCTAATGTTGTTGTATATAGGGACAACATACAATAGTTGTATGTGTATCAAGCCTTATACGGAGTATTATTTGCCAAAATCTAGATGAATTATTACTCTTAAATTTTGGTTCATATTTATGGTAAAATTTACGTAATTCTATATTTCTATGGAAAAAAAATTGCAAATTATCCATGCAAGGTTATTTTATTTTGTTTTTTTCTTAAGACTAAAATGCAACTAGAAGGTGTGGAACATTATCATTAGACAGGTTTGGAATGCTTAATTTTGAAAATAAAATGTACAAATTTTAAAAGCTAGTTCGTATATTAATACATGATCAACGAATTGAATAATAAATAGAGTAGAGGAGTATAAGATTGAAACTTACCACAAACAGGACTACAAGTAACACAGTCAACTTGGCAAGTATCAGCACATGCAGCTGGACAAGTAAACTGCCTATAGTAGCAAGATGAATAGTACCTGTCCATGCACCTTACTTGCTTAGGATTAGAGGATGAAGGCGGGGTGGGTGTTGGTGGTGACGGGGTGGGAGTGGGTGGTGATGGGGTTGGAGTGGGTGGTGATGGGGTGGGTGTTGGTGGTGACGGGGTGGGAGTGGGTGGTGACGGGGTGGGTGTTGGTGGCGATGGGGTGGGAGTGGGTGGTGACGGGGTGGGTGTTGGTGGTGACGGGGTGGGAGTGGGTGGCGATGGGGTGGGAGTGGGTGGTGACCGGGTGGGTGTTGGTGGTGACGAGGTGGGAGTGGGTGGTGACGGGGTAGGTGTTGGTGGCGATGGAGTGGGTGTTGGTGGAGACGGGGTGGGCGTGGGTGGTGATGGAGGGGTATAAGGTGGAGTACCCCCCGGCCCTTTAGGCTCCTTGGGTTCCTTAGGTTCCTTATCTTTGGGCTCTTTTGGTTCTTTGGATGAGACATTGGAATCCTTAGGCTCCTTGGTGGGAGTGGAAGGACTGGTAGTAGTTGTATCACTAGGGGAAGTGTAATCAACGGCTGCTGCCTCGGCCACAGCCAAGACAAGGAGGAGGATGACAGCCATCACTCTAGTCCGCGAAAGCTTCATTTTCGCGGAGGTTTTTAGTAACTGATTATTGAAAATAATTAGAAGGGAAGGTGTTTAAGATACAGATTAATGTTTTGGTAATGAGAATTCCAATACTTGTATGTTTCCTTTTATAGTGGAGTTAATAAGATGCATATCTTAATTTTTAATGTTGTTTTTAAGTAGAAGTAATATTCTGTAAATGGCGTTCCTTTAATGGTATTCTACTCTAGTTTTCACATGGAGATGGCCTTCCTTTCAGCTTCATTTTTTTTAAAACTAAATTGTATCTTAATTAGTTTTCTGAAGTTGTACATAATAGTATTGCGTATAGAAACAAAGCTGATCATTTTTCAGTTATTTTTTACTCATATAATTTTTTCTTTTTCGAAAACTCACTCATACATAATAAGTTTTGGTATCATTAATAAGAGATCTGAAAAAAACTAAAATTAAAATGTTTGAATATGTTTTGACTTTGGAGTATTCGTCCTGTAAAATTAAGCATCATAACAAAATTTTCACAAGAGAATACCGAGTACATGAAATTACAACATTTTTTAAGTACCTTATTACATTTGGGATTTTAGTACTCCCATCAAATTAAGGAGGAGAGATTATATAAACTAATGCTAGTAGTGTGTTGATAGCTAGATTATATTTTACGTTACTTAGATTGAACTATAGGCGAGAGACATACGGTTAATTAATTACCGTATTATAGTGTATGGTGTTTATTATGAAAGTCATCAACTGCAAGGTTATGTGAATGTCATGTACCATAGGTTAACCTACAATGTGACTCAATTTACGAATTGAAATATATAATTAAGTTTATATTAAGTTTGTTTTTAGTTAATCATAGTTTAAGATGGACTAAACTGACATAGCTGTGGCCTTAATTAGTTGCCAAATTTTTCTTAGATATTCTAGATAGCAATCAAATTTTCATAGGCTCTCCTATTCTACATCACACGATCAATTTATTAGTACATATATACTTCCTCCATTTATTTCATTTTTAGTTGACAAATTTCTTAATTTATTCAGTTTGATAATGCACAAATTCAATCATTAATATCTTTGAATACCAATAATTAAGTAAAAATTATAAATAAAAAAAATGATTGGTAGAAATATATATCGCGGCAAATATGACTAGATTTCGCATGACTTTTTTTTTTATTACATATAAATTACAAAATACGGTCAAAGAAAATTGTATAAATAATGCTAAATTCAAAACGCAACTAAAAAAAACGAAGGTAGTACTTCAATTATACCATCAGTACAACATAAAATGTGAAATATTTTTTTATACGGTTGTTAATGTATGTGAAAAACAAGTTCTACTTTCATATTTAGAAGCCCGTAATAATTAATGTGAGTAAAATCCATTGTTTTAGTCAATGGCTTGAAATATAATGAAGCCTAGACCCTTAAACATTTGCAAGCTAAGTCAACTATTATTGGTAGAATCAATTAAATCGTAAATAAACTAAATAAAACTATAAAAGAAGTAAGCCGTCCATGCATGGCTTTCGATCCAGTTCATGTTCAAGTGGGAAAATATTTCATATATGTTGTTTTACAATGTTTATGAAGTGTTTAATTTCAACGTTCATGACAAGTCATATTTAATTTCTTTAATTAGTGTATGCATGGTTGTAGACTTGTAACCTAAGGTTAAGGACATAGGTTACCCTTAGGCCTTAGCTTGACTTTTTGTTTAAAAAAATTAACGGTCTAAATTAGGTTGCATGGAAACGAATACGGATATAAATTCTAGAATCATAAAATATAAAAAATAAAAAAAATTATTTGCTAGTGGAATAGTACATAGAATTATAGAAATATAGGTGGAAAACAAATTCTTTAGAAATACATATTCTTAGAGAAAACATACACGTAGTACTCGTACTTTGGTCTTTTAATAAACTCGCCACCAAGTAATTTGAGCTAATTAAATAGCTTAACTATTCATTAGGCATTCTTATTAGACATTTAACCTCTCAAGGTCGCTTGGGTCGGGGCTCCATACATCAGATACTTGAACCGCGGTAACCACCTGACTTGTGATATGGTCATATGGGGCCGGGGCTATGCATGGGGCGGTCCATTATTAGAACCATTTCAGACTTCAGAGGCTGTTACTAAGAAATTAAAAACATACAGTGATACAGAGCAAGTAACAAACTTAAAATTTTATACAAGTAGCTTTATTTTATAATGGTGTACTGTGTACATCAATTGATAATGAAATTATAAGTGAAAATAACATGATCTAATACAACAAACAATCACACAATATAACAACATTTTGATATATATTGTAATGAAATTAATTAATAAATAAGTGTTTAAGAATTGAACTTTATCAGCGCTTGCAGACGACTCCGCTGCCACTTATGCCAGAAGCACAGTTAAGATCAGCAAACTCAATTCCTTGATAAGAACGAACCTCATTCTCATCTCCATTACCATTGAACCGTGCAACGGCGCAATCAGTAGCAAACATGCTTGAGGAATGGAATTCCTTATCACCTCCAAGGACAGGATTAGCTACTCCCATCTTAACTCGACTCGTGTAGTTGCTTCCATAGGTTTGGCCTAACACTCCATTTACTTCATCACTTAAGGAGTTAAACTTGAAGCTTAAGTCAAGGTGTGCAAAACAGTCCTCTTGGGGGGTTATCCCATACTTGTGTATCAATGAATCCTTATCCGTTATTGGGACAACCACGGCCTTGATTTTGAACTTGCCCTCTGCCTCTACCTCAACCGCGTTTGTGGGTTTAGACCTTGTGATTGTAACACCACCAGATTTGGATTTCCAGCTTGCACCCTCGGTCTCTAGTAGGGTGATGGGGTGGTCATCGTAGGAAAGTGAGAGACGGTCTAGGACATCGTTCCAAGTGGCAGTTTTCTGAGCTCCTATGTAGAGTTTGTGGTTGTCAAACAGGATTCCTAAGGACTGCACCCAAGTGAAGTCCCTTCCCACGTTGGAATCGCGCTTGCCTATGAAGTGAGCGTTGATGTGGAGATTGGAGTCAGTAACAAGGCAGAAATCTTGGTCTTTCTTTCCATGGAAGTAGAATGTTATGCCATCTGCTCCGATGAATCTTGGATCCTCACACACTGCTCCGGGTTTGTTGCAGTCTGCATTTGATGCAAATCGAGAATTTAGTAACTTTGTTTAGACACTGCACACTAGGACTCGATTTACTGTATGTTACATACATTGATGTTAGCTGATTAATTTATAATCAAAGGACTAATTTCATTGAAAGTTTTAGGTGTTTCATGATGTTTTTGTCCTAATTCGGATGCTTTTAAAGCCTGCAACTCTTATTCACAATGTGCAACTACTAATGGCAATGCTGTATTTCTGTAAGTTTAAGGAAGAATTAGACAGTAAGGAAAATGAGATGAGCTAGCTTACTGCAAACAGGACTGCAAGTGACACTGTCAACCTGACAGGTCTGAGGGCATGCAGCAGGGCAAGTGAACTCCCTGTAATAGCACGCCGGATACTTCTTGTTCATACACCTAACACGCTTGGGGCTAGACAAAGGCGGTGATTTGACAGCATGACAAACAGGCTGACAGGTTGCACAATCAACACTACAACTACGCGGACAAGAAGCAGGACAGAAAAGAGGCTTGTTGTGGCAAGAAGGGAACTTCTTGTCCTTGCATTCCACTTTCTTAGGCTTCTGTACCTTAGGTGGTGGAGGCGGAAGTGGTGGCACAGGTCCACAGACAGCCTGACAACTGTTACAATTAACTGAACAAGTCCGAGGGCACGAAGCAGGACAAAACAGATCTTTTTTATAACAAGGGGAGTACTTGTTATTGCACCTCACTTTCTTAGGCTTGTGTTTCGGAGGACCTGCCTCAGCAAACGCTGAGGCAAGGATGAAGACAACTACTATGACCACCAATGTTACTCCCTTCATTTTCTTGGATTGATTACTCTAGTTTTGATGTGTGTTTTAAGGATGTTCTCCTCCATGTTTCCTTTTATAACATAAGCTTGCTATGAACATTGTCACTTGTTCGAGTTGAAGTAACACTCTAATGGGAGTGTACCAACTTAGTTAAGGAGTTTATCTGATATTCAGGCCAAATTTTGTTAGGCCAAAGTCATACTAAAATTAGTTAATTATACTTTGTACTCATTTTCTGGTAATTCTCCACATTATATTATCTGTATAACATATACTAATGGTGATTGATCAATGTTATATACTTGAATAAAATTTAATAAGTCAGTAGTATTGTTGCAATGTAAGGCACCTTGAATATTAGCTTTTACATGGTTTAATTAAATTTTAGTTGCAGGCAAAAAAATTTCAAAATAGATTCAAAAAATAGTACGAAGTAATAGTTTGGATCATGACCTGAAATTAGGCCTCAAATTCTTTGGTATCTAAGTCAACAGTAATTAGGTGAACCTGCTCATATAGTCATATGTAGCACTGTCAAAACGGTTTAACAGTTCGGTTTCGGTTCGGTTTGAAATCGGTTCGGTATTTAATCGGGTCGATTTGGAATCGGTTTAATTGTCTCACGGGTCGGTTTTGGTTCGGTTTAAATAGTTATCGGTTCGATTCGGTTTATTCTTAAGCGTTTTAATTCGGTTCGGGTTGTAAACAGTCCCGGTAGTAAACGGTTTGGTGCAGACGGGTTGCGGTTTGTTAACGGTGCGTTGTAAACGGTTTTTATCCCGGTTCAAACAGTTTCGGGTTGGAAACGGTTTCGGGTTAGAAACAGTTCAGTTCTTTTTTGGTTCAGTTTATAACTGGTTCGGTTCTTTTTCGGTTCAGTTTATAACTGGTTCGGTTCTTCGATTGTTTAACCACTTTAACGTTATTCATATCGGTTCCATTTCAAGTTTACTAAATTATAGTTGAATCTGAATTAAAACATAGCCTAATAGTATATTCATGTCACTAGCACACTCCCATCTTTATTTCATTATTACTCACGGAATCAATGTAATCATATGCTTAATAGTCTCTGTGAATTAATTTTATTTATTACGCCTTCAGCCAAGCCTTGGTACTTAATATTACAAGCTTTTTGTTCATTTGGTTTCATCACCTCAATGTATACATGACTAGAGGTAGTAGTGTTGCTAATAGTTTGAGGCAGGGCCTGAGCCTGCTTGTTTTGCTCTTGTTTGTGAACACTGATTATCCTTAAGACCTTAATGAATGAATTGCCTTGCTATTTTAAAAAAATATTCTAAGATTTCTAATATTTAATCCATTTAATTATATCCTCGTCAAAAAAAAAAAAAATCCATTTAATTATATAAAAAAGTTTGTAAACGGTTCGATTTAGAAGCGGTTTGGTTCATAAACGGTTCGGTTTACAATCAGTTTGGTTTTTAAATGGTTCGGTGCAAACGGGTAGCAGTTTGCTAACGGTTCGGTGTAAGCGGTTTTTTTTGCCAGTTTAAACGGTTTCGGGTTGGAACCGGTTTCGGGTTAGATACGGTTCGGTTCTTTTTCGGTTCGGTTTTCTTTCAGTTCGGTTTATATTCGGTTCGGTTTGTTAACGGGTTCGGTTATTATACGGTTTAACATTATTCGGGTCGATTCGGTTTCGGGTTTACTAAAATACGGTTCGGGTCAGTTTTCGGTTTCAAAAAAATCGGTTTTTAATCGGTTCGGTTCTCATTTGGGTCGGTCGGTTTCGGGCAGTTAAACGGTTTCGGTTTGAAATTTGACAGCATTAGTCATATGCTTCGTATTTGGATTTTTTAGACCTTATCAAAATTACAGTATAATGCATTAAAGATACCCCAAGTAATTATATAATTATTTGTTGTATACACTATTTTAAGTATGTACGGGTTCAAAATTATTATATTTTCTTATATAGTACGTAATAATCTATGGATTTCGTAAATAAGTGATGAAATAAGAGAGGAGAATGAAAAATGGTTCACAAGTTTATAAGGATGGATCCTTATTTATTCAATTCTTAACATAAGGGTCGAGATTGACACAACTAAGAAGCCCACATTAAATTTACTTTTATATGAAATGAAACATTTTCCTTGCATTGGCCAAGATATACTGTTACTTCCTTAACTTAATGAGAAAAGTAGCAATATTTCACTGATTTTAGGGGTAAATTGTGGTTAAAGTATTAAAAAGGTGAAGGGAATTTCTAACGTGTGCCCATAAACTTTATAATCATAATTATTTTAGCGCATTGTGACAAACTGAAAATAAATTTAGTATCACTTTGGATCTTCCACATTTATTTTGGAGTCTAAATCAAACCAATATATGTTTCCTTAAATGAATTTTATAGAGCATTTCTGATTCTATTTTATGTTTGTAATCAAAAGATGTTATCTGATGCAGTATATGTTCTTTAGTTGTCATATAATCATATTCATATCTCTACAATAATGCTCACAAAAAAATATTTTCTAGGCTCTATCTCATGTATTTGCAAAATTGCTAATAAGTTGTAATTTCACCAATAATCTGGTATTTAGTATGGCTTTGGCTATCGTTCAAGAATTGCTTCAAGACTATCTGAAATCATTGCTAAAAGAGGTAGCCACATGGTAGAAACGTTTAAGTATATCGATCGTGTTGAATCTAATTAATGTTTAATAGATCTACTATATATACACGTGTGGTTATATATAACGTTCTTTTTTTTTATTATTTAGAACTAATAAGGATGATTGTCGTATGTTGTTTTTGTCGTTTGCAGGGCGTTTTAAGTAACAATTTTTGTGAGAAAGTTGCACAATTAGAGTCAGAGATCATAGTTGAGCAAATTTGTACTTATTACAATGATATGGAAGCACTCTTATCAGATGCAATAGATTTCACGTAAATAATGTTATTTCTCTTTTGATATGAGAAAGTTGATTTTCACTCTTTCAAAATTTAAGTATTCGTTTACTGTATGTCCCCTGATTCTATTGATGATCAATTGTTTCATGTCACACATGAATTATGTGCAGCGCCTCTAATAATGTTGATTTTCCTAAAATAGCCGAACATGCCCAAATCATGGAAGAGAAAAGCTTAAGGCATGTTTATTTAGCAAATTAAGCATTAATTTTCACTCTTGTTCGTACTAAAATATTGTTTTTTTTTTTTTTTGTGTGTGTGTGTGTATTAACGTTGTAATTCTTATTTTTATATGAAACTATAGGATTGGGGCGGAGTATGTAAGACTTGCTTGTGCTCAATTTACTTGTGAAGATAAGGATAAGGAAAGGTAAGTAAATCAATAAATAAAACATTCATTTAGTATATAAGTTGAATTAATTCATTGTTGTACTATTTGTAGTGCATAATTATAATAAAAGGTCCAATTTGCGATGATTTGATCAATATATATCTAATCTAATTTACTACGGAGTATATAGTATTTTTTAATTATTACGGAGTATATAATATAAATATCATGCATGCATGTATGTTAAACGAGTTATTTAACGTATTTGGTATATTATAGTTAATGATTTTATTTTGAAAACATCATAGTTTTTCTCAAGGATTGAAGTGGATACAAACAGAATATTTTTATACAAAGGAGAAATTGGACACATTTGTTCAGGTATGTCATACGAAGTACGGAGCACTAAAAATGTACAAGTGCTAAAAATAAATTCAATTTCTAACTAATTTGAGTAATAGTTTTAATCAATAATTTAATTATTTTTTATATAGATGGAGCGAAAGATTATCAGACTCAAGAACAAACTAAAGAAGTAAAAGAGGATATAATAAGCTTTCCCCAAATTCCAAGATATGACGTACTTGGAAGGGTCGTGTATTTGTTCTTGTATATTCTTATTTATATTTTGCCAAAGTTGCATTGTATGTACTAGTCCGTATATAAAAAGAGTGATTGTATGTAGCTATAATATTATCGTGAAGATCACTAGACGTACTAATCAATTAAGTACATGCAAAATTCAACTCTCAATTATCATATAATAGATGAAGCCCGTGCGATGCACGGTTTGTTTGATTTTTTTAAAATAATGTTTTTTTTTGTATTTATGAGCCTAAAATTTGTTATATATTTAGATAAAATTCCTAATATTAAAAGATAATATATAATATTTAATTAATTTAAACTTAAAAATCTCATTCGCCAATTTTGCTTACATGGCATTTAAATTATTTAATTCTAAAAGAAATTAATAATATCTTATTTAATTGGCTACTACTAAGATTTATAATCCGCGCTGAGAAAATTAGATCCTACGTGGCTCTCTAAAAACTCGGGAAAAAACTCCCCTTTATATATATATATTAGATTTTTTTTATTAAGAATGAAATGATGAAGATCAAATTATGTGATTAGGAGAGAGATAAAAATAAATAAATAAATAAATCAGATAAGAAAGAAACTAAAAAAAAAAATCAGTACGTAAGGGAAACATATGAAACTCTTCATAAAAATATTACAGTAATAAAAAAAACATTAAAATACTATAAGAACGGTATAATTATCTTTAGGGTAATGCTATATATATGTACCCCTTATGATTAAAAACAAACATTTAATTAATATTAATATCTTTACTAATTTAGTATTAATTTAGTAATATATGACAAAATCACGCGTAAAGTAGTATAATTAATTTTATATTTTCATTTGTGATTTTTTATTTTTAGCTTCTTATATATATAGCTAGAGCTGTCAATTCGCGTAAACGGGTCGAGTTTGGGTCGAGTTAGAGTGGATCGGGTCAACTCGGGTTAGATCAATTCAGATTAATTCCATAACCTATGTGGGTCGGGTTTGGGTTGGGTCATGCTTAAGTCGGGTCACATCGGGTCATACTTATTATCGGGTTTGGGTCGGGTTAATAACAAGTCGGGTTACATTCGGGTCAGGTGAACAATAGGTCGGGTTTTATTCAGGTTTTCGTAGGTTAAAACGGGTTAGGGTAATTCTCGGGTTTGAGTCGGGTTTGGTTCAAGTCAATAATTTGCGAGTTAGAATCAGGTCGGGTCATTCTCGGGTTTGAGTCGGGTTCGATTTAAGTCAATAATTTGCAGATTATAATCAGGTCGGTTCATTTTCAAGTCGGGTCATTCTCGGGTTCAAGTCGGGTTCGGTTCAAGTCAATAATTAGCGGGTTATAATCAGTTGGGTCATTTCCAAGTCGGGTCATTCTCGGAGGTCAAGTCGGGTTATGTTCAAGTCAATAATTTGCAGGTTACAATCAAGTCGAGTCATTTTCAAGTCAGGTCATATTCGGGTTCAACTAACTATAGATAGATAATTATCATTTTTATCAAGATAATTATTTCCCTTGACTATAATATATATGGCAATATACTAAGGAACTATAGTCTATAATTTAGGAAGATAATTATCTCCTTTGACCATACAACAAATATATACTATATTTAACTCTTAAATTTGAGGATGATGTTCCTTTCTTTTGCTGGCCTAGACCGACTTGGTCTCCCAAGAAAAAATACTTTGATCAAAAATAATAAGGTGGTCTAAATTGCATTTAAGGTGATTTGAATTTGGGTCAGGATCAATTTGGGTTGAATTTAGGTCGGGTCAATAACAAGCCGTGTTAATTTCGAGTCGAGTTAGTAACAGATCGGGTTGAATTTTTGGGTTTGGTAAGTAATAGGTATGGTAAAATTTTGGTCGGGTCAATAACAAGTTGGGTTGAATTTGGGTCAAGTCAATAACAAGTCGGGTTGATTTCGGGTCGGGTTTGTAACGGGTTTGGTTAAATTCGAGCCGGGTTAGGAACGGGTCGGTTGAATTCAGGTCAGGTCAGTAACAAGTCGGGTTAAATTCGAGGTTTGATGCGTTAAAACGGGTCGGGTTAATTTCGGTTCAAGTCGGGTTCGGTCCAAGTTAATTAAATTGGTCGTTGTAAACCGGTAAATCGGTGAAAGTTGTAAACCAGTAAATTGGCCGTTTAAAAGCAAATTGAATGGTTCCACACACCCAATTAGACTCCCGGAGGGTATTAGGGACCATGGTAAACATTTCGGCAATTTTTATTTCTGGGCGAAAAAAAGTCAAAAAATTCCAAAATTAAAAACTAATATCCACGCTTTTTGAGAAATTTTTGAGGTTTCGAGGCCTAGTGTCGAAAAGTCTTGAAATTCTATGGGACAAATCTCGGGGTCATATAATGCCTTTGGAGCCATATATGATCATTATTTGTTGTCATAAATGTTAGTGGTAGGCTTGAATTAATGAAATCGCTGCAAGTTGTAAACCGGTAAATTGGTCATTTAAAGGCAAATTGGATGATTCCACCCACCTAATTGAACTCCCGGAGAGTATTAGGGATCATGGTAAACATTTCAGCAATTTTTATTTCTCGACGAAAAAAATTCCAAAATTGAAGGCTAATATATCCACTTCTTTTTTAGTAATTTTGGAGGTTTCGGGCCCCGGTGTAGAAAAGTATTAATATTTTAGGAGATACATCTCATGGTCATATAATGTCGTTTGGAAACATATATGATCATTATATGTTGTCATAAATGTTCGTAGTAGGCTTGTGTAACACCTCAATAATTCTCCCTTTTCCAAACCACTTACTTTAAATAAAAATAGAGGAGAACCATTGGCATGTTACCGCCACGTGTTAAAACGTTAAGGCTTTATCAAAGTATTGCAGCGGAAATCCAACTTAAATATTAAAATAATATAATTTAGAAAACCAATAAGTCAAAGCTTACAAATTGGAACCATAAAGGCCCTTATTAAAACCAAACCAATATTCCAAAATCCCAAAACATAATTAAAATAGTAAAACATAAATAAGTTCAACACAAAGAACGAATACTCTCAATCACACCAATCCCTTGACAATGCGTATGTCAAATCCCCGAACTTCACATCATCAAGCTAACCTGTGCAATACTGCTCCCCAATAATACAAATGTAATAATTGGATCATCACAGGGTCATTGAAAGGCGAAGGCCATGACCAAAAGAAAACACACAAAAGCACGCAATCAGCAAAGCTGAGTACATACAAGCTACGACGTACCAAGCCTAGCATGCTCAACTAATTAAAGTAAATAAACATACAACACAAATTCATTAATCAAGACTCCACACTTAAACAATTCAATCGACTCAACATACTTGCTAATCAATTCCAAACACTTGACTCTTTATATTTTATTTAATTAATTTAGTTGGAGTAAGCAATAGACGAGGTTGTCCAATCCACCAAATCATTTTGGTCCCAAATGACCATTTAAAATAAAAGTTTAGCGCGATGCAAGAATGGGCGCGACTCCATTCTCACAAAGTTAGTCTAGGATCCCATCTAACTTTCATTATAAAATAAAAATGTAAATACCAAAAGAAAAGAGGACATGTTGATCAAACAAGCCTCGAAAAGCCACGGGCTACCACCGTGTACCCCAACCCATAATTGTCAATACTCTAGAAGTGCACGCTTTCCAGAGTTTTATTGCTCATCCATGTTTCACTTTACGTTATTACAGTTTTAATTAATAGCCGACTCATTCAAGAAGACCATACATAGCAATCATACATCAATTCACTTTTAATCTTATTTAGGACAATGGTGATCACATCACAAGTTGACCTTTAATTCCATTAAAGTAATTATTCAAAATTGTTGAACATAGTCAACCCACCTAGCCATTTCGGCTTAATCCACACTAACAAGTCATGCTCGAGTAATAAAATATATAACAACCTTGTGGAATAATTAATAAATTCACTCCACTTAAACCATTCAATTTCAATCCTTTAATAATCCAAATGTGGTTAACAAACCGATCCAATAAAAATATGCCTGTATCAACATTCCATACAAACAATTAATCTAATATAATTCAACATGTTTGCATCCATAATTCCATACAAACATAATCAATTCACCAAAACTTGTCTCATAAACGTAAGCACATGAATTAATTAAATGTATAACCAAACAATTTTCATCCAAGTGTTCTCTAATCATGAAACTAAGTTCTTTTCTTTGGTACCTAAACATGATACTACTTACAACGAAGTAGACATGTACGTACCTCGTATAAACAATCCTTTGTGTCACTTTTAATCACTTAAAAGTCTCCTAAGAAATAATCACTTCCTAGAAAACAAGCAACAATAATAAATTCTTAACCAAATTTCCAGCAATATAATTTAGATTAAAACTCCTTAAAAATTCATTAAAAACATGTTTTTATGGTTAATTATGCATTATAAATACAATAGGAACAAAATCCCCAATTTAATTAGTCATAAGAACCCTAAAATCCCAATTTAAATAAATTGAAACCATAGGTTTTTAAACTTATAAAATCTGAAAATTATAACAACAATTATAATCTGAAATTATTAGTTTAAAACATAAAAACATGATTTTGATACTAAAAATATAAACTTTATACTATAAAATCAAAACCCAAAACTAATCATAAACATTAAGCATAAAAAAAACTTCGTTAAAAATCAAAAACTGCCCGAAAATCATATTTAGAGGCTGAATTTGGCCACGAGAGGGTGGTTCTCACTACCAAAAGTAGTGAGTCTTTCTTAAAAAATTGTTTTCACATGGAAAACACTACTTTTTTGTCAAAATCGGATGAGTTCAGAACCTGATCGGGATTAAAACGGGATTAATATTAACGAACCAAAATCTAAACATTTAAACACGAATATACGTGTTCAAAATAATCTGGAATTAAGTTAAACTAATTAGTAGTATAATCACCAAAATTTCAAAACATCATTACTATAAAAGCCCTAAATCGATTGTTCATAAAAACCCTAAAATCATGATTTTCAATGATTAAAAACCCTAGGTTATTAAATTTACAAAATCTGAAAATTATAACATTTATAAAATCTGAAATTATAAAGTTTAATCATCAAAATACAATTTGATACTAATTAAATTAATTTCAAACAATAAAATCAAAACCCATAATCAATAATTATAATTACACAAATTAATAAAACAAAGGAGAAAGAAAATAAGACTAACCTTTGTGTGGGGAAATTTTTGGGGATGAATGGGGTATTTATAGGAGAGAGGGTATTAGGGTAAGTAGGGATATTGGAACTCATTAAATTAATGGGTCAATTAAGAAAGTAAACTGGGTTTGGTTTGTTTGTTGGACATAAATTATAGAAGGAAGGTTCATAAAAAGTTCTTTGTAATAAAATCATTTATCAACCCCAAAAATAATTTGAAACTTTTGAAATTAAATTCCGGAAAAATACAAGTAAATATTATAAATAATATATAATTTCATTTATAATATATTTAAAAATATGGGGTATTAGAGCTTGAGTTAATGAAATCCGTGCAAGTTGTAAACCAGTAATTAAATTGGTCGTTTAAAGGCAAATTGGATGTTTCCACCAACCTAATTAGACTCCCGGAGGGGTATTAGGGACCATGGTAAACATTTCGGAAATTTTAATTTTCATGCGAAAAAAGTAAAAAAAAAACTCCAAAATTGAAGACTAATATCCACGCTTTTTGAGAAATTTTGGAGGTTTTAAGGCTCTGTGTCGAAAAGTCTTAAAAATTTAGGGGATACATCTCGGGGCCATATAATGCTGTTTGGAACCATTTTTTTTTTGAAAATACGTTTATTACCAATTTTATTAATCAATGGACTGATTGTCCATTAGAACATATATGAACATTAGTTGTTGTCATAAATGTTTGTAGTAGGTCTGAGTTAATGAAATCGGTGCAAGTTGTAAATTGGTAATGATGTGTCTATTTTATATAGTATTTTACCCCCATCCCTTGGTCATAATTAGTAGTGTTTTTGGCTCTTTAGAGCCACTTTTATTACTAATTGGTGTTTTCTAGTGTTTTCGTAGATTTGGTTGACTTTTGCAGGGATTTATACTTTTTGAGTATTTTTCCGAGATATTTTGGAGCAATCACGAGCATTGGAGAAGCACGACCAGATATTATAGCCCAGGGCCGGTTAGAGCCATCGAACCGGTGATTAAGGGCTTGGTATAGGTGATACCGGGGCATTTGGACTGAGTATTCAAGACCACTGGTTAATCATGTTATTAATAAATTGGGAGAGCCTATTAATCATGTTATTTATGCAATGTCAATGATTTATTACTATGTTTTACTCTTGAGTATTGGTGAACCGGTGATTAAGGGCTCGGTATAGGTGATACCGGGGCATTTGGATCGGGTATTTACTTTTAATTTTTTTTTTTTATGAGTTGAAAATATCCTTGCTTATGTCACTACAAGAATTATATAATTTTTATGCAGCACCTAACTACTGTAGTTGTCAACGTCTTTGTCATGAAAATCCTGAATGCCCTTATAGTGAGTTTTTTGTGCGTGCTCCGGATGATTTTAGAGTCTTTCCATATACATATGATCATATTCGGAAACGATTTGTTGCTAATGAAAGTTATTGGAAGGCTCTTGATGAAAAAGTCTATGGACACTATAATAATATGAATGTCATTGAGGAGGATGAAGAACCATCGGTTATAGAATTTGTGGTTGAAAAATCAGTGGTTGACGAATCGGTGATTGAAAAATCATTAGTTGTAGAAACGGTGGTTGATAATTCCTTTGTTGATGATGAGGTTATTTGTGAGGGTAAAATTTTAAAGTCATTATTGGATGATAAAGACAATGACTACCTCCATGTTCGTTCTATTAATTCTAAATTTTTAGCGGAGGAAGTAGAAGGTTGTGGTGTATTTTCATCTCCCTCTTTTGATTTTTCTTTCTACCTTGAGTTCTCTTTATGTGCTCCTAACTTTTTCTTTGTAGGGATTAATGTGCTCGCAATTAAGCCCTATATAGTGTTTAATGAAATGTTTGCAGGAGCGTTTGATAAGTTACTCAAGGCATTGAATTCTTCCGATTGAGAGAAGGAGTATGGTCGAGCGGGACCTTGATAAACTAGCGCTTTGCGGGAGGCAACCCGTACTTTAATTTGCTTTCTAGTTTAGTTTATTCTTATTTTTGTGTGTGTGTTTTATTTTATTTTATTTATTTTTTATTTTATTTTTTATTTTAGAGAGGTAAGGAGAGTGTAACTAATGTTTGTGGGAGTTTTTTTTTTGTGCAGATTTTGAGCTAGAAAAGGCTTCATTCACGCTGGAACTGCACTCGTATTCGATCGGGCAGAGCTCGCCCGATCGGGCGCGCATACGCGTCAGCAAACTACGTCAACTTCGACAGGCCATAACTTTTGCATTTCTTATCCGATTTTTGCGTGTGACCTATCGATGGAAAGCTCTTCAATTCTAGTTTTCAATGCAATTAGAATCACTGTATTATCATTTATATATCAAAAGTTATGATCAGAATAGTGCACCTGACTCAAATTTGAACTTTTTCCCACTAACACTTTGTTTCTTTCTTGCCCAATTTTGTTCCAAAGAGATGCATTGCAATCCTCGAGGATTTGGTGACATTGATGTGGTGATGATGAAGAGTAGTCACCTTGACTACTAGCTTCCCTTTAAGACAATGAGGACATTGTCTGATTTAGCTTGGGGGGAGGTTCTCGTGTTCGTATGGTACATCTTTCACTCTCTCTCTTCTCTTTTTATTTTTATTTTTCTTAGTATATATTTTATTGCTTTCTTAGGTTAGTTTTATTCCAATGAATTATGAATCATGCTTCCCTGTGCCCCTTGATTAAAAATTTTCGAAATTGTTTTGATTCTTGGCTATTGATGATAAATATTGTGGATTAGTTGATCATGATTTGATGTTTGATTGCCTTGAAACCTTAACATGTGTCAATTTTGTCCAACTACTTGTGAATATAGTGCTTGACTAGTTGATTTGGTTAGGAATGTGTGATAGTTCCATAGTTCCTGGTATGTCAATGAATTTGAGTATTGGTTTGCAACTATAAGTAATGTTTATATGATTCATTATTATGCACATTGAGGAGGACGAAGGCATTTGTTCTTTTAGGTAGCCTCCAGATATTGTAGATAAATTTGTTCCCTTCTTGCTACCCATGTTGTTGCATTGACCTTTTTGTTGTTTATTAGCCGCATTACAAGCCTATTTTTCCCCATTGGTTACTAGTCTCAAGCTTGGCTTGGGGGAGCTATTAGTGAGTGAGGCGAGGGAATTTGTAGTGTGCTTATTATTTGCACAATTTGGGTGGGAGTTGAGAAGTTGTTTTGTTTTTATTCATGTTTATTTTTGATGAGTTTGAGAGTTATATTTTCTTGAAAAAATAAAGCATGATATTGTGAAAAAAGGAGAAGTTCAAAGAAAAAAATGTGAAAAAATAAGTGAACTTCAATAGAAAAAAATGTTCAAATGTTCTAGTTGGAGGTTGATCAAAAGAAAAATAAATTAGAGCTTCAATGAAAAATTCAAGTTTGGAAAATAAAGTTTGCTTATTCACTCTATTTCTTCATTATTATATCTTATGAGTGAAATTGTAAGAGTTGGGATTATTTATTATGATTGGAGTATATTTGGTTGATGTTAGAGTTGGTTATGTAGGAGATGTTGATCATTATTTATTTTGATCATGGGTTTTATTAGGATATGGCTCCTTTAAGCATAGCTTTTCTCTCACTTATTCCCAAATTTATCCTACCCTTTACCCTAGCCTTACATTACAAGCTTTAAAGACCTTTTGACCTTTGTGCATAGAGTTGTATGAATGTGAAAGTATTGTTTATCAATGCAAGTTATGATTTGGCATATTTCGAGTCGACTAGTAGGTTGAGCGTTCATTGTTTTATACACACGAGAGTGTGAGTTGGGAGGGCATTGTTCACATAAAGGGGTTGGATGGAGAGCGATCGAGTACATCTTTTACTCGCCACATAAATGAGAGTTGAGTGTGTGAGCACTAGTCTTGAATTCTATATGCTCTTGTGGTTTGCTCTGCTTGACAATTGTTAGGGAAGATTGGTAATTAGATGGATTTGATTGGTTGACTCTAAAGCATGTTTATTTGATTTACCCTGGATCGTTTGTGCTTGATTTTTACTTTTTGGGGTGAAGTATATTTATTGATTCATTGATGAGATCTTTGCTTAGGGACAAGAAAAGGTTTGGCTTGGGGGAGTTTGATGTGTCTATTTTATATAGTATTTTACCCCCGTCCCTTGGTCATAGTTAGTAGTGTTTTGGCTCTTTAGAGCCACTTTTATTACTAATTGGTGTTTTCGTAGATTTGGTTGACTTTTGCAGAGATTTATACTTTTTGAGTATTTTTCCGAGATATTTTGGAGCAATCACGAGCATTGGAGAAGCACGACCAGATATTATAGCCCAGGGCCGGTTAGAGCCATCGAACCGGTGATTAAGGGCTCGGTATAGGTGATACCGGGGCATTTGGACCGAGTATTCAAGACCCAAAGAGGAAACCCAGATTGGCCCGAAGAATTGGAGCCCAATCGAAGTCCAAGTAGTGGCCCAAATGAGCCGCCCGGCCAAAGAGGCTGGCGCCCGGCCGGGCGGGAGAAGCTTAGGCGGGCGCCCGGTGACGCGCCCGGCCGGGCGCGAGACTAGTATTAGAGACGAAAAGGCGCGCCCGATCGGGCGGTGCCTCGCCCGATCGGGCGCGTGTCACTAGGTGAAAAAAGGCATTTGGTAGCGGTTCAAACCCAGTCTAAGGCACCGGTTTGAACCGCTGCCTATGTGAGGGGTGTCAAAAACTTGGTTTTTGGCACCGGTTCAAAACCGGTGCCATAGGGTGGAATAGGCACCGGTTAACTGGTGCCATAGGGTAAAATAGGCACCGGTTAATCGGTGCCTAAAACTGCTCTCCCGCCATTTTTTTTTTTGTGGTAGATATTTTAGGCACCGATTGCTGCCTAACCGGTGCCTATTCACCAAAAAAAAATTTTCGTTTTTTTTTTTCCATCGTGCAACAATATTTATATAAAAAAAACATGTTTCCAGCAATAATAATAACCTGTAATTCCAGCAATTATATTAAATATAATAATTAATAATATTATTATTATAATAACTAATAATAATATTATTAATTATTACAATAAGATACAAAAATAATATTAAAAACAAGAATTCAATTATATATATAGATATAAATATTCCCAAACGCAATGCAAAAAAAAAAAAAAAATTGCTTACATATACAAATAATAGTAAGTACATATATAATGAATAATAAGTTATATAATTCAAAAGTTAACATAAATAATTTACAATTACAATGCCATTTACATGTTGAAGGTGATAAAAGACGCCAACATGTCACGAACTTCATTAAGCTCCTTGATTGTCAACGGACCATCCTTTTGGACCTTGCAAAACTTGAAATACAAAAACATTATTTAAAAATAATTAATTAGGCAAACAATAATATGTATTTTATCAAATATTACCTATATGACTTCTATATAGCCCATTTCCTACATTACTTATCAAATGAACTATTTCTTTCTCATAACATGTCAATATTGGATAGTTGTATGTGTGTAAGCCCTAAAATTGTATAGGAGAGCATTTTATTAAGGTTTATGACGCTTTTTACTCAAAATGGCCCGAATATGGCCTATATGACCTTACTTTGCCCATTTCCTACATTTATTATTAAATGAACTTTATTTATCTCATAACATGTCAATATTATCTAGTTATAGGTGTATAAGGAAAGAAATCACATCAAAAGAGCATATTAACACAAAATGGCCCTAATATGGCCCATATGACTTCTATTCAGCCCATTTTCTACCTTTCTTGTGAAATAGCCTTTTTGTTTCTCATAACATGTCATTGTTGGATAATATTAGGTGTCTAAGGCTAGAAATCACATCAATATAGCATTTCAAGAAGTTTAACAACGCATTTTACTCAACATGGCCCAAATAGGGCTTATATGACTTCTATGTAGCCCATTTTCTACATTACTTATCAAATGAACTATTTCTTTCTCATAACATGTCAATGTTGGGTATTTGTACGTGTGTAAGTCCTAAAATTGTATAGGAGAGCATTTTATTAAGGTTTATGACGCTTTTTACTCAAAATGGCCCGAATATGGCCTATATGACCTTACTTTGCCCATTTCCTACATTTCTTATTAAATGAACTTTATTTATCTCATAACATGCCAATATTATCTAGTTATATGTGTATAAGGAAAGAAATCACATCAAAAGAGCATATTAACACAAAATGGCCCTAATATGGCCCATATGACTTCTATTCAGCCCATTTTCTACCTTTCTTGTGAAATAGCTTTTTTGTTTCTCATAACATGCCATTGTTGGGTAATATTAGGTGTCTAAGGCGTGAAATCACATCAATATAGAATTTCAATAAGTTTTAGGACTTACCTCATCAAGCTGTTGAGTGTCCGTACAATGAGTCACAATGTCAAGCATGAATCTCATCACATACAAAGCACAATCAAGTCCATTCTCTTGTTGTGCGCACTAGCATATGACAAACAAATCACATCAGTGAAACATGCAAAGGAAATGAGCAAATATTTACTACCATAGATTTTCAAGATAATCACAATATCATGTAAATTACCAACGGTGTCTTCCATGTTGGATCCTTTGGAGCACGACAATGTAGCTTCTTCATAACACTGTAGTATAAAAAAGTACATTCAAATTTGATTATTCGTATGATTAATAAATTAGTTATTATTAGCAATAATCATCACTAGGTTGCTATATATATTTACTTTTGCAATATAGACTTCACGAGCCACTTCTCCGATGATCGAGCTAAATCAAGGTGATAAATTGTGTTAGTGGAATTACAAATCACCATGAGGCTCCAATGCTCCCTACATAAGTTCACAATAGACAAGGTAATTAATATTTAGGAGTCAACATATAATGAGCCCAAATCGATTAAATTTGACATGGTTAGACTTACTCTCTATAACATGGGGCGAATATGAACTTGTCTCTCGCACGCGCCGATTCCCTTATACTCTGTTCAACATAGTACAACACGTCATGGGGGTTGCCTATGATTTTAGTAGTGGATAACTGCTCGAGGCATAACCACCCAACTTTACAAGGAGAATCAGTGTCAGTTAAGTGCTCCTGTAGTGCTCTGCGTGCATGAACATTGAATAATTTATCAGATGTAGGATAATCACCATCAATTTAAATAACTTGAAAAAAGTATAGATTATGTGGGCATTGAAGTACCTCATGAATGTTTGAATGAGGGAAATGTTAAGCTTTGCACCACGTAGAAATTCCTTCACATCTTCTTTGTTGATCCATGCAATCGCATCCTCATCATAGTGGAACATTGCCTTAGGAAGTGCAACTTCCATGGGATCGACCAAATGACAAGCACGGTTGTGAAGAAAGGTCATGTCAGTAGAGAGCGATTGAAGAACAATGTCTTCAACAAGTGGAGTAGGTGGCATGGGTGAACCTTTCGAAGAGTGCAACTTCGACGCTTGTTCACTCTTGGACCGTTGTTCACTTAGCTTCTTCTTAGGTTGATCAATTCTTTTAGGCTTCTCCACCCTCTTTCTCTTTGAAGTTTTGCTTCCATTGGAAATCTGAAATAGTTTGAGAAATAATAAGTTTCAACTCACAATCACTTATACATATGTAATTATGATATGAATTGAGAATGTATAAGTTTAGTAGTTGAGAAATGAATAAAATAGTCAAGTGATTATGAGTTTATAAGTTATAAATATGTGATTATGAGTTGTTTCAAATGACAAACACTTATAAATATGTGATTATGAGTTGTTTTGATATGCAAGGAGTTTATAAGTTGAGAAATGAATAAAATAGGCAAGTGAGTAGTTATTTCGGCTCAAAATGGCTTTATTTTGATGAATTGGACCCAAAAACTTAGAACTTGGCGATTTTTATGTAATTTCAAATGACAAACACTTATAAATATGTGATTATGAGTTGTTTTGATATGCAAGGAGTTTATAAGTTGAGAAATGAATAAAATAGGCAAGTGAGTAGTTATTTCGGCTCAAAATGGCTTTATTTTGATGAATTGGACCCAAAAACTTAGAACTTGGCGATTTTTATGTAATTTCAAATGACAAACACTTATAAATATGTGATTATGAGTTGTTTTGAGATGCAAGGAGTTTATAAGTTGAGAAATGAATAAAATAGGCAAGTGAGTAGCCATTTCGGCTCAAAATGGCTTTATTTTGATGAATTGGACCCAAAAACTTAGAACTTGGCGATTTTTATGTAATTTCAAATGACAAGCACTTATAAATATGTGATTATGAGTTGTTTTGAGATGCAAGGAGTTTATAAGTTGAAAAATGAAGAAAATAGGCAAGTAAGTAGCCATTTCGGCTCAAAATGGCTTTATTTTGATGAAATGATGAAAATTGCTTAATTTTTTTTTTAAATATGCAACAGCAGCCGCACCGGGACACCCGAGGGAGCCGCCCCCGCTTCCGGAACAGCGAAGGCAGCCCGTGCCGAGGCCACAACAGCCCCGACAGGTGGCTGCCAAGGCTGTAGCAGCCACGACAGGTGGCTGCCAGTCTGCTGCAGCCTTGGCAGCAGCCTGCCTGGGCTGCTACTGCCTCGACAGGTGGCTTCCATGGCTGTAGCAGCACAGGCAAGTGCTGCCGAGGCTGCAGCAGCCTAGGCAGGCTGCTGCCGAGGCTGCAGCAGTCTGGCAGCCACCTGCCGTGGCTGCTACAGCCTTGGCAGCCACCTGTCGGGGCTGCTGTGGCCTCGGCGCGGGCTGCCTTCGTTGTTCCGGCAACGGGGGCGGCTCCCTCGGGTGTCCCGGTGCGGCGGAAGTTGCATATTTTTAAAAAAAAATTTAGAACTTGGCGATTTTTATGTAATTTCAAATAACAAACACTTATAAATATGTGATTATGAGTTGTTTTGAGATGCAAGGAGTTTATAAGTTGAGAAATGAAGAAAATAGGCAAGTAAGTAGCCATTTCGGCTCGAATTGGCTTTATTTTGATGAAATGCGCCAAAAACATTAGAAGTTTGCTTCTTTTATGCAATTTCATGTCACAATCACTTATACATATGTATTTATGATATGGTTTGAGAATGTATAAGTTTATTAGTTGAGAAATGAAGAAAATAGGCAAGTGAGTAGCCATTTCGGCTCAAAGTGGCTTTATTTTGATGAATTGGACCCAAAACCTTAGAATTTAGCAATTTTAATGTAATTTCAAATGACAAACACTTATAAATATGTGATTATGAGTTGTTTTGAGATGCAAGGAGTTTATAAGTTGAGAAATGAAGAAAATAGGCAAGTAAGTAGCCATTTCGGCTCGAATTGGCTTTATTTTGATGAAATGCGCCAAAAACATTAGAAGTTTGCTTCTTTTATGCAATTTCATGTCACAATCACTTATACATATGTAATTATGATATGGTTTGAGAATGTATAAGTTTATTAGTTGAGAAATGAAGAAAATAGGCAAGTGAGTAGCCATTTCGGCTCAAAGTGGCTTTATTTTGATGAATTGGACCCAAAACCTTAGAACTTAGCGATTTTAATGTAATTTCAAATGAAAAACACTTATAAATATGTGATTATGAGTTGTTTTGAGATGCAAGGAGTTTATAAGTTGAGAAATGAAGAAAAAGGCAAGTAGCCATTTCGGCTCGAATTGGCTTTATTTTGATGAAATGCGCCAAAAAAATTGAGAACTAAATAATTTACCTCCTTATTAATCAACTTCACCCATGCACGTGGCCAATCAACGAAGCTACCTACAGCTTGCCAAAGCGTTGTTATCTCAACCTCCTCTATCGGTACGGGTAGTGGGATGTCTTCGAACCCCGCAACCACTGAATCGATCCCAACCGAGTAATGATGTGGCCCCGCCGTAGCACCCGTCGTCGGTTGGGCACTACCATACGCCACCAAACTCAACGCGGTACTATTTGCATGCCCCGGGGCTAGAAGTGCTCACCGGGTGTCTTCCTACACAAGTATATATATAAAAAGAAGATAGTTAAATAGGACTTTTACAACAGCATAGATATAACAAAATTCATTAAGGTAGAGGGTTACAAATCACCTGTAACTCTGGAAATTCATGCGGTGTTGGATTTTCAAGCTCCCTCGAGTCCGCTTGTGTAGGAGTAGGAACCTGCAACAGTACATCAATCATTGCACCTCAAATCTCAATTAACTCGGTATTTTAAAACTTTTAATAACCCAATTGATTTTACCTCAGGTGGCACATCTTCACCACGTATCTCATCTCCTCCATGTCTATCACCTTCTCCTTGTCCTTTTGGTTCAGAACATGAGTCGACCGGGGTACTAGTGAGGAACGGCAAAGTCGGTAAGTTCATCAGCTTCGCCCAAGCATTCAATTCACCAACTAACTCGTTGCGTACTTGTTCCTTAATTGATGCCACCTTGGCATCCAACTCCCCCGATGAGTTAACACTGGCTCGAGATCTACCCGATTTTGTGTATTCGGGACCCATCACCTTATTCCATCCAAGCAATGTTTCCAAAGGGTCCTTATCACTCCAACCTAACCCATCCTTGAATGTCTACTCTCACTAGTGAATGTATGTCAACTTTCCAATTTTAAGGAAAATCCGGCAGCATTTCCCCCTAGTTCTCCAAGTACACAATGTAGATAATTAATTACCCACATATGAACCCAGAGAACATAGTGAGGAAATGGTAAGCCAAGATGTTCCTTAAAATCGAAAAGAAAATATACATTCACCACCTAAGTGAGAGTACAAATTCAAGAACAGTCCCAACCGGGGACTATTCAAGACTTTCTCCTAATGAGAAAACCTTGAACGGGTATCTAGGCATATGATGATGCAATTCAAGTATTCTATATATTGTTGTATTTATTTGCAATTAAACAATACACAAGTTGCAATTTCATGAATCACCTTTTATTAAATGGATAAATAGAAAGAAATATAGCTAATAAGTAAAGTTTATAAGTCATACCAGTATAGCAACTACCCACTTGAGCTCAATATGTAGTCCTCAAGCTAATTAAACTCGTGCTTCAATTCACATATGAATCTATATATTAAAAAAACAAAAATTAGCAACGTCACTAATTCTCTAATATATTCACAAATCTCTAATGTATTCACAATTCTCTAATTTATTCACAACTAATTAAGTGGCAATACCACTATTTCTCTAATTTATGCACAATTCTCTAATTTAATCACAATTCTCTAAATTATTCACAAATCTATAATGTAATCACAATTCTCTAATTTATTCACAATTTTCTAATTTATTCACAACTAATTAGAAGCAAGGTCAATAATATACACATTAAAACATACAAAAACTCAACTAAGGAACAAGGTAATGCAAAATTATTAATATATTCACAATTACCCATTAAAACAACCTAAAATTACACATTAAAACATACAAAAACTCAACTAATTAAGTAACATTTTTACTAATCTTTATTATATTCATAATTACTCATTAAATCAACCTCAAAATAACCCATTAAAACATACAAATTTTTCAACTAAGGAACAAGGTAATGCAAAATTAATCTATTGTATAATATGTATTCAAAATTTTCTTAACAATAATTGTTCAAAATGCTTGTTACCATCATATAGACTTCCCACATTGAATATCACACCAGTAGAGCAAATCTATTCAAGTTACAATGTAGCACAATTTTAATCTAAAATAAAATGAACCCATTAATTTTCTTCGCATTTCATATACAATCTAAGCAGATAGATAACAAATCTACCAATTTGCTCTACTTGAAAAGATGAAATTACCCTAAATTAGTTGGAGGTGGAAGAAGCTAAGGGGATGAGAGAATGAGGAAGACCCTCGCTGGTGGAGTTCGACAGGAGGTGGAGGCGGTGCGCGCTGGTGGAGGTGGAGGCGGTGCGCACTGCTGCGTTGTTATTTGTTTCGAACAGAGAAGGGCGGTGGAGGCCGGCCGTGAAAGACAGAGAAGGGCAGGGCAGGGACAATGGAGGTGGAGGTGGAGGCGGTGCGCGCTGGTGAAGGTGGCGGCTGTGGTGGAGGGAAAAGGTGGAGGCACTTCAAATACTCTGAAAGAGAATGAAAGAAGGGATGAACGAATGAAGGGAAGGAAAGAGAAAGAGAGGAAGAAAAGAGAAAAAGACGCGGCATTTTTTTTTTTTGAATTTGGCACCGGTTCAAACCGGTGCCTTTTTTATTTTTGGCACCGGTTCAGCCTGAACCGGTGCCTTTTCTCTTTTGGTAAAATCCCGCCCAATTCTAGACCGGTTTTGGGCACCGGTTTAGCCTGAACCGGTGCCATATGAGGGGTGCCTAATGCTTTTTTTCTACTAGTGTGTATTTTTTAGGAGATGTTTAATTTGTTTTAATTTAGGATTTTTGTACGGAGTATAAATACTCCTCCGTAATACGTTTTTAGGACCCCCTCTTCTTCTTCTCCACTTTACTTTTTTTTACTCTCTTAATTATTCTCTTAGAATTCTCTCTCTAAACTTTTGTTCTTAATCTACTCTTAATTCCAGATTTATTTTGGTAACGATTCCTCTTCTCTTAATCTTAGTTATTTATTCTATTCCTTTAATCATGTCTTATTTTATTGCTTTGATTTGTTTAGTTTTTAATATGTGTGAGTAGTTTAATTTCTAGGGTTTATGGGGATCTAATAAATAATATGAAGGGGTAATTTATTGTTGTTGATTATCAATGCTAGATTAATTTCCTATTAATTGATTTAATGCTCTGTGACTAGATTAGGCCTATCTTTTATGCATGAGTTTGACAATATTGTTTCAAGATTCGAGAGATGAGAATTAATGTTTAGGTCTAGTTTCAATAGGAAGATTAATTTATAAATGGTTAAGTCGAGATTCGAGAGATGAGATTTAATACTGGTAGATTAATTCTGTGATTGTAATACATAGCGAAAGCCCTTTACAATCTGGTTAATTGATGCATTGATGATTGACAATTATTGATTATTGGTATTGCATGATAATTTCTTATTGAATTGTTTTAATGTTTTACAATTGCGGCTTGTAAAAGTATAGCAATATTAAATTGATGAATCGAGCAGATGTTAATTTGATATTAAAGGCTATTTTCAATAAGAGCTTAGATCTAGTAAATTGCGAGAGCCTGTTAGATATGTGTTGATTAATAAATTGCGAGAGCCTGTTAATCATGTTATTTATGCAATGTCAATGATTGATTACTATGTTTTACCCTGGAGTATTATTTATGGTGAACCTATGCCCTAGATCCTTTCATATATTGTTTTCTTCCTATTCTCAATCTTTGTAGTTTAGTTTCATACTCAAATATAATTATTGGTTACTTAGATAATTTAGATTATAATAATTAATTAGGAGTAAAAAGACTTGTTTCCCTGTGGAGATCGACCTTACTTCCCTATCTATTTTAGTTAGAGGACTTTGGAATTATTTTTTATTAGGGGATACGACTTTACCCAGTCAGGTAAATTGGTCGTATAAAGGCAAATTGGATGGTTCCACCCACCCAATGGGACACCCGGACGGTATTAGGGACCATGGTTAACATTTCGGCAATTTTTTTCCAGGCGAAAAAAAAAGTCAAAAATTTCAAAATTAAAGGCTAATATCCACGCTTTTTGAGAAATTTTGGAGGATTTGGGGCCCGATGTCGAAAAGTCTTGAAATCCTAGGGGATACATCTCAATGTCATTTAATGCTGTTTAGAACCATACATGATCATTAGTTGTTGTCACAAATGTTCGTGGTAGGTTTGAGTTAATGAAATCGGTGCAGGTTATAAATCGGCATATAGGTCGTTTAAAGGAAAATTGGATGGTTCCACCCACCCAATTTGACTCCCGAAGGGTATTAGGGACTATGGTACACATTTCGACAATTATTATTTTTGGGCGAAAAAAAGTCTAAAAATTCCAAAATTAAAGGCTATATCCACGCTTTTTGAGAAATTTTGGAGGTTTCGGGGCCTTGTATCGAAAAGGCTTGAGATTCTAGGGAATACATCTCGGGGTCATATAATGTCGTTTGGAACCATATATGATCACTATTTGTTGTCATAAATGTTCGTGGTAGGCTTGAGTTAGTGAAATCAGTGCAAGTTGTAAACCGGTAAATTGGTCGTTTAAAGGCAAATTGGATGGTTCCACCCACCCAATTAGACTATCGGAGGGTATTAGGGACCATGGTAAAAATTTCAGTAATTTTTATTTTCTGGCGAAAAAAGTCAAAATTTTCCAAAATTGAAGGCTATTGTCCACGCTTTTTGAGAAATTTTGGAGGTTTCGGGGCCCGATGTCGCAAAGTCTTGAGAATTTAGGGAATACATCTGGGGGTCATATAATGTCGTTTGAAACCAAATATGATCGTTATATGTTGTTATAGATGTTCATGGTAGACTTGAGTTAATGAAATCGGTGCAAGTTGTAAACCGGTAAATTGGTTGTTTAGAGGCAAATTGGTGGTTCCACCTACCCAATTGGACTACTGGAGGATATTAAGGACCATGGTAAACATTTTGACGATTTTTATTTTCAGGCGAAACAAAATTAAAAGAAATTCCAAAATAAAAGGCTAATATCCACGCCTTTTGAGAAATTTCGAATGTTTCGAGGCTCGGTATCGAAAAGCATTGAGATTTTAGGGGATACATCTCGGGGTCATATAATACCGTTTGGATCCATATATGATCATTATATGTTGTCATAAATGTTCGTGGTAAGCTTAAGTTAATGAAATCGGTGCAAGTTGTAAATTGTAAATTGGATGATTCCACCGGGCCAATTGGACTCCCGGAGGATATTAGGGACTATGGTAAACACTTCGACAATTTTTATTTTCGTGTGGAAAAAATTCCAAAATTGAAGGTAGCGTTCGAGGTTCCATCCAAATGTATGACCCTGTTCGGTAGTAGTGTTTGAGGTAGCGGTTAGCGTTTTGACCAGTTAAAACACTACTAAAAAAATTTGAGAATGTTTGGCAAGGTAGCGATTCTAGTAGCGATTAGCGATAGAGGTAGTATTTAGGTAATTTTTCTTAAACGTTAAAAATAGTAGCGTTTAGAAGTAGCGTGTGGCGTTTGGCGTTTGGCAAATTTTATAACTTTTTAAACAATATTTATATGAATTTTGATATATTTTAGTATTGCAACCGCTACTTTTACCAAACACTTATTCTATCAAACCGTTACTTTAATAGCTAACCTTTATTCACTACTAATTACCCGCTAATCACTACTTTAACAGCTATCCGCTACTGCTAAAAGCTATCCGCTACCGCCACTTCTGCCATGTTACAATTTATAATAACTTCCTTATCCTTCCAATAACACCAGTGACGCCACGCCTCACTAGTCTGTAGTCTCGACTGTCGACTCTACTCCGAAAAATAGAGAACATGTCGACATTTGTTCATCTAAACCCTCTAAAACCCATCAAAATCACCACTACCACAACTCGGCGTAACTCGCCATCACTCGGCCGGAGCTCAGCCCGGTGCGAATCCACGGCGGAGGTGGCGACGGAGAAGCGCCTTATCAAGGTGAGTAACGGCAACGATTCGGTGGAAATATGCCGAATCTTGAACGGAATGTGGCAGACCAGTGGAGGTTGGGGACGTATCGACCGAAACGACGCCGTTGAAGCTATGCTTCGTTATACTGATGCTGGCCTTTCCACCTTTGACATGGCTGATCACTGTAACTTCTTTACCCCCATTTTTCTGCTTTAATTTCGCTTTTGCCATTCTATTTTACTGGTCATTATTTAGACCACTTGGCCAAAAACTATCCTCGCTTTTTCTACTACCGTTACAGCCTTACAGGTTACGTGCAATGATTAGACAATCCTCTCTGCACATAACTTGTAACGGAGGTTGTAATTAACATGCATTCATTTAAGATTTTCGTTTGCTACGTTTTTTTTTTTTTTTTTTTTTTTTTGAAAAGTGTGTTTTTTTTTGTTTGATTTATATTAATTTTTCAGGAAATTGTACCCAAGTTGTATACTTTGTAGATGCACTCGGCACTCGGGTGTACCTTACTATTGATAGCATAGCCATTATGTTGTACGATTAGTAGATTATACGAATACACGGCCTAAAATACTTGATTGGAAACCCAAACTCGCGTGACCAATATAGGCTATATTTGACCAGATCCAATAGTTACATGTCTAATAAGGACATTTTTGTAACAAACTTGGTTGGAATACATTTGAAAGTGACTAGACAAATCAACTCGGACGGTTCGACCCAATTGCCACCTCTACACTTTTCATTTTTTATGGCACCTAAATTGAAATAGTATGTCCAATTGTGTGTATGTGTGAATACTTAGAGGGGCATAAAAGTCAGAAAATTTTTGAAAAATAAACGGTTGGCTACTGAATGAGGGATACCGGATACAAGATAGGATGCAAACACCAAAATTCAGCTCTTACTTTCCTCCATTTTTAGTATAGTAAACACTAAACTGGCCCAAAACATGACAGAAATCCTACCTTGTTCTTGCTACAGATTGGTGTTCACTTCTGTAAGAGCTAAAATTAGGACAAGAAATGGTATTGGAGCTGTTAAATTGAGGCCAATTTCATGTGTAGCAACTGATGGTGAAAATAGTAGTGTTGTAGTTAAGAATGGGAAGGATTATTTGGAAATGTGTCGTGTCGTTAATGGAATGTGGCAAACTAGTGGCGGGTGGGGGAAAATCGATAGGGATAATGCGGTTGATGCTATGCTTCGATATGCTGATGCGGGGCTTGCTACTTTTGATATGGCTGATATATGTAAGCAGTAAGATAGATGGGAAACAAATGCAACATTTTGTAACTTTTATCTTTTTGTTTTTTTGCACCTAACTAGAAATTATATATTCATATAAGAACTTGAATCTGCACTAATATAGTTGTATAGCTAATTATTTCTTGGTGATTACTGCTTGTGCATGCCTAATATGCAATTCCAATTATGCACATTACTTGAATACTGTCTGTATTCTTTTTATATTAGAGGAAGCATACTTTTCTGCTTTATCTCAAGGAACAATTTTTTAAAATCAATATGATAGGAGATTCAGTTTGAACGCCTGTACTTGTTTCAGATGGACCTGCTGAAGATCTTTATGGAATCTTTATTAATCGAGTCCGTCGTGAGCGCCCACCTGAGGTTTTAGAAAAGGTCAGAGGGTGAGTTAGAAATTCCAGATTACTAGTAATAATCCCTTTTTTTGCTGGTTAATTGTATTCAAATCATGAAGCAACTTAGACTAAGAATGAGCGTGCTTGTAAACTTCTGACTGTTGAGTTCAAGAGGAACTCAGATATTTGATTGAGTAATTTTTCTGGTGTATCATATGGTTTTTACTTTAATGTTGCTTTTGACTGATTTCATTTGTAGTCTCACGAAATGGGTTCCGTCACCAGTTAAGATGACAAGGAGTTTTGTGGAGGGGAACATTGATGTTTCAAGGAAAAGAATGGATGTTGCTTGCTTGGACATGCTACAATTCCACTGGTAAGGATGCTCCAGATTTTGACCTTTTCCATGCTGCACCTTTAGGGATTTGAATGCATATATTGTGATTTACGAAAGCATTGGTATGCTCTATCATCCCAAGCATTACGTTTGAATTTTTTTTGAGAAACATGGTTCAAGTGTTTATTCAGCCATAGCTGTACCTTAAAATGTTGATTAAGAATTGTGCTCAATCATGTTAAATTAAGGACACATGTCTGGTCTTATTGCTTTGCATATGAAATATGTGTTTTCAGATAAATTTTAGCCATTTTTGGTGAATTCTGGCTGTTAGATACTTCATCTTCTGAACACCTCTTTTTCACTTTGAAATAGGTGGGATTATTCCAATTCTGGATATCTTGATGCATTGAAACATCTTACAGATCTGAAAGATGAAGGTAAGGTTCCATTAGGTCTTTGTTTACCATCAATGTTAGCAACCTAAAAAGTCTCAAAGATTTCAATTATTAGATGTGTAATTTCAGGAAAAATTAAGACTGTGGCTCTTACAAATTTTGATACGGAAAGGTTACGAATAATTCTTGAAAATGAGATTCCTGTTGTGAGCAACCAAGTAAGTCAGATACTCAGATTTGTTGATGTAGCTTCTTTTATGTGCAACTCCATTCTAAGGTGTGGGTTTTCAACTCAGTATGATTAATGCTTGAACTACTCTAGGTGCAACATTCTATCGTTGATATGCGTCCTCAGCAGAAAATGGCAGAGCTTTGTCAGCAAACTGGAGTTAAACTCATAACGTATTCTCCCACCTTTTTTTTCTGTTAACCCTTTACCCCTTGAAAACAGATTCTTACTTTCCTGTCAAGCAATTTGGATCCAAAGGTCCATGTGATTGTAGTTTATAAATGTAAATTGCTAAAGATATTCCAAGGCTCTTATATAATTATGTGTTCGCAGGTATGGGACAGTTATGGGTGGTCTCTTATCTGAGAAGTTCCTTGATACCAATTTGGCCATTCCATTTTCTGGTCCTTCACTAAATACTCCCTCCTTGCAGAAGTACAAAAGGGTACGGATTTTCTTCGTGCAATCTTGTTCTAGCTTCCTTTTCAGTGTTCCAAATTTTTTATAGAAATGAGAATTATGCACTTGCCTGAGATGAAAGAAAGTAAACGAACTTTAATTTGGAGTGATTTGGTGAATTATCTATCATCAAACATTTGGAAGTGTTCTTGGGTTTTACATGTATATATTTGGATGAAGCATTACAATCTAATCATTCAAAGTAACATTATTTATTTTAATTTCCGGTGGTGTTATTAACAATTGAATGCATAACTTATTCTTTGGAAGTGTTCTTATTTTTCTGACAGCCATGGGTTGTGTCATATTCCACTCTTTTGTTTTTGACTTGGGTGCATTTTGTTTTTCTGTTTATATGGCAGATGGTTGATGCATGGGGAGGATGGAGTCTTTTCCAAACCTTGCTTCAAGTGCTGAACAAAATTGCCAGGAAGCATGGTGTGCCCATTTCGACTGTTGCTGTTAAATACATACTAGATCAGGTAAAATCATTATCTTCATCTATCCTAAGATTGGTTTTGAGAAACTGAATGTTGCAATATTGTTGGATCAATTGCAGCCGGCTGTAGCAGGTTCCATGATAGGTGTCAGACTTGGACTGTCAGAGCATATTAAAGATGCTAATGCTGTATTTTCTCTTGAACTTGATGAGGAGGATGTCGACAGCATTCGAGATGTTTCCAGCAGGGGGAAGGATCTGCTGAGAGTGATTGGTGATTGTGGAGATGAGTATAGGCGTGCTTAATATTAAGATAGTGTTGTTTATCATGCTTGATTGTTCTGCTTGCATCAAAGAGCAAATAGTATCATATGATCATTTTGTGTAAAATACCAAAATTTTGTAATGATAAAAAAAATATGTTGTATAGTGTAACCAAACTGGGAGTTTTGTAATTCGTTTGTTTACAAATCGCTTTACTTTTAAATACAGCTATAAATTGTTTGCTTGCAGACATCGCAAATAGTGGTTCGTACTTCTTAGCATGGTTTGCCAAATATTGGAAGATGGTCATAGAGAGAGGAAACTAGGAGGGAGCAACATGAAGGGGTGGGAGTAAAGTCAGTAGACTAGTAGAGGGCCTTAGAGTTAGCATGGGTTGAGTTTGTGTTTGAGAAAAAGATGCATAAAGTTGCTACTTTTAAGTTTTTACATTGCCAAGCTCATTTTTTTTCCCTATTTTATTGGATAAATTATGATCCATTTAATCAAATGAGCTAATGTGGTTTACACTATTGACTATCTTGTTCAATACATTTTCTTGAAGATTTCGATGAACTTATATTATAAAATTGAAGAGAATTGTTAGGAAGGTAACTCATATGTGAATTGAAACTAGTTGTCTTTCATCAAAAAAAAAAAAAAAAAAAAAAAAAAGAGATTGATTAACATATAAGTCTGGTGGGCTACTCCACTTATCACCAATTGATTTTAAGAATAAAACACTAATATCTAAATTCAACTCGCCTTCAAATATACTCGGCTCAAAGCCTCAAACCGATTGAAACTCAAATTAATCACGAGTCGGCTAGGCTTAGTAAAACCCCTAGGTTGGGCTAGAGTGCCATAGAACCCTTCTTGACTTGAAGTGAGTTTTCAACTCTCAAGGGAGTTAGAAATCGTTCCTAAAATACATGTAAGGAGTACTTGACTATACAATTGGTTACTTCCCTCTCTTCTGCAACTTCAATTGCAGTGTCTCCATAATTTATACTCATCACTTCCATTTTCTTCAGGTAAAATTTCTCTCCTCCTTTCTCTCTCTTCATTTGTCATCTTCAGGAAAAAAACCCACCTTCAAAAAAGAAAACAATGGAGAAGTAACATTTTCTGCTCATCTTTAACCCCTTTGTGAATTCGAGCTTAAAGTTCATCCATTTGAATACCATGTTTAGTTTCCTATGTAGCACGATCATGAAGGAATGTATTAAAGTTTGGATTTTTCGGAATGCATATTACCTGTTTGATGAAATGCCTCTACGATATTTAATTTGGGTTCTTTCCCGTTTCATCGTTCTTTTGTTCTTTCCGGTCTTTGATTTCTGGGGTTTTGAATTACGGTTTTATGTCCTTTATTAACTTTGGTTTATCTTCTTACCTATATTGTATTGCTTTTTGATGAAGTTCAGGTTTTTAGTGCTGCTTTTTCTTGTTCAACTCTTACTTTGCTGCAAGTCTAAAGGATCAGAAAACAAACATGGATGGTATGTGAAAAGATTCAACTTACTCATGCATTTGCACGAATGTTTTTTCTTACAATATCTTTACTTTCTACTCCGTATATGCTATAACTTGTTTGGTTTGAAATTAGCATATCAGGAAGGATAATTGGTTAGATAATTTGCTTAAGATGTTTGTCCATGTCAGAAATTTTAGGAATAATGAAGGTTTTAATTAAATTATTGCTATACAAATGAGAATAGATATACTAGTAGAAAACAAAGATCTCTTCTGTGATAAGGACATGCAGTTAAATTCTGATTATTCTATTGTGTCTATTCAGTCGATTCGCAGGAAACCATGGAGGAAACTATTTTGGTTGGTGATGATTTAATGACGGGGCCTCCATCACCTATCATTCCTCCGGAGATAGCTCCTTATGTACTTGAAGGTGTCAACTTATGCGATGGGTTGCTGAGGAATTTATATTTGTGTAAGATGCTTTCTTGATGCTGAGTAATTTCTAAAGCCTTGTGTTGCCTTACTGTAGCTGGTACTGGCATATTTGAAGTATACTAGAAGTCTTGAACAACATTACGGAAAATGAAACATTTGATTAAAACTTTTTTGACTCTTAGATGATGGTGATGTCCATTTCACCTAGAGCTCAGCGTTTTTTTTTCTCGTGATTTTACTTTGTTATAGGTTTACAGATCAATGATATTGAGCCATTCTGTCAAGATGAGATTGCTATGTATCGACAGTGTGCTGAAAGAAGAGTAAGATGATCTGATGTTCATAATATATGCCTTTCCTTACTGTTTCTCTCTGTCCGAGATTTAAGCTCCTGTTTACATTTTGTTGTCAAAGCTTAGTAATATTGGCCATTAATCTGTTGAAAACTATAATGCTCTAGTATTGCAAAAAGATTGAATTAGAATTTAGATTGTAAATATCTACTGTAAAATTTATCTTCAAAAGTAGTTCCATAAAAATACTACGTATATCATTTACTTTACAAATGTGTAACTAGATCAATAATGGTCAACTTTGATCTGTGAGACCTTGAACTCGTCTTGCTCCCTACCTACAATATAATAGGATAAGGAAATCAGGCAAAGGCTTCAAGAAAGTGAGCACAAATTAGGTTTATCAATGCCACTTGATCAAGCCAAGGAAAGGGCTGTTCAACTGGAATCAGAAGTCACTAAGCTGGAAAGGTACGCAGTGCGCGATTGGTTGGTCTTATGATATGTCTCTTGTATTTTTTATCATCTGTCATCTACTTTGTGAAAGTGTAAAAGTTGTCAAAGGTTTTTCTATTCAAAAATGGCATGGGTATGACAAATGCAAATCCAGTTTATTAAAATCCATTCCTGTTACTTGTAGTAATACACCACTAAGGCCCTGATATAATGGTTTGCATATTATTCAATCATCCTTGAATTCAGATTCTACAGATAGGTTAAGCTCTTCCGAAATTTAGTTATCGCTAGAAACACATCTTTAAATAATGTATTCTAGTGCATCTTTACTTTATACATGCTGATAGAAAAAGGCCAGAAAAAGCTTATATTCCTACCCAAGTTCCAGTTGCCACAGGGAAACATAATTCATTATTGTAGCTATTGTATCTGTTCATTAGTGTGTGCTGTATGACAAGGGTATGTAACTAGCACAAACCGTCTAGCTTTAATATCTAGAAGAATATTTCTAGGTTACAATGACAAATATGAAAGGTTGGTGCTTCATAGTGTGTTCCCAGTTCCACGGTAGGATGGCGAAAACAAAGTGCTGCCATTCAAACTATATGGTGTATGTGATGAGACATTCTCTTTAAAACTTTCTGTTCTGTCATACCTAATTATTTTAATGATTTTCAGGCGTTTGATTCTTGCCAGTGGAATGGAAGGTGTTGAAGGATTTCGCCAAAGATGGAGTTTGCATGGGTGTCTCACAGACATGAGGTAAAATCTAGTCAATCCATGATCCTGTGGTTCATCTAGATTGGTCAAAGATGCATGCTTCCATTCCCACACCCACTCCCCCACTCTCCTCCCCCATTCATGTACATATAGTAATGCAGTTTAGAATATCTGATGGTAAATAGTTGAGATGATTTTAGGCTTCAGTACTTGATCTATAAGCCTCATTGGGAAGAGGGAAGGAAAAAAAAAAAACTTTGTTGTAGAATCTTCACGACTGTTTAATTGCTTATAAGTTAAATTTTGGAATGATACACAGGAATAGATTGGAGTCCTTAAAGCAGGGGCTGGAAAAGAGAGAGCCCAATGAGCCAACTCAGACTCCATCAACCAAAAAATGGTTTTTCTGGACAAAGAACTGAAGAAGCAAAGGACAAGTGACTGAAGTGAGACAATTTTGCTACAAAATGCATTGTCATAAGAAGCAGGAAATAGTTGAATTTGATTCAGAACCGTAATGCAGATACTTTTGTAGCTTCATTCTTGAAGTCTAGTTACTTTCCCTTTTCATTAGATTCATTATCTCAACCCAACATATCATACGTATCTCAGGTTATAACTTCATTCAACTTGTAGTTTGAAGTTTACCCTTGCACATTTTTGGTATAGTTTGAGACTCAGTTGTAATAAAAGATGATATATGGAGTAATTAAATATAATTCTATTGTTAGAAGTTTACTTCTGTAAATACTAGAACCAATTTGCCCATAAAAGAGTGGGCAAAAGCTTTCTGCCTAAAATTTGGAATAATCAAGAGTTATGATACATTAGCCTAGAAAAGAATACTCAGAACATTTTATACACAAATGTATAGCTATGTACACATCTATGAAGCACAAGTAAAACTATTTCGTATGTACTACACTATCAACTATGTTAAATTATATAACTAGGATCATCTAATTTCTAAAATCCAAGAGATACATTCTCTTAAAAGTTGATAATTTTGTTGCACAGCTATTTTATAGAAAACTTGCATTTTTCTATGAAATTCTGACGCGTCTTCCAGGCACTTAAAAGCACCAGCACATTTACATTGCTCAGTCAAGTGACTATCTTTCACCATATGACACTTGACACATACCAAGTCCTGCAGGTGGTAAAGGCGTTCCCGCTGCCTCACTATTTGAAGAAGAGAATTTTCCATCTTTTCTCTGTCATAAGGCTGCCCGCATTGTGGCATTGAACATCGCCACTCCTGCGTGAGTAGTGATGGATCCCTTCCCAGGTCAAGATCTCGGACATCATTGCAATAGCTGTTCCAGTACAAATTTTTAATCCGTTTGAAAATAACTGCTTTAGAATTGTGCATCCTACTAGGAAGTAAATACATTTTTGATATAGGGTAGGAAAGGGAAAAGAATTCTTTTTGAATTTACCTGCAAACGATGTTTGGTAATACAAAAGATGGTAGAGGAGGAGAAAATTCTGCTTCTGGAGCAAACTCTCTCACATGTATTAATCTAAGCAAATTCCTTCTCATGACCTGCAGAATGCACAAAAAAATTACACTTGCATCTATTTGAAACAGAAACTTTTCAGTGAGAACATGAACCTCATGCAATAAAGGGCATGTAATGACTATCATGAAGCTTGTGGACATATATAGAGGCAAAGATGCAAAATATTCATACAATATCCGGCAATGAAATAGCTATATTAGTTTGCTACCTGGTTCCTTCGACTCCATAACAGTCACATGTTCAGTCAATTTAGCAAAATCTGAAAGTAAAATCTTTTCTAGTAAAAGCACGACATATTTCTTTATATGTCAATTAAATAGAAAAGTGGTGGAAACTCCATTGAAGTAACTTTCATACTGCTGAAGCTAAAGCCAGGTAATAAAAATCTGTAGCTGATGCAGTTGAACCAAAGCAATATGCCAGAAGGTTTTGTTCAAGCAACCTCACCTTGTGTTGGTTTTTTCAATTTTACAAACAATTATCTGATACGGAATAAATATTACACAACCATCCAATATAAACCCCACATAATGATGCATGCAGAAGGAAGTATAATGCATGCATAATTGCAACTTGATTCCCTCTTTCTCAACCATGTAGGCCATGATACTTAAATTGTACCAAATCTTATATGTACTTATAGAATCCAAAGGGTCTCCAGATGTTTAGGATCTAAAGATTATTAAATTAACAAAAGGAACCATACTGAGCACTAAAATGAACATTAAAATAAAGTAAACGCAATTCTTTATACAGTCTAGCCACTTATAGAATAAACAAAAGCAGAAGTCAACAAACTTTACAGAATCATTCTAGAGCTAAGTCTCAAACCAAGCTCAAAGGTCAGAAATGTTTGTAAAAAAACTGATTCTATCATACAAACAGTAACAAGTTTCCACATATAATGCATACTCTACCAATAGCTGACATTAAAATTGCAATGAGGCATTCACTTAAGGGTAAATCATACATAAACTAAAGGAGGCAGGATACATAATCATTTTATAGCACTTGGATTGCAAAACATTAGTCTCACCAGTACATCATGCTGAACATTTTGGTCCAAAACCAAAACAGCACAAATGTGTTTGATAAATTCCAAAGCAACACCCTCTGTATGAGCCTGCCCAGTTAGCTGAGGGTCCACTTGCAACAAATCATCATCATTCTGAGGCCTCTTCATTCCTTTTGAGTGATGAGTTATCTCACGGACAACCATAAATAGTTTATCTGAGAAATAAGAGCTGATCTGCAGCAGAAAACATCCTTCATAAATTACAGTATATATAAAATCCTGGACACAAACAACAGTAACATTACAAATTACAACTATATGAAATCTAGTATTATGTTCAAACCTGATCTTTTAGATATTCAGTCATATGTGACTCAAACTTCTCAGCAATTGGAGCTGTGATCGATGGTGTACACAAGTCACCATCCCCAAGAAATGTTTCATTTGCTGCATGATTTAGAGCATACTCCCATGGTTTATACATAAACTCGGAGATCATCACAACAAAATGGTCCTGTCAAGAGCCAACAAGCTTAAGTGTGAGTTTTGTTACCTAATATTGAAATTTTTGCTCTGAGAATTATATAAAATAATAATAATGATTCTTGGGAGGGTTTTATTTTTCGAGGGAGAGGGGGGGGGGGGTGTAATTTCAAAATATTAATTCAAAAGAAGGCTTATACAAAAACATTATTTAAAAGATTTCTCGACTAGTGTAGCTATTTAAGACTGACCCATCATGCAGCATGTAAGATATTTTTCCAATGTGATTTAATGGTAGTTAAATTCAATATTTCAGGTACCCAGTCTAGTCCACTAGGATTTTTTCGAGGTCGTGATAGATATATCTCAACTTGCTGGCTTGCCATAGTAATTTTGAGAGTTCTAACTTCTAAGAGTATCAGCTTGTGATTTTCCCACTATTAGATAATGTTGCCTAGAATTGACAAAGATCAATATTTAATATTCTCCTTCTACAAAAGTTTAAGAGGGAAAAGGATTACTTGAGTACTTTTAGGCAAGTGTTCAGCAATATTCCAACTGGACACAATGTCTACTTGAAGATCACCAGGTAAGCATCTGCTAGAGGATGCAGAAATGCTGGCAGAAGATTCATCCTGATCTTTGGCCTGTATTCCTCCATAATTGTACTGTCATAGAAGGAGAGTTGGAAATTAGTAACCTCTTACTTGAAGAGTTTTAATATTTAGGTGCATAAAATGTGCAAATCCATCATCTTGCAGATTCAACCCCAATAAGAATAATCAAAAGTGTGAGATGATGTACTTTTACATAAAAGTTACAAAAATAAAGCACTCTGAAAGAAGAAAAGTTAGCTTAAACATACTACGTTTGATTAAAATCCATAATAACCTATCTTGGGCTCTAGTCAGATTACAAAGAAAACAACCATACACAATTTTTTGAGTTTTATTAGTAATCATATAGAGAAGAGAAAGAATTGGGCTCTTTCAAATGTTTCCAATATAAGATACACCTAGTTTTTTTTAAGAATTAAATTAAATCCCTACTACTCTCTCCATACTATTACTGTTGTAACTTGCAAAACTTTTCCTTATTGGTCCGCCCCTTCATTACTTGCAACAATTCCAATATTCACAGACAATTTGGACACACTATTTATTTTTAATGATTTCACTTCTTTCATTGGACTAACTGCCTTTCCACTTTCCTAATAAAACATAAAAAATGAACCCAACCCCCACGAAAAAAGGGTTTTTTAGCCCACAATCCACTAAATATATATTGCATAAAACTTTGTGCTGGTTAAATTCTTGCAAGTATTAAATGATAATGAAAGTTAGTCCCTATCCTTCCCATTTCCGTATCTAGTATGATAAAATGAATTCATCACTCTCCTTTTCCCCAAAAAACTTCAATCAAACACACTGTTAGACAATACAATCTGCAGCACAAATACATGCATGAGATGAGATTCTACGATCTTATGATGTACACAAAGCAAGTATTTTAGAGAGGAGCATACCTGATCCATGAAAAGCAAGGAATGCCAGAAGTGCAATGGTTCAATCTCAACCCACTCAAACAAGTCCCTGAAGAAAGCAACTAGTGAATCCCCAGAATTCATATCATAATTAAACATACTTATCAGACATCTCACCTTGTCTGGAGTGCTTTTAGCAAACTATCACAATAAGCCCTGGCTGCAGCTAAGTCAGCTTTTCCGGTGTCTAATATAACCTTGGAATAATTTGCAAAAATGACTGTAGCACCCAATTTGCGAAACTCTGCTAAAAGCAATGCAAACACCTTTTGCATAACCTATATATGTAGAATCAATTGACATTAGTATTGTGTTTTCGAATAAAAGAAAAGGTTACTACAGTTTACCACAGATAATAAATGAGGAAAAAAAGGGTCTAGGTAGCCAAAGTAGGCATCTCCTCACAGTATTGGAGTCCTGAGTGTATTTCAACAAACGCTTTTACTCCCTCCATCAGAGCTTAATAGTCACATTATCGACTATCCCTATATAGCATGACTTTCCTACCATTCTATTCACTACTCCATTTGAGTAAGTTTTGATAACGATAAACACATTTCTATTGTTAGGAACCATTTGAGTAAGTTTTGATAACGATAAACACATTTCTATTTTTAGGAAATGTGAGCTTTTTCTTAACATCCGAAAATCATGTTTGTGATAAGTAGTATTTCTGTGCAGGAGTATCTGACAAACATTATTCAATTTTTTTGCAGCAGTTCTGTAAAGTGTACAGTGATGCATTTACCTTGCAAAGCATTCTATATAGAGCTGGATCGTGAAGTTTCGACCGCGGGCTGAAATAAGAACAAAAATTACTGATTAATGTCAACTTTACAACTTAGCAAACAGGATATCTCTATAAACACCAAATATACCAACCTACAAAGCCAGCGATAAAGATGTTGTAATATTGCATCAGCATAAACATTTCCTGACGTAACTGCATCTTGTAGGCATCTTTGTACAAGTTGTTTCAAAACCCGGAAGGCAGGTCCACAGAAAGTTGACTCGTCAAACTCATATTGCTCACTTGATGTACAGGTATCAGGATCTGTATCTTGCTCGAAACCATGTAAGCCACTGCCCTCTATTTCATTAATTTGGCTGCTCTTCAGAAGGGCATTCACAGCCAAGTGATGGATCTGCAAAGAATTAAAATCCACATTATATTAAAACCAAATCTCTGGCATGACCCTGAAGAAGTTAAAGGGTTTTTCCACTGAACCTTTAGCTCCACAGAAACCTTTCTATATGCTCCAGGATAAACAAGAACGGGTTGATTGACCTGTAAAGCACCACAAAAAAAATGAGTTACGTAAAAAATAAAGAACTGGTGCCACATGTACAATTCTGGGATGTGGTCTGTTTGTGCTGTTGTAGCTGGACAAAAATTATTAAGAATATGTATGTATTTGAGTTCAAATGCATAATCCAAACAGAAATTGACCAATACAAGAATAAAGATTAAAGACAATATCATGGCACGGTAAAGGAAATAAACGAAAGAGCACAAGCTATAGAACCATAGGCTATAAAAACAAGCTTTATCAACATATATGCTTGTAATATTTGGATTATTGATTCAAACCTCATCAACAAAGCATCCGTCCTCGTCACTAAAGCCACCAAGTTCTGGAAGTCCATCATCAGAAATCCAAAGTACCTGGAAATATCAGAAGAGTTCAGAACAAAACCAATAATGGAAATAATGAAATATTGGATAATGCATTTCACCGGCAGTTCTAAATTTCCTGGCTGTCTTATTTCTGTCTGTCTTTTGCTCTTATTCAATTCACTTTTTTTTTTTTTTTGCCGGATTCATAACAATATTGTATAACCTAAAATCGGCAAATTTGTGACTGCAACAGATCAAACACTTCAGAACCTCTGAGAGTCAATGCTGATGAGCTAGAAAACTCATTGACACTAGAGGCCCTTAAGATAAGGTAGCCCAAACTTCAATCTAGACCTTAACGACAAATGTTTTACGCTAATCAAGAACATGATACCTGTTGGTGGTCACGTAATGCTCTTGAGAAGAATACATCTATAGTGTATATAATCCAGTCAAGTTCAAGATTCCCCAGGGGTACCTGCATTCAGAAAAAACATTGAAGTGTCAGACATAGACGGTCTATTATTAGAGTAAAAGCTCCAGCATTAATCAATGAACACTTGCATGTGCATATCTTGAGAGAGATATCCTCTCATTTAGCCATTGAGATGATGCTGCACATCTCTGCAGAGCAATTTTTGCAGCTACAGTTTGCCAACCAAGAGCCTGCATACAGCATGATTATAGTCACCATCCAAAATAGCTAAAAGTGTGCATTTATCTTGAGGAACAATAAAAGTAAGATAGTGGTACCGGATAGTGACTATCACGAGCATTGGCAGGGATGCTCACACATGGAAGATCATTTAATACTTGTATACCTGACTTCAAAAGATGAACATTTGGACATTCAATAATAGCAAGGCAAGGTCTGTGATTGTGCGGCCTGCATATGCAAAGACAAATTCATGAAAAGGCTGAAAAACGGTTCTCAAAACTCAAAAAAATGCTTAGCTAGTGAGACTGGAGACCACGAGATTAAATGAGCTTCATAATTTATTTTTCCTTTCGGAACTTTACAGAATAGCTGACAGCATGTTATGCTCTCTACTCTTTAGGGAGGAAAATTGGAGGGGTTGAAACCATGAAAGCAGATAGAGGATACTCTAACAAGCAAACTGCATGTCAAGAATAAAATAACAGCCATAATTCCACCTTTAAATGCATAAAAAAAGACTTAGTTCTTCTTCATGTTTGCAGCCAAGACAGCCACTTTAGCAATACATTTATTTCTCAAGAAGGAAGAGGCTTGATTCAACAAAGCAAAAATATCCAATAAAGATTTGAATTTTGAATCTGTTGGAAACCATAGAGATGGTTTAAGGGAAGTGGTTGCTTTAAATTTTCCAGATTCCCCAAGAAGATATAAAGCCACATATTTAAAGATCAAAGAAACTTTTAAAATAAAAAAAATAAAAAAAAATAAAAAGGAAAACAAAAATAAAGCAGAAAAGCATAGAGCTGAATGATTAGATGTCCTCAAGATATAAACCTTAGACATAAATGAAAAACCTCATTAATAAAAGCATTTCTAATGATCAATACTAACAATCAATAAAGAATTTCATATTGTTTCACCTTACTAATCTTAAAATTGACCTCCTTAATGTGACTAAGCTCGATCTTTTCAAAACTAATCACTCTTTGATATGATTGCATATGATGATACCCACATTAGTAAATTATGTGCTTTGATATTACTCGGCATGTTAGTATCTTCAGTTTCTCATTTTAATTGGTTTCTTACAAGCTTGCACAGGCACACACGCAGGCACAAAGACACAAAATAAGGTCGTAGTTATATCAGTGAAGTATCCATGTTCACTAACTATTGTGTTGGGGTGGTTCAGTTCGATGGAGATGGAAATTTATATAAACTTGCTAGTTCAGTATACTCCATCCGTCCCCAAATATATTTCCCATTTCACTACAAAATCTTGTCACTGTTGAATGCTTCGATTCTCCACTTTCTTCTTCTTTATTCACCAACAACAAACCAAACCTTACTACTAACTTATTTTCACCTTTAATCAACCAAAACCCCATTATCTTCCTTTTATTCACCTGTAATTAGAAAAAAAAAACCCAGCTTTTTTATTCCATATACACCATCAAACTCCCTTATCTCCTTCATACACTTGCATTATCAGATGGAATTTTCTTTAGGGAAGGAGGGAGTACAAATTAAGTGAAATGGATCAGAGTATAAAAAAAAACCTGTGTCCACTTATTAATTTCTGCATGATCCTTTCAGCTTCATCATTTTGAACAACATAGTCCACCTGGGATTTTTAGTACAAGACAAAGATCAGTGTCATGATGTAAAGAAAAAGATACACAGGACACAGCAATATTTTCAAATCAAGTTCTCCAACTTGCCTTGTATGACATGACACCCTGAGAAATTGAAGATTCAACGGATAAAGCTTGACAAACTTCATGATAAAATCTCTTAATATTAGTGGGATTCAAACTTCTGTTCTGGTGGGGATCCACCACAGCAAAGGAAATCATGTTAGCTGCAGGGAAATATCCGCCATACACCGCTCGCCCTTCACAGCAACTGAAGTGTTTAGAATGAAACTAATTGTCAGAGCAATTTTTATACACACAAAAATGCATGTATTTAATGAAAATAGATTCTTGCATGGAAAAGAATTAAAGGGCAGCAGTAATAGAAAGAGAGGCAGACTGGAAGAGTACATAAATTCATTGAAAATAAATATCCACCCAGCTCCTCGAATATGTAAGAAGGGGACTCAAGCTTGCGAACTTTATAATTACTAAGGTACTACATCAATATGTTCAGGGCAAGGAAGGAATTCCATAAGCTAATCAAAATCGATTTGCAGAAAATGTAAACACCTCTTACATGCTTGGATTCTTTCTCTAGAAGGTACCTAAAGAGCATAAGAATTTTAATGGAATCCAGGTGTGGTTTCTATTCATTAAAAAGCACATACGTCATAGAGTACCTTTTTTCAGGCAAGGCCAACACAAGAACACTATGAAATCTATATTCAAGAATTATTATCCACTTATGAAGATATCAAAATGTAAGATCGTTTGAAAAATATCCAAATCAGCACCCCTCTTCAAATGTGACTTGACTTCTACCATACAATCATTAGTATAGTGTTTTTGTTCTTGCAACTAATAGTTTTATCTAAGCTAAACTATTTTACCTGTGATACAAGTAAAAGAAGGAGAGAGAATTATCCAGATATCGACATTCTGCTGTGGTCTTCATCTGCAGTTCATTTAGGCTCCAGATAGCTTGAAGATTTCGTTTCTTAGCTGCTCTATCAACTTTGCAGACACATCCAATCTGGAGGACAGCATTTAGTTCTGGTGGCACCTTGGTTTCATAAATACCCTATCAAAAAAGATGTATAAATTAACTTAGAAAAAAAAAATCTCAGAAAACAATCACAAGGATCAGAGAGCCATTCATATACAAAAATCTGCTCATATATCCACAGTAGATCATGTTTAATATCGAATGGGAAAAAATTGATGATATATGCCATCGGAATTTAGAATTTGACATATACATGTCTACATTGACAAAAGATTAGCACGTCACTGAAAACTGCAATTGTGACTATTTAACATGTACGAGATGAAGTTGGAAAAGCAAGATTTGGATAAATATTAATTTAAAAATTTAAAACAATTTGATCTGATTTTACACAGAAATTAACATACTAATAGTACAAGAAAGGGGAAAGTTAACAATTTAATTTTCTTATGCTATTAACTTGCACTTTTTTCAGTACCCAGGGAGTTTTTGCAAGTAAAATCCTCTTTCTTAAGAAATTCTGAAGTGATTCTAGATATCTCTTCTTTGACGAGAGTAAGAAAATAAATACTACCTCCGATTTTTTTTAGTTGCAACTTTTTATCTCTCAAAAAATACCCAAAAATTGAAACTAAAAAAATCGGAAGTAGTATAAGGGCCACTGCTGAGCTGTATAAATTATGTTCCTACTGATATGATGGTGACTTGTCTACAGGTGTGGAAAATTATTTAAAAGAGCAGAATCAATATCTCAGGTTTAAGTCTTCATGAACTCAGATTTTTCATACATATCTGATGAATCCACAAGGCTGAAATGCATTTCGTGTAAAGAAATAAAGTATGAATGATACTCATACTCTATTAGTATGAATGATACTCCCTTTATTTGCATCAGTTTGACCGGCACATTTGCTAAGAAGCAACTTTGACCATTAATATCTTCTATTGTATTAGTAAAAATTGTAACATATTATATTATGAAACTAGACATTATGACTAATCTAATGCTATATTAATAATAACACCTATTTATTTTCTAGAGGTGAAAAAATTAAGTCAACCATGGTATGTGAATAGTGCAAAATTCAAAGTGTTGCATTTAAAAAAAACGGAGGGGGTATATATCAACATCTGTTAATCAATACAATCCCTTTACAAAATAATTTCAAGGAGCTAAATAATCAGACCTCCACTTCTGGATCTGCAAGATGAGCCATAAGTCTCTTGCTCTCTTCTCTGAATTCTTTCTCGTCAATTATTATCTGCAGTAGGAAAGAAGTGGACAAAATTTTAATCCTAGATCTGAACCAAATAGCCAAAAAATGAGATTGCAAACTGGGAGTCTGATTACCTCAATCAGGTTGTGGCTGCGGTGTCCATGAGGAAGAATCTTGTTAACACGTTTTCCAGGAAATTCTTCAGTTATTGGAGCTTTGGAGTTGAGATAAAACACTCTAGGAACAGTAACTGGAACCTTAAGCATGCTGCCTTCCACAATGACCCAAGCAAAAAATTGACCAGGGCAATCACTTGGGACAAGCTGCAGAACCTGTTAAGGAATGGACTTGAGCATTCAAAGACCAGGATAGAGGAGCTACATGCCTACAAACAAATAAATTAAGAAAAGATTGGAAACAAGTCTACCTGCCAGTAGCTGCTAGTGAGAGACAATTCCTGCCTTCTGAAGTATGAAGTAACTCCGGTTTTTCCCAGGTTTCTTTTCTGATTAGTCAAACTCTCATGTAACTCAGAAACACCAGTACCTTGTTTTGGGGTCTTTGCATTAGATAACCTGCCACACCAAATCTGCTCTATAAATATATTACCATTTACTAATAACATCAATTGACAAACTTCATTACTTCCAACATACACAACATTGCATTTTCTGCAAACAGTCTACACCTTCAGATCAATTTACTCCGTATAAGTGATTCTATGAAAATATGAAGATATTATCGTAGATTTAAGAAAATAAAATATTAAAAGGATGATCAATTTCTTTCCCTACACCTTCAAGGGTAGCTTATCTTCTGATCTTTGACACCCCTTAAAAAATGAAAGAAATATAACACTCGAATTCATTACACACTGTCACGCTGATAAGCTTATTTTCCTGTAGTTGCAGCAGAAGTAATAAAGGTCTCAATAATATCCTGTTTGATAGCATTAAGGATCATTACCTTACCTAGTATGGGACCTCCTGCCGTTGGTACTCCAAAGTCAGCAATATCGGCAAATAAACTAAGGTATCAATAGGATTGTGGAGAGGAAAATACGCAAATGAGGATGTGATCAGTCACATTTTCATGAAGAAATTATATTTATAATCATCTACGCTCATCATTTAGCAATCGTAACATACCGAACAACTTCCAGTAATTCAAAAGCAATGTTTCATGCATGATCATTCTATATCTGGGTTCATTCCTTCAGTATATACTCAAATATCTCACCACATTGTTGTGAAATTAGTTCAATAGATTTGTAGACACAATTATGCTAGTATTGAATCACAAATTGGAGATAATTTACTTGAAAACATCTTCTGTTGTACACGATGAAGTGATACTGTAGATTGAGTTGACATCATTTTTATGCTTTTTTAGGGAAAATGGCAATAGTGTTTCTCCCATTTATATACTATAGAGGTATGAACAAAAGGAAATAATTAATGACAATTCAAATAGGAGCCTAAATTATAGAAGAAAAATACCTCTGTCTCTTTCGTTTCTCTCGGTTCTCTTTCCACTTTCGCTTCTTCTGCTCAAGCCATCCTGCATAGTCTTCACTCTTATCTACTTCGATAAAACTGTTGTCCTGAGAATATGTGCATTCATGATCACTTTGGTGATCTAAGGCTGTCGTATGCAATGAATGCTGTCCATTTACTTCATAGCTATGCACAACAGGTCTACTGCCAACCCCAGTTCCACTTGAGTTTCCAAAGTCCTCCAAATCTGGAACTTTATGTTTATCTATTCCATTATCTGCATAGTTGGAAGCTGCATCAGTTTTTTTCCATAGAATCCCGCTTAGAAGAGAATAAATCCTTTATCTTCTTTTGGCGGAATTTGTCTTCCTTTTCCCGAACTTTCTTGTGCAGCCAGTCAGGATGAACTACCCTAGGTACAGGGTTGGCAACCTGAAAAATTAAACTCACTTTTAGAAATGATAAGTGTTTTCTGATACAACTAGTCACAATCACTCATCAGCACCTTTTGCATTGCAGCTGGAATGGTTATGATTTTCTGAATGGCTGAACTCAGACGCTGCTTGTAATAAGACCAGTCAATGATGGATCTAATGCCAACATCCGATGAAGTTTTACACCATTTCCGCACATAGAATTTCATAAGTTCTGTAATCAAAGGCATTAATTAGATGTTCTTCCAAAAACACACATTTATAGGAAAAAACTGACTAAAATTAGCAGCTTACCCGTTTCAGTTTCAAATATTGCAACAGGAATTGCTCTCTCACTTACTGGTGTTCCCTGTCAATGAGAAAAGGGAGTAGCATTAAGCATCACATGTTCAAAGATGGATATTAGGGGAGGGGGGGACACCAACTCTTGACACTATTTTTTTTTGCGAAAAAGGCCTTAGCCAAGGACCATATATAATTTGTGACCAACATACAAAGCTGGCAAGATACATAACTTAAGTAACTTTCTCAAGATAAAAGTGTCACACCTTTGGCTCAGATGCAACTATGTACTGGCAGAGAAGCCCTTTATCTTTGACCATGGTATCTCCAAGAAAATCAGCAAGACGCTTGGCAGTGGTCACTGCACAGGATTTCTGTTCTCCATAGTCAGCCAAAGACTTACTCATTGTGCTTGATTCGGAAATGTAATGTAGCAGCTCACTGTCTGCAATATCGTTCCCTTGGTTCTGAAAAAGTACAATGCAACAGATTAGCTTTTGTCTCATATCTTCCCTTACACCTTTCCCTTATCTTAAGTATGCTAATCTGATAGAATTTTAGCAAAATAGAAAAATAAGTCTCAAAGGGTAGTCTGCTAAGAGCCCCAGATCCTAATACAAAATATATATGATTATTTTGGAATTTTTCTCGTTCTGCTTACGTACATCAAGAAGATCAAGCCAGCGATCAGCAACTGCGGCAACTGCTGCATAACACTCTTCTAAAGTTGACCCATCAAGAAATTTGTCAAACATCTCAGCCTACAAAATTTTTAAAATAAAATAAAATAAAATCTCAATAGCAGATATAAATAACATTGAGCTACAAGAGCTCACATTATATTCAGATATGGAAATCTATAGTATGGAAGCTTATATGTTATTCATGAAATTGATAAACAGAAAACCATATTACATATATGCAATTTATTTGCATGCATTGTCATTCCTAGCATAGTATATTCAAACTCTGAACAGTGAAAACCGTGGTTGAGAAAAGACGCATACAGATGTAGCAGCTATCAAACGTATCTAGAAGAATTTACTGAGAATAAAAAAAAAAGAATAAGCAAAAAAGAGTAAAACATGTGGGCAGGACATCATCAGAAAGCATAAAAGACAGTGATACCTGGAAAACTTTGATGAGCTTAAGCTCACCTCTGCGCTTGATTTCAAAACCTTTAAGCTCTGCAAGGGTTCCATCGTCATTAAAAACTGCATACCGCTTTTTTATCAGGATCCCTTCTTCCTTGGAGGCCGGAATTATCATTGCCTATATTCCAAAGAGCGATAATTAGAGTTACACTGGATTTATCAAATGACAAGAAAGAAAGATTAATCATATAGAAATGCAAACTACCTTGTAAGGGCCATCCACTTCAAACTCAATTGAGCACTCACTATGTGTTGCATATGTTCTATTGACAGAATCCTTTAGTGTCTGTTAATAATAGTGATGAGAGATAAGATTAAATTAGTTGAAAAACTAATAGAAAGAATAACAGGAGTCCTTAAGGTGTTATTGGAAATGATAAAATAACAATTAGAGATTAAAAGGTACTTCAACATAAAGCTCTTCTTAACATTTTCTGATGTCTCAAATATCATACCCTTATTAACTATACGCTTGGTATTAAACGCAAAACATTTTCTTGAGCAAGAAACTTTTACATCAAACAAGCAGAGAAAGAATACAACAGACCTGGTATTGATCATTTGTGTTATTTCTTGCTACATCTACATTGAGCATAACACAAGGATAAGAGATTGTCAGCTTCCTCTTTGAGTCTCTGTGGCACAAAATAAAGTAGATTATTAGTATCGCCACTTTATTACGGGAATAGGAATAGTATCATAAAAATTGTAGGTACTATTTTATTGGCATGTAAGCAGAAGCAAAACTGAAATTTTACTTTGTTTTGAATGTGAAGTTCTCAGGAAATGACCCCGGTAATGCACACCAGATTCCATCTGTGTCTAGCTCAAGTGGTCTACCAATTTTTTCAACCAATAATCGAGCATTCTGAATGATTTTGGCCCCTGTATAGGTGACTACCCCAGCCATTTCCATGGAATACCATCTAGCACCCCTACCAAGAGTGAAAATAATGATATTATTATTATTATTGCATTCGTGAGCCATATATAAAACACAAAGTTTGGGATAAAGCAAGCAACTTACTTGCGCATGACATATCCGTAGAAGGAATTTAGGATACACTTATGAGCAAGCTGCAAGGAATCATACACGATAACCATATCCTGCAATAATCAAATTAATGATAACAGGTTATTCAAGTGAGCACATCATGGGAAGCCTCTAATATGAGATTTCAGGAAAATATCACTACTTTGCATGCAGCAATACCTGTGCTTCCTGGATCTTAATAGGATTTCCACTAGCTTTAGCTTCAGACAGCTTTCCCTTCCAAACTTTATTGAGTCCTTTATACTCGTATCTTCTATCTCGGAAGCTTAAATAACAGAAAAGCAAAACAAACTTAAATTTTGAAGCAAACATAATGTGAGAATAGCTTAACTTAAGCAGATTAAGCTCGAAGACCACTAAACTACTTTTCCTGAAGATGGTTTCCAAGAGTAGGACTGTAGGAACCTCAGATTCTCAGAAAAATCAATATATAGTTACTAACTTACCAATGTCCCTTCCATAACACAAAATAAAGATATTTCCAATTTTTACCTGCGCACAGTGTCAACATAAAATGGATTTTCCCTCATACAGATCCCAGCTTCTCGAAGCTCAGTAGAAGGCTTGTCAAGAACCCGCTTATATGCCTATAAATGGCATAGAAATTTATCAGCGTAGTCTATATAAGGAGAAGATAATGTCAGAAAATGAAGCAAGAAATTACCTTCTGACAGTATTTTTTAAGACGTTCCTTTAGCTTAGACTGTTGATCTGCCTTTGGGAGGTCAAGGAAAGACTTAGAAAATTGCCCATTATTGCCATCCACCAATTCAGATTCAATTTGTCTCTTTATATGGTTATAATCACTGATATAATTTAAAGAAAAACCAAAAAAATCAGTTTTTGGTTCCTAGTATCGCATTCCCAAATGATATACTGCATCGTGAGATGATATACCTTTTCTTTGCCGTGTAAGTTTCTCCACGCCAGACCCATTCAAGAGTTCGTAGACAAGTTTTTCCAGGGCGATTGAAATCACAAGCAGTGCAGTCTTCATCTGTAACTATAGATGGGGGCTGGAAACATAAGCAAAGTCAGAAAACACAGCATGTATGTATTGATGTATAGGTCAAAAGAGAAAATTTAAGGAAGAAAACCAAATGCAAAATGGCTAATAGGGAAAATGTATTTTTTGGGCCAGATCAGCCAAAGCTGTTCCATAGTTCAGCATGAAGAAATTGAAAGAAAAATCTATGCGGCAAAATCAAAGTTGTTTGCCTCCAGCTGAATATTCACACAACTGTCACTTAACAAACAGAAGAAAATAACAAATCAGCAATATTAATTCAATGCCTTTTTAGCTAACTAAACCGGCATTTTCAATTCATAGAGGCTTGTTTTGTAAGGCCAATTTAACTGATGATAACAAATACAGCCAATGAAGGGCCGGCAGATGATGAACCTACTGGCTCCTATTATCACCTACACCTTTGATACACATTATTTTTAAGCTTTTACTCTTTTAGGTCACTCCAATTATATTTCCCTAATATCCTCCCATATACCCAAAATCTTGTTTCCTTTATGAATCTTTTGAAAACCATCTCTCTACACCTACAGTCCCATTACTCACTCACCCTTGTAGCCCACAGCGGATTGAAAAACATTCATAGCCTAGCAAGCCCTACTTTAATATCATTAGTCCTACATGCATGCAATGTATCAATTCCATAAGTATTAATAATATATCACATTCATAAAATAAATGAATAAGCTTATTAGTGGCAAATAAAAAATGTACATGGCATACGTATAAATTCAATCCAACTCCTTTTAGAAAAATTTATATGGGTAAGCTATATGCCTATATGTATGAAAATATATCATTCCATCAATATCCTATGCTATATACTACGAAGTAGTTATTTATAGAACCAATCTTTTCTTAGATTCTTTTCCATCCCAAATCTACCTGTTTTTTATTTAAGAGAATAACAAGGGAACTTCCGATTATTTACACGACTCAGGGGCTCCTTTATAGAATAGAGATAATTCCAAAGGTCATAAATATAACTAGAGAAGGGCAGCCAATAAACAACCCACCTGAAGCCTGTTTGTCAGAATAATATTAGGGTACATAGCAGCAACATCCAAATGATATATCAAGGGGGATTCTTCGCGTACAGGTTCATCTCGTAAGCAAGAAAGCTGCAAACCAGAGAGAAGTAAGAATGATTGCATAATGAAATCTAAAACTATTGTTTCATAGGGAAGCCAACAGCATATGATAGTGGAAATAACAAGCACAAAAGATAAGCCGGTACTGAAACTTCAAAGTGAATTGACAACAATCACCCGTCATATGTAAACATTAGGGATCCAAGATTATTATATTATGATAATAAACATTACAGAGCAATGAAGGATAGAAGATGATATGATATTCATCAAGCATCACTGATACCAAAAAAAAAAAAAAAAAAAAAAAAAAAAAAAAAAAAAAAGCACCTTTTCCTTAATTGCACCCTTCACTTCATCGTAATTTGCAACAGAATCCAAGTCCATCTTCCCCTCCACTTTAATAGCATATTGCAGATCACGATCAAGGTTGTCAATTAGTTGCTGAAGATGCAAGTGATCAGAATCAGTTAACGGGATGAAATAAATATATAAGTTAATGAGAATCACCATTCTTAATCTACTAAAAGGATTATGAAAAGGTCTAGCTTCTGTACAACACACGTTGAGCATCTGACTAACCTGATACGCAGATGGGTCGACTTTGAAACTAGTTGGAAGATCGGATCTAAAAACACCACTCTCGAGGCACTCCACATGACCACCAATGTAAGTCTCACTCTCCAAGAGTTTATTGTTGTAGAATTTTTCTGGCTCAGACTGGTGTTTGTTAGGACAGATAACATTTGCACTGAATGCCTGCGTAATCACAAAAACTGTAAGATAATTGTCAAAGTACAAAATCCAATCCACACACATTACCAAAAAATTGCCTAAATAATTTACCTGGACCATCAATAGCATCTCACAAAGAGTTCCACTTCCTTTCCGCAAAACCTCGTCTGGAGGCATGGGTATAATAGTAGCAAGGGAAAATATGAAAGGATGAACATATGTCATATACAAGTAATAAGTTGCAACAGCATCAGAAACAGAATAAGATGCCATCATCTGCATGACATTTCCAAGATACACTAGGATCCATTAGATACTTGAAGATAAAGAATAAAGTTGAAGAATCAACGCCCAAAGCTAAACTGGAAGAGAAAGTTTAAAGATGACACAATCTAATGTAAGGAAGGACTAGGGGAAAAATGAACATTGTTTATGCTATGGTGAAAAATGTAATCTGAGTTTTAAAACCCTTTTCAGATATGGCTGCTTTATAAACGAATGTAGCTAGAGTTTCATTTACCAGAAATATATATACAAACAATTTCGGGAGGATGAAGTTAATATTGCTCAGCAATAAGCCACAATATGTTTACTAATAATGTGCCATCAAGCTAAAGTTAAAAATTAATAGCAACTCATACCTGAGGCTTTTCTTTGGCAAAACGAACCATGTCTTCAGGATTCACCTCCAATGGGTCATAACCTAATTTTGCTTTGGTAACAGCCTAAAAGAGTTGGACCAAAAAAGCCATATGCATAAATGCACAGCAGAACAAACAATACAAGTTATAAGCTCCATAATTATAAATAAATAAATTAACATAAAGTTCATGAAGTAGAACTACAGACAACAATATCCAAGATTTTCATAGACTTTGCTATCTCTTTTATGAAGTAAAATTATTACTCAAAATTCTGTCTCATAAAGATATTTGACAGTGATCCTTAAAAAAAAAAGAGAGAGAGATGAATAAAAAGACTGGTGTGACAGGAAACTACAACCATTTCATTCCAAACATTGATTAACTTGGAACCAATGACAGTGGAAATCTGGGCATATCTTGGGTTTTCTGAGCCAGAAAGTCCAAAGGAACAAAAGACGTCAAGACAAGAAGACGCTGCAAACACTGATGTAGGGAATGGGAAGTAAACAAATTATTATCATGCTATAGGAAGCAAGGATATGGCTCTTTCTTGAGATAAGAAGCAGTATATCTGTGACCTATAACCCTTTTTGCAATTCAATTCCTCACAAACTAATCATGAACAGTGGATGGAGGAAGTATATAATCTTGATGAGGGAAGCAAGAATAAAGTTCCTTCTTGAAGTAAACTATCCTCTATGATCCTTCTTCAAAAACTAAACTTACTAATCAATCCAAGGAAGCAAAACAAAAGGAAAGAGAAACATATGGGGATTTTGTTTGATGATATCATTTTTATGAGTTATGACTAGTTCCAATACCATCCTAGTTCATTTGACAGAACCCTTGCAGGATCTTATGTAGGATTACGGATCTGGAATTGTGACAGACTGACAGTTTCAGAAAAACCAAAAAAAGATGGGATACCTTCAAGCCCTGACTCCCTTGAGGAAGATAACTGTCTCGCTTAACCCATGCAAAGCAATCGAGGTGGCAAGAAAATCTAGCACGACATTCACCCTGAACCTTGTCACACTGAAAACCAATCTCCTGCAATAAAAATGGAAAAATAAAAATAAAGAGAGAGAAAGATTCATCTCAAAAGAGAGGGCAGAGGGGTAATTCAAGAATTAGGATTGACAACTTTAAAGCAACAACATCAACACATATCTAAACCAACTTATAAGCTTACCCAACATAAAATTACTGAAATAGTGAAATCACTGTCTTGTTAAAAGAAGTAATTCATATATGAGCTGGGATTTTGTAAGTTGTAAAGAGTCTATAAGGTGTATAACAGAATGGCATGAAACTATAGAGACAAAGTACCCACATCACTCATTTTTAAGCCATGGTGGGCTGCTCTGCGTTCCAAAAATGGCCAGTCAAAGAAATCCCCGTTGTATGTAACATATATACCAGGCTTTACATCTAGCATATGAGAAAACCAGTGTCTTAAAAGCTCCACCTATGAATAGTGAATCAAGTGTCAGAAAGAAGAATATGATCAAAGCTAACCAAAGCACTTAAAAGCTCACCTCATTTTTCACATTGGTGACTCTGAAATATCCTTCAAATTCTGGTTTTGGAGTGTACTCCAAGTCCTCTATATCGTCCCCAACACACTGCCAATATCAAACAAATCATCAATATATATTGATATCTATCTAGCAAGCAAAAGGTAAAAACTTTAAAGTGAAAATCTTACATTAAGTTCAACAAATGTGAATAGAATAATAGTATAAAACAACCACAAATAATCAGGAGAAATTTAAGCATATATACTTATATAGATATGTAGTAGAAAGAAAAAACACATTTTAGCCAGAAAGAAGTTTGACAAACGTAAACCACAAGTTTGAAAGCACTTTGAGTTCTTCGCATCACCTCTCGGTTTATAATCAAATATCCTTGTCCATCAACCATGTATGAGATCATCATTATCAAATCATACTCAGCATCTGGGAATTTCAAAGGAAGCTTTGTAGTCTCTATATCAAATGCACAAACATGAACTTCAGCACGTTGCAGCAGGTCTATCCTCTTATCAAGCACAACACCTGTGCTCGATATACTGACATCGTACCATTGTCCACACCTCACATCTGCATCATACAAAAACAAACTACTTTCATTATGACACTGCATATTCCAAAGATTGAGGAGAGTATATTATGTGTTAAAAGGTAAAGTATACCATTGTCAATGCAAAATCGGACGTGATAAGGAACATCATATTCGCGGAGATCAGTTATGCAATCAACAAAATCGTGAGGCCTTTGCTGGCTGCAGATCACATATGAGATATTCAAACTCAGCACTGTAGGTGGCAGTAACACTTAAAAGGATAATAATTAATTCTGAATTCATATCAAATCAACACGGAAAGGCAGGGAGCCTCACCCTTTTCCAGTGATAATAGACTCGTAAGCTTGAGCGGCTTCAAACTTTGTTTGATTTCTATCAACAACCCGTAACAGGTCATTCCTCACACTCATTAACTGTTGGACTGTGTCAAATGATATCTTTAAGTATGACTTCCGTAACCCAGATAAGTGGTTTTTCTGTCTCCAAGGCACACGGGAAAAAAGGTTAGCGAGATGAATTCTATAAGAAGGTGATCTAGTAAAGTATACTACTAACGGTGCCAATGGAGTACTGACAACAAGAAGGAATGCAATAACAGTAGAATCAGACAGTAACAAATGCTATCTAAAGAGAAATGTAACACAAGGCACACAAAGAGAGTAGCATAACTAGTGTGTGTGCACTGTGCAGATTGAGTATATGAGAGAAGGTATATAACGAATGTACATAAAAGGTATCTACATTACTACATATATCTTCAGGGCTCCAAGTAGTGTCATCAATCAAGTATATCAATTTGTTTGTTTTTAAAGAGATATAAAAATTCTTTCTATATATATATATGATTATTATTGACTTTTTAACTTAGTACGAACTAACTATTGAACTTTCCAAAGTGTTCCTACCGATTAAGTGATGTCCATAGTATGAAACCCCAGAATATAACAGTTTTCTAGTAAATTATGCAACGCCCTCAGTAAAATTTGACTTGTGAACAATAATATAACAAAGAAACCTACTCGGACTCTTCATGACACTTGGACACATTACTTTAGTTCAAAATCAAGGAACTTTTTTCACAAAATAGCCAAGTCCAAGAATCAACGACGTTTATAGCCTAATTGCCTTTGGGATTTTCTTATACTCTTAATAGCATTACATAAAAATGGAGGAACAACTTAATGCCAACAAAAAACTTACAAGATCAAGGTCTTCCTTCTCCACAATCTCTATATTGGCTATGTCATTTTCATACCGCCGTCTAAGATATGCATCTACATCAGTCTCCATTTTATCCTGCAAAGTCCCAAAAAAGCCCATCAACTTAACGAACAAATATCCCAGCTTGTGGATAATAAAAAACGACATTGTTAAATGACAACAATTGAGCATTCAAAAACACTTACTTTTGTGGCCGCGTAAAAATAAGGCCGAAATTTATACTTCACCTTGAAGCTAGACCCATCCTACAACCCCAAAAACTTCAATTCAGTAAAAAAATTAAACAAAACCCCAAAATTCAGCACAAAAATTAGGGTTCCAATTCCACTCACCTGAGTAACAAAATACAAATCTACGCAACTGTACAAATTCCCGCTATCTTTATCTTGAAGTGACGACTACAAACACAAACAATCCAATTAATCAATCAATCGATCAATTACTCAAATCAATTCACCAAAATCCCAAACCCTAAAAAAAAGCTCCACAATTTCAGCAGCTTTTAAGCCAAATTAGCGAATTACTGCAAACTTACAGATGATAACGTAAGTAGCCAACCAAGACGCTTATCACCTTCAGTAAATACATCAAACCCTAGCTTAGATTCAAGCTCGTCTTCAGCACTTCGAACCAATTGCTGCTGCTTCTTCTTCCAATTCCGGTCATCTTTCCGATCACGACGTCGGAAATCGCCGCTCATAGTAGACCTAATCCGGTGAAACTCCGGCAAGTTTTTGAGGAGAGAGAAAGTGGGAAGATGTGAGAGGAAGGGAAGTGGAGTGAAGAGTGAAAAATGGGGGAAAATGGCGGGATGAAGATGGGGATTGTGATTTGTGAGAGGTAGAACAATTGGGGTTTTCCCGCCCTTTTTGTTTATTTTGTTTTTGGACGGAAATGCCCCTGCGTTGGGTGACCTTGACTGTGTTAGGGACTTAGGGTGCCTTGCCGTTTATAGGGTTCTTTGACCATACTCGTCCTTTCACATATTTTATGTTTTTGTGCTACTTTTAACTAGAACTATAATGGTGATAATTTTTCCATATTTCTTTTATATATTTTGTTGTTGATATCATTTTAAAATAATTTGGCTTGTTTTTTTATGTTTAATAACATAGTTGATGATTGGCTTAGATAGTTGCTTCAAAAAAAAAAATTGGCTAAGATAGTCAAATAACAATTCTTCTTATAAGAGGTTGGGTATTCGAATTCTTTTATCATCGTGGCATAATGATTCAAGTTGATTGAGTAGTGATGATGTGGTATAATGAGAGATAGAGTAGGTGATGTGGCGTGATCTACATGGCATAGAGACGTTCTTAGTAACGTATTTTAATAGATTAGTATAGATAGATGAGAGGTTAAGATTGTGCAATTTGTATAAGAGTAGTTTTTGTAATTAAAATTGTATTGCGAATATACACTCTTTATGTTGTACTTGTATTGGTAACGTCTTTTAATAAATTAGTATAGATAGATGAGAGGTTAAGATTATGTAATTAGTATAAGAGTTGATTCCGTAATTAAAATTGTTTTACGTCCGGGTTCGTTGCAGATTAATTAAATTGGTCGCTGTAAACCGGTAAATCGGTGCAAGTTGAAAAACGGTAAATTGGCCGTTTAAAAGCAAATTGAATGGTTCCACACACCCATTTGGATTCCTGAAGGGTATTAGGGACCATAGTTAACATTTCGGCAATTTTTATTTTCAGGCGAAAAAAAGTCAAAAATTTCCAAAATTGAAGGTTAATCCACACTTTTTGAGAAATTTTTGAGGTTTCAGGTCCCAGTGTCAAAAAGTATTGAAATTGTATGGGATACATATCGGGGTCATATAATGTCGTTTGGAACCATATATGATCAATATTTGTTGTTACTAATGTTCGTGGTAGGCTTAAATTAATCAAATCAGTTCAAGTTGTAAACTGGTAAATTGGTCGTTTAAAGGAAAATTGGATGGTTCCACCCACCCAATTAGACTTCCGGAGGATATTAGGGACCATGGTAAACATTTGGGCAATTTTTATTTTCGAGCGAAAAAAAATCAAAAAAATCAAAATTGAATATCCACGTTTTTTAAAAAATTTTAGAGGCCGGTTTCGGGGCCCGGAATAGAAAAGTATTAATATTTTAGACAAGACATCTCGGAGTCATATAATGTCGTTTGGGACCTTATATGATCATTATATGTTGTCATAAATGTTCGAATTAGGCTTGAAATAACAAAATCCGTGCAAGTTGTAAACCGGTAATTAAATTGGTCGTTTAAAGGCAAATTGGATGGTTCCACAAACCCAATTGGACTCACGGAGTGTATTAGGGACCATGGTAAACATTTCGAAAATTTTTATTTCCGGACAAAAAAAAGTCAAAAAATTCCCAAAATTAAAGACTAATATCCACGTTTTTTGAGAAATTTTGGAGATTTCAGAGCCCGATGTAAAAAAGTCTTGAAATTTAGGGGATACATCTCGGGGTCAATAATGCTATTTGGAACCATATATGATCATTATTTATTGTCATAAATGTTCGTGATAGGACTGAATCGATGAAATCGGTGCAAGTTGTAAGTAGGTAAATTGGTTGTTTAAAGGCAAATTGGATGGTTCCACACTTCCACCCACCCAATTAGACTCCCGGAGGGTATTAGGGACCATGGTAAACATTTCGGCAAATTTTATTTCCGGACGAAAAAAAATCAAAAAAATTCAAAATTGAAGACTAATATACACGCTTTTTGAGAAAATTTGGAAGATTTGGTGTCCGGTGTCAAAAAGTCTTGAAATTCTAGGGGATACATTTTAGGGTCATTTAATGTCGTTTGGAACTTTATATGATCATTATTTGTCGTCATAAATGCTCGTGGTAGGTTTGAGTTAATGAAGTCGGTGCAAGTTATAAACCGATAAATAGGCCATTTAAAGGCAAATTGGATGGTTCCACCCAACCAATTGGACTCCCGAAAGATATTAGGGACCATGGTAAAAATTTCGGCAATTATTATTTCCGGGTGAAAAAAAGTCTAAAAATTCCAAAATTAAAGGCTAATATCCACGCTTTTTGAGAAATTTTGGAGGTCTCGGGGACCGGTATCGAAAAGCCTTGAGATTCTTGACAATACATCTCGGGGCCATATAATGTCGTTTGGAACCATATATGATCACTATTTGTTGTCAAAAATGTTCGTGGTAGGCTTCAGTTAATGAAATCAGGGTGCAAATTGTAAACCGGTAAATTGGTCGTTTAAAGGCAAATTGGATGGTTCCGCCCACCCAATTGGACTCTCAGAGGGTATTAGGGACCATGGTAAACATTTAGGCAATTTTTATTTCCAGGCAAAAAAAAAGTCAAAAAATTCCAAAATTGAAAGCTAATATCCGCGCTTTTTGAGAAAATTTTGAAGGTGTCGGGGCCAGGTGTCGAAAAGGATTGAGATTTTAGGAGATACATATCGGGGTCATATAATGCCGTTTGAAACCATATATGATCATTATTTGTTGTCATAAATGTTTGTGGTATGCTTGAATTAATGAAATTGGTGCAATAAATCGGTAAATTTGCCGTTTAAAGGCAAATTGAATGGTTCCACCCACCCAATTGGACTCCCATAGGGTATTAGGCACCATGGTAAACATTTCGACAATTTTTATTTCCAGGCCAAAAAAAGTCAAAAAAATAAAAAATTAAAGGCTATCCACGCTTTTTGATATATTTTTGGAGGTTTCTGGACATGGTGTCGAAAAAGGCTTAAAATTTTAGGGGATACATTTCGGAGTCATATAATGTCATTTGGAACTATATATGGTCATTATATGTTGTCATAAATGTTCGTTGTAGACTTGAATTAATGAAATCATTGCAAGTTGTAAATCGGTAAATTGGTCGTTTAAAGGCAAATTGGATGGTTCCACCCAACCAATTGGACTCCCACAGGGTATTAGGGACCATAGTAAACATTTCAACAATTTTTATTTCCAGGCAAAAAAATTCAAAAATTACAAAATTGAAGGCTAATATCCACACTTTTTAAAATTTTTTGGAGGTTTTAGGGCTCGATATCGAAAAGTCTTGAATTTCTAAGGGATACATCTCGTGGTCATATAATGTCATTTGGAACCATATTTGATCATTATTTGTTGTTAAAAATGTTTGTGGTAGTCTTGAGTTAATGAAATTGGCCTGGTGCAAGTTGTAAAATGGTAAATTGGTCGTTTAAAGTCAAATTGGATGGTTCCACCCACCTAATTGGACTCTTGGATGGTATTTGGTACGATGGTAAACATTTCAGCAATTTTAATATCCGGGCGAAAAAAAGTCAAAAAATTCCAAAATTGAAAGCTAATATCCACGTTTTTTTGAGAAATTTTGAATGTTTCGGGACCCGGTATCGAAAAGCATTGAGATTTTAAGGGATACATCTCGGGGTCATATAACGTCGTCTGGATCCATACATGATTATTATATGTTGTCATTAATGTCCCTGGTAAGCTCGATTTAATGAAATCGATGCAAGCTGTAAACCGATAAATTGGTCATTTAAAGGCAAATTGGATGGTATCACCTAGCCAATTGGACTCCCGGAGGATATAAGGAACCTTGGTAAACATTTTGGCAATTTTTATTTTTGGGTGAAAAAAAAGTCAAAAAAATTCCAAAATTGAAGGCTAATATCCACGCTTTTTTGAGAAAACTTTGAGGTTTCGGGTATAGCTGTCAATTCGAGTAAACGGGTCGGGTTTGGGTCAGTAAGAGTGGGTCGGGTCAATTCGGATTAATTCCATAACTTATGCGGGTCGGGTTTGGGTTGGGTCATACTTGAGTCGGTCACATCGGGTCATGCTTCTTATCGGGTTTGGGTCGTGTTAATAACAGGTCGGGTTACATTAGGGTCGGGTGAACAATAGATCGGGTTTAATTCGGGTTAAAATGGGTTAGGGTAATTCTCGGGTTCGAGTCGGGTTCAGTTCAAGTCAATAATTTGCGGGTTAGAATCAGGTCGGGTCATTCTCGGGTCTGAGTCGGGTTCGATTCAAGTCAATAATTTGCGGGTTATAATTAGGTTGGTGAAGGATTTATGTTTTCGTCAAGTTCAATTATTAGATATATAATGGATTTAATTATGGAGATAATTAAGTTCGTTATTTTGGGTCATTATTATCTGTTGCTGGACGTGATCAATGATCTTTGGGGTAGTCAAATAGTCCAAAGCCTAATGGAATGGATCCTATAAGGTCACACAAAATGGTGTTGGATTGAACAAAAGAAAGAAGCCCATTATTGGGTCTCATGGAGTGATCGGACATATGGGTTGTGAAGGGAGAGTATTGTGGGCTTGTACTCTAATTATACAAATGATGTATAAATAGAGGCCTTGCCAAGGGTTTGATATAACACACTTGAGCATTCAATTGAGAATAGACTTGCTAGCAACCAAACCCTAGCCTCACGCACATACTCTCTCCTCTTCCGTACGGTGGTGCACGGTGGTGGTCGTGGTTGTTCGTGGCTCGGTTTTCTCCTCCCCTCTCCGTAGAAGGTGGTTCGAAGTGTTCGTGCCCAACTACCTAGCAGTAATGGAGATTCAATCCTATCTCGTGGACTAAGTAGAGGAGCAACACTTGGGCCTCTATTATCTCCCTTATTGTCAGTCAATTACTGGTGAAAATCACGCGTCAAAGGTATGTATTATGTGATTCTTTATGTGTTATGCTTGTAGATCCTATTTAGGTGCAAGCGAATATGATTCGTAAAATTCCGCATTAAAGTACCTAAAACCCTATAATTGGGTCATTTTTAAGTCGGGTCATTTTCGGGTTCAAGCCGGGTTCGTTTCAAGTCAATAATTTGCGAGTTATAATCAGGTTGGGTCATTTCCAAGTCGGGTCATTCTCGGAGTCAAGTCAGGTTATGTTCAAGTCAGTAATTTGCAGGTTACAATCAGGTCGGGTCATTTCCAAGTCAGATCATATTCGGATTCTACTAACTATAAATTGATAATTATCATTTTTATCAAGTTAATTATTTCCTTTGACTATAATATACATGGCAATATACTAGGGAACTATAATTTATAATTTAGGAAGATTATTATCTCCTTTGACCATACAACAAATATATACTATATTTAACTCTTAAATTTGAGGATGATGCTCCTTTCTTTTGCTGGCGTGGACCGACTTGGTCTCCCTAGACAAAATGCTTTGATCAACAATAATAAGTTGGTCTAAATTGCATTTAAGGTGATTTGAAATCGGGTCAGGAACAATTTGGGTTGAATTTAGGTCGGGGCAATAACAAGTCATGTTGATTTCGAGTCAGGTTAATAACAGATCAGGTTGCATTTTTGGGTCGGGTTAGTAATAGGTCTATCATAATTCGGGTCGGGTCAATAACAAGTCGGGTTGAATTTGGGTTAGATTAATTACAAGCCGAGTTGATTTCGGGTTGGGTTTGTAACCGGTTGGGTTAAATTCGGGTCGGGTTTGGAACGGGTTGGGTTGAATTCAGGTCAGGTTAGTAACAAGTCGGGTTAAATTCGGGTTTTGACGGGTTAAAACGGGTTTGGGTTTGTTGACACCGAAATTTTGTTAGTTAATTATTAGGTGTCAGATGTATGTAAATAAGGAGATAATATAAAAAATTATAAGATATTTATCTTCTGAATCTCATAGATAGTACCAACGTGTCAATAATTTTTGATATTATCTCCTTATTTACATACATCTCACACCTAATAATTAACTAACAAAATTTCGGTGTCAATAAGGTTAATTTCGATTCAAGTCGAGTTCAGTTCAGGTCAATAATTTACGGGTTATATTCGGGTCGGGTCATCTTCAGGTCAGTTCATGTTTGGGTTTGGGTCTCACATACTCGAGTCAACTCGGGTCTAGAGTTGGTTTTAGGTCAGGTCGGGTTTAGGTCACCATTTTTTCGGGTTCAGATGGGTCGGTTAATAATTGGGTTTAAGTCTGTATTTCGGGTCGGGTCAACATTTGACAGCTCTAATCATGACTCATAATTCTATGTGGTAGTGTGTTATTTGGTTAATAATTGTTATTTTATTGTATAGGTATACAATTTATTTGATAAAAAAAAAAAAATAATTAATGTGGTAGGAGATGCTATCATTTTTTTTGAAACTTCTCGACCTTTAGTAATGTGAGGCATTAATGGCTAACAAAGTATTGTTGGAATGAAATTACGCTTAGCTGTAAACATTTTATCATATAAAAAAATGTTGTCTATTAGAACCAAACAAAGGCTAAAGTATAAATGGTACATTAAATCGACATGTTGGTGATAAAGTGTATAACACTAAAGGCATGTTCTGATTTACTGAACTGGATTGTTTATGAGAGAAGGAACTTAATTGAACTGAAATTATGCTGAAGAGAGCAGGTCCTAAAAACAAGTACAACAAACAGTTTACTACATTTATTAATAACTCGTAACTAAAGACGTAGCCGAGATTTTTTTTCATTTGATAGGTCATACCTTATAAGTTTTGTACAAAAACTGCATAAAAAATAGAAAAGACCAAAAAAAATGATAAGGATTGAACATACTATTATTAAGTGTTTATACGTTTATGTAAAAACCAACTTTTTTGCCATTTATTCACATCAATATAATAAATACTTCTTTCGTTTTTTATAATTGCAATACTTCACTGAGATGGAAATGTCACAGTAATTGCAACACACAACAAAATGAAGGTTTTGATGGTAAAAATTGTACTATTACCCTTCGCAACACCTCCCCCACCCCTTGTCAGCCATCCCCTCCCTCGACAATGCGTGGTTCCTACACCCAGGCGTATCATGCACATGGTACACCTGAATTTTGAATTTCAAATTTTTTTTTTTAATTTTTAATTTCATTTTCAAAATGTTATTATCCAAAATACTATATTTAGTTCCCTTTCTTTAAAAAAAATTAATATTTTTTTCATATTTTTTCACCAGATTTTTTTTTTAAAAATTTAGTTATAATATTTATTATAATGATTGTTCTGTGTACTTTTTATGAGGCTCTTTATATGACTATATAATGTTCTTTATATAAAAAGTAATTTTTATTCTCTAAAATTATTTCACCTAAAAATAACTTAAGATTTTGTTTTTAAATTTCAAATTTTAAATTTATAAAATTTCGTTTTCAAAATTTTAGTTTTCATTTTTTTTTTATTTCGTTCATATTTTTCACCTTTAATATATATAGTTACAATATTCATTTTAGGGTTGGTATATATAAATTTTTTGTGATGTTCTATATGTGATTTAATAATATTCTCTAATAGAAAACATGATGTACTTTATAGTTGTTTGTAATGTACAATTATTTTTTAAAACTATATCTTTTTCCTTATGTCCATAATTATATCATATAATGATTTTTATTAGATTTTTTGATAGTTTATTTTAATTGTCCATGTTTTTTTATTGTAATTGCAATGTACTTTTATCGTCACATAATATTCATTGCTTAGTGTGAAATGTTCTTTGAATTTTGTCTTTGGATCGTAGTAGGTATATATATAAGTTATGTTCATTAATATTATCATGTTCTTTAATAATATTACGGATGTTCTTTAGATTTGGAAAACAATCATCAATAGAAGAGATCTCAAAAGAATATCATCATCAACCTTCACGATCCTGATTTAAAAAAAATATATACGTAGTTAGTGATAATTAATATTATAAAAAATATATAGAATTAATAAATGATATATTATTTAAAAATACAGAATAAATCAAAGAACATCGAAGCAAAGAACATAAAGGATAAAAATAAAGAACATTCATATAATTGTTCAATAACTATAATAACGAACATAAGTACAATTTATAAAGAACACCATCTTCAACATTTGACAAAATATAAAGAACATCATCTTCAACCTTTGACAAAATATAAAAAACATCATCTTCAACCTTTGACAAAATAAAAGAACATCATCTTCAACCTTTGTCACATGGATCTCAAATTCATAAATATCAAAATTGAAAACAAAAACAACGATATTTTACAATAATCGTGCAAAATAATAACAAAATATAATCAACCAAATAAGCAAAATCCTGAAATTAAAATCATAACAAAGAAAATCAAATTACCTTCTCCGATCCATCGATTACAATTCTCGTAATTTGCTCTGTATTTTTCTCTCTACAAAATTCTTTATAAACTTTATTCTCTCTTAATTCGAAATTGAAATATGGTGAAATTTAATTTAATTTTGAATCCCATGAATTGTGGAAGAGATTATTTTTTCTTTTTTAAATAACAAACTAACAACTTGCAAATGAAATGTTAAAAACACATCATTTAACACTAGGTGTACTATGAGTATTAGGGGTGAACACGGTCTGGTTTGGTGTGGTTTGAGTCTAAACCAAACCAAACCGTAAAAGTTTGGTCAATTTTCCAAACCAAACCAAACCATATTAGTATTGAAACCAAAAACCAAACCGTAATAATGCGGTTTGGTGCAGTTTGGTTTGCGATTTATGATGAGGCGGCATTTTTTCCTAAAAATTGTCAAATAATCAATAAATTTATAATAAAGTTCAAATAATTAGCCAAAGAGATTAAATTCTACTACAAATTTTTAATCATCAATAACTATATACTAAAAGACACACCAACAATGACATGTGTCATTTTTGGTGTGTCCCTTAGTTTTTTTTTATTATTTTTTTTTACTGTATTTAAGGAAACAAATATTATATAAAAATAAAGTATAAAAACCTACACATAAATAAAAGATTTGATGTATTCTTGACAACTATATAAACTTATGTAAAAGGAAAACAAAAAAAAAAAAATCAAACTTAGCTTTAACATAATTTTTGCCAATCATAGTGTCATATACTTCAATAATTGCATTTTTTTATTTAATATCTTTATAAAATAATACATTATATTTAGAAGCTTCAAGAAAGTAACTAGAATATAAAAATTACTTTAAATAAAATATTTGATAAATCCTTCCACAAAAATATTAACAACGGCAGAGTATAAATTTTAGGAAAAAAAACGAAATCTTATATTTGACATATTGAGTGTAATGTACTACTCCGTATTTTTTACAAAACCAATTTACTTTCTAAAAAAAAATAGAAATATATTTACGGGTTAAATACATACTTCCTCCGTTCTTTTTTACTTGACCCGCTTTGACTTTTACACTGTTCACCACTCCTCCTTTGACCGTGTTTTGTGAATAATAATTAAAGAAAAACATATTCATGTAAGATATTTTTAAATTCGTCTCAACAATTACTATCATAATATATAACTTTTATAATTTTAACTTATCGAGAATTAAAGTTATTGATCGTTAAAGTTTTGCATTGGCAAGCGTGATAAAAGAAATAGGTCAAGTAAAAAAGAACAGAGGAAGTAGTACATAGCTTTAAAAAATTCATTTGGTTAATAAGCAAAAAAAAAAACGATACTAATATGTTGGTTAAATATACAAATATATATAGGTCAGGTTTTGTCAAATGTGTATATTAAAATACTTGTATGGCTAATGAGCTCTTTCATAATAAATACATCATACTATTTTAGACAAATTTATATTTTTTGAAAAACAAATGTATGTTTAATTAAATTATACAGTAATATTTATTTTAAAAAAAAATTAAATCATAGTATATTGTTTTTTTTTTAAAAAAAAAAAAATTCATTTTAGTATTTTTTGTTTTTGTTAACAAATGTATTTTTTTTATTAAATATTATTTTATTGAATAATTATTTAAAATTACCGTGTATGACACGGGATCTAATCTAGTAAAAATAATAACCAACTATTCAAGTGCTAAGTGCTAACACAATAACACATAATAAAAATAATAATACATAACAAATTAACAGTGGAAAAAAAATAATACATTTGTCCAGAAAAATAATTCATACTACATTATAGTTATATGACCTATTTAATTTTAGGTATTGATAATTGAGATTGAGTATAGAGTATAGTAGTATACTGACCGTATAGTCTTCTAATGATTTTTCTTTTTTTTTTTTTTGTTTTTTTATTTTTTTATAATATATAATAACTATTTTAATTTATTTAAAAATTATTTAAATATTAAAATGCGGTTTACGGTTTGGTTTGGTTTATAATTTTTGAAAAACCAAACCAAACCGCAAACCGCATTTCCCAAAAAATCGAAACCAAACCGTATTTTTCCAAACCGCAAACCAAACCAAACCGCTAAAATGCGGTTTGGTCTGGTTTGGTTACGGTCTAGACCAAACTGTGTACAACCCTAATGAGTATGGTACACCCTGGTGTACTATACAATTTTGCACTCCCTCGATACTATTTTCTCAACCCTGAAAAAACTTAAATCCCTCCCTTCTCCCCGTAAAATGGCCGGCTAGTCATCGTTCCACCCCTCTCCACCCTAGCGTCATTTGGATGGGGAAATGGTATTAAGGAAGGGGATGGGCGGTGAAGGGTGGGGGATGAGTGGCGAGTGATGGGGTGGTTGGGTGGTTGTCCAAGAAGGAGGGATAGACAAAAATATTGTTGATCTTGATTTTTTTTGATATTGTATAAATTTGTTGTCAAAAAAATATATTGTATAAATATATGGTTGGGCTTTTAGCATCTGCTACTTAATTAATTCTGGCTAGCCCAATCCAAAAATAAAAAACCCAAGAACAGAAAAATGACATAACAAACCCTAAAGGGCTAAGCAGTAAGAAGACCCAACACACAGGGGTATTATTGGAAAGACAAAAATGAACGGCCAGGATAGAATCCTAAAACAACTACAACATTAAACCCTAGAAATATATTTAAGCCCTCTTTCGCCTCCAAACCCTTTTCTTTTCCTGATTACAATCGCCGGACTTCTGCCAACTTCTCTCCTTCTTCCTTCACACTTTCTCGAACCCTAAAACCCAAATCCAGGTATTTTTCTTCATCTTTGTTCTGCAAATTAACTTGTTCTTCTGAATTTGTTTGGTGAATTGAATTTGTGTGATTTGTGTTGTAGTCATGAAGATCGTCGCCGCTTACTTGTTGGCTGCTTTGGGCGGTAAAGCTAACCCTACTCAGGCTGATGTTAAAAGTATTCTTGCATCAGGTAACGTTTTTTGAGTTAATTGCATGATAATCGAAACTTGTTTTGATAATGTGTGAAAAAAAGACTGATTTATAAGATTTTTTGTGCTAATTATTCTGCGAAAATTTGGCTTTATGTTCGTAACTACGTAATAATGTGTTGATTTCTTGTTCAATTAAGTTTAGATTCATATTCTATTTACATGAAATTATGATAAGGTTATCATTGAAATTGGGGTAGAATTTGTTGTTCGATATGAATGAGTTGAGTTTTGTTGGACGATTAGAACATTGGGTTTTGTTGAATTGTGAAGGGTGTGGGTTGGTTTGATTCGTGGGAAACGGGATGTTAATACTTCCTCTCTCCTTTTATTAGAGTCCCATTTATAAGACGGAGGGAGTATAAACCGTTTGTATACATGTATGATGTATATACACTTTGAATACTAGTATTTTGAATTGCGATAATATACTGGTTGTTCCGAGCATGTTGGACTTCTAGTATGATATTCACAAGTGGTTGTGTGAGTTGCGGGTAGACTGATACTGCAATTAGCATAGTGCACTTAGGCTTGCTGTGCGCTACTGCGCTCTGTATGGCACGGGCGCGAGTGCGTGATTATTGTTGTTGATCCTATCTTTTGCTTAGGATGTGCTATTAATGTGTGTTTTTGTCATTGTTTTTGAGATTTAACTTTTGGTCCTATGTTATTAATTGAATACAAGTTTATGACATAGTGTGGCAAGTTATTCGGCTTTTCTCCAATCTTGTTAGGAGTATGGTCACTGCATGATTTAGGTTGCCACCCTAGTCTGTTTAATAGTAAAATTAGTAATACCTTGATTGATGGGAGTCTTTAATGAGTTGATGAAATGTGAAGTTTGGTTGGTTGGGCAATGATACAACAGTCTAGTATGGTCACTGCATGATTTAGGTTGCCACCCTAGTCTGTTTAATAGTAAAATTAGTAATACCTTGATTGATGGGAGTCTTTAATGAGTTGATGAAATGTGAAGTTTGGTTGGTTGGGCAATGATACAACAGTCTAGTATATTCTGGAGGCTGGAATTTCATATACTTTCTAATAAATTATAGCATTATCAATGTTTGAGTGAAGAAAGTTTAAATTAATAGGCTAAGGGTTATGCTCCTTTGCTTTTGTTTTCCTTGGAGGAGCAGGGCTTGGTTGTCTATGACTGTATGCAGTAACTCTTAACTGTGTATTTGTTTGATTGCAGTGGGTGTTGAAGCTGATGAGGACAGACTTCAATTGTTCTTTGACCAAGTTTCTGGCAAAGACATCACAGAACTAGTCGCTGCAGGAAGAGAAAAGCTTGCATCTGTCCCAGCTGGTGGAGGTGCAGTTGCAGTATCAGCTGCTCCAGCTGGTGGTGCCGGTGGTGCTGCCGCCGAGGCTCCCAAGGAGGAGAAGAAAGTTGAAGAGAAAGAAGAATCCGATGATGTAAGAAAAGCTCTATGGTCATCCTTAAAATATCAATTTGGTCCATTTATTAATTTTGAAAATTTGATGTTACAATTTGCTAACTCCTCTATATATTATCTCTATTGCAGGACATGGGTTTCAGTCTCTTCGATTAAGTCAGAAGAAGCCGAGCTTTACATGAAGTCGTCGTCTTTTAAAAGTAGCTCAAGTTTTGTTTTGCTATTTGGAGATGTTTTTAGTTTTTTCTTGGAGATTTTACGTTTCTTTTAGCTAATGTTTGAGGGATTGGCAGACTATTAGTTATGTTGGATTATGTGGTAAGTGGTAATCAATCATCCAATATATATTATACTTTTGGCATCCTTGGCATTCATACCTGATTATTCTAAGGCACAGCTTATTGCTTTTGCTTGATTGCATCTAATTTTTGTCTCAATTACTTGGTTTCTTTATTCAAAAGTTAATATTGAATAGCTACTACATGCACAATATGTTAAATATTCTAGAATATTTAATGATGTCTATCTTAATTCATACGACTTGGGTAATATCTTAAGCTTGAGACTGTCAATTTATCATCAATTTACTGCAAATTTATTGAAGTGGTATGCTTAAACTTGCAATCTTTCTGTGTGTAGCAATCTAGCAACTAGCACGTTGGAATATAACTGTGACAAATTATATAGCAATGCAAACACCTTTGTAAAATGTTGTATTCTAGAAATACTATACTTGCATTCTCAAAGCCATACATTGGAATATAACCGTGACAAATTATAGAGAAGTACATACCCACCTCCATAGGGCCATAGTTATGATCAGATTTTTCCCATAAGCAAGAAGAAATCCAAATGAAAGAGTTACTCACGGGCTCACGGCATTGCACTAAGGCTTGCATTGAAGACAAAGCCACGCGACAACCCATCCCCGAAGTCAGGTGCCCCCTCAATCCACCGCCACTCGCTGCCACCCCCAATCACCCCCTTAGCCGAATCATCCCAAACAGCCAACCTCCCTCCAGGCGTTGAAAAATAAACTTTATCTCCACCTCCAAAATACTTATTGTACAAAATAGTTTCCTCGAAACACTTGTACATATCATAGGGCATTCTGCCTGCCTCTTCCCACTCCAAGCTCTCCAAATCCAGCCTTAGTGTTAATATTGCTAAGTGAGCATAATCGTTTATTAACATTGTTTTCTTTTCTGCTCCCACCAGTAAAATCTTGTTCCCAACCCCATTTAGTAATTTGGGATATCGTAAAATATCAATCCTAACCCCCCACTCTTTCTTCTTTACCAAACTCCACACCAACGACGTCGTTTCATTTTCAGGCAGTTTACAGGTGATTATATCATTACAAGATGACTCCATATGACGCCAACACAATGCATACACGGAGCTCCCTACGAAAATGCTTCTTCTAGGATTCAAATTTGTTTCATTCAACGAACACCTTAAATTCGTCGATAACTTGAGCCAATCTTCATTGTGATTGTCCCTATATAAGGTGGCAAACTGAGTGAACAAAAAAACTCGACCACTTGAACCAGCTAAGACTGACCCATTTTTTTACCATGCAGACCCGAGCTTGGGGAGGACTCGGTAAGCCCGGGTCAAGGGGTTGCATACAACAAGTGATCGAAAAGGTGAGTCAGGGGACTCACCCCAAAGGTAGATACACCCGGGTGAAGAAGTAACAAGGAAAAGAGAGGTGAAGGGAAGGAAGGTAAGGTCAAACTTGAGCCACTGGTTAGATGAGTGGTCAAAGGCGTGGAGAAGAGAGACAGGTGGCGGGGATACGAGTCGGTAGTACTTGTCGTGGAGAGGAGGACAGAGAGCGAGGAGAGGGAAGGGAAGGTTGGAGATGAGGTTGAGGAAGTGAGGAGAAGTGAGGAGGTGGTGGAAAGGTTTGGATATTAACCTGCAAATGATGATTTGGCCAAGTGGGTGTTTGATGAAGATCATGCATAGAATGTCTTGTGGAAGGCTGTACATTGGTGAGGAATCTGCGGATTCCATGCTAGAGAAGAATAGAGTTTCTCAAGGTTATTCATAAACTCTATAATGGTTGAAGATAGTTGGGTTTGGAGCGGAGACATGGTCAAGCAGTGAAGTTCTTTTAAGCAAAGACGTGCAAGCAACATATTAAGTTAAATAATATGCGATTTTGTCATGCAAAAGGCATACTATTCTAAAATATGTTCGAAAATAAGTCAAAAATGAATTGCATATATGATATATCCTTAGTTTGAAAAAACTTTTTACCAGTATGATGGTTAAATTTAATGAATCATAAGAAAGTCCCCTACTTCATAATAAATAAAATATTAAAAAAAAGGGAAAAAAAAAAGAGTAGCCTAATGATAACAAAGCTCGTAGTAAAATTTCAAGAACTTATAGTAATTTTCGAAATATAAATCAAATTCCGTCTATACTAATGTTATATGAAGTATAATGTTATATGAGGTTTCTAACAACAAAAATGGATAAGGGCGTAAGGCATATATTTCAGCAATACTCAAGGCCCAATAAGCCCAGTATAAATGGATGAAACGAGTAGTAGGATCCTTGTACGAATTGTACCAATGTTTGGTTGAGATATCTGGATCCAGATTCCAGAATCCATAAAAAATGATGATGTTTTAAAGTTAAGGTTGCACTTGTCGACAACTTGTTAGCTAAAATACAAAACCGTACTCAACCCATATTGATATTGTTCATCAAGGAGACAAGGACCCATTAACTCGAGCTCTTTCCCAAATTAAAGTCAAGAAGAACCGCAATTCTCAAATTGCAGCCAAAGTTTTAAGAATTCCCAAAGTACCGTCCACGTCACCGGTTCAGGGTGAAGAAATTTTAAATCCGGTCTACAGCAAAACCGCTACCTGAAGTAGCGGTTTTTACTAATAAACCGCTACTTCAGGTAGTGGTTTCTTTTTAATAAACCGCTACTTCAAGTAGCGGTTTTTGTTTAATAAACCGCTACTTCAAGTAGCGGTTTTCTAGCAGGTATAATTTCCCGATTTCACTTTCCTCTTTCATTTTCGTCTTCTCACCAAAATCCCATCCACGCCTTCCACCAAAATCACACCTCCTTCAACGGAAGCCGGCGCAGCCAAGGAATCCACCGACGCCGCCGGAGCATTCCTCAGCAACGAAGGCCGCCGCTGTTGACGCCGAGGGTTCGAATTTAGTGGTCGGCTTCGCTAATTTCAGAAGAAACGTGCTGATCTTCTTGTTTGTGGTAAGTGCCCTAATTATTTTTTGTATTCAGTTATTGGGTTTGTTGTTGTTATTGAGTTTGTTGTTGTTATTGAGTTTCAGAATTGTATGTATGTGTTGTTGTTGTTGGTTTTGGTTGTGTTGTTGTTGTTAGTGTTCTTGTTTATTGTTGTTGTTATTGAGTTTCGGTTTTGGTTGTGTTGTTGTTGTTAGTGTTCTTGTTTATTGTTGTTGTTATTGAGTTTCAGAATTGTATGTATGTTTGTGGTTGGTTTTGGTTGTTGTTGTTGATTTACTTACCTTACATATAACCCTTGTAGAATTATTAATGGTTTCGATCACATTACTCAGTTTAGGTTGCTATAATTGCTGATTTTGAAAGTGAAAATAGAGCTTCTATACACAAAGTACATGAGCTCAAAGTACATGTAGTCATGACTTATGCCCATGTTGAGCTTCAAGAGGTATTAAGACCTTCATAGCTCAGTTTAGGTTGCTATAATTGTGTAGTTTGCTTGCTTGATGTTAGGACATTGCCACACTGTTAATGAATTTTTGCAATCTAATATCTTTGATTAATAATGGTCTTTTCTAGAATGAAACATGGAGGTTCCGAACTACCCTCTATATTGCTATTGGGGTGGAGAAATTGTCCACAAAGATAGCGATATAACGTATAGGGGTGGGAATCAAAAATTTGTGTTTGTACATTCTGCGATGACATATTCACAAGTTCTGAACAAGCTATATGAAGAATTGAGTGTTGATCCTAGAGGTGTGGAGTTGAAGGTGGTTATGCGTTATCCTATGGCTGGGGCATATGTTGCAATTCCGTTAAATGACGACAACGCTGTTAGAGCTATGTGGATTGCTGTGACTCAGAGTTCTTCTGTTGCAATGTTTGGAGTGGCGTAGCTGATAGAGTTCTCTCAGTTAGGGAGCATATGGTCAGCGTGGGACGTGAGTGGAGGGTAGATGGCGGAGTACTAGAGTACGTTAGGCTTGCTGGGTTTTACGGTGTACATAGGATTTTGGGAGGAGGGTTTTTGCTTGATCGATCTCTTCTTACGGCGTTGGTTGAGAGGTGGAGGCAGGAGACACATACTTTCCACCTAGTGGTAGGTGAGGCCACCATTACTTTACAGGATGTCTCCGTCCTGTTAGGTATGAGAGTGCACGGCCCTCCTGTCATTGGACCTCCATTTGAGGGATGGCATGACCTAGTTGAGGAGTTGCTGGGAGTTCGACCTGGCCATGATGATAACGGTAAGCCGTTTCTGGAGGGATCTACTTTGAAGTTGACGTGGCTCAGACGTCACTTCTCACAGATGCCAGAGGGAGCTGATGACTTGACAGTTCAGCGCCATAGCCGTGCTTACATTCTCACTCTCATGGGATCTATTATGTTCGCCGACAAGAGTGGCGATGCTGTGTCACTCTACTACTTGCCGTTCCTTCGAGACTGGGGGACAGCTTCGACCTACAGCTGGGGGAGTGCGACTCTTGGTTTTTTGTATCGGCAGCTATGTCGAGGATGTCAGCGAGATTCAAGACAGATTGGAGGCCCGCTCATCCTACTACAGTTGTGGTCGTGGGAGCATATTACTATTGGCCGACCATACATTAGGAGGCCTCGAGATCCGCCACAGGAGGACCCTGAGGCTGAGGATGAGGATGACATTTTGGGGACTCAGCATCAGCGAGGTGTTGACCCTTTGGCGTGCAGGTACAATGTTTGCTTCAAGTTCATGTTCTTACAATTCTATCTTTCAAGAATTATTATTAACATGTCTTTACAGGTGGTTACGTGTCCATCTATCGTGTGCGCATACTGCTTCTGGACTACCATACTACAGAGATGCGTTTGACCATCAGCGCGAGGACCAGGTACAATCGGTGTTTCTTTTTTTTTGTGCATTGTATTTCTTCCATTATGTTAGTCATATACATGTTGACATACTTGTTTTGGGAATTAGATGATTTGGCAGCCATATACTGAGGCGGTGATGGATCGACTTCCGGAGATTTGTCGCTCAGACATGCACATTTGGCGTTCACGGGCACCTCTGATATGCTTTGACGTCGTTGAGTTCCACCTCCCAGACCGAGTCCTTCGTCAGTTCGGGTTAGACCAGCCGATCCCACAGGATGTAGACACGGACGTTGCTCTACACAGGAAGGATCGAAGGGGACAGCGTAATTGGGAGATTCGGCATTCGGACCATGTACACGAGTGGAGTCGACGAGAGGCATTAGTCGTCCAGGGATACCCGTTCACTGGGACTTCTTCCCCGGCCATGACAGAGTACATGGCTTGGTACCATCGCATCACGAGACTGGTCATTACTCCACCTTCGCAGGAGCGCCCCCCGAGTCATTACCAGCCAGCTACCTCGGACCTCCTGCTTGTATGAACTTCACTTCATTTCAATCTAGTTCTTACGTTTTTGATTTCATTTTACTAACATTAAAACTACACTTAAATGTAGGCACATGCATTTGCTGATTTGCACGTCCAGCTATCGGGAGCTACTGAGACCATCTCCCACTTGCCACCAGAGACGGCTATACCATTTGCCATACAGACGATGCAGGGTTTTACATCATTTTGTGGCCAAACCTTGTCTAGGGTGGGGCAGTCACACCTTATTCAGCAGCCTCGACCGTCCACGTCTTCATCTTCTACTGTGCACACTATGCCGATCAGACCACCACCTCATCGTGGAGGCCATTCAGCACGTGCCTTCCGTCCACCGACTCCTTCTCAGCATACTATCATGACATCTCCTCCACTAGTGCATCGCCAGTATCAGAGAAACCGACGGCGTAGCAACACTACGTCTGGGGTTGGAGTTGGCCTGGATGACATTCCAGAGGAGACAGCTGCATCATCTTCATCGTCACCTCATGGGAAGAAGCAACGCCCGAGCTAAGTGTATATTTTGGAACTAAACTAATTTTTTTGTAAATGCTTAGAATTGGATTTTGTTATATTTAATCAATTGAAAAATATTCGACTTTGCAATTTCGACTTCCTTAGATCTTCATAAACTTGTTATTTATGGTGGTTGTGTTGAAAATATGCTATATATCTCATGTTTTACAGGTACACAACTTGCAGGTTTTTTTTTTTTGAGTGATTATGCAAGTTTGAAAAAAAAACCAGTCCAGGGTAAACCGCTACTTGAAGTAGCGGTTTTTCAAAGTAAACCGCTACTTGAAGTAGCGGTTTTCCAAAATAAACCGCTACATTAAATAGCGGTTTTTTGTAAACAAACCGCTACTTCAAGTAGCGGTTTTAAACTAAGAAACCGCTACTTGAAGTGGCGGTTTATTGCAAAGAAACCGCTACTTCAAGTAGCGGTTTACCCTGGACCGGAAAAAAAAAAATCGGTTTTTTAACCAGTGCTTACGTGGACGGTAGAATGGGAATTCTTAAAACTTTGGCTGCAATTTGGGAATTGCGGTTCTTCTTGACTTTAATTTGGGAAAGAGCTCCATTAACTCACCTGTCTTTTTCCTTGTATTGTTTGTCTCAGTTTAGTTGTCACTTTGAGGTAAATTTTCTTTTTACCAATTTTGTATCACTATATTTTTTACCAAAATCAAATTGGGAGTAATAATTTAAAGAACTACAAGTATTTACATACAAATACAATTAGTTCACTACAAAATTTCTACTTCTTTCGTTTTTATTTTATTTTATTTTTTAATTTGATCACGCATGTTTATCAAGTATCAACAATATCTTGAACTAGATTTATTAAAATTATAAAAACTCGATATTTATTCATGAAACAAATCACATAAAATTTGCAAGATTTGAGCCACCTTTTCCGAAAAAAATACCGAAAATTCCTAAAACAAATTTTATGATGTCAAACTTGAAATCTCAAAATCATCTAGTCCCAACTCCACCGTCGGACCAACCTAAAATCGGTGATTACTACACGTACTTCCGAAACTTCCTCATCACTTTAAGTACATTAAATTTGATAGTTACGCATAGGGGGGTACAAAAATTGGCCCGGACCTGAAACCGGACCTGAACCGACCTGAACCGGACCGGACCTGACCCGGACCTGACCCGGACCTGTTGATTCAGGTCCGGTCCCGGTTCTTAAAAATCCAGGTTCCCGGTCCCGGTCCGGACCCGGTCCAAACCCGGGGTTTTCAGGTCCGGACCTGAAACCCGGGAAAATCGTAATTAAAAAAAAAAAAAAAGAAGAAAATCAAACTCTGAAAAATTGAAACTGTGTTTTCGTGGACTTATTTGTATTTTCGGTGGACTCATTTGTATTTTTGGTGTTTGAGAATCAGGACTTTATAGACTTTATGTAGTTTTGTAATTGATAATTTTGGTTTGTATGTAATTATTAAATTATGCAACAGGTCTAAAAATCACAAAACAGGTCCATATGCAGGTCCAACAGGTTTTGTATTAAAAAAAAAAACGAAAAAGACACAAAACAGGTCCATTCAGGTCCAAACCCGGACCGGACCTGATTTTTCAGGTCTGGCCCGGAACCGGACCTGTTAATTCAGGTCCGGTCCCCGGTCCTCATAATTACCCAATTCAGGTCCCCGGTCCAAACAGGTTCGGTCCAGGTCCGGTCCGGTTTTGGACCGGTGTACACCCCTAGTTACGCGTACATGATCGTAGTGCTCCTCATAAAAACCACGAGTAAATCATCCTAAAATCTTTGTGGACCAAAGGTACCATGTCCCTTCAATATCCAAGTTGAATTACCCTCCAATATCTCGACGACCAACCAATCTAGGACTATATACTTGCTAATGAGGGAAATTTCTTAGAAATTGTTTGTTGCAAAAATCTTTACAAATTCTTTTGGCATCTTAATATTTATTGGCATCTACATTTTTCATGTATAAAGACCTCGCTCTTTGTCGTTTGTTAGAAGCCAAAACTTTGCGTTACCCTTCAATTTTAGGCACATACATTGCATTCTACATGACATTTGCCAACTTTATACTATATTAATATTATTAAAATACCATATTTTATACTTGTAGCTTTTATTAAGTGGGGTACTTATTTTTTGGTTGCTTGCTAATGGATTTAATGGACCACCAAATTTATGCTCTTTTTATTTTATTTTCATTAGTAAAGTATAAAAAAATAAAAATTGTTTTTTTTTGTTGAATTTATAATATGGACTTGAATATAGAGCACGGACGGCAGCCGAAATAGGTGGGTATGAGAGTTTCTAAATGCAGAGGATTGGTGACACGTTAATGTATCACAGCTCATTCAAAATAGGAAACTGGAGTTAGTTCTGGAAACTGCGCACATTTTGACTGTGATGCAACAGAACTGACGACTGTGTGATTAAAACTCTACCTTAACTGCAGTGTCACTACTGTTTGGGACTCTCAGTTTTAGTTACTGCTAGTGCTACCTCTGCTTCAACTGTCATGGGTTGTTATCATATTATGTGGATATGTGATAGCTGCGTGACTATGGTTAATGAGGTCTCAGGGGTAGTTTCGTCATTTTAACAGGTATTTCCAAGGCCGTTTTAGAGATACCGTGGAGAAATACGATAACAACTTAGGGCCTGTTTTGATTTACTGAACTAAGCTGAACTGAACTGAACTGTATATGAACTAAGCTGAACTGAACTGAAATTAAGCTGAAGAGAACAAACCCTTAGAATAAATTTAGGGTAATTATTGATTTAATAGAAGTCGTGGAGTAATTGTTATGTGCTGTGTTAACATTCACGAGTATTCGAAATTTGTCTAATCATGTCAACTTGGATTACTATTATTTATTAACTTTGATTGACGTTTATTGTTAACTAGAAAATTCTGTGTTTGTCATTTAGTTTAGTCATTTTATACTTGTCAAAATGTTGAGATTTAAGAACAGGTGTTGAAAGCAAAAATATAGTAACTAGCAATGTAACATCAACATAACATTACTGTACTAATTAATGTCTTAAAAGAGACTCTCACTGATGGTAGAGGTATCTAAAGAAAGATGTAGATGAATGCAACCTTACTCCAATCATAGAGGAGAGGGGATATGCATATGCTGACCTTCAGCCTAAAGCACATCCATTCATCCATACTCAACTAAAACAACAAACACGCAACTTAAGCAACCAAAAGTGTTTTGTAGACCTTTAGTATTGATAACTCTTATGAAAGATAGAGACATAAAAATATGATTATAGTATTACATGTATGACGTTTTCTTTCTAGGGTAAACACTATGGTACAACAATCGTATGAGAAAATTTGCAGAAATTTGGTATCAGATAACGGGTTTGGATAAACAGTCGGCGAGAAAGTTGTGTCGTAAATGTGTCTGGAATGCCTACTGGCCTCTGATTGACACTGGAAACCTCTCAACATATCAAATGAAAATTTTGATTCAATCCCTGTACAAACTCAAATCAAAAGCTAATCAATATTAGCACCATTCAATCCTTGTACAAACTCAATTCTAAAGCCCAAGGCTTTAATTCATAATCAAAGTTTACATCATTCTCTTTTAGGAAAAATAAAAATACAACACTTTATAAACCTATGGTTGAAATTGCACAGAAAAATGCAATACTACATTCAATGTTTCTGTTGAGAAAATTCTGAACTGGTGCACACGTTTCATGCACATCAGATAATATGACGACCTATTGATTTTTTAATTCTTTAAGTAAAAGAAAAAAAAAACAGCCAGCTTGAACAAAGTAACTCAAATTTATCTGCAGGAAAGAAGTTGATCCAGCTTCATCTGCTTCACATTATGCGATGCATCTTACTATGAAGTTGGGGTTAAACCTCTGTCTCTATTTTCATCAGCCTGCAATTTTTCCATGAATCGCCATCAATGGTTGTAATGACTGATGGCTCGAGCTGGCTCATGGCTTTTTGTATTGTCCATCTCCTCCTTTTCCTGCATTATTGTGCAGAAATTGATACCACCACCGTTATATTTTAGACTAATCAGATTACTAACTTCATATGCAGAGATGATTATTCAATTAAGATTTTTTATTGGCATAATTGTTTTAAGAAATTAATCAGTTGACTACGATCTCACACTACATGTCTGTCTCTACAAGATTATAACAGGCTACCAGACCTCACCTGTTAGTAAGTACTTCATTGTCCAGAGTTTGAACACTAGTTTGGGATGTTCAAAGAAACATTTTACATTTCCTAGAATAGAAATTGATAAAACAGGGGATGGGAAGTAGACAAATATTGAAGGATATGTTGTGAAATCCTAGTGAATCTCTAATCATGAGGGGATGGTACGCACAGCAAAGATGGTAAATGTGTAGTCATATCAAATAGGCACAATACAGAACTATGTTAATGTATGTGTTCTTCCATCACAACATTGAAGTTCCAAAGAGCAGCATTATTCATTTACGCTGTATGAAACTGGTAGGCCGAATATATGGTGAAATTATGACATGTTATAACCAATGATTTCTACATCGTCATACATAATCCCATAAAGTTTTCTTTATCGATGATAAACCTATCTCATGATAAATTCAATGTCATAGCTCAATACATTATCACATCAACCTCTGATAATCAACAAGGCTATTGGAAAATGGGAATAGGAGTTTGGGGGTTGAAGAATGGAAATGAGACTATGAGAGTGGGAAATAGCAATTGGAAATTTCACTAAGTGTGGGAAGTACAAACTCTTACATTCTTGTCAACCAACAACATCCTAGTTTTCTGCATCTCGGGAAATCACACACGAAGAGTATTTCTACAATGATAAAACGACCACTGAATTGTTCTGTGATGGGGATAATTTGGGAATTAGTGCTAGCAATTTACGGAGTACTATAATGTCTTTCATCAATATTGTTGTTTCAACTCTGTCTATCACTCACAAAAACTCACCCCAATAACAAACTCCTCGGCTCCTAACCACTCTTGGTAATGAAAACTTGGGAACATGGCCTCCTAATTTCTACTCGTACTTAATTCCAATCCTAGTTCCTAAAACCAAACACGAGAATTGTAATTCCCATGAATCCCATCCACCTAACTATCCCATTTCCACCACATTGCCATGAAGGCAATAGCACAATCAAACTAATGCTACAATTTGGAAACAAATGCAAGTAACATGCCTTTCTTTATTTGTTCAATCCACAATTGAGTCTAACAATACTATCTCAATTATAGTCATTGCAATCTAAAACTAGTATAATCAGGCAAAACAATGTACAATTACACTACAACTAATCAATTTCATGCTCAAAACTTCACACAACATTCCAACCACACTAAAACTTAAAACATACCCCTATGATCAGATTGATAATGAATAGAAATCCACCAAAGCAACGAGCCACAAAGTCACAGCATTGTCCCAAGGCACGCATCGAACACGAAACCACGCAACAACCCGTCCCCATACCCGGGCGCCCCCTCGATCCACCGCCACTCGCCACCACTACCACTAAAAACCTCTTGAGCAGAGTTATCCCACAATGCCAACTTCCCAACTCTCTTAGCCGAGAAACAAACCTTATCCCCACCTCCAAACACCTTAAATTTCGAAGATTCCTGAAAACACTTATACATATCTAAAGGCATTCTTCCTGCTTCATCCCACTCCAAACTCTCCAAATCCAACCTAAGTATCAATATCGTTGAACATGAAGCATTCAATGAAAATGACGATTTTAGCCCTCCCACCATTAAAATCTTACTCCCAACCCCTTTAACCAATCTAGGTCTTTTCAAGATATCAAACACATCACCCCATTCACTCCTCTCCACCCTACTCCACCCCAACGACGTCGTCTCGAATTCCGGCAAATTACAGCTAAATAGCTTCCAGATGCTTCTCCAAGGTGAACCCACATCACAAAGCGCATACAACGAGCTCCCAACTAAGATGGGACTCCGAGGTTTCGACGGCAAATTCGACGAAAACTTCAACCAGTTATCCTGCTTATTAAAGCCATGATTGCAGTTGTTACTGTGATCACACCAATACAAGGTCGCAAGTTCAGTGAGCACAAGAACCCGATGACCCGACCCGGATAAGACCGACCCGTGTTTGGACCAAGCCGACCCGAGTTGGGGTAAGACCCGGTAAGCCCGAGTCAAAGGGTTACAAACAACGAGCGAGCGAGCGGGTGAGTCGGGCGAGTCACCCCAAAGGTAGATCTGACCGAGTGATGACGTCACAGGGGAGAGAGAAGTAAAGGGTAGGAAAGTAAGATCGAATCTGAGCCATTCATCGGAGGAAGGATCGAAGGCGTGGAGAATCGGCGGCGGAGGAGAGAGAGGGGACGGCTGACGGTGGCGCGTGTGGTGGTGAGGAGGGCGGAGAGCGAGGAGAGAGAGAGGAGGGTGAAGGGAGAAGATGAGGTGGCAGAAGGAGGGTGAAGTGAGGAGGTTGTTGAAGGGTTTTGAGATGGATCTGCAGATTATGATGTCACGAAGAGGGAGTTTGGTGAAGATCATGTGGAGGGTGTCTTGAGGGAGACGGTAGATTGGGGGGGAATCCATTGATGGAGGAGGAGAGAGAAAGTTGAAGGTTGTTAATGGCGGAAATTTTGGGGCTTTTAGGAGAGAGAAAGTGAAGGGGAGGAGTGAGAATGGGTGGGTACTGGGTGTATCCGAGTTAACTCGAGTATGACTCAGATGAGGAGGAAATGTTTTTTTTTTTAGTCAATGAAAAGAAAATTGAACCTATTGGAAAAAAAGGGGAAGGGTATGAATGAAATTGACAAAAATGGAATGGATTACACACTTACACATTGGGTGGAAATTTGATGGGGAGGAAATCTATCAAGGATTTGGAGTAGATTGGGGTTACACTAAAAAATTAATCCGATCGATCTATTTTGATATCACTTGTAAAAAACCCGTTTCAGATTTTGACTAGTATAAAAATTGTCATATTGGGTACAATAGCGACATAGCGAAATTACTCAACTTTAAAATAGACATGACTTGATCTGATTTCACCAAATCCGACCTTAGCATTGAATTGACAGGTTTATTTTCTCCTCATTTTCAAAGTGATTTTAATTTTTATGTTGTTGTTTTTGTGTTTATTGGTTCCACTTGGATTTGTCTCTTGACTATAGTCTTGCCGACCTCACAGTTAACCATCTAGCACCCACAACAAATTTAACGTATTTACTAATACTTTCTATATCCCTTATTAAAAGTTTATTTCTAATATTTATTATTTACATAATAAAGAGAAATAGAATTCTAACAAAAGGACGAGGGAGTATGAGTTATGGATTAGCTATGCTATTTAAAAGGGGGAGGGGAATTGAGGTTTAAATATGTGCATGAAAAAAACTCAAAGAAGAAAACAAAGATGGAACGCAATTGGATGATATTTTGATGGGGGGGGGGGATATATCATGGATGGGTAGCTTAAAATAGGGAGATATTGAGTAATTCAAGTGCTTTTGTAATTTCTTTCTACACTTCTAGCTGTTCTAGCCTTCTAGGTGTTTTTCTGTTTTAATTTCAAAATGGTTTTAATTTCTTTTGCCTTACATAGTTACATACTTACATGTACAAGCAGTAACTATAGCCCACTACCAGTTTGGTTCATACCAAGTACTTTTTTTGTTTTTGTTTATAATGTTATTACTGATAAATATACTGTTATTGTTGATTTTATATTGTTATTTTTTATTCTATAATGTTATTATTCCAACGAGAATTTCAATGAAGAAAGAGGGAAAAAGAAAAGATCCTATTTTTGTATTATACGTACTATTAGTATTAATTTTACACTGTTATTATTAATTTTTATATTATTTTCGTCTCTTGGTATGGACCATACAAGGTAGCGGTCCATCACGCATTCACGCCTCATGTACTAGTATGTTTAATTTGCTTCACTCGCATAGTGGCATTTGTATCCCCTCTCTAGTCTTTGCCAACCTCACTATTTACCGATTACCACCGGTAAGACTCTGTTCTCTTCAAATTATTTCCAGTTCAGTCTTTGCCAACATCACTATAATGATCACGTATGGTTCCACGCTTTTTGAGAAATTATGGAGGTTTCAAGTCCTGGCGTCGAAAAGTCTTGAAATTCTATGGGATACATCTCGATGTCATATAATAACCGTGTGGAACCATATATGATCATTATTTGTTATCATAAATGTTCGTGGTAGACTTGAATCAATGAAATCGGTGCAAGTTATAACCCGTTAAATTGGTCGTTTAAAGACAAATTGGATGGTTCCACCCATCCAATTGAGTTCCCGGAGGATATTTGGGACCATGGTAAAAAATTTCGACAATTTTTTTTATTTCCGGACGAAAGAAAGTAAAAAAATCCAAATTTGAAGACTATTATCCACGTTTTTTGAGAAATTATGGAGGTTTCGAGGCCTTGGTGTCAAAAAGTCTTGAAATTCTAGTGGATACATCTCGGGGTCATATAATGCCATTTGGAATCATACGGGCGAAAGAAAGTCAAAAAATCCAAAATTAAAGACTATTATCCACGCTTTTTGAGAAATTTTGGAGGTTTCGAGGCCTTGGTGTCAAAAAGTCTTGAAATTCTAGGGGATACATCTCGGGGTCATATAATGCCATTTGGAATCATATATGATCATTATTTGTTGTCATAAATGTTCGTGGTGGGCTTGAGTTAATGAAATCGGTGCAAGTTGTTAACCGGTAAATTGGTCGTATAAAGGCAAATTGGATGGTACCACCCACCCAATAGGACTCCCTGAGGGTATTAGGGATTATGGTAAACATTTTGCCAATTTTTATTTATGGGCGAAAAAAGTCAAAAAAATCCAAAATTAAAGGCTAATTTCCACGTTTTTTGAGAAATTTAGAAGGTTTAGGGGTCTGGTGTCGAAAGCCTTGATATTTTAGGGGATACATCTCAGGGTTATATAATGTCGTTTGGAATCATATATGATCGTTATATGTTGTCATCATAAATGTTCGTGGTAGGTTTGAAATAATGAAATCGGTGCAAGTTGTAAATCAGTAAATTGGTTGTTTAAAGGCAAATTGGATGGTTCCACCTATCCAATTGGACTCCCTAAGGTATTAGGGAACATGATAAACATTTTGGAAATTTTTATTTCCATGTGAAAATAGTCAAAAAATTCAAAAATTGAAGGCTAATATCCACTTTTTTGAGAAATTTTGGAGTCTTTGGGGCACGGTGTCTAAAAGTCTTTAAATTATAAGGAATACACCTCGTGGTCATATAATGTCGTTTGGACTCATATATGATCATTGGATGGTTCCACCCACCCAATTGGACTCCCGCAAGGTATTAGGTACCATTGTAAACATTTCGACAATTTTTATTATTGTGCGAAAAAAAGTCAAAAAATTCCAAAATTGAAAATCCATGTTTTTTTCAGAAATTTCGAAGGTTTCAGGGCCCAGTGTCGAAAAGAAATGAGATTTTAGGGGATACATCTCGGGGTTATATAATACCTTTTGGAATCATAAATGATGATTATATGTTGTCATAAATGTTCGTGGTAGGCTTGAGTTAATGAAATCGGTGCAAGTTGTAAACCAGTAAATTGGCCGTTTAAAGGCAAATAGGACGGTTCCACCCACCCAATTGGACTCCCAGAGGGTATTAGGGATCATGGTAAACATTTCGCTAATTTTTATATCCAATGCTTTTTGAAAAATTTTAGAGGTTTCGGGCCCCGGTGTCGAAAAACCTTTATATTATAGGGGATACATCTCGGGGTCATATAATGCCGTTTGGAACCATATATGATCATTATATGTTGTCATAAATGTTCGTAGTAGGCTTGAGTTAATGAAATCGGTGCAAGTTGTAAATCGGTAAATTAGTCGTTTAAAGGCAAATTGGATGGTTCCACCCAACCAATTGGACTCTCGGAGGGTATTAAATACCATGATAAACATTTCGTCAATTTTAATTTCCGAGTGAAAAAAAGTCAAAAAATTCCAAAATTGAAGGCTAATACATCCACGATTTTTGAGAAAATTTAGAGGTTTCAGGTAGAGTTGTCAATTCAGGTAAATGGGTCGGGTTTAGGTCGGTAAGAGCGGTTCGGGTCAACTCGGGTCGGATCAATTCGGATTAATTCCATAACCTATGCGGCTTGGGTTTGGTCATACTTGAGTACTACTACAACAAAATAAAGCAAAGGTAACAGTGAAAAATCATTGCCGAATATAAAAAAAGTGTTGTCTTGTAGCTAAGGCAACACATATGAGGCATAGTATATGCCCCCGTTGTCTATTCATAAGGCAACACATTTTTATTCAAAGGCAACAATTTTGAAAACCAGTGTAAATAATACATAAGGCAACACTTTTACAAAGACAATAAATGAAAAATGTTGCCATCTATGAAGACAATTCAAAAATGTTTCTAAATGTTGCCACTCCCAAGCATTTAGTAGGTTGTAGGGCTCAAACTTGTGACCTCAAAGTCACAAGGTGACTTCACCACCAACTCCACCAAACTATATATATATATATATATATATATATATATATATATATATATATATATATATATATATATATATATATATATATATATATATCTCACTCATTACACACACTCGCCATAAAAGCAATATCTTAAATTATGTTGTCTTTTTAATATAAATGTTGTCGTAGATGGCAACATAGATATTAATTTTACATTTTCAAGCAATAGTTTTGTTATTGTTATCTTTTCATGCAACAATTATTATGTTTGTTGTCTTAGACTAGAAAAAGGTAACACTTTAAGCGACTGTAGCCTTATATATTCTAGAGCAACACTTTTTTATCTGTTACTTTAGTTCAAGGTAACAAATAATAAATATTGTTTCTTTAGATTACTAAGAGTATCATTTATGTAACTGTTGCAATCTTAAGTGTTGCCTATTCTCATTTTTTTTGTAGTGAGTCTAGTCACGTCGGGTCATACTACTTATCGTGTTTGGGTCGGGTTAATAATAGGTCGGGTTACATTCGAGTTGGGTGAACAATAGGTCGGGTTTAATTCGGGTTTTCACGGGTTAAAACAGGTTAGGGTAATTCTCGGGTTCGAGTCTAGTTCGGTTCAAGTCAATAATTTGCAGATTAGAATCAAGTCGGGTCATTCTCGGGTTTGAATCAGGTTCGGTTCAAGTCAATAATTTGTGTGTTTTAATCAAGCCGGGTCATTTTCAAGTTGGGTAATTCTCGGTTTCAAGTCGGGCTCAGTTCAAGTCAATTATTTGCGGGTTATAATCAGGTTAGGTCATTTCCTAGTCGGGTCATTCTCGGATTCAAGTCGGGTTATGTTCAAATCAATAATTTGCAGGTTATAATCAGATCAGGCTATTTCTAAATCAGGTCATATTCGGGTTCAACTAACTATAAATAGATAATTAACATTTTTATCAAGCTAATTATTTTCTTTGACTATAATATATGGCAATATACTAGGGAACTATAATATATATAATTTAGGAAGATAATTATCTTCTTTGACCATACAACAAATATATACTATATTTAACTCTTAAATTTGAGGATGATGCTCTTTTCTTTTGCTGGCATGGACCGACTTGGTCTTCCTAGACAAAATGCTTTGATCAACAATAATAAGGTGGTCTAAATTGCATTTAAGGTGATTTGAAATCGGGTCAGGAACAATTTGGATTGAATTTTGGTCGGGTCAATAACAAGTCGTGTTTATTTAGAGTCGGGTTAGTAACAGATCGGGTTGAAGTTTTGGGTTGGGTTAGTAATAGGTCTAGTAACAAGTCGGGTTGAATTTTGGTCAGGTCAATAACAAGTCGGGTTGATTTCGTGTCGGGTTTGTTACAAGTCGGGTTAAATTCGGGTTTTGACGGGTTAAAACGGGTTTGGGTCAATTTCGGTTCAAGTCGGGTTTAGTTCAGGTCAATAATTTTTTCTAACACCCCTCACAAAGTTAGAGAAAAAAATTGCACCCTTGGAGAGCCGGTAAGTGAGCACTTGGCAATCCGATTCAAGAATGACTTCTTTAAAACTAAACCGTTGAGCAAGCTTGACTGCCAACAATAATTAGTACTTTTGTAATTATTTTCTACATATCTAGATGTTTTTAGTTTTCCCCTTTCTTCTCAAAGTTTAGATAATTAGTTCATTTTTGCATGAATAGCTCAATTTCGTCAAAATCTAGCTTTTTTGACCCCTCTCTCTCTATAAATTAATTAGTTTGATTGTAGTTAGCTAGTCTTGTACAAATCAATTTGTTGATGGAGATTTATGAATAATGGACTTTTTTATTGTTAGTATTGCACAAATCATTTCGTTGATGGAGATTTATGATTAATGGGCTTGTTTATTGTTATTATTACACAAATCATTTCTTTGATGGAGATTTTGTGCAAATTTAAACCAAATGTCATTTATTTGTCAACAATAAGAAAATCATATAGAAATCAACTTCACTACTACAACAAATTGTTAGGTCTTCCTTTCCAAAAAAGTTGTACTATTTGTATACAACTATGATTTAAACAATGACTATAATTACAAATTATCTAACATTAATACAACAACCATAATTTCACACAAAGAATTAGTTTGTTTGTTTGTTTTTTTTTCCCCTTTTCTTTTCAATTTGATATGTATGGTATTTATACAACTTGACCTTTTGCTATTGATATAATTAATTATAGAAAAAGATATCTTCAAATTCTGGCTTATTTTATAAAATAATTTTTTGGAAACAATTCTATAAACAAATATAATGCAAAGTATAAAATAAGAATATGAATATTATTTATTATTATTGTCAGGTCATTTGCTTTCATGAACTAATAAGTGTTATAATAACAAATCTAAACTTAATTGAAGCTAATTAAATTGTTTGAATTTATATTTTGGTTTTAGCTAGTTGAATGAACTTGGAAATTATTATTATTACTTCGCATAACTTACTTTTTTTTTTTTTTAAAAATAGAAAGGTACTTCATTCATTAAAGAAAATTAATGTTCACAAACAAGAGCATAACAGGTAAAACCAAGCCATGTTCCACAGTCTTAGGATCACTACTGTTTCTAAGCATCCCACCCCAAAAACTACAAATCATTTAAGCATATTAACCTTAACTTGAACATTTTCTCTTAAAACCACTAAAATTAAAATTAACAAAACAATACCTCAATATATTACTCGTATATAGATGGCAATAATAACTCAATACAAGGGTTGAATATTGGTTGTCATAGGTTTATCACAAGCAACTCCAAATGTCGCATAGGTTGGTTACTTTAGCCCATTTCACTCATAATTAAGCTAGCTATAATAAAGTGCTACTCAGCTAGTAGCTATATTTCCTACATTCAATAAGTTTCTAAGTACTCTTGTATTACTTCGTGATCCTCCAATACATAAAGGTGCCTTTCATCACCCAAAATAGACAAAAATAAAATAAAATGTAATAAATGTTAAATAATGGGGGAAAACTTACCCAATTTAGAGTCATACAATGACCATGCACTTATATGATTCACAAGTTACAGCATAATAATAAAAGCAGTATATATAATTCATAAACTAGCCATAATATGAATCAAACAACACAACTACACAAGTACTTCGAACACATTCAATAATCCAACTACACGTACAGGTTGAAAAGAAACCTAAATAAAGTTCAATCACTTGATTGTAACACAATATGAGGTAACTAGCACAACCCGACATAATCCAAAATTTATTTGTTAGTAACAGTTAAAATATTGTTTTATTTTACAGATGCATATTCTAGATATTAGGGGAATAAGAAAAATACGTTTATATATTTAAAATGAGAATTCATCTTACTCATAATACGAGTATAATTTATACTTTAATTTTGAACTTTATTTTGCAATGTGGGGCATTTACTCTTACTAACGAAATTTCCTCTCGATAACTTATTAAAAGTTTTATCAAATCGTCAATCTTTGGCTGTCCATGTAACAATTATTTCAACTGCACAATTTTTGTCGAAGGATAATCACTATGTCCTTAACATTTGTTCATCCCATTGCTTGTCGATCTCGTGAGTTATTTATTTAAATTTTCTCCATAATGACAAAAAAAAATAAAATTGTTTTTGATCCTTTGCATGCAATGAATTTAATACTATGTATAATACACAAATTATGGGATATGGATATTACTCCGTATAATATACGTACAAGGATAAGATGTTTAATTTATTTTATTTTATTTATATTTATCATTCATTATTTTTTTGCCAACAACCCACTGTATCATGTTTTTTATGTGGGTGTCACTGTAATTTTTTTTTCCCTGTTAGTTATCGTCGCTTTCTCATTGACGTTTGACTCGTGGAATTTTTACATGCTTTGGCAATAAAACGTTAAGAAAGTAGACTACTCAACTAATTTGTTTTATTTCATTATTTTGTATTAGAAATTAGAAATGTTTTAATTCACACATTTATGCATGCATGGCCTCTAACACAAACTTTATTTTAAATATAATGGATTATTATTTTAATGATTTTTTAAAATTTATTTCGGTAAGAATTAACAGGAAAATGATTCGAATTGAGACGAGATTAATTGCACATATTTAGTGAGAGCGTGAGAGGGCTATACTCGTATTAAGATGAAAGTTAGTGATTTATTACACATATAACTAAGTAATAAAGATGATTTAAACGGATCATTTTCTCTTATAAATTATTATCTTATTAATTGTGTGCTCATTCGTCATAATATGAATGTTGGTTCTTTCATGTGCTAATAACACTAATATGGTGTTGATGAGAATAAAGGGTTGCCAAATACATAGGAATATATAGATCAACCCAATATTCATAAGAATCATAATGATTAATTGTCCAAATTAAGACAGCACAATAATAATGAAGATATCTACGGCATATTGCTAATCATCGGAGATTAATTTAATACTAATAGTGAAGTCACCTAAAGTCCCAAACAATGTCGAAAAGCCATGAACGTATAAATCTCCTAATCAGAATATAAGATATGTTTTTTTTGGATTATTTAATAATGCATACTAAACAACTATATAAACTTCTTCCCTACTTGACGACTATTCTATGATGAGTAACATGTTTAAACGCTTTAACAAAAAGAATATAATATATATATTTGGAATTGTGAACATAGACAAAATTCTTTTGTTACTAATCTTATTATTATATTGTTGCGTCCAAGTTTAACGTATATTATTGGAAATCAAGATGAGTTAAGACTTAGCATAATTGGGTCCAATTTAGTCTATTAAACAAATACTAATTAAAGTATAACACTTGATTAGTCGATTTCCTTGCTTCATTAATTTAAACCTTGATTTTCTTTTTGGTCTCCAACCTACTAGTAATCATCCCAACACCGCCCAAATGAATAAATATAATAAGCTCCAAAATTTGTGTGCCCAATTTATGGGATGATTCTTATAAAAATGATGTTAGGTACCTCAATATCTTCAATCTTCGCCATCATCCATTGTATTTGAATATGAAGGAATTTTCCTAGATGTTCATAAAAGTTCTTAGCTCGTGTGTATTCATATTATAATTAAGGTATATTTCTTTCTCTAAAATAATATAATAAGGTATGATTTAGAGTTTGCGTAGATGCATCTTTGGATCAAAGTCATCAAATTTTTAATTGAACCAGAAACATAATTAACATGATGACTAATGTTCATATAATGTTAATACTATATATATTAACATTATAATTTATTCATTAATAAAACTATACAATTGGATCAATATTGGTTTTGTAAACACCTTTTAATACTATATATATATTAACATTATAATTTGTTCATTAATAAAACTATACAATTGGATCAATATTAACTTAAAATTATCAAGATTAAAAATTATATGGTTTTGTAAACACCTTTTAACACTATATATATTAACATTATAATTTAGTTTGTTGAAAATTTTAGTTTGGCCCACGTATTCATAATTAAAAAAAAAAATTAATTAATCAACAAACTAAATTGATCCATCAAAAAATTAAAAATTAGTAGATAAAATAAATAATTACATGACTTATTGGTAAGTAAATAGAGTTGCAAATTCTCATGCAAAGGTTGGTCATCAAATAATGTTGGTATCATAAAGTCGAATGCGTTCTATTAACCCCATTTACATTTAAGTACGAGTAAAATTTTATTCAACTTGTCTTATTTTACTAAGTCTTATATTTGACTATAGATTGTTGGATAATCTTTATTAACTCTAATAAAATAATCTATCAAAATTTATATTTCTTGAACGTGTCTAACTGACTAACGTAAATTTGCTTATACCTGAAATATACGAGTAAACAAAACATGCATGCCTTTAGTTCACAATGACATATCGTTTTCTTATATATATATATAAACTAGGACATCACCTTGAGAAATTGAGAATGCTTTGTATGAATTGATGAATTAAAACTTCTTCACACTTTACAAAAATAATCACATTTGGGGGATAACATTTCTAGTTCGAGTTAAAGCTAAAAGGCAAAAAATTAAAATTGAGTTTCCATCTCGATCTCTAATCACTTTTAAGAAATATTTTCTACTTTTATAGTTTTATCATCACTTATCTTTAATCTTTGCGCTAATTCCACTTACTATTTGTTCAAATTGTTGATGATGACTAGGAGAAAAATATTCTTTTGGGTCGCCAATTAGTCAAATGATTGTAGAAAAATTAAATACCATTTTCGAGATTAATTATAGGTGTTTACCAAACAATAGTGAAATAAACAGTGAAATTGGTAATTTAGATTATGAAAATCACCAAAATTTTGTATCATCTAAGCACTTTGTTGTCCACTAAAACAAAACGTAACAAATTTAGAATTCAATTTAACTCAAAGATAATTAAAGGGGACCATTAAAAATTTAACTCAAAGACAATTAAAGGGGACCATTAAAAATTATAACCACTTGATTTTTTTGCTTCTTTAATTTAAACCCTTAATTAGTTCTTGGTCAGTTGGTCTCTAACGTACCAATATTCATCACCAACATCTCGTCATCGCCCCACACATAATTGATTAGCTCCAAAATTTGTGGGTCTTAATTGGATATTAATAAAAATTAGTGTTAGGTAACTCTAATTCTTATTCTAGTTTCATCATCATCATCCATTTTATTCACCAATTATCAAATAATAAATGATTTTTCTTAGATATATTCAATAATTAACCCTTCATCAAAAATCTTCCCAATTGTTCTTAACATCTAATCAATAGTATGTATTCGTGATAAACTGATAATATATACTCCCTCTGTTTCGTAATTAGAAACCTATTTCTCTTTATTATGTGAATAATAAATGTTAGAAATAAGGGTTTGTTCTCATTGGCTGAACTCAGCTGAACTGAACTGAACTGAGTTGAGCTGAGTTGAACTGAAATGAGTTGAGCTGAGCTGAACTGAAATGAATATTTTATAAGAGAAGGAAATTAGGAGCTGAACTGAATTGAACTGAATTTCAACGTCTGTAAACATATCCTAAGTTTCTAATTATGAAACAAATGAAGTACTATAATGCTGAGTAATGTGCGTAATATTCAATTAAAACCTTTTTATGGGTAGTTAGAAAAACAAACCTTGCCTTGCGGTTTTCAAAATGGTATGGTATGATTCTTGATGACTTTACAAACTTTATGGTAAAAATAATTTACTTGTTATAATATAAAGTTTTTATTCTTTAATTTATATTTTTTTTCCCGGCAGTGGTGTTGGTTACTTGTTGGGTTGTTAGTGGATTAATGGACCACCATTTTTATTCTTTCTTCTTTTTCTAGTGCAAGTTTTGTTTAAATTTGTATTGTAACTTTAATTTAAGTTTTTTTTTTTTTTTTTTTTTTGACGGGAACTTTAATTTAAGTTAATCACCTTTATTTTTTCTTTTTAATTTTTTGAATATGGACAAAAGAGATCTTTTAAAAAAAAAAGTAAAAACTTGAAATACAAAAGAGGGAAGAAGGTAGGAAAACGAAGGAGTTTCCGTTAAAGTAGCCGAAATTGGCGGGAGTCAAATATACGATACGGAGACACGTCGTCACACGTGCGAAAGTTGTACATTAAATTGTACGAAAACACGTAGGAAACTACGAGTATAGTACTTATGTTTCAATATACGAGTACACTGTCTGTCAGTCAGTGAGTGTGATTGTGTGAATGTGTGAGTGTACACCAGTTCACTACCTACTGTCAAAATAGTCAAAGGGTATTCTTGTCTTTTCACAAAGGGTAAAAATCTTAGGAGTACGTATAATCTTGAAACTCGAGTACTCGTATTTAAGTACATTACAAAATTATACTTGAAACATTTAAGGTTTAAGATTTGATGCTATTCATTCCCTCGAACAAAAAAATTGATGCTATTCAAGAATCAAGATTATGGGATCAAGGAGTATGAGTGAAGAAGTTAAATTGTTTTTTTTAAGTACAATTATGTTCTTGAAACATGGTTTTTGTAGTCTTTGTACATACTTCAAAGAAAATTATCTAGGATTTTCACTTGAATGAAGTTAATAGACTTTATGCCTTCTCACAAGTTTGGTTATTCTCTAGAAATACTCATTTGAAGTAGCTATTTCGTTACCTGACACTTTTACCGAACACAACTAATACAAATAGCTAAACAAACCTGCTTATATATCAGTTACTCAAGCCATCTTTTTAAAAAAACAACAAAACTAACAACTAACCTATCGTTTTCAAAGAGATCCTAATAGTCTGTTCACATTTATTGAACTGAGCTGAACTGAACTGATTGGAACTGAACTGAGCTGAAATGAATATTTGATGAGAGAGGGAAACTAGAAGCTGAACTGAACTGATTAGAGCTGAACTAAACTGAAAAGAACTGATTAGAGTTGAAATGAACTGAAATTAAGTAAATGTGAACAGGCCCTAAGCCATGTTTAGTAAATATTTTTTTTGACAAAATAGGAGGGGCTAAAAAGTAATAACTATCTTTGTTGCTTGATTTCAACAAGATTAATTTGTTTAACCTTTTGATTTCTAAAAAGTTTAAATTGAAGCTTTTATGTAAATTCAATTTTATTATCTTACAGAGCATTTGTTATTTCACATGTTCAAGTAATTACAACAAATTCAAGTAATTAACAAAACAACTTCGAGTTATGAGTTAATTTTATCACACTTTTATAGAATTAGCTTATAATACAACCAATTTGCCAAAACATCTAATACAAAATACAATCCACTCTAGTTAGTCAAATCAGCTACTCGGCTACTCCGTATTATAACTAGCTACAAAATAGTTTAGATCATTAGTGAACAGACAACATGAAACAATGAGTAACAAAATGACAAATTACTTAATTTGTCATAAACAGTTGCGTAGATTTCTTAACCTTTTTTGATTTGTTTTATACAGTGACAATTTGGAGTAGTGGGCGAATTTGTTATTGTATGAAACGATTTTAAGGTGGAGGGTACAGTCACGGGAGAGGCTACATAGTTATAGGCTTATCGTTAGTGATTAATCTATTATTCATGTTTGGTGACACCACAAGTTGTTAGCTAAAGCCAATTAAGCATCATGTATAATATCATTACTATCCACTACTTCATTAATCTTATATTCTTGCTTCAATAACTATTTACTAATCAACCTTATTTACCTATAGCATGATGGCTAATGAAGTGAAAAATCGATCCAAAATGCATTTCATCATAATTTGCTGAGCCCATGAACAAAGCCACATGTGAGTGAAAAACTGAAAGTATATCCGACTTGTCCACATTGAAAATGTATAAAAGTGAAGATGAGTATTGAGATGTGTATCCCACATTAAAGAAAGTAGAAAAGTTACGTCCATATTTTAAGGCTAAAGAACTACTATGCCTTTTTTAAGTTTGCTCCATTTGACCTTTTATTTTTTTTTTGGCTTGCAATAGCTCATTACAATCATTCCATATTTGACAAAAGTGAAATAACTGATGGATTTTCACCGTTGCTGCACTGCCATGCAATATAAGGTTCACCTATCATTTATTCTTGTCACGACCGAACAGTATGAACTAAATGTTACTTATATACATACTGATATATACAGTAAATGTAATGCATGTCATCTGACAAAGTATTATCTAAAGTGCATTATTATTTTACTACTAGGACTGTTTTTTTACATTTTACTAAGGGTAATGCTATACATAGCCCTTAGGGCTATATATAAGCATTAAAAACACTCTTAGAAATTGTATAAAATTAGGAATTCATGACAAAATCACGCGTAGATCAGTGTAATTAGTATGAATTTGTCATGATTTTCTAAATTTAAACAGTTTTCAAGAGTATTTTTAATGCTTATATGTAGCCCTAAGGGCTATGTATAGCATTTTCCTTTTACTAAAGCGTTAAAAAAATGATTATATTGAAGCAAAGATTTAATAAGGTGCAGACTTAACTTCAAAAGACGAAGAAATTAAGATGGGAGCAAGTAGCTAGCTCTTATTTTGATATCAAAAATTAAATAACATCAATCAATAATTAATAAACTCTAACCATATATATTAATTTATCATATATATTACATGCCCTACTCATTTATAATCCGTACTAGTCCTTACAATTAACCCTACACCCTTTAATGAGCTATTCCATCTAGCTACCCCCCTTCTGCCTAGCCATGAATTTTCTCATTAAGAATATAAACTCTAGATTTTAGTATCAATTTAAACTTAACCTAACTAATTCATGAACTAATAAATTTGTAAATTAACCATTATCATGATAGTATAGGGGGTAGATTACTAAGCTAGGTTCACATGTTAAAAGTGATTATATAATCATCTTGTAATGACTACATCCTAAGTTCTAATTACGAGTAACACTACGCTATTCTATGTAGTCAATGTAAATGGGCAACGACTTTGATCTCTACCAATTGACCAACTATATAAGATAACACTTCAGTACAGGTAGAGAAGTAGATAAGGAATCATCTAAACCCAAGCATATATGTTGATGGTAGGGCTAGCGTGCTTAAAGTCATAAGGTGAGGTGAGCTCTCCAGTATCCACCTTCTCTACCAAAAATGCTTGGTTAGATTGTTCAAGGGCGTTAATATTAACTAGGAATAAAATGTGAAAAAAAAAAAAAAAAACAAAAAGTGGAGAAAGAAAATGTACATGTGGAAGAAAAAGGGATGAAAGGAAGAAATACGTAAGAAGGTGCCAACAAGACAACGACACCAAACTCAGTTAGTCAACAGTGCTAATTTGATAAACCCCATAACATACTTCCACCTACTAATACCTTCATACACAGAAAATTTTAATTAAATTTGTACACCACTAAAAACAAAAATCAACAAAATTAGAATTAAATTAAATTACCCCCTCATTAATTAAATTAAATTAAAAAATTAATAAAAACGCACGTCTATCATCAATGGAATATGACTCTCCTGTTCGTAGCAGTCCTCCTCAATACCAAGTCCTCGTTATATATAAACACCCAACTATGTGACTCTATTTATTATTATTACTCTCCATTTCTTCCACCACCACCATTTTCGTGACCAAACTCTCTTCTTCTCTCTCTATTTTCTCTCTCTTCTTACTTTTTTTTTTCTCTCTCTTCTGAGAAAAAAATAAAAAACTATCAAACTTCCATGGAAATGGAGCTTAGTAAGATGACAATGGAGATATTCTCCAAGCTCGAGCAACAATGGCTTTCAAGTAATAACAGCAATAACGGCGGAACAGCTAAGAAAGCGAGGATACTCAGCATCGACGGCGGTGGAACCTCTGCCGCTGTTGCGGTTGCCTTCTTAGTTCATTTGGAGGAGGCGATTCGTTTGAAAACAGGTAATCATGATTCACGAATTGCTGATTTTTTCGATATTGTTGCCGGAACTGGAATCGGCGGCCTTCTCGCGGCGTTTCTCACGGCGGCGGATTCTACCGGTCGTCCGATGTTTACGGCGAAGGACGCGGCGAAATTCCTCGTCGGTAATTTCTCGGCGATGTTTAAGCCAAAGCGCGGCGGAGTTCTCCGTCGCCGGAAATCTCGCCGATGCTCCGGCGAAAGTCTCGAGAAGGTTCTAAAAGGAGTTTTCTCGAAGAATGGGAAGAAAACTCCGATGACGCTGAAGGACACTTGTAAGCCGATCCTTATTCCGTGTTACGACCTCAACACATCTGCGCCGTTCGTATTCTCACGCGCTGCTGCTAGCGCGTCGGAGTTCACGTCGTTAGACTTCGAGCTCTGGAAAGTGTGTCGCGCTGCAATGGCGACGCCGTCGGTGTTTGAGCCGTTCGAGTTAACGTCCGTTGACGGCAAAACAGCGTGTTACGGCGTTGACGGAGGTTTAGTGATGAATAATCCGACGGCTGCTGCTGTTACTCATGTTCTGCATAATAAGGTTGATTTTCCGTCGGTAAACGGCGTTGAAGATTTACTGGTATTGTCATTAGGTAACGGAACGTTGAGTAGTAGTGGAAAATTAACCGTGAGCAGTAAAAATGGAGAATGTTCAACTGATTCTGTTGTAAACATTGCTGTTGACGGTGTTTCCGAGACAATTGATCAAATGCTAGGCAACGCGTTCTGTTGGAATCGTAACGATTACGTTCGTATTCAGGTAATTTCTTTGTTTAATTTAAGTCAAACTCGTAATTAATTATTACCGATTTTTAATTAATTAGGATTATTTGTTCGTTGTTGAGTAGATTAACCGTTAGAAATGGACATTAACGAATATGAATGATGATTAGAAATGATCGTAGTAGTGTATGATGTATGATGAAGCATGGAGTAATAAATTTTGGATGGGACAACAATTTATATTAGAGACCGACGAAGGTCGACAACTTCGTCAACTATGTTATATGTGTAATAATTGTGCAGTCGCATAATTCACGGATTTTATGTTTAAAATAATTTTGCCGACACTTTTGCTAAAGTAGGGAAAAAAAAAGAAATAGAAAAGGCAAAATCATATCTCAAGATTGTATTTAATTTTTTTTTAGCACATTGTTTTTATCCTGTTGAGTCACAAGTGGTATGTGTTAATCATTTTTTTGGATATGAAAATACACAAGAAGTTAGAATAGTTGGTAGTATAGCCTAACTTATTCCAGTTAGTAAAATAAGAAAATTTACTATCTCGAAAAATAATCGATATTATCTAGATGTACTTGAATGAATGTGGTGAATAAGACGTGCTTGGATAATGTAATTATGTTGTTTTACTAGGTAAATGGATGTAGATTAATAATGTATTGTGCGCATTTTACTAGTAATTGGTACTAATGTCGGCATTGTATGTATGTACAGGCAAACGGACTAGGAGGATTGGAACCAACGACGATGGAGGAAGTGTTGAAGGAGAAGGGTGTGGAGTCGCTAACATTTGGTGGAAAACGTATGTTGGGAGAGTCGAATGGGGAGAGAATCGAGGCGTTTGCACAACGCCTCATAGCTGCATCAGGAAAGAGCAGTCTGCCACCTAGTCCATACAAATCTCTGAGTCCTATGCTTGATGGGCGTTAATTAAGGCGTTAAATGACATTTTGTCTGGTCGAACTACCTGTCATTAGTTAGTAGTGTTTTTTGTGCCCCGTTAATGGTGGTGTAGAATATAGAAATGCAGTTTGTAAGATTGGAACCTACCTCAGGTTTAAGTAACCTGCTACTAACTCTTTGTGTATGCCAACGTAGGTGTATGAAATCTATGACTATATAATACGAGTACTCTCTAAATAGAGCCTCTATCTGACTATGTAATTTATATTTCTTTGTTTTTTGTAATCCAAGTGAGAAAAATATAGGGTCGATAAGATCCAGATTAGTAACTGATTACTCTTGTGTCTTTCCCTCGTGCTTCCGCTGATTAAATTAACCAGATCACGTAAAATGTGGACTGATTCGTGGATTAATTTAGAGATTCAGAGTTCACACTTTGCAATTCACAGCTCAGGTGTTACTGTTTAAGTAAACAAAAATTAAAAGCTTGATGAAGACGGTCAGAATCAAATCGCCGCGCTTATTTAATTTTAAGTAAGATTTAGTCTAGGTTTAATTATACAACAACTTGTAAAGTTCAAGTTGATAGATTAATTAAGCCCCGATGATTACGAGAAAATTGGAATCTAAATATGTAAAAAGAAGATTTGAGAGGTTAAGCTTTATTCGGTAGACTGTGGTTACTAAAGCAGTAAAGTGGGAATCTTGTAGAAGGGTAGTACTAATAGTACTAATGCAGTAGTACTTAATGTCAAAATATCACATTTTGTCAGTTAATGTCTGAATATTGCTCCACGCCGAAATGTCTCCTTTTGACTTGATTAACTTTTCCGTGAATATGCAGTCTAAATTGATAAGAGTGTTTCAAGCTTTCAACGAGTACTCATAACCAGATACTCTAAAAGACGATACCATGTTCGAAAAAGGGCTACAATCTGAACCCCCTCGAACCCAACTGATGGCAAAAGAGCACGACCATTATCGAAGCTATACTGGAACCTCATTAGACACGATTAATAGCGAGAGAAAACGAGTAGTAACAAGTTATAACGGTATGTAACACAGAATACAGCTCTAATGCCTCTAAGTACAAATTGGCACACACAAAGTATTAGCTAACCTACTCAGACACGACTAATAGTGAGAGAAAAAAACGCGCATAGCTCTAAGCTCTAACTATGGAATGACACCCAAAAAAAAAAGGTTTAAGCTAACATGAAAGAAGGAAAAGGGTTACTTTAAGGTGAATATGGCAGAGAAAGTGAAAATGTGAAGGTACATAATTTTGTAAGGTTAGATTGGATCTTCAAATTCAGACAAAACACGATTATATGATACATCAGATTCCCAAGATCTGAGAATACAAAAACATGGAAAGTTTATTATAGATCTGAAATAGCTTAGCTATGGGAATCAGAAGCTTCAATAAGATCTTGCAACTAAGTACTTCTATTAATTAGCAGAACAAACACATGTAACGTGTGGGAGCAGATGTTAATGCTGCTGGGACATAATAAAAAAGAAGATATTTGTCTTTCACAAAATTCGATATCCCTCCGTCGATTCTGAGTTTTAATTGTCATATTGTCCCAACATCGGTTTATTTCTTGTAACACTGTTTCACTAAAATAACCTATACATTGATAATCTCTTCCAAGTCCTGTATCCGCCACTCCATTATAGTAGGGATATGTTTGAAAATCCAACCATAATATCTTTCAATGCGATATACTACGTATCACTTATTGTATGTCACTATTATTTCCACACGGAAAGTTCTAATATAGAGAAAAAATCAATTTCTGATTTAAGATTTGATAGGATTTGGTGTACCATAATGAATTGATTTGTATCTGATGAGGGACCAACAATGGCATCACCAAATAAAATTCCCAGATATTTCATTACAAGCTGAAAAGGATGTGGGGAACAAAATTTTGAGCCCGGTACATGAGTTACTCAATAAAGTACACCAACAGCTCGAATTGAACAAAATAAAATAGAATGATCATCTAAGAAAATACCTGGAGCTAAATTCGACTCAAAAAATCTATGGAGTACTAATTTTACAGAGGAAATAACTATACGAACAATGAATGAACTTCTGCTGGGATATTCATGCTTCTTAATCCCGGAAGTTTCTGGTCGGAGAGAGGCTCATGGGATCCCTAAAGGAGAATGAATTTTCGATAAACCATCATAATATTATACAGCATGAACGTTTTTAACTCCATAAAGATGGTTTCCTCTAACAGTGTGAATGACATTTAGGAGTTTAATCAAGGATGAAATTGATCAGAACTACACTTGGTTCCGGTCCCTATCTCAGAGTAAACTAGGTGGAATCGAATATCCTTACTTACTGATGGAATCATAATCTAAACCGACAATGAGAGAGACTCCCTAAGTAGGAGGGCTGTCCCCATACCGCCTTCGTACCTATCTTAACATCCTGAAAATGGGGATAAATTTACCAGAAGTCCTTGTTTAAATTTAAACAAAGAAAATTTAGCTACCTCCATGAAGAAATAATTGTTATAGTAAAATAATTATGCATTTTAATCTAGTAATGCAACAAAAAGTTCAAGCTAACATACAAACACAATGCTAGTTAAAAATAATATCCTCCAACCACGGAAATCTTAATCTTAACTGCTATGATTTCAAAACTGCCATTAAACATTGGTTAAAAGTCTTAAAACTCCTTAAAATTCACTCAACCTTCTATGTACATGAATACCTTCTTCGCTAGAAGATCCCAAAAAAGTCTTTACATTCTGTCTTCATAATACCTAATGAGAATAAAAATTCTAGACCTTGCTATGTGTGACTTTCTTTACGAAGTATTTTTAGACAATTTGACATCCAAGAAAAAAAAATCTTTACAAACATTTAATCATACGAAGAAGTATTATACAGTAATTATAAACACATAAAAAAGCATTTACTTTTCAGACTGGCATGAAATTGCATTGCATGTAAAAATGTATAAATAACATAGATAATCAATTAAAGCTTAGAAATGCAATTTTCTGTAAAATGTGTTCCTTCTTCCATTGTCCAAAAAATACTGATTAAATATATTCTCTAGCCAAGAAAGACAAAACCTTCAACTTAAGACATGATCAGATTTTGATCTAAATAAATTGCGGTGGTCCATATCTGATCATCAACATATACTAGTAGTCTCATATACAGTACATGAAAATAAATAGCAATCCTCTCAACGATGACTTGATGACGATAGCAAAGCAAGAAAGTATCCTGTATCAGGAAGGGGTACAAGAATTCATGATCTGTAAATGAAATCAAACTTCACTATTGGTGGCACTGGTATTGTTTTTCATAAATAACCAAATCCATTCATTATTGTGTTCATGAACTGATTGGCACAAAAGAACAAAACCCCCAATAACTCACCAAGACAATAATGGGAGCATCAACAACCTCACAGCTGCCAACAGCTACTGAATAGCAAGTTTTGCAGCAACCAATTTTCAGAATTTGAACACTTCAACTTAGCTCGACTTATTATACAGGACTTGCCATAAAAAATATTATCTTGGTCCAAAGGCAACTGGCCGAACAGGAAGACATTCAGGAAATATTGCAACCAACTTTTTTAAAACACGGATGAGGCAGCATATTCTGACATATTAAAAAATGTATCAAGCAAAGAAGAACGAAGTAGACTTGTGAATGACATTGAAACAAGAGAGCAACATTTCTAGGGATCATTTTTGTTATTTTTTTTTTGTTAAAAAAAGGTACAAAAATAAATTAAGCTAGAAAGGCCATGTTTTGTAACTTCAAAAATTCTATTAATATAATAGTCTCTAACTCTTGCCCATAAGCAAAATAAGACAACAAGTCAACAGCAGCCCACACCCCCATAAAATAAAAAGGAAATGAACCCATTCTTAAGATTCACAGACAAATTGAGTGTATGATAGTTCCAAAAATCACCAAGCCCCTGTTGGAGTCTTCTTTAGTATAAAACTACATGCACTCATGCAGTCCAGATTTCGGAGAATTTTCTACTCATTCAAACATTAAGTTTCAGCACATGCTGACACAATATTATAGTTTCAAGGTAGATCACACTAAATACCTGGTGTGGACAACTTGCAGCAAGTAACAACCATCATCCAATTTGTAATACATAAGCTCTCCTAGGATTTGGGTACGGTCACGCTAAGAATCTTGACATCTTGGTATGGCTTGTCGTCTCTGTCAGTCTTCACTTTTTCTATGGCCTGTGTGAAAGTAAGAAAAAAAATTGACAATTAGACTAACTATTTAACTGAAAATATCAAAACTAACAATGTGTAGTCAAACATATAGCAGCTTAGGAAATTTTAAAAAGTGTCCTGTCATACCTGTACAACGTCCATTCCCTTGACGACTCTACCAAAAACTGTATGTTTGTTATCAAGCCATGGAGTAGCTACCGTGGTTATGAAAAATTGTGAACCATTAGAATTAGGACCGGCATTTGCCATAGAAACTGTGAAGGGCCTGTCATGCCGCAAACTGTACACCAGATTCAGATAACAGATAATGTTAATGAGAAGATACTAATATCATTCAATAACAAGAGATAAACATTTGTAAATGAACAAAAGCTTGCATCCTGCATCCATAATACATAATGTTGAATGAAATTCTTATTGATGATAACAGAACGTTACATATGGGAGTCCTATTTTCAGAATCAATTACCATCAAAACACAGATAAACACACATCCAGGCGTGCAAGCACACACAGCAACTTCATACATTAAACAAAAATATTGCATTGAGTACCTCCATATGAATCTTTCAAATTACCTAAGCCAATTCCTTTGTTTCATGATACCAATTGCAATATTAAGTCACCTCAGAATAACAAAGCAACAACTATCAAATCCTTTATCCGTGTGCATTAACTTTAAACAAGAGGGCAGCACATCTACCGGAAGTTACGAGATCGCGATTACAGAGTGAAATGCCTTCAAATAGACTATGGGGAATGTTCAAGGAATTAGCTCCTAAGAGTCTAAGGCAAGGTTCATCAAGAAGAGACATAAGCCAACCTTTTGTTCTTCCTTCTTTTCCATTGGGCGGAAGCCTGGTAGGCATAAGGTATTGCCCAGTAAATTTGTTTCAAAAATCAACTCTTAAACTACAGGTTTCTGTTATGAATAATTTTCCAGATTAATTAAAAAAATACGAGGATTGAATCTGTTAGGTGGCTGGCCATACTCCATATACATGAAAACTGAGAAATGAGAACTATTCAGATAGTCTAAGAAACCAGCAACTGGCATAAAAGAGGTCACCTTTTGTGAAATTCATCCTCAAATTCCCTTCCCCAAATTGATTGCCCACCAGTTCCATCTCCAAGTGGATCTCCTGTCTGAACCATGAAACCTTTAATGACACGATGGAAAATCAGATTATCATAATATCCATTCCGACAATGCGTGGTAAAGTTTTCCACAGTTTTTGGACATTCTTCTGGATAGAGCTTCATGTGAATGTCTCCCATTGTTGTGTTTAGAATCTGGATCAGAACAAGAAAAAAGAAAGGATGATAAAACAATAAAGAAAGACAACAGACATATAACTAAAGCTCCCAAAACCATAAAAAAGTTTAAAATAAAATAAATAAATAAATAAAAATCCTAGGTTATCCAAAGAATTGTTTATAATTTTATATAATCTGAATATAGTCAAAGGGATTAGAGCATGCAGGATCTTGAAGATACTCAGATAATAGGTCAGAGTAATATCTCCAGTGGAAGATGTAGTTAAACACAAACACTTGAGGACGCCAAAATTTTTAAGGGAAGAGGAGAGAAGGCTTTACCCACTCCACATTTCCCATCAACCCTTATCTATCCCACCTCCCAGCCGCTCTACCAAATTAAGGGCCTTTTTTTTTTTTTTTTTTTTTTTTTTTTTTTTTTTTTTTAAAAAAAAGAAAAATTAAATATTACCTGATGTAGATTTGTTGCAATATATTGGAAACATCTATCATAGGTGAGTCTTACAGTTTTAAGAAATCAAAGGAATTATAACAAGTTATGTGGTTTTTGCACACATGTATGTTAGAAAGGAGACCATACTGGGAAACATAGCAATGATAGCTTACCACGTTGTCTGGTAGGGATGTTGTTGCTGAATTTCCTAATTCTGACACAGCCAAGAGTTCATCTGCGGGAGGTTTTTCGTTAAACACATCCCGTCCCTTAGTGGCATCTTCAGTCTCTTCTGGTTCTCTCCGACTAGGTTAGACAATATCTTGTATGAGAATTAGATAATAAACCGCTAAATGTCTAAACCTCACCTCAAGCTCTTACGTACAAGGCTATTAGATGAGCAAGATCTACAAAGAACGACACATTGGATTCATTGAGAACATACCTAAATAAATACAGTCTGTGTTTTTTGAATGCACAACATAGCAAAGTTGGATCTATCAAGGGGTCTTTGCTTTCATTAACATTAACAGCAGCTGTAGGTATCTTTCTTGCTCTTTTATTACTTCGGTCACCTTGATACAGGGCAATCCTCAAGAACCTGTCATTACTTTCCACTTTACCAAGAATTCGCGACACAGTATTGGTGTGCAAATTTACCACCTGAAACAAATTTATTGATCTGAATCTCATAAAGTACCAGCATAACAATCTAATAGAAACAGTAAATACGCATCTACAGCATAAACTTATGACATACTTTAATACCGAGGAGTGTAGCATAGATAAGGAAGTTTGAGCTTTCATCAAAGACTGCATTTGGTTGAGGAACAGCCTCTGTTTGCTCAATTTGCTTTTCAACAGCCATTCTTCTTCCAAAATCAATGGCCTCCAGACGATACATAGGATTATCACTTCTTTGTAGATCTTGAGCCACCTAAATAAGAGAATAGCATAACCTCAGTAAAGATTTAAGAAATACAAGTTTAACGTAAAAATTCAATAAAAAAACAGAGGTGTTTTCCAATTTAACCCTACCTCAAGTGATTCATCATAAACTCGCCTCAATTTACCAGTTCTATACCAAAATACACGTATCCTGCGGTCAGGTGAGGTAACAGAAAATTGCTTACCATCAGGACTCACCTAAGGAATAAAACATCAATTCTTAAGTCAGCATAGCTAAAGAAAAAAGAAAACAAAAACAAAATTAAAAAAAAAACACTGTATCACATTCATCAGATTTACACTATCCTTTTAAGAAGATAAATATCAAAGCATAAGCAAAACCCACAATACCATGCATGACTACAACCACAACCAAAGTTAATGGGGGCCAAAAACAGTAATGCTAATGCAGATACATCTATTAGAAGAGGGATAGTACCTCTATTGCAGAAACTGTTGTTTTACACTTCACCATTTCAAAAAGATTTGTATCAGTTTTCAACTTGAAAGTGATTCTGCAAACAGGGAATAAATCTGTCAGCTACAGCTTTTAAAGTTTTAAGTTTCAAAGCTTGGGAGGAAACATTCTCTTCTATAAAGACTACATGAAAAGTATATTTGCATTTACATGCATACTATATGCAAAAGGCTCATAACAAACGGAAAACAGAAACCTTCTAGCTAACACTTGGATTTTATCATGTTACTGGTCTGGAAAGGGGATGGAGAGACACCATGCATTTAATAACACTTACTCTTCTACAAGTTCACGTTCCCTCCCCCCCAAAGCCACTTCTTGATTCATGACTCTCAAGTAAGAACATTGTCATAGTAGAGATGGAATAACAACATCCAAAATCTTCAATTGTGCTAACTTGTATGCTACCAGGCATTAAAATACAGGACATGATGAGTGCAATACACCATACTAACTAAAGTTTATTTTTATGCTACCAGCTATGGACCCTGTCCCCTATGGTATAGATAAAATAGCCAATTCATTAAAGACTTTTTTCAGATACCTGTCAGAAGATGTGTTATGCTATAGCCTCATCATGGTCATATAAATTAGTTGCAGATAGGAAAGAAATGGGAGCATTCTTACAGAAGAATGTAATAGGCTGACCTATTGTTAAGGATAGGTTGAGAGAGAGAGAAAAAGTATGTTGCGTTATATTTTAGATCTAGTTGCTTAGATGCATTCCAAAGCTATTCAATTATTGGAACATGCTCGAATACAACAGGGAAATCATAAAAACAACTGAAAAAGTACATACCCATTCTCAGAAAAATCAAGTGTCACAGGATCCCAGTACTCAAATATTCCCCTTGTATCTGCAGAAATAACGGCATCAAATACAGGGTTGTATTTCATGACTTTCACTGGTCCAGTGTGTATCTTCCAACAGAGGAGTTCACGTTAGCAAAAAAACATGAAAAATACTAACAAAAAGAAAGGAATGCAAAGTTAGTTTTTTTCATTATTCTGCTTTATCTTAGCTCCCCCTACACCCCCTAAACAAAATCCCTCGTGTCATCACTCCTATCCCTTTGATTATCATAAGCATCACATTAGCAATTATATATACCTTTTTGGAAATGATTGGATCATTATTTCCAGCTCGCACATCGTATATATGCACAAATGGAGAGTCCCGATCACTAATGGCCAGCTTTGCTTTAATATCTCCTTGTTTGTAAACCCATTCAACAGCACCCGGGATATATGGTAAACGAACCATGACCATCATGTCATAGTTCACCACATCATACACTTTCACAGATTGATCACTGGAAATTGTACAACAAAGCAAGCCATCAAAACTAACCTGCAAAACTGGATTAAGTCATGGCTGAAGACAATATAAAGCTTATAATCCAAAGTGTTAGCAGTGAATGTAACAATGTGCAAACACCAACAGCACCAGGGATATATTGTAAATGTATACAGCAACAATATGATAAGGAATCGGCTAACATGACTTATCACAAGCTATGTTACATGGACTCGGGGACGGGTGTCAGACACGAACACATGTCCAAGTGTTCGATCCAGCAAGTTCCAAAATTTTAAGACACGGGGACTCTGTTCGATATTTGGACACGGGTACAGGGACAAATCTATACATCACTTAAATTCATATAAAAAAAATTATAGATTACAAAAGCTTTAAATTTTCATTGCGTCCACCCCTATTTTTATTACTTAAATACTTTCCTCAATGAACCTAATAAATGGCAATCTTCTTCACTCCATCTTCTCTATATCAATGGTGGTCTTCGAACAAGATGTATTTTTTTTTCTCCTCTTTTTTCCTCCATACTCTTATTGGAAGTGTCCGAGTGCATAGTGAAGGGTCGGACATGTGTCCCGGGACACTTCGTCATTTAAGCCGTGTTTGATTAACATAGATCACAAGTAAACATAAATGTTGATTCATGTCCATAAGATGTGACTCAAAATTTCCCCTAGCAGATATATACCTAGAGCTGTCAAAAGTTGACCCGACCCGAAATATCAACTCAAACCCGATTATTAGCTGACCAATCTGAACCTGAAAAATAGTGACCCAAACCTGACCCGACCTGAAACCACCCCTAGACCCGAGTTGACTCGAGTATGTGAGACCTGAACCCAAACATGAACTGACCTCGAGATGACCCGACCCGAATGTAACCCGTAAATAATTGACCTGAACCAAACCCGACTTGAACCGAACTTGACTCAAACACGTTTTAACCAGTCAAAACCAGAATTTAACCCGTCTTGTTACTAACCTGACCTGAATTCAACCCGACCCGAATTTAACCCAACATGTTAGAAACCCGACCCGAAATCAACCTGTCTTGTTATTGACCTAACCCAAATTCAACCTGACTATTGGCTCGATCCGAATTTTACCAGACTTGTTACTAACCCGACCCAAAATTTCAACATGATCTGTTACTAACCCGACTCGAAAACAACACGACTTGTTATTGACCCGACTTAAATTCAACACAAATTGTACCTGACTCGATTTCAAATCACCTTAAATGCAATTTAGACCACCTTATTATTGTTAATCAAAGCATTTTGTCTAGAGAGACCAAGTCGGTCCAGAGCAAAAGAAAGGAGCATCATCCTCAAATTTAAGAGTTAAATGTAGTATATGTTTGTTGTATGATCAAAGAAGATAATTATCTTCCTAAATTATAGACTATAGTTCCCTAATATATTGTCATATATATTATAGTCAAAGGAAATAATTAGCTTGAAAAAATTATAAGTTCTATTTATAGTTAGGTGAACCCGAATATGACCTGATTTAGAATTGACTCGACCTGATTGTAACCTGCAAATTATTAACTTGAACATAACCCGACTTGAATTAGATAATGACTCGACTTGAAAATGACCCAACCTGATTATAACGCGCAAAATATTGACTTGAACCCGACTTGAAAATAACCCGACCTAATTATAACCCGTAAATTATAGACTTGAACCGAATCCGAGAATTACCCTAACCCGTTTTAACCCGAATTAAACCCGACCTATTGTTCACCCGAACCGAATGTAACCCGACTTGTTATTAACCCGACTCAAACTCGATAAGAAGTATAACCCGGCGTGACCCGACTAAAGCATGACCCAACCCAAACCCGACCTGCAAAAGTTATGAAATTAATCCGAATTGACCCGACCAGAGTTAACCCGACCCACTCTTATCGACCAAAACCCGACCCGTTTACTCTAATTCACAGTTCTACCAAAAAACTCCAAAAATTCTCAAAAAACGTGGATATTAGTCTTCAATTTTGGAATTTTTTTTGACTATTTTTCACCTGGAAATAAAAATTGGCGAAATGTTTACCATGCACTTTGCCTTTAAACGACTAATTTACCGGTTTACAGCTTGCACCGATTTCATTAACTCAAGCCTACCACGAACATTTATGACAACATAAAATGATCATATATGATTCCAAACAGCATTATATGACCCCGGGATTTATCCCCTAAAATCTCAATGCTTTTTGACACTCGGCCCCGAAAAATTCGAAATTTCTCAAAAAACGTGAATATTAGCCTTCAATTTTGAAATTCTTTGACATTTTTTCGCCCAAAAATAAAAATTGCCGAAATGTTTAACATGGTCCCTAGTACCCTCTGGGAGTCCAATTGGATGGGTGGAACCATCTAATTTTCCTTTAAATTGTTTACAACTTGCAACGATTTCATTAATTCAAGCCTACCACGAACATTAATGACAACAAATAATGAACATATATGGTTCCAAACGACAATATATTACCTCGAGATGTATTCCAAAGAATTTCAAAACTTTTCAACACCGGGCCCCCGAAGACTCCAAAAATTCTCAAAAAGTGTGGATATTAACATTCAATTTTGGAATTTTTTTTTACTTTTTTCCGCCCAAAAATAAAAATTGCCGAAATATTTACCATGGTCCCTAATACCTTCCGAGAGTCCAATTGGGTGGGTGGAACTATCCTATTTGCATTTAAACGGCCAATTTACCAGTTTACAGCTCGCACCGATTTCATTATTTCAAGCCTACCACGAACATTTATGACAACAAATGATGATCATATATGGTTCCAAGAGACATTATATGACCTCAAGAAGTATTCCATATAATTTGAAGACTTTTCGACACCTGGCCCCCCGAAGACTCTAAAAATTCTCAAAAAGCGTGGATATAGCCTTTAATTTATGAATTTTTTGACTTTTTTTCGCCTGAAAATAAAAATTGCCGAAATGTTTACCATAGTCTCTAATACCCTCCGAGAGTCCAATTGGGTGGGTGGAACCATCAATTTGCCTTTAAACGGCTAATTTACCGGTTTATAACTTGCGCCGATTTCATTAACTCAGGTCTACCACAAACATTTATGACAACATATAATGATCATATATGGTTCCAAACGTCATTATATGACCCCGAGATGTATCACCTATAATCTAAAGGCTTTTCGAAATCGGGTCCCGAAACCTCCAAAATTTATCAAAAAGCGTGGATATTAGACTTCAATTTTGGACTTTTTTTTTTTACTTTTTTTCGCCCAAAAATAAAAATTAACGAAATGTTTACCATGGTCCCTAATACCCTATGAGAGTCCAATTGGGTGGGTGGAACCATCCTACTTGCAATTAAACGGCCAATTTACCGATTTACACCTTGCAACAATTTAATTAACTCAAGCCTACTACGAACATTTATGACAACATATAATGATCATATATGGTTCCAAACGGCATTATATGACCCAGAGAAATATCCCATAAAATCTCAAAACTTTTCGACACCAGGTCTCGAAACAGCCGAAATTTCTCAAAAAGCGTGGCTTAATTTTGGAATTTTTTGACTTTTTTCGCCAAGAAATAATAATTGCTGAAATGTTTACCACGGTTCCTAATACCTTCCGGGAGTCCAATTGGGTGGGTGGAATCATCTAATTGGTCTTTAAACGACCAATTTACCGGTTTAAACCTTGCACTGATTTCATTAACTCAAGCCTACCACGAGCATTTATGACAACAAATATTGATCATATATGGTACCAAACGACATTATAAAACCCCGAGATGTGTCCCCTAAAATCTCGAGTCATTTCGCCAACGGGCCCCGAAACCTCCAAAATTTCTCAAAAAGCGTGAATATTAGATTCCAATTTTGGAATTTTTTGACTTTTTTCGCCCAGGAATAGAAATTGCCGAAATGTTTACCATGGTCCCTTATACCCTCTAGAATTCCAATTGGGTGGGTGGAACCATCCAATTTGCCTTTAAACAGCCAATTTACCGATTTACAACTTGCACCATTTCATTGATTCAAGCCTACCACGAATATTTATGACAAAATATAATGATTATATATGGTTCCAAACGACATAATATGACCCCGAGATGTATCTCCTAAAATCTCAAGTCTTTTTGCCAACGGGCCACGAAACCTCTAAAATTTCTCAAAAAGCGTGGATATTAGACTTCAATTTCGGAATTTTCTGACTTTTTTCCGCCCGGAAATAAAAATTGACGAAATGTTTACCATGGTCCCTAATACCCTCCGAGAGTCCAATTGGGTGAGTGGAACCATCCAATTTGCCTTTAAACATCCAATTTACCGGTTTACAACTTGCACTGATTTCATTTACTCAAGCCTACCACGAACATTTATGACAACAAATAATGATCATATATGGATCCAAACGGCATTATATGACACCGAGATAAATCCCCTAGTATATTGTCATATATATTATAGTCAAAGAAAATAATTAGCTTGATAAAAATGATAATTATCTATTTATAGTTAGTTGAACCTGAATATGAACTGACTTGGAAATTACCCGACTTGAAGACAACCCGACTTGAATCCGAAAATGACCCGACTTTGAAATGACCCAACCTAATTATAACCCGCAAATTATTGACTTGAACCTAACCTGACTCAAACCCGAGAATGACCCGACCTAATTCTAACCCGCAAATTATTGACTAAAACCGAACCCGACTCGAACCCGAGAATTACCCTAACCCGTTTTAACCCGAATTAAACCCGACCTGAATGTAACCCGACATGTTATTAACCCGAACTAAACCCGATCCAAACCCGATAAGAAGTATGACCCGATGTGACCCGACTAAAGCATGACCTAACCCAAATCCAACCCGCATAGGTTATGGAATTAATCAGAATTGACACAAATCGAGTTAACCCGACCCACTCTTACCCGACCCAAACCCGACCCGTTTACCCGAATTGACAGCTTTATATATACCTACTGCAACTTTCAGTGTAAATGGCACAAAGTGATTGTAACAATGTGGCTATTGATTTATTACAATCTATGCGACTTTAGCGCACACTGCTATTTCAGAGTAAACTTGTGAACCATAGAGTGGACAATAATTAAGGTTGAACAAATACATCACTCATTCTCCAACCTCAATAAAACACACACAACTAAAACTAAAAACCATACATATAGATTACGGAAATATTACATGCTTATGGCAATGCCAATGCATATGCATATACAAAGTATTTCTTTAAGAATTATGACAGTGCCTTTAAAATAAAGACAGCAAAGGCAGCATTTAGAATTCTTCAATATAAGCAAAAACATGGAAACAAACCAAGACAAGATACAAATATATGAACAAAGAGCACAGTAACTCACAGCTAATCCTTCAATGGGCCCCAGATGAGATCTAAAATGCTTTGCAAACTCAATGCCGATTGGCTTCTTCTTCCAAAACTTCAGATGGCCTACAGAAATGGACACAATGAGTAGGATGTCAATAACAAGAATGATAAATAATACTACCTCCGTTTCTTTTTAGTTGACACGTATTCCTTTTTAGGAAGATTTTTTTTAGTTGACACATTTCCTTTTAGGGTAAATTTTTTACCTTGCATTTACAAGGTACCCCACTTACTTTTTCATTCTCTTTCACTCTCTCTCCTCTCCTTAATGTATGTGCCAAAATCAAACGCGTCAACTAAATAGAAACGGAGGAAGTATTTTAGTTTATTTAAAAAAAAAAAACCCTTAGTTTTGATGAGCTGGTAGCTAAAACACGTTGAATCTCACGCTTAATTATAATAAATTGCCAGATGAACTTAGTTTATATAATGCATACGGGAAACCCATAAAAAATATTAACAAGCTAATAAACATGACATAGAGAAGAATTGAGTATAAATCAGTGATAAGATCATAATGGAATTAGCTTTGAGAACATCTATTTTTTTATTGAGCTAAAAAAAAAAACATTTTTCTTGACAGACTCATCAAAAATATCATTAAAATCAGCGCAAACCAAACAGTTTTCTTGTTTTTATATTCTTCGACAATTCTAGAACAAGTTCAATGAATGACTAAATGGCAGCGTTTTATAAACAAATTATGTAAGCATTATTCCACACACTAGGTTAAACACATCAATCACCAAACTGTGAAGGACGCATGGTTGCATACAATAAAGTTTAAACCAACTTTTGCAGTAAACCCAAGACTTACTTCATCGCTTTGTATTTTGTTTGATCTATAGGGTGTTCATTTGCATATTTTAATATTTACTTGTTAATTTGTTATTTTGTAGCGTTGTCTTCACATTTTGGGCATTTCTTTTTTTCTTTGATCCACCCTTTACGTGCTCCATTGACCCATTCCCTAAAACATCCCTATTTCTCAAAAAAAAAAAAAAAAAAAAAAAATTGTATTGGCTAAGTACAACAAATTTATTTGCCAAAAAAAAAGTACAACAATTTTTTTCCCAAATTTTTGCATAGGCAGCATGAAATTTAGACTTTAAACATAGCAGTAATCCACATAAACAACGCTACTTGTATATAGAGACAAAAATGACTATTTTGGTTGATAGATATTTCTACTACAATAATTATTGTTGAGGATCTTAAAACCCAACTTTGCTTCTTTAGAGAAGTTTGTACAAACCTTTAATTAAGTCATCCACAACTCCACAAGGCACAAGCCACCCTTTGGTACTGTGAATGTTATCTATTTACAGTTATTTCTGTCATAGCCTATATTCGAGATGTTTGGCACAAAGTAACCAATACGCAGGCTTATAAGAGTAGCAATTAAGAGACACCTAAAACTAAACTAAAGGGCAGGATACATCAGGTGATGCCTAGAGAAGCGTTTACGTGTATCCTCCATAACAATCCAAGCTAACCCAAACTAGAATCCAACAAAACCAACAACATAATTCAAAGCACATCATATAACAGATTGAAATCCAAAGCAAGCAAGGCCATTTCACTCACCATCGTAACTTCCGGTTATGAAGAAATCAGCACAAGAAACCGCGACATGGGTGACCACATCTCGATGCATATAACTCTTCTCATACCTGTTTAACCACAAACACTCACATTGTAACTCCTCCACCAAATCTCACCGTCAAACACCCAATTCAGGTAACACAACCAAATTTAAGCAGAAAATTAAGAATTAAGTACACTGTACACATCAAATTACAGCATAAACACTAGGAAAGTAGGGTTATACCCAAATTAAAATCACTGAATTGCATCAGAACCCCATTTTCTCAGCTAACATACCCATTTCACTCAAATTCTAAAATATCCCAAAAACCCCTTCATCCCAATCATAACAAACTTAAACCCCATTATAAAACAACAAAAATAATTGAAATTAAGAACAAGAACCCTAAACCCAAAAGAGGAGTGCGAGAGAGATTACATATTGGCGCAGGGAAGAGAATCGAGGTAAGCATGCTCGAACTGAAGAGGGCGCTTAGGGCGACGTTGAGGAGGAAGAGCTGGGCCCACCGCCACTTCCTCTCCTTCTTCTTCAACTCCTTTAACTGCTGCTGCTTCTTCTCCATTGCTGGGATTTATTAACTGGGTTTCTGAAACTTCGGTCAATTTCCCATTCTCGATCTCAATTTGAGGCTCCTCCATTAATTTGTGCTCTAGTTTCTCTGTATAACAATGGCGGTTGAAGTTGGATTTGAGGTTTCTGGAGTTCGAGCAAAGAAGTGAAAATTTTTCACTTTTTTGAAGGTGAAATTAAATAAATGAAGAGGATGAAGAAAAAATGGGAGATTTTGATTATGGGTTTGTGTAGTTGGGCTAATGTCCAATAAATTGAGTAAGAAATTTGGGCTTTTTTGCAACAAAAATATTATGTCAATTTTTTGGATTTTGAATTTTGATTGTTGTGATGTACTTGGGTATAATTAGCATTGGTATGTTTTTCATGTGGCCAAAATCTAGGCTTCTAGTATGCACTTCAAGATTAAGATGGCCTTCTTAAATCCCACATTCAAGGCTCAACACTAAACCTTTACTCTACCCCTTCCCTCACTATGCTCTAGTTATTGCTAACTAGATTGTGCACTTCAGTGCACAATTTTCATGGTGCACTCGGAACATAGCTTAAGTATAAGAAATGTGAAGCTTTTTGCCTATGTTATTTGATTTTGAATTGAATGTTCTTTGGATTCGAATTCGTTCTTTCACTTTATATTTCATTCATTATAACCCGTGTTCTTTCACAAATGCAAAATAGACATTTTCTTTGAGTTTGGCAATAACTTAATATGGTTTGAACTATATATATGTACTTTGGGCTTGGAGTATACATGCTTTTGTGTTTGAAATGTGTGTTCTTCTATCCACGTTTTTTTTTGTTGCATTTTTCCTATGTGAGATCCTGAAATGGGTGCACATTGAGTTTTGCCTTATTACTAGTGAGTAGAATTGTCATTGTGAGAAGTTGAAAACTATTCATCAATACTTGAAGTGACATGATATAACACTCTATTATGTTGAACGCAGTAATCTTAACATGATTTAGCCTGAGCCATACACTTGATTTGACAACTATACTAATGAGTAATTTAACTTTGAAACATTTGATGGGAAATGACTCGAACGAGCCATGGAATGTATAGGAGCAGCTATCATCAAACTTTATCCTTGCCTTCCATCTCAACTTCTCAAGCAATTAGGCTACATTATAAAAAACATAAACTATACATAGCTACGAGTAGTTAAGAAGTATAACTAGTAGTATACTAGCATTTAATTTTGTAATTTGTAGTTTTTTTTTTTCCTACACAATGAATGTAACAAAGTACATAAAAATATATATAAAATGAAGATTGTATCAAAACATGTATATCAGTATATACATAGATTACATACATGTCCAAATGAAGAGCATGCATTAGTTTAGTAATTGGTACTAGTAATGGAAAAGAAAGGGAAAATAAAAAATGAGGGGGAAAAAAAAAAAAAAAAGAAGAGTAAACTTGCATACATTCTTAAGCTCATGCAATTATGCAAATGCATTTACTATATTACAAAAGAAATTTTTTATATAATAAAGTCAAATCTTGATTTTAAAAGATTACATGATTAACAACTAAGTCACTAATTAACATCTCCTAGATCTTAGCTATGCGTCCTTTCATGCAAATAACACTAAAGCAACTCACATGGGCGGTCCATTTGGACTTTGGGCTAAAAACAAAACCTTTTTTATTCTAGTAATAAAAATTTATAATTAAATTCCATAATTTATAATCAAATAAAAATGGTTAGATAATCCAATCAAACCCAAGTTAACTGGCATTGGACCCGGTTAAATCCTTGTCACGGCGTTACCGACCGGTTTTATCGGCCCAATTAAGTTGAAACTTCTTCTTGTATTTGTTTATACTCACCTTGTCGGGATCCTATGTCTCCTCATTTCCAAACTTTTGCATTGACTTTGATGCTATATTACACCAATACCATATGCTTTTGTCACTAATCATACTAATAATTCTACTACTTACTTCCTTTGTATTTTATGTTTCATACTCTTGTGTATGTTTTAGCCATTGCTAAAGTATGTCGTAAGGACTAAGGAGGGCCTAGCCGGATATTGGCTTGTCATGCTTACGTTCGTAATGCTGTAATGCTACATTTCAATGTTTTGTGCTGTGTAGAGGTTATGTTATGATCGATAATTTATATCTTGTGAGAATAACTACATTTGACGGGGTGATTTTTTAATTTGTTTATAATAATCATTTCAAATATACAACAATTATTGTTTCAAGAAATTAGATGAAAGTGATGACTGATAACATCTAGCTAATAAGATAGAAAATGATCCATGGAAATAAATTTATAAAATACTTTCTCCGTCTCATAATATTTTATCCGTTTTGACTTGACATATTTGTCAACACAAAATATTATTGATCAAAGTGACATAAAAAAGCAAGACAAAAAGAATTAGCAAAGCAAACACCCTAACAAATTGACCTAATCAAGTAAAAAAAAAAAAAACACAAGCTACGTTTATTTACTATAAGAGGCTATAGATGGATCAATAGATGTAAGGGTCAACTTTGTAAACAAGCTAGCTACATTTTTTCTCTATATTTTTAAGAGATGTTAACAAAAAGTAAATTGAAGTGTAATGTGTAAATAAATTATGCTGCTGGTTGCATCACTTGCATGTTACTTCATGCAGAAGTCTTGACTTTTAGAGATTTAATCATACATTTAAATGTATCTAAAGGAGGGTACATTCAATGATGTGTGATATGTGTTGTGCACTTCACCATATATATATTATGCAAGCATAATTAAAACAATAAAAATTTATGGTACTACTTGCATAACTTCACTCTAAACATTGACAACTAGTTACAATGAAATAATATACGTAGTTGAGGGTAATTATCAAATCATCTTCTTTTCGCAATAACTTGCATGTAGGGACCGGAAAAAAAAAAAAAAAAAAAAAAAAAAAAAAAAAAAAAAAAAAAAACCTCCATAAAATAACATAAGTAGAAATAAACGGAGAAAATATATTTATTATAATCAGTAGTAGTTTTTTATGGGACATATAAAAGAAGGCCCCCCTATAACCTTGTACTATACATGAACAGCCGATATTGTGGAAAGTTTGGTTTAGCATGCATATGATCAAACATTTGACCCAATCTACCATGGAATTTTGCATGCACGTCTATTTTCATGAAAACAATATTTAACCCTACTCATAATATAAATTAAAGCATATTCATGAAAAATTAAAGACACCATTTATAATATGTGGCATTTATTCATTATACCCTAGTACCCTACTTAACTTAATTATTCTTAGCCTAGCATAGAGACAACTAGTATATATGCTAAGCTATAATATGAATTTAACAAGGAAACATCACTTGTCTAACGATAACAAAGACAAGTAGAGAAATCAAATCTTTAATTTTGTTTATAAATGTTTGTCATTCTTTGCCTCAAAGATTACACCTCTCGAATTTTATCAGATAATCACAAAACGAACTATATATATCAAGCTAAATTATTTTGATAAGAATGAAATTTGGTAAATGCAGCCACGAATTGCAAGATCCAAACGTTAAATGTTAACATAATTTGATCTATTTGATTAATGGGTCCCTTTATTGTTGGCTATAATTTTCGCCTTCATTAGTTCATTTTCTATAAAAGTAGTCCAAATTATAACATTTACTGTTCATTTTATTAGTCAAACTTAAACTACATATGTGGTAAGTCTCTTAGAATATGATGATGCCTTTTTTTTTTTGTTGATAAAATCATTGTATGAAAAGCATTTAAAATATGAATATAACAACATACGTAACGTTTTAAGTCTCGGGATAATATAGAGTAACATTCTGAAGTGAAAATGACACTTTCTCGTTTAAAATTCACTTATTTTAAAAAGAAATAAATTTAGATAATGAAATTTAGGACAATAAAAAGATACAGAGTGTACGTTATGTACAATAAATTCAAATCACAATTTTCCATTAAAAAAAAAAAAGTCAAGTTCATAATTATTTCCTAAAAAAAAAAAAAAAAGTTCATAGTTATATTTTGTTAAAAAAATAATAGATAGTTTATTCATTATTTAATAGACAATTTATCCATCAAAATATATATGGAAATTTCACATGGACCATAAACAAAATGATGTGCAACAAGTTTACACAATTTAAGAGTTTGTATCGATATGGCCTAATAATGTCACCTTACAAATTGACGAATCAAACTAGATTCTATATAACTATATTTGTTCTTATAGATGAGAGTGAAGTGGTTAGAGCTTTCCTTCCGATTTCAGGAAATCTCGGGATCGATTCTCACCCCTGCCCTTGTGGCTCTCTCTAAACACCAAAAAAAAAAATATTTGTTCTTATAGATTAAGAGATATTTAGAAGATTCTATCTTATTTCAAAAGTAAAAAAAAAAATAGATGATTTACAGCTCAATTATGCAACAACGAATGAAGTTAGAATCATAGAGTATTTTTATTTTTTAAAGGAAGATGTAGTAAGTAAAATTAATTGAAGATGACATTTGGAATATTGGAGTTTTGGAGATCATTATCTATCTTCCACTTATGTGGTTCCAATGGATAAGAAAGCCAAAAGATTTGTGTTAAAAATCAATAAGAAGAAAAGATTATGTACCAAGGATCGATACCACTAGTAATAATGAAAATTATACCATTTCATTAAAAATATAATTTACCAATATGTTATCACTAATTATTCACTAATAATACTCCACAGGTGTATCAGGACAACTATCATCCGAAGCAACCTCCCTACAGCCGCCGCTACAAACACTAAATGGCGGCGGTACATATGGTGGTTTCATACACCGTAACAACGCCCAATTTACGTTGCTAAAAAACGGGTGTTGTTTAATAGGCGTAGCACCCATTACCGAACCTAACCTCCGGGTCGGATCCTTAGCTAATAGTTGTGATATCAAGTCCTTCGCTGAGCTTGGGATTGAGGGCTCTTTTGGAAATTCCAATGCCCGAGCCACAATATTTGCTAATGTCATCTCATTATCCGAACCTTTAAACGGCGTCGTTCCATAAAAAAGCTCGAATATAAAAATGCCAAGTGTCCACCAATCAACCGCGCTCCCATGCCCTTCCCCAGATACAATCTCCGGGGCTAGATATTCGTGGGTCCCGACGAAAGACATGGACCGAACATCAACAGGTTCGGCACAAAACTCTGGCTCGAACCTACGACCGGGTTTTCTCTTTGTTTTCCACTTTTTCTTCCAGTTCGGATTAAAACATGATACAGAAGGGACAATGCAGCTAGGTATGATGCATGAAGAAGAGTTCGAGCTAGGGTCGCGACCCGTACCAAGTAGGTTCGGGTTTTGGTTTGATTGTTGAGAGTTTTGGTTTGAAGAGGAGGTAATTATCTGTGGTGTAGGAGTAGATTGTTCATCACATTTTAAAGAGAGATCAAAATCGGTGAGCATAATGTGGCCGTCCGATCTAACTAAGACGTTTTCCGGCTTAAGATCACGGTATACTATACCCATCATGTGGATGTATTCCAATGCTACAACGACCTCTGATGCATAGAACCTGCATAACATTAAGGAAATTATTAGAGTGCTAACATGAAACAACAATACTCAAACAAAAACGGAAATGTGACTACTTTTTTCGGACTTCCCAATGTACACGTATGTATGTTAGGTCACTATGTTATTTAAAATACTTAATTATAAAAGGTTGAGACAATATGATAATAAATATCAAATCAGTGGTTAGCGTAAAGCCGTAAACTAATCAAGGAGTGATAATTTGATGGAAGGTTGGTGGGGCAAAATTTATGGTCTAGAGTGTAGAAAATGAAAGTGGGACAGTGTTAAATAACTATATTAATCAAATAAAGAAGATTAAGTAGTTGACAAAATTAGGAAGAGGGTGGTCTTTATCTAACCTAAGGGTCTAAAAACTTAATTATGCAAACCATATGATACAATAATTGAAAAGGAGGAAACTTCTGCTACTAAATATGGGTAAAACGCTAGTTGGAATGATTGCCTCTAATACTTTGTCCTTGTACTAAATTCACCTCATAGGAAGAGGGCCACACAATGTACTAATTCATATATCTATCACAAATCAATGTTAGTTAGGTACGTGATTTATCAAGGTTTTAAGGGAGGTCTGCTCAAAAACTCAGACTTTTTATATTTGTCTAAATAAATCACATACTGTTGTTTTTTCCAAAATATTATTTTGAAAAATGGGTTTATAAAGTATACAAACAAAAACAACATTGTCATTGGACCATATCAGGTTTTTTTGATTGGGTGAAAGTGTAAGAACAATAGTGTTCTCATAAGAAAGCAGTCATTCAATGTCCACATAACAAATTCATATAACACTATCTAAATGGTAATTAACGATAATCTTTAAAGCTTATATAACACTATAACACTATCTTCACTGTAACCGTATATTCATATAACACTATCTTCACTCTAACCGTATATTCATATAACACTATCTTCATTGTAACCGTATATTCTATTGGGACATCATGCTCTCAAGTGTATTTGTAGTAAATATATCCCGTTGTTTTATTGTCGATTCAAGTTTCACTTTCAAAATTCAACTTACACTACCACAGTCCACAAATTAAGGAAAAAATAACAATACAACAAATGATCAACTAGGCAATTAAATAAAGAAAATCAACAAAGAAAGGTAATCCTTAAAAGATGGAGGAATAGAGGAAAAGAAGAAGCAAACAAGCATAATAAGACGACCCTTTTTCCATTAAACGTCAAGTCTAATTGAAATACAAGTAATATTGACAAGGTAGGGTTAAGTGTAGCTTAGCAATTAAGAGAGTAGGCATACGAAAATAAATTAACAGAATATACCAAGTAACTAAGAATAGAAAAGGCAGGAAAACAGGGCAAGAATCCTTGAACAAACAGAGAGATATCCCACTTATCCCGGCAAAGTTCCGGGCATATCATGGGGTGCGGCTGCCTATAAACTAGGCCCATAATTGTCTGTTTAAAAGGTTGCTACTATGAATAAGACAACCATAGTTTCCTTAAATCCTTGATTCTTCCTAGTTTTTGTCTAAACAAGCATGTTGTATACAATACACTTATCTTGTATAGTACTAGTCCTATCATACAGAATAAGTTTTTTAACAAAGCATAAACATCTTTACATTTTACTATGTATTGGTCTTCTTTCATTACTTACAATTCCCATGGGCCATGGCTTCTTACAACCAAACAATAGCAAAGTGCATTAGGAAATTGAATGGATAAAAGAGCTAAGAAGTCACTATCAGTTGTTTGGTTTGAGTAGAAGTACATACAAGTTGAAGTAATATTACCAGGACCGTTTTATGGTTGACAAACTCGAAAATATTTTCCATAATTCCCGTGAAATGAAAGTATATATTAAACTTAAATCGCATGTTTCTAAGGGTGCAACTTCAAATTTCCTTCATGCACTACAAAAAACCACTTAAATTCTAAACTTTCAATTCCCACCCAAGTATAATTGATTAATTGAAAGTAGCAAGGCAGGCAAAAAAACACTTGTTAGAATTCAATTTTATCTACAATGACAAAATAGAGCTGGCTTTCATGCCAGTACCAGCTGTACTGAGGATTTCTAACAGTACAAAGCTTTGAAAATTAAAATACAAGTACACTCCAAAATTAAATTTTTTTTTAAAAATGATGAAAACTGCAACGTGTCAAGCATTAAGTGGACAAAGAGGCATTGACTGAAGAGCAAAGGTCAAAATCAATGAAGAGCTAAAAACATGTAAAGGGATCACGTAGAGTCGAGCACGTAGGATAAAACCTTGTTAGTGTTTCACATGATCTCATCTCCTAAAAACTGAATTAAATCTACTGAAAATATTATTTATTTCACTAACATTATGTGACACTGACCAGCATTTCTTGGGACCCATTCCCTGACAGACACGTATATCCATCAGGTGGTGGCTCCCACTCTTTCACACAATTTTCCCTTCTCCATTAACTAATCCTCTCATATTTTGGGTCCCCTTATAATTTCAAATATGCCAAAATTTTGGAAAAAAAATTTAATCTTAAGTAATTAATTTGTAGTTAATTATGATATAATTATACGAGTAATAATAAGAATAATTAGTTTGTGGCTGCTATTGCAAATCTTAGAGGTTGATGCACGTGGATTATGGTACTCAACTAATTAGTTCAAGCAAAGTGGATCAAATAAAAAACAAGCTATAACATTAGTAAATCTTGCTTGAGAATAAGTTGGATAAAAATAAATTCAGTCTATTTAGAACAAGAGAAATTGAGTAAACATAGCAAATTTTAAGCTACCATCACCATCATTAATCCCTTACAATGATATTTTCAGATATTTTGTCAAATTATGGGACACACGACGTAATTAATACTTATTTAAGGTTTAATAATCATCTAAAGTCTTAGCATCATACTCTTTGGACAAATGTTACAAAATGGAATTTGAGTGTAAAGAGGTGAATTTGGAGTATTGGACTATCATTACTTCATCACGTAGTGGAGATATGAAGTTATGTTACAAATCTCCAATTTGAAGCTAATTTCCTTATAACCTGGATGTCGAATACAAATAATTAATCATTTATTTGCTTTTATATTGTTTAAAGCTTATTGGTGATTGATGATACAAGTATGATCATCATGAATAAGTACACTTTCCAGGACATTGATTACAAAGCTCATTAGTTTGAATATATAGCAAAATTTACAACCACGATTTAGGGAATTATGATAGGAAACAGTCTCGATAAAAAGATCTCCTAGCTTTATAACTTTACAAGAAAATCTAATTATTACTTTTTTTTTTACCCTTACTGGAAAAAATAAAATTATTATCACAAAAAAGATTCATTATTACCAAGTTTAATTAACTAAGTTTTCCTTCATTACATAATCCCAAATGGTCACATTACTTTCATTTTTTAAGTCAAATTACATGATCGAAGTTTATACAATAGTAAAAACTAAGACCGTTGTAATTACAATTATTAGTTGTCAAATCACATATATGGTTTAGAATATCCCAGATTATGTTAGCCAAAGTTGAAAACACATGGAATACTTTGATATTATTACTAAACAAAACCAAACATATAGCATTAAAAATTATATTATACACTCGTATACTATACCACTTTGTTGACCAAACGAACCGTTTAAGAGGTGCCATTAATAAAACTCGATAGTAATGTTAATGTACAATATTCCATCTATATTTATATTGGAAAAGAAAGTTACTAGAGTGAAAAACAAATTTACTACTTCCAACACAGCAACACACGAGGAGCAATAATGACAATAACGTGGGGAAGAGAAGAAGAGTCCGGGAGTTAGATTAATTAAATTTATTAATTAATTAATGACAAGTAATTAAGTAAAAAGAAAATAAAAAAAAGGGTACCTGACGGCAGAGTCTTCGAAGCGTTTAAACGGCTGACGTTGACGGAGAACATGAAGATCACCGCCATTACAAAACTCGGTCAACAAACAGGACCATTTAGGGGAGTCAAGACTAGCGTAGAGAGTAGGCAAGAAGGGGTGATCAAGCATTTGAAGAATCTCGCGTTCAGCCCTAGCACGGCCGTGTTTATTACGAGCAGCAAGTTCGCGATTATCCATTACTTTGGCGGCGAAGTGGATGCTGTCGTTGTCTTTGATTTCGGAGAGGTAGACGGCGCCGATGTCGCCGGAGCCGAGGCGAGAGAGGAAGCGGAGGTCGGAGAAGGAGAGAGAAGGGAGGGATTTCACGGCGGACCACCAGGGGTCGGAGGAGAGAGAGAGGGAGGGTTGGGGGTTGTGGTGGGAGGAGGAGGCGGTGGTCCATGTGGTGGTGGTTGTTTCGGAGGAGGAGGAGGTGCTGCGTGGTGCGGTGGTTGTAGTGGTGGAGTTGAAGCTCATGGATTGGAGATCGTCGGTTAGTTCGTCGAGTGGTGGGGTCCATTGTGGTGGGGGTTGGGGTTTTGGGTCGGGTGAGGGTGGGGGTTGATCCATGGAGGAGGAGGAGAGAGAGAGAGAGGGGTCAAGGACTCAGGGGGAGAGTGAGAGTGAGGTTGGAGAGAGAGGGAGATTTTGAAGGGGGGAAATGGAGGTGGAAGAAATGGGCTGAGAAATGGGCTTTTTGAATGGGTGTGAATGTGGGGTCTGCTGTTTTTGAGGTTTGAGCCTTCGTGGGGGTTTTCTTTTTACTTAATCATTTTAACCAAAATTAAAAAAAAAAAAAATGATTGTAGTTAAGGGCGTGTTTTGTTTAATAAACTAAAATGATTGGAGTTGAACTAAACTAAATTAAACTGATTGGAGTTGAATTGAACTGAACTAAACTGATTGGAGTTTAATTGAACTGAACTGAAATTAAGATGAAGAGAATAAGCCTTAATTGTGGGGTTTTTTTTTTCACTTTCATATCTTGGTGTTCTAGGGTGATTCGGTGTTAGGGCGATAACAAAATTCACATGCAACTAACTACATTGTGAATTTTGGTGTTTTGGTGTGTGTTTTGGTCAGAGGTTACTCAATTGATCAAGAGTTGTCCGATCAGTGTTTTGGTATGTGTCAGCCGACCACACGGTATGACCAACTAAACATAAAAACGAGCTACAAATTTAACATTTGTACGTAAAACAAATCATTTATTGATAATTATAAGTTCACCTACTTAAACTAATTAGCATTATATGCTGTTATATACTCCATTGCTCCATTATAAAATGCTATAAACATTATGATTTTGGCCCTACTCACACTTCTTCTTATTAAGTCATAGTGTCATTTATATGGAAGAAGAAACAAAATCTTATCACGGGTTGTCTTGTTGGATTCATCTTAATTATAATTGATTACACTACTTTTATTTCCGATGATTTTGATATTTTAAAATATGTCCAGTGTTAGAAGCTTTGACTATCAGCTCTAATCACTATCACGTATTTCAAAACATTATTGCGTGACATCTTGCTCGATTCATCTCGATATCTATTTTTTAAATATAATTTTTTTATAAAACGAAATCAATGCCATTAATAGTAAAAAAAAATGTAAGAGTTCGTCGATATAGTAAGTAAAGAACATTCAAGAATCGTACTATCAAAACACAACCAAAAGATATAAATTGTGTATTGGGACATTGGCATGTTAAATAATAGAAAAGATGCTTTAATTTTATTTCAATTCACATCGCATGTCTCCAAACAAATTACCATACCGTATATTCCGTAAATTATATTCCAACGATGTGCATGGGAATTGTCTATCAGTGTAGAAACTAATCAATGATTGTAAATTTGATGAGGAAACCAAAAGCCTCGTACATAGGCAGGAAAATGTGATTGTTGTCGCATGGGTAAGCCTTAAAAAAACATAAAGTAAGTTGACAAGGATTGGTTAAATGGCTAAAAATGATCTTTTAAGGTACGGACTACGGAGTAATAAGCTAAGGTTCATGCAACAAATAATAGAAAAGATGAATGTACATTTTACGGGGTAGTCACTAATAGTAATAATGCATTGTTATTGTGGAACCGCCATGAAAGAATTAGTGTACTGTTAGACCTACAAAGAAGAAGCAAGGATGGTGCTTTAAATCCTTTAATAATCCTTTAAATGAGTTCTGCAATCTCTAATTAACTACTTTTAAAGTTGGATGACGACGTAGCTTCAACGCTTACCAGAATTTTGTTTATGTTGGGACTTGGAATTAATACTATATTTACTTTACTCAAATCTTGATTTTATTAATTAAACTAAGTAGTATTACTGTATTATTGAGATTATACATATATATATACGTACTAGTAGCGTTCAAATTACTCACTCCATTAATTTCACTTCCAACAGTTATAATTATTCACAAATAAAAAATGTCTCAAGTTAATTACCGACCACAATACCATGTATACACATAGTAGTAAAGATTGAGCCTAACAATAAAATGTCGTATCAGATGATATCACATAGACTCGTATCAAAAATTCAAAAAAAAATAAATCAATTTGCATAGCTGTAGAATTTAAACTGTCTAAACTGTAGTTTTTACTCGTTAAAAAATAAACTACTTTTAAAAAAGATAATAAATGCCGGTTGGGTTGGTCCGACCAAGAAAGGCATGGGAGTTTTGGGCATTGCTTGGGCCTCCTGACCTTCTAATCAACCTGAAACTTTTTTTCTCGTCCCCATTCGGTCTTACCTGATTGGCAAAGCAGAACAGTGCTTTCGAAAAAGCCATTTAGTTAGCAATTAATATTAAATTACTTAGATGTCAATTAGGTGGAGATAATTATGTAATATAACCTCTTCTTCTTCTTCTTCTAATCTTCCGATTTTATGAGTATCTGTTTCAAAATATTAATCTTTTCACTTACACCGTTTCATATTTATTCAATTACCGGAATATTATGCAAAGTTATTACTCCAATATTGTGCATGGAGACTTATTATTCAAATAATTTAAGTTATTTTCATTGTCTTATATTTAAAGCTATTGCGTGTAAAAAAATTTGTTTACGTAAGGGGCCCTTTTCTTACATTATGCCTAGGGCCCATAAATTTTTAAAAACGGGGCTGATTTAATTTCGTTATATGAAACTATCTTTAATTTAATTGCCCTTCTTCTTCCCAAAAATAAAACACACACACACAAAAAACTACGGAATATCTTTAACTTAAATTATTAAAATTATCAAAACTGACTAAATATATACTTAAATTAATAGTTCTATGTATATTCTTACAAGGTAACATAAATACTAGCTTAGCAAATAAAATGTAATCAAATTAAATTAAATCATGATAAAATTAAACCATGATAAACTCGGATATTTATATACATATTCAAATGAGGAATAAATTCTTGAAAAAAGAAAAGGAAACCAAGCGAAAACGAAAGCAAGCAGCTACAAATCAAACAAAAAAGCTAGATTAAGGGGGAACTAGGCGTGGTAAAGCCACACCCCTAGCATCTTCCTCCAAGATCCTACTAAAATCTAACGGAACCAACTCAATTAAAAGTATTCTGATGTTTTGGAAGACTCTACGGTTCGTCAACCAATCCGCAGTGCAATTGCTTTATCTATATATACTCAGATCTAATTAATCACCTTGTATATATGTATATATATTATATTGAGTATGATAACTAAACATATGACAGTTGGCAAACACCAAATACTACTCTTTAGTATAAAACTAGTAATTAATGTTATAATTAAACAATAGTATGGACACAATAATAACAAAAATGTACATACATGAATCATGATGTTTATTAAGTACAAGTAAGACAATTGAGACTATAAAGTACAATGCTCCAATGTTATACAGAGTAATACAATATGGGTGAATTTTAGCTTTTAAGTCCAAAGTACTTTTTTTCACAAATATGTATAAGATTATATATTTCACTAAATATTAGCAAATATATCGATCAATGTTGACTAGTACTCGTAATCAATTGGATTGTTACCTTCAAATCAACTAATTCAGGTTTAGATCGAAATTGGGGTGGCACACGCCCCACATACACATATACATATATCCGTATCATAATTTATAACGTTTACATTTGAAAGTTTCTTATACACCAAACATTTGAGATTTCAGTATTATGAAAAACATGATCCACAAATAATAAAAATGAGTATATTTAGTAAGCTGGCAATTGACAATTTGACATTAAGTCAACTACCTTCTTAACTACCAAAGAAATACATGCCATGCAAACTTATTTTGAGTACACTGTTCATCATGCATGCATTATGTATACATTTATCAAATTAATACTGTAGATTTTTCGCATATATAAGTTCCAAAAAAAAAAAAAAAAAAAAAAAAAAGTTGCCAACCACCAAAGCCGATTGCACTGTTCCCCTTTAATCATACACTTAAATGTCTCTCCTTCTATTTTTTGGTCTCCTTGTTCCCTTTTTTGATAGATATACTATACTAGAAAATGTCTAAATGTACATTTTAATACACTCATTATTTGGGTAGGTTTTTATTTAATTTGTATAATGATTAGCTAGAAAGGTATGTTGTATATATAGGGGTGGCTCTATATATTATAAACATCTAGTTTTCGGTGTATATGTAATTCCGTATGAAGTTACGTCGAGTGACTTTTACGGACTAAAACATAAGATATGTATAGTGTTTGAGGTCAAATTTTGACCATTAATTTCTCTCAATACATAAATGTAATTAAATATCAATTTCATAGTTAAATTTTTAAAAATAAAAATCATGGAAGACATAATAATGGCTTTTGATCAATTCTAATAAATTATCTATACATGGTAATTTCAAACACAGATATAATTTAACGTAACAGACTAACATATGTGAATGTGAAAACCCTTTTTGAGCATTACATACTTAGGTAATAAATAAGGAGTACATTTCATCCTTTGATAATTTCAAATGACATGAAATTACATTATTTAATTTAATTATAAATGATACGTAGTATATAAGCAATATGACTGTTTATTGAAGAAAAAAAGAAAAAAAGAAATTTGTATTCAGTAAACAAAACCTTTATGATGGGACCATAGCTAAGTTGCAGATTAGAGGAATTATTTTAATTAATTATGTTCATACTAATTAAATTTATGTCTTTTGTGTGTTTGATCCTTAAAAGCATAAGTGATTATAGCCTTTTACGCTGTTTAATAATCTATTTATCTCTTGGTAATCAAATTTTATGTAGGGGAATCTTTGAACACATGCATGGTAAAATTTACTCAAGTTTGTAGTGAAAATTATCCATTTTACCTCGTAAGGTTCGAGTATTCAATTTCCCTTTATCTTACTTTCTTTGGGGCATGACTTTGCTCTTATGACCTTGTCAACAGAACTACATCAAGATAAAAAGGAGTATGAATGGGGAAAAAATAAAAAAAAATGTAATAATTAAAAGTAAATGAGATATTACAAGCACAAGATAGTCTAAAATCATCACGGTTTTGAACTTTATTTCATAGTGTTATACGGGTACCAATATTATGATCAGAAAAACTTTTAAAGCAGCATAACATTTTTTTTTATACAAAATGGTTCTTGTTTTATTCTTGATGATTTTTAAAAGAGAAGCTTTTGTATGAGACCAAACTCATCAATATAACGCTCAATACTAATGTGAGACGTTATCAGCATTAAAACTCAAGTCAAATATGGAGTATTAAAACTCTTACAATTAGTTGTGTTATCAGCATAACGTTAAGGTTTTAAGAAAATGAATTAATGACTAATGTGAGACGTTGTTTAAATTACATTTCCATGTAAACTAAAAGTGATTGTTTTTGGTGAAACTAAAAGTGATTGTTAATTGATACAAGGAACAAATATCTTGAACATTAGCAACCAAACAACATGCAATTGACCGACCAAGATTTGAAAAAAATTAAGTTGCAATGGGCCAAGACGATGTTTATGAGAAAACGAAGTCGGTATAAATCGGATTATAATTTCAAATGGAAGTGGGTCTGCCCGTTTAACGAACTGGATTTGGATAGAATGATGACATATTATTATATTATTGGCCCAAAAATTAACCTATCTTATGGTAAAGGCCCATAATAGGAGTAGATCCAGGTGGCCAACTTCTTTTTTTTTTTTACAAGAGGGGGCCAACTTCAATATCTCCTTGTCCACTATAAAATGGGCCGTTATGTATTGCTATTTGACATCACATGTAAACGGCTTTGGATAGAAAGATGTTATTGCTTTCTTTATCTTGATTGAAATATTTAAGGTTTGTTTGACATCATTTTTGGTTTTTAGTTTTTTGTATTTTTTAAAATTAAAAACCAAAAACAGGAAACAAGAAAAAGGTGTGTCTACTTTTCTATTGTCAGTTTTCAAAATTATCATCATTTTAATAAGTTTAAATAATTTTTTATTCATTATGTGACATATATCATATACTTTTAAAAACCAAAAAACAGAAAGCCACAACGATGCCAAACGAACCCTTAGTTTTTCTCCAAGTCAAATATTTTGTACTATATCCGCTTCTTATTACTTGCAATAAAGAGATGTTATTTATGAGATATAATATATTCCTTTGTTGCGAGTAATGTGAACCGTATATAAACTTGTAATATTATATACTGACACAACAAAAAAAAAACACTCCAAACTTTCATCCAACTAGTGGTATAACTTATAAGCCAATAAGGAGTGACAATCTCTCTTCCTATACTTAATTACAGTGCTATTAATGTATGCAAATTGCAATTCATCAATTAAAGTTACTCTATTATGTGAGTCAGAGATGTACTTATATCAAAGTATGCTTACACTTTAATTTTCTATTGCATTATTAACATATGAAAACAAAACTATAAACATTTTTTAAACATTAATAAAGCAATTAAGAGATTATGATTCCTACTTTAGAATTTTTGTACAAGTATGGTGAGGGAGAGATGCTCTAACCAATTAAGCCAATATTAATGCTCTAACCAATTAAGCCAATATTGATGCTCACACTCTTTTTTTTATCATACTCCTAGAGTCATAGACCAATATGAACACAATAGAGATACAAATATCTGAACCTTTTTTTTTTTTAAAAAAAAAAACACTATCCTATTTTTTATTTTATTTTATTTAAGTAATCATTTGAAAATAAAACAATTAGTATGCTTAATAGTTTTTGTGATTGACTTAATTACTTATATTCACCTCTATATCACACTACTTCTATTCGAATTTGAATATCACATTACTCGTCTAACTTAAACCGTAGTGACCGATGAGACGGGTATAGCTTAAAACTGAAGAGATCTATTGTACGACCATATTGAATGGGGCACCCACTATTTGCGTTGAAAAAAGACACCCAAAAAAATCAAAGTGATACTGATGACAGCCTCTCACTCTCACAGGTATCTTGTTGCATTTTTTTGTCTCCCTCGCTTTCCTTTTCTCAATTGCTAAACATCGCCCGCGAATCTCCACATAAAGCCCACAAAATTAGAGTGAATTGTCACTTTTGCCCTCAAAGTAAAAAACACAATTTCTTCTCTCAATTCTCTACTTCCACTTTCTCTCTCTAAAAAACTTTCCGAGCGATGTCGAGGCGGCCCGGCAAGGAAGTGGCGGCACAGGCGGCGGGTGGACAGCGGTTTTCCGGCGAGAAGGTATTTTTTATTAATTTTGTGTTTAAAAATTAAAAAAAAAAAGGTCGGAGGCGGTGGCGGCGCCTAGGCCAGACGCCACCACCACGGCGGCGGCGTCTAGCCCAGACGCCACTACCACGGCGGCGGCGCCTAGGCCAGACGCCGTGACGGTGGCGGTGGCGTCTGGCCCAGGCGCCAGAACCACGGCACCGACGTCTGGCCTAGGCGCCGCCGCCGTGGTAGTGGCGTCTGGGCTAGACGCCGCCGCCACCGTCACGGCGTCTGGCCTAGGCGCCGCCGCCTTTTTATTTTTTTTTTTAATTTTTTTTTGGTTTTAAATTTGAAATTTAATTTTCGAAAATAATTATTTTTTTTTTGATTTTTTTTTAAATTTGTTTTTCTTTTTTTTAATTTTAAATTTTATGTTTCTGATTTTTTTTTTATTTTGTTTTAAATTTTGTTGGTTTTTTTTAAAAAAATTTTATGTTCCCTTTTTTTTGTTATAAATTTTTTTTAAAATTTTGATGTTCTTCTTTTTTTAAGTTTTTATAATTTTATATTTTTCACTTTGTTTTTTCCAATTTGTTTTTTTTGGGTAATTTTTTTTTTTGCTTTGTTTTTTCCAATTTTTTATTTATTTATTTATTAGGTTATTAATTTTTTTATTTTTAGGTTGTTAATATTTTGTAATGTTTTTAATTTATTTTCCATCATATGTATATTGTTTTATTTATTTATTTTAATTACTTTTTTTATGTTTATATTACATGTTTATATTGCATATTACATGTTTTGTTATTTTGTGTTAGGCATCGTATTTTCGTTCTGGGGCTGGGAAGAGTATGGACATTATGAGAAGTACGATGAACTCAATGGAGAGCTCGGGGCCCAGACACGTTAGATCCCGTGGTATTTCGGCCTCGGCTCGTAGAGAACGGGTGCACTATTCTGAGGATGATGAAGATGATGATGGTGATGAGGAGGAGGAGGAGGAGGATGCAGATGAGGATGTGGACGATCAGAGTGGACCATATGATGATTACGGTCCATTCAGTCAGAGGCTTGATGATGTGTATGAGACGCGTAGGGTAGACGTGCGTAAGGGTAGAGATGGTAGATTTGTTAGTAGATCTGGCACATCATCTGCGTCCACTGTGTCTGCGGTTAGCAGAAAACGGTCGAGGGCCGTTAATGATTCTTGGGTGGTGAGGGGCGAGGTGGCTGGGGGACCTATAGACGGGAGTGTGATTCCTAGCTTTCTAGGACACATCGCTACCCGTATTTGGGAGGACCAAGAGCGGGCTTTGGATAGCGGCATTTTGAAATGCCAAACCCGGGAGAGGACTTGTAACTTCTTGTGTAGTTGGGCTGAGGCTTGGCCGGAGGAGAGCGAGATGGTCGGCCGATTGAGGGCCACTAGAGTGAGCCACCTTCCTGCCACCATGCATGAGAGGATTGACTCGACGCTGATCACGGCTTTCGTTGAGCGATGGCAGCCGGACACGAACTCTTTCCACCTTCCGTTCGGTGAGATGACGATCATGTTGCATGACGTCGAGGCCATCCTTGGGATTCCCGTAGAGGGAAACCGAGCATCTGTTGTCACAGATGCGGATCAGGCAGATTTATTGGCGGAGCTGTTGGCGGTGGATAGGGCTGCGCTGTACACAGCGGCACTTGGTGTGTGGGATCACGGCGGTGTTAAGATCGCAGCAGTTTTGCAGCGATGTTTGCACCCCACTTCACGTAGGACGCAGGACACACAGCTGGCTGCATATGTTTTTCTTCTTCTCGGGTGTACCTTGTTTCCGGATAAGAGCGGAAACAAGCTCAGGCCACGCGACATAGTTGACGCGTGTGAGCCCGACAGAGTAGGCCAGTTTTCTTGGGGGTCGGCTACATTAGCGTACATGTATCGCCAGTTAGGATTCTCGAGCCGGGCATTAGACTTTTTGAGGAGAGGGACAACATGACGACTGCAACAGGCAGAGCTGTTATTGATGAACTGGAACGGGCCCTTGAGCAGTGGCAGTGGGCGTCACAGAGAGATTATTGATATGTCGGCAGTGCATTTATAAAACATTTTCCTAGTTGTTTGTAAAAGTTAACATTATCTGTTCTTATAATTATTATTTTAAGTTCTTAGAATTTGACATTATATTTTTAGTTTTTATAACTTTTATTTTAAGTTGTAATTAGTGGGCATACGAAAACTAAATACAGGTTCACATTTAAATGGGAAAACTAAATACGAAAATTAGAATCCGAAAATTAAATAAATGGGAAAAACATAGCAATAGCAATATTAGGTCACATAGAAAAGGCAACTAGATTGTTCCACTGCTGCACCCGGTCATGATATAACGCATCCCAGCCCTCTACGCTTGCTGTACGAATGGTGTACCACGTTGGTATAATCGGTGGGACCGGAAAATCGGGTGACAGGTCCAGTCGGATGAAATGTCTGTATGACGGCCCCAGAAATCCAATAGCAACCTCTCTTACCGGTCTACGATTGCCGGGCACCATTGGTATGCATCCTTGAAGTTATCCAAGGCTCGGTCGTACTCTGCCTCCGTGGTAGCTTGCAGGATCTTCCGCCACTTACCATTTACCAATCTCTCTGCTGAATCTAAGTTCTTGTTGAAAAGGTTGTAGGCTTTGACTTTCACGCATTTGTTGATGTGCCATGTGCACAGTAAATGGCTCGACTCCGGAAACAGCTCCGCTATAGGGGCAAAGAGACCTCCCTCACAATCGCTGACGATGGCCGATGGCTGAACACTTGGGCCGATGTAATTTCTCAACTTCTCCAACACCCAACGGTAACTCGCAACCGTCTCATCCTTCATAACTGCATAACCAATCAAAAAGTTCTGGTTCGTTGGAGTCATCCCAACCATCTCAACCAGTGGAAACTTATACTTGTTTGTCTTGTACGTTGAATCGATCAGAATCACAGATGGCCAAGACGAAATCATATCAGCACAATCAGGATGCACAAGGAACAAATGAGTCACCTCCGATGTGTCTTCATCAGATTCAAACCAGTACAGGTAACCACGTGCTTGTGCCTGGTGTAGAAGCTGCTGTATAGGGTTCCTTCCCTCTGACCGTTCAAACCTCAATTTATGTCTGACGTTGTAGATGTGTCTTCGGTTTGGCTGGTCTTCAGGAAATTTCTCCAACACAGATGCTAATATTTTAGCAGGCTTCACTTGAGCATCACTCATTTCTTTTACAATTAGTTTCGCAGCAGGACTTAGGCCACTTAACTGTCGATGACCCACTTCATATGCGATCATCTCATGGTTGTGATACCCCCATTTACCGTAACTCTTCACTTCCCAACCGTCACCCCTTTGCTGTTGTCGAACCTTTACTCTGAACTGACACCCACAACCTTTCCGCTTTGTATCAAACCGAATCGCTTGACTGAAATCTCGTTCCTCCCTTTTGCGATAACGGTCGCATCTCAAAATGCGATCCATTCTACCATCCCGTTGAGATTTATGAGTTGCTACTACTAAACAAAAACCTGATCTAATTGCAACCTGTTTCGCCCAATCAACCGCTTGTTGAGCATCTTCGAACAGACCATCGTGTACAAAAATCCCACTATAATCATTTCCGTCTCCACCATAATCCTGCAACAATAACATATAAATATAATCACATAAGAGTAGATTAAATTAATACATTTGACACAACATTAGCACAAAAGCAAAAACAATAATAAATTATAAACAACAAACAAAGAAATAAACAAAAAGTATTCAAAAAAAAAAAAAAAACAAAACACAAAAATAAAAAACATAAACAAAACTTTAGATTAAATAAATAAAAATAAACCAAAAAAAAAAAACAAAAAAAAAACATAAAACGAAAAAAATTGTAAAAAAAAAAATAAAAAATAAATAAATTAAAAACAAAAACAAATTAAAACAATTAAAAACAAAACAAAAAAAAAAAGAAAAAAATTGTAACACAAAAAAAAAAAAATAAACAAATTTTAAATTAAATTAAAAAAAAAAAATAAAAAATAGTGGTGGCGCCTAGCCAGGACGCCGCCACCGTGGCGGTGGCGTCTAGCCAGGACGCCTCCACCGTGGCGGTGGCGCCTGGCCAGGACGCCGCCACCGTGGCGGCGGCGTCTTGGCCAGACGCCACGGCCAGGGTGGCGGCGTCCTGGCCAGGCGCCAGAGTTACGGTGGCGGCGTCCTGGCTAGGCGCCACCACTACGGTCACGGCGTCCCGGCAGGACGCCAGCCGCCAATTCGTGGTTTTAGATGGCTTCGTACCTCCTTTTCCGGCGTCAACGGCGTCTCTCCGGTGCATCTACCCGACGTTGAGGGCTCTTCGGTTTCACTCGGCGATCCAGTCCTGCTCCACATTTTTTATGAGTGAAAAATTTTATTTTCGGTAAAAATTAAAACAAGGGCAATAATGTCAACATTTTTAAAAAATGTGGGCTTTATGTAGAAAAACGCGGGCGATGTTTAACAAATCCCTTGCTTTTACCCCCTTTGCTCCCATCTTTCTCAGTTATTACACTTGAATTTAATCGCAACTATCCCAACTATTTCTCGTGATTTCTCCATTTCACCTTTCTTTTCTCCTCCTACTATAGTTTCAACACGGACCCTTTACATCACATCTTCCTTGATTCAAAACTTTTGAACTTCCCCCTTTTTTTCACCTCTTATAAACCCTAATTTCCCTGTTTTTCTCAACACCCATCTAAAAAAAATCCAATTTTTGTTGCTGGGTTCTTTATTTCTGCCGATTTTTGATGTTGGGTAAGTTTTATTTTTCGTTATTTATGCTGATTTTTGGTGGTTCACTATATTTTACAATGGTTATTGCTTTCTCTGTTGTTAGTGGAGGTTTTATGGTGTGATTTTTGACATTGGATTTGCTCTTTATATGATTTAATTGATTAAATGTTGTCCTGTATTATGGGAATTATATCTAATGTTGTGAATAGTTTGCGTAAAATAGACTTTTTTTTTAATTCACTTTTTACTTAAATTTTAATTTTAATTATTGTTTTTTGGGGGAGTGGGATGGAATTGCTTTGTTTCAAGAAGAAAGCTTGTGTTTGAGAACAAAACTCTAGGTTTAGTGGAGTTCATGTGTGACCGACCCACTAAAGCATGACCTTGATGTTAGATATGTTGGTGGAAGTCAATTTTAGAAGTTTAAGAATAGGTGTTTGATGCTGAAATGAGTTAGCTGAGTGGACATTTTGGTGTATTGGCAGCTAGCATTATAGTGAGTAGTGAAATGAAGCTGGTTTTCGTAGCATTAGAGAATTCATGCTCACAATTGCAACTTCGACTCTTTGTTATAGTCTATTGAACCTTTATTATATGTAGAATAGCTATTCTATTTAGAGGTAGTTGTAGGCTAAGTGAATTATGTGCAAAGGAAAATATTGAAGGTGCTAATTATAAGTTGTTTCTTGTTAAAATGCCCCTTGTTTGATATAATAAAATTGAAACAATCCAAAAGTTATTGCTTTAGATCTTGGCTTATAGTCGATGTAAACATGGTATGAATGGAAAAATTGTTTAGGTTTTAGTAGCAAGTAGTGTGAATCTGATGAAATTCTGCAATACTTGCAGGTTAGTGTTCCTTGTATACATGTCACTTTACAGACAGATGTTAGTTGTGGCTCTTTTTGAAGTGGTAGAAGTAGCTGTTGCAGTTTTACCTACCTAATGTGCAGAACTGCTTGTTCTAGCAATTTCCTCTTTCAATATGATGGAAGAGCTCTCTGGAAGTTCTTTGGCATGACCCTTGCTTCTTGCACCAATTTATCTTTTGGATACATCATCTAAGATGGGTTAGTGTTGAGTTCGCTGGCTATATTTTTGGGTCATTTTTTGTAGACTTGAATGATTGCATCAAAGATGGATACTTTGACTGGCAATTGCGAAATTGTTGAGGTCAAGGAAGAACTTAATATGAATGATAAAGTGAGAAAGCATTACATGTTGAGGCAAGGACGTGTTTATTCCGTTGAAGATGATATCAACCAGCTATTTGACTCTGTGAATATAAAGACTTCAATAAAAGGGAAAGCCTTACAAAGGAATCCTATGAAACGGCCCATTAGGGCTAATTCGCCACAGGCATCGGGTATTGGAATTTCAGAAACTGTAAATCTGAAACAGGCACTAAGGGGATTAAGTCTCTCACAAGCATCGGAGATGGCTGCCTTGAAAAAGCGGACGCAGAAACCAAGAGGATCGTCTGGGATGTCAGATGTGGGACCAAGTAACCAGTTACACAAGACAGTAGTGGTCCAAGTGAAGGGATCTGAGCTACCAGCAAATGAAGGCAAAAGAAATCTCGTAGAGATCTCTTTTCCTGGTAAAATTATGGCCAATCTCTCTGAGACAATACCAGAATTTGTTGAAGCTAGCTCTCCAGGTTCATCAAATCAGGCTTGCAACCCCTCTACTTCGTCTATTCAGACAGACATGACAAAGTTGAAGATGGTCAGAGTATCATCACAGGATAAGATTGTGCCTTTGGCATCAGAAGCCATAAGTGAAAAGTTTAGTACAGATCAGGTTCAGAAAAATAAGCTTAAAACTTTACAGGGGACGCGTACTATTAAAAATGTTTTAGAGGTAGATGACTTAGGTTCTGCCCGTGCAGATAAAGATCAGTGTTGGACAGATGCAATTAACAAAGAGTCATGCCTAAGAAGTGGTGTCGTTGGTGACAAATTTAAGAATACAAGTAGTAGCCCACGTCTAATGAAGCCAGCCTTTTGGAACAAGAACTTTGTCAAGAGGAAAGTAAAAGCAGAGTTTGATTATACTTCTTGCAAATCTCATGCAGCTAAAGGAATTGTTAATACAGATTCGTGTCATCATCCCAAGACTAGGGAGCTGGTTGGCAAGGAAATTAGCATTTCTTTGAAGCATGAGGTTAAAATAAATGGGAAAATAACTCCAGCGTCCAATAGTAGCATTGCCTGCGCTGAGCTCAGTTCAAGTGGTCTTGATGCAAGAGTGAATCAACTATCTGTTGCAAAAGCTGATGATGGTCCAAGTGATGAAGGTAAAGCTGGTGGAAAATCAAGATCTAGAGAGAAGGGGGAGTTTTCTCAAAGTTCGAAAAGTAGCATTGGTGAGTTTAGTAGCAGCACAAGCGAAGAGAGCAGTACAAGTGGGTCTAGCCGTTGTTGTAATAGGCCACATATGTCAAAAGACACAAGATGGGAGGCTGTACACTGTGTTCAGAAGCAGCATGGATTCTTGAGTTTGAGACATTTTAAGCTGCTGAGGAGGCTTGGTTCTGGGGACATTGGAACTGTCTATCTTGCAGAGCTTGTGGGCACTAAGTGCCTATTTGCTTTGAAAGTGATGGATAATGAATTTTTATCTCGGAGAAAAAAATTGGTGCGAGCTCAAACTGAAAGGGATATCATGCAGATGCTGGATCACCCATTTCTTCCTACATTGTATGCCCATTTTACTACGGAGAAGCTCTCGTGCTTGGTTATGGAGTATTGTCCTGGTGGGGATTTACATGCTATCCGGCAGAAGCAACAAAAGAGGTGTTTCTCAGAGCATGCAGCTAGGTATATCTTGTTTATTCTGATTTGCTTTATGATGTTGCCATTAAATTTTTTCATTAGAGTAAACTATCATACTAGCAACCAGTTATTAATTTTCATGTTGTGTTTGCCTATTTATGAAGAGATTGCTTTAGTGATTCTTATAATTAGCATCTTACCTACTAGATTAAATATCCTTGTTTCATGCCCTGTTTAATTTTGTCATTGGTGCTGCATATATATATATATATATATATATATATATATATATATATATATATATATATATATATATTCTTGGGTATATCTCCTGTCTTTTTCGCTACGAAGTCGCCTGTCTTTGCTTCTCGTGTCTGTTTAATTTTATACTTGAGTTTTGTCTCATAAATGTCAACCATGATCAGGTTTTATGTTGCGGAAGTTCTCCTGGCACTGGAGTACCTTCACATGCTTGGAATTGTGTATCGAGACTTAAAGCCTGAAAATATCCTGGTCCGAGAAGATGGACATATTATGCTATCTGATTTTGACTTGTCCCTCAGATGTGTTGTCAATCCAACACTCTTCAGGTCTTCTTCACCCATTATTGAGCCTGCAAAGAAGACACCTTCCGGTATATGTTCTGAATCTAGCTGCATTGATCCATTTTGCCTCCAACCATCCTGGCAGATGTCATGCTTTACCCCTAGACTATTAACTGCTGCATCTAAAACCCGAAAGATCAAATCTGAACAAGCTGTTCAGGTTACTCCATTGCCACAGCTTGTAGCAGAACCAACTGAAGCCCGCTCCAATTCCTTCGTTGGGACTCATGAATACTTGGCTCCTGAGATTGTCAAAGGGACGGTCATGGGAGTGCTGTTGATTGGTGGACATATGGGATTTTCTTATACGAGCTGCTATATGGTAAAACACCCTTCAAAGGATCAAGTAATGAAGAGACGTTAGCCAATGTGGTATCACAGCCTCTCAAATTTCCAGACACCCCTCTAGTTAGCTTCCATGCCAAGGATCTGATTAGAGGGCTTTTAAATAAACAACCACAGAACCGTCTGGGATTTGTGAGAGGTGCTGCAGAGATAAAGCAACACCCTTTTTTCGAGGGCTTAAACTGGGCTTTAATACGCTGTGCTGTTCCCCCAGAACGACCCAAGTTCCGTGATGTTGGTAAGGGTCTCTTTTCAAGCAAGAAAGATACCAAAAGGTCTTTGGGAGTTCAGGGCAACGAGCTCATCGAGTTTGAGCTATTTTAGCCACACTGCTATCACAGCAGCTGAAAATATCGCGAAAATTTTCCCAGTTATTTTCCACAGTGAGGTAGTTAGGTATCTCATACATGTAACACAAGCATAGCTCCTAATGTAAATGTAAGAAATTAGCTATATAATCTATGGAAAAGGATTTTTCCTTGTTCATGCGTATCAGGATTATCAGCAGATGCAAAAAGCTCCATCATATCGGGTAGCTGGTGTACTCGAACATGTTTCTTTAATCATAAGTTAGTAGGTGAATAAACTAATCATGGTAGGTAATTAAGGAGCTTAATCATACCATTTCATAATGGTGAAAGTATAATTAGGATGAGCATGAGATAAGGATCTAATCATGCATGCCGTTGGGTTGCGTTAAAGCGTTCATAAAAAAGCAGGCCAAAAGTAGACACATAGTCAAATATAGAAAGCATAAATGGTGGTTTTTCTAAGGATGGTCTAGCTTTATGCAAATGATGGTAAAACCTAACAGATAAAGAAAGGACAGTGAATTGAAATGGTGGAAAAGCTTTTCCTCACTCACAAGTTTCCTTTGCCCTTTTTTCCTGCAATTTGTAGTTGAATTATGGTTTAAAATTCAAACGGATTGACACTCACAAGTTATAACAAGCTAGAGGTGTAAATGAACCACAATTTCTAAAGCATGATTTAAGGCAAATGTCATTTTCTCTTGCTCAAGAATGACAAGAAATAGAGAGGGAGTTGGACATAAGGAGAAATTTTTGGTTGGTGACATTAGTTGGCCAAAATATATGTAACTACACCACGTGAAACAAAGGAATTTGGTGAAAGTATTAGCCTATCATTTCTTATTTTTTGAGGCGTGATAAATGGTGTAATTTTGTTTAACACTATATTCATGACAATTAGTCGGTTCACTTAAGTACACAATAACCAACTTATGAGCAAATAAACCAACAAACAAAAAGAATTAATCTAGTCTTTTTAAATAAATTTGTTCTTGTGTTTGCCTTCAAGGAAAGTCATAGAATTGGGTATGCTTGATGTAATAGGAGGACTTCACTGGAAAAATGGCTATTAAGCCATACAAATTCTTTTTCCTAAAACTCTATCATATTGTTTCCAAAACTCTACCAATTAAATTAATTGACATCTATAATAAACCCACATTCTCTATAAAATCAATTTGAAATTAACTGACATCTATAATAAACCCACATTCTCTATAAAATCAATTTGAAATGATGTTGGGTTAAACAGGTTGATACTACAACAAGTATATTCATTAGTAGGTATTATGGATTAATGTGCATCATAATCAATTATCTTCCATTGATTCATCCCAATTCCATCCAAATTTCTCATAATGGACCACTCTAAAACCTTTCTTGAACCCAATATTACTGGATCATGGGAAAAAGCCCAATTCAACCAACAATACATCAGTTGGTCCCACCAATCAATTCATAAGCCACAACAACAAAACTAACAAACAAACAAATATGGATAATCCATATTATAGACCAATCCAAAACCTTCAAAACCCCAAAAACACCATCAAATTATTTTAACACAACACTTTCTTCCAACCCAGAAAAAAAATGCAGGCCTTACATTGTAACACCAGAGTGTTGGCACCAACTGTAAATTCCCAATTTTGTCATTCCACTCATTTCTCTTTTATTCCTCAATACCCTTTTGCTCCAATTTCATGCCCATCTCAATTCTCTCTTCAAAATCTAAACTTTAGTAGTAGTAATTGCTCTTTTAGAATCAGACCAATTATCCAAGCTTCTTCATCTTCATCAATGGCTTCCTCTGAAACTCCTTCATCTACTGAAGCCAAGCCTTTCTCTGTTCTCTTTGTTTGTTTAGGGAATATCTGTAGAAGCCCAGCTGCTGAGGGGGTCTTCAGAGATTTGGTTAAAAAAAGAGGGCTCGACTCTAATTTCACAATTGATTCTGCTGGCACCATTGATTATCATGAGGTGTTGATTGAAATTTGTGTTTATTTTGATTTATATTGGTAATTATAAATGGGTTTTTTCAAACAACATTTGGGTTTCTGTGTTCCTGAGTTTTTTGGTTATTGTTTGTGATTTTGAAGGGTAACCCAGCAGATTCAAGAATGAGATCAACTGCAAAGAGGCGTGGGATTGAGATTACTTCAATATCGAGGCCAATTCGGCCGTCTGATTTTAGGGATTTTGATCTCATTCTTGCAATGGATAAGTCTAATAGAGGTGGGTATTACTGTATAATACTAGTACTATCTAGGTTCCGATTTAGTTGTTACATTATTTGTTTAGATTACACTATCAATGTGATGATTAATTTGGTTCAGAAGAGATATTTTACATTGTTGAAGCTCTTTGTGTGTTAAAGGTGGTTCCAATTAATCTATGTGTGTGCTTTTATTGATGATTGTTTGTAGCTGACATACTGGAGGCACTTGATAAGTGGAAACAAAGAAACAACCTCCCTCCTGATGCTGATAAAAAGGTTATATGCTTGTCACTTTGTCAGTCATAGTTGATAAATTTGAATGTTTAAGCTCATATATTACTATGTGTTTAAATTCTGAAATTTATGATCTCTGTTTTGATGGCAATCTAGGTTAAGCTAATGTGCTCCTATTGCAAGAAACATGACGAAACTGAAGTACCAGACCCTTATTATGGTGGACAACAAGGCTTTGAGAAAGTAATGCTTGATCACTTTACTTCTAGTAGTTTGATAATGCATTATGAGTTCACATTTTGCTGGTTAATGAATGTTTTAATTGCAACAATTATGTGTATAAAATTGAAACTTCTATTTCTTTTAAGGTTGGCATAATAAGACAGCATTAATCTTAATCTATGATATTTGAAATTGCACAGCATGATGAACTTATAGGATCTGTTATACATACAGTTAACTAAATCACTTTCATGCCCTAGCAGTTAGATAATGAGCCAGGGCATGACGATGATGCCCTAACAAGCATATTCTTCTTTCTCAGAACAGCACATCTGCAATTTAACACTTTAGACTCATACTTGGCCTGAGATAGATGTATATACTTGAACTTTACATTGTTTTCTGACTTATTTGCAACCTTTCTCTTTCTTGGCACCTTGTAGCCATTCCGATGTGGCACACTCTTGTTTTCTTTTCAAATAACTAAATTATTGACTCCCATGAGTCATATATATACTCCCTCACTGAGTCACTTCCATAATAATCTACCGCATCTCTAGTTTAATTTGTCCCAACTCCCAACGTATAAGCTACTTTTAGGACTAAGTTGAGCTTCATTCTATCCTATATAGTTAAAGATCCTCTGCAACTCATATCCAAGAGTTCCAAAGGTTCACTGTATTGGTTGTGGAGATCTAAAAGTTTAAATTTTGAAAGATAGTTATGAACTTGTGATATGATAGTTCCTTTCCTTAAAAATGTGTGAATGACTCAATTTAAACGTGACCTGTCTTGTAAAGGCAGAAATGCAGAATGATTATAACTAAACGTAGCCAAAGTCCGGGGCATGTAGTTAGTCTCAAATTCAATATATTATCTGCCACCCTTTGCTAGAGATCCTTAGAAACTGTAGAGCTGTTAGCTGTGTTGTCTCTTTATGTGATTTGTTCTTGCCTTTGGTAAATCAATCACCAGGCAGATATTCATATGATTTCAACCACTGCCTTTCACTTTTAAGGGATGGTAAATTAGGTTGTTGGTGTGGCTAGCCTCAGTTTGATTGATATAGTACATTAATTGAGATCATTAGTTAATGGTGCATCTAAATGCACTGTATAGTCATATTTCGTTGAAATCTGATTTCTCTCTGTTGCTTGCGTGACACTTTCCTTGCTAGTTTGTTTTTATAGGCTTCATTTTTCATTGCAACTCCTTTGTAACGTGAGGTTGCTTGCAATTGGTTAAGAGATAGATAACATTAGACACTTCCCATTGGACCCATTCCACTGATTTTGAGCAATCTTTGTGATTGAGGGGGTTGAATAAAATGCGCGGAGCTTTTTTATGCTATGCTTTCTTCTTAATTGGAAAATATTATGATTATTGAAAAGAGAAATGCAAACATGTCTATCCCATGTTTTCACCTTAATATTGACTAATTCTGGGAGGTAGGAAACCAAATAAATTAAGAAGACAATGATTTATTCCATCTTCATTCATGGCTGTAGCCAACACTCCTGATTATTTATTATTTTTTTTTTTTTAAAGACATTGCTTCTTATTGAAATTTGCAAAAACTTCATTAATCCTTTCACTGATAAACGTTTGTCAATCTTGTACTCATTCTACAGGTTATAGATCTTCTCGAAGATGCTTGTGAGTCCCTGTTGGAATCCATACTGACAGAGAGCCATCAGACTTGAGGATTTTGTGCCCATTTTAAGCTTGTTTATACTGCGAAATTAAATGGACGAGTGACAACAGTAATGACCCTGTCCTGTTGAGTCTCCAATATGTAAGGAGTTGATTGGGGAGGGACAGAGGGTTCCAGTATTTGAGATTTGACTATGTAAATGGGAAATAAACTTGTAAAAGGTTGAATTTAAAGATTGTAAAAATATTGATTTTAGACAACTGATTCAGTTCAATGCTAAGTCTCAATTCTGCCATATTTTAAATCATCCCGTGTAAATGTTGTAGTATATTAGAGGAAGGTATATAGGCTAACCGACTGTTATGAGATCAAGACCTACCTACATAGCTAATGCATGATGTCTTAGTACAGGTGACCATGGGCTGGCTAGGCCATGGCAAAAGTTGCTTGCCTTAAACTGATGTTAAAATGGCCTATAATACAATTAACTAATTACATTTAAATCGTCTTTAGAACCATGTTATGAGATGTCTATTGATTATTTCACCAAAATGTTATGCAGGGAATCCAGAAGCCATACGATGTTCAACTTGATATTTCCTAAATGTACATCAATACATCCTACAGGCTACAACTAGTAATGTATATCGCTGTGCCAGTTGAGATCCCTTTACTAATTTGGATTTCTGCTTTTAGATAGCCTTGTCTCTTGGAATCTGTTGTCTATTTGCTTGGTTATGCTTGAGTGATTGTTCAATTGACTGCTGAAGGACTATATATGCCGGTTGTATTGTCAAGTCAAATCATTTATTTGGGGGCAAAGTTTGAAAACATATCTGCACTTTTATTACAAGACGTGAACATATTTACAACAAAAGCATGAATCATGAAAGTCATTAGCTCCACATCTAGATGTGTATTTCAAAACTTAACTTATATCATACCAATATATAAGAAAATGATGTTGCACAACTGATTTTTTTTTGGTCAATGAAACATGGCTTGCTCTGATTTGCATTTGAACTGGCTGTGGAGGTGGCTACTTCATCCAGTGAAAGGTGCCTTGCAACTCAGACAATGTAACTCCGTTTGTGTCCCTTTCTAGATCGTTTCCTACTCCGTGAGTTAGCACTAATAGAAGAGAAAGCATTAACAAGATCCAAGTCCTCTTCATTAATCAAGATCTTGGCCTTCTGAGGTTGGGCAAGGAGGAGTTTGGCTACCAGATAACCTGCGATAGACCATGTCTGAAACATGCGTGCCTGTTTACCAATGAACCTAGCTCCCTTTGTGTCGTAATATTCAGGCCATCTGTCTCTGGATAAACGCTGTTCAGCAATTTTCACAGCTTTCTCTGCGATCTCTGGTCTGTTCATCTTGATGCATGCCACAGTTAGCTGAAAAAACATTGTAGTGTTCTGTCAGCTGTTTTGCCCAATATTATTACTCTTGTAACACTACTGCCTAATGGAATCATTAAAACATTTTAAAGCACTACCTGAAAGCCTCAAACTGCATGCAAGATAAATAAGTCTTGAAATTTATATGCTCATCTTCTTACTCTAATTCTATTTCCCAGTCAACAAAACATTTTCCCACTCTATTCCGTCTCAATGTTAATATTACCAGTACTATATAGGGTATCCGTGTCCTAAGTTACATTCTACCTAGTTTATCCTCAAGACATTCTTTTTTTCCTAATGTTGAGATGATATTAACTGACCTGCCAGAGCAAAGTAGGCCATGAACCTGCATTGTGATATGACCAAGGACTGCACAAGAAACAACATGAAATTAAGATCAAGAAGCCAAATTGTGGGACAAGTAAAAATATTTCAGCAAGTAGGCACATTACGTGTTCTTTGGATCACCTCCTGTGACAATTCGCCACTCTTGGTCTTCAAGGGCAGGATAACAAATTTTGAAGGGCATATCTGCCACGAGATCAGCCCACTTTGCTTCAACAAAATCTAATATGGCATGTGATTGAGTTGGTGTTGCCAGATTGCTTACTATTGACCAGAAGTTTCCGAGTGAGAAGAATCTGAAATCCATGTGAGCAGGTTGCAGGTTTCCTATCAGATACCCACCTATTTCAGGCATCCACTCTGCTAACCATGGTGGGATTTGTTCAGGGTAGATATTGAACTTGTTTACTGCATCAAACGAATATTCTTCAGTCTTGTAACGGTAAATTTCATTGAGTTTCCTCATATCAATCCAGTAGTACTCCCTGATGTGAAATGATAGAGCAAACAACCGACTGTTAAGTGCTCTTATAATTTCATCTGATCCATCTTCAGTAGTGAGCATCTCACGTGCACAGAGCAATGCCGAATAAAACAATGCCTACAAAAATAGGTAGATTTGAAAAGTATTTAAGCTATAAGAGGCTATTTCGCTTTGAAATGAGGAAGAAAATTTTAGTAAAGTATATCAAAAGACTACTTATCAGCCTGAATTTTCAAGAATATCAACATTGATCGATTAATCCTAATGACTTAAAGTAATATTAAATCCACCTGAATTTCAAGGGGATGACCGTGAATTCCCATACGACGATCTATCATGCAAGAGCCATCAGTCACCAGCAGAGTTGGAAACATGTCAAAACCATCAGCAAGACACAGCTTCAAAATCATTTTCATTCCAGTCTGAACATCAATCCTTTCTTGTACTGAGAGATCTCCAGTGCATTTTCCATACGCTCGCAACATTATAATCCACCAAAGTCCTGAATGGAAGTCATAGCAAGAAACATAGAGGTAAGAACCAGCTCATAAACCAGCCTTTACTTCAAAACAACTATTAGATCTTGAGAGCTTGTACACCAACCAGAGTCAACTGGAGCAACACGGCCAATTGCTGCCTCACCAAAATCAGGATCTAGTACTTCTTCAGTAGCAGAATCATCGCTATCTAGGGCAATAGTTCGTACTTTAAAGCTGGCAGGCATCAACCCTTGCCCTGGACTATGGCAATCCATGGTTTTCTCCCAGCTCTGGGATGACACAAGCCATTAAGATCTCTCGTCAAGCCAAAAGAAGGAATTATCAGAAGTGACTAAACATATTTAATTGTCAAAGATGTGAATATGAGGTGTTGAGGTTCAAGCTCTCCTATCTTCATGGTCACATATACCAAATCAACACATTATGACATGGATTGCAATATCAGGGTATAGAATCTAGCCATACTATCCTCCTCTTAATCTCTCTTGTCCCACCCCTCTTGTTTCTGTTTCTATAAAACAATCTTAAATTCATAAGCCACTTTCTTCATGAGGTTAACACGCACAGTTACAATGAAATGAGTTAATATGCAAAACGCCAAAATCACTCACATATATTATATTACTCCTAGTCTTTGTTCTACCTCAAGTACACATGTACACTTAAGCCAAGAGTATGAAATGCTTCATTTTCAGGCAAAAATATGCTGGTCTGACACTTGAAGCTGAGTTTGGGTAACATAGTTCATATATATTCATATATAAAGAGGAGCAAGGCAATGCCTGTACAATCTCCCGAATACTTTTCATGATATTTTTTCAAGAGATGTAAGAAATTCCACATGAAAGATTAAGATGAACAACTTAAGATCTTGCAACCAAGGTATAATATGGCTGAATTGTAACTGTATCATACATACCTGCAATTGAAGGGTGTGAAGGATGAAGTTCCGAACAATTTCATACTCGCCCTTCAAAAGAAATGCCATTGCAGAAGGCACAAAGTCACGGATGAAGACCTGGTCATAGTTCAGAATACTTGTGGAGGTTGGATCATTAGCTGCAATCGTTCCCACAGGACTACCGCAATAGTAAACAATGGATTCTCTAAGTAGCTCCCACGCCTCATCCTCTATTGAATCCGCATTAACCCTCAATGCTTTCTCACTTTTTGCTGCTGCAGCAGCTAACTTTTCACTGGATATGACTTCATTAACATGTAGATTAGCATTAACATCATTTGAATTTGGTTTAAACTCGTCATCCCCACTAGAATACAAGGGTCCATTTAAACCATCTGAACTCAAACAACCAAGCCTCTTAGCTCTACTACTTCTCCAAGGAGGAACATAATTTATCCTCCGGTAACAACTATCGAATTTCAGGAGATTTCTCTTCCCCCTTGAACCCTTTAAATTTTTAGTGCATGTCAAAAAACCTGAGTAACTCAAGTTGGATTTAAGAACAGAATCAGATTGAAGGATTGGATGCCAAAGAGCAGGCCCAGAAAAATAATGCAGAATTCCTTCTGCAATAGCCATTCCTGATCTTTTTTCACTCAATTTGTACTTCTAATAATACTTTTAATAATTTGGGACCTACCAAAAAAATCCCACATCATAAGCTCAACTAGGAAACAATTCAAAACATAAATTACCTAAACAAAATAGATTAAACAAGAAAACATTTATCATCACCCAAGTTATAAAAAAAAATTAAAAATAAAAAGATTACTAGTCTTGGGTCGTATACAAGAACTAGGATCAAATTCCGTCTATATTAAGAGATTAAATACTAACCCAGATGCAAAATAATCTGCAAGTTCATCAATTAAGATAAAGTATGTAATTATATTGCCGCACCCCATCAAACCACAAAGCAATCAAATTCATATAATCACGCGGAAAAGGGGAAAGTTGTAATCTTTATATACATAAAATACAAATCTTCCACTATATTTTCTATAAACAGACAATAAATTCATGGGAAATTTTGATATTAAAAAAATGAATAAAACATTAAAATTACCTGAATCATAGCTGATAAAAAGAGGGATTTTGATTAATTATCTTAGTCGATGATGTATGATGAATTTCTTCACCATTTAATGAAGATAGAAATGAATAAATGTGTAAAAAAGGAGTATTTTAAGATATTGGAAGTTGTAAATATGGCGGTTGCCTCTGGTTCGTTACTTTGTTTGCACAATTTGTAAGAAACAGAGGAAGAAGAGAGAAGAGGCTACTAGAATATTGCCACGACGTCGTTTAGTCGTTGAGTTAACGAGGTCGTTTATGGGAGTGCAGACCCTACCCAAATAAATTTCACTTTCATACTCTTAGCATCATTTTCATTTTACAACATTCTTATGTTTATCATATAACTATGTTATGTTAATATGTTATTAATGTCGTTGCACCAAAAAATATCTATTAATGTTGTAAGTAAATAAAAAAAAAAATGGTGAAAGAGAAATTAGAGAATGAAATGTTATTAATGTCATTAATTATTAATAAATTAATACATATTGGAATTTCTTTTTTGAGAGAGTACATAATAGGGTACTGCAATTTAGATTGTATTACATGATTATGTTGTTTAGCTAATCAATATGCGGTGCGATTAACTTCTCTATAATAGCAACCTCTTATTCTCTTCTACAATTAAGAGTTTTGCATTTACGTATGATGTGTGTGTACGATTGTACGTAGAGTTAGGTCGAGTTTCTTTCCTAAAAATGCACACAACAACTTCCAAATCAACAGAAAGTTGGATATTTCTATATCCTTCATTATTACCTAAGCGTTACACCCTCATTCGTATAACTCACATTATGGTTACTTTTTTTTTTTTTACAAAGTATTGTTACTAGTAATTAAGTAGTCATATATGACGCAATTTTACTTGAAAAACTTTTATAACCATATTCATACTCTCCACATTACTTGATTATAAAAAAAGATATAATTGTATAATTAATTGTAAGACATTATGTTATTTCAAGACATCTTGATTAAGGAATAGGAACACTGTGAATTGTTGTCTTTTCTTGATCACTACTGATATCCATTGAATCCACTTAATTTTATTTTCATTATTATACAAGTAAAGCAAATATAGTGTAAAAAAATGTTGCAATTATGTTCATAGTTTGGGAATACATTGTTTAAGTACTCCATATTGCTGATATATTCTAGTTTTGCTGATTGATTACTTTGTTTTGCATAGAATTGCAACCAAGATATGACCATGATGATAAAATGTACGAAGTATTTGTTCATAGATGCTTGAAAGAGTTGAAACAGAGTAAACAACGCGTCTAATGTAAACATATATACGTGCCAATTAACAAAAGAAAAGCTCCACAATTTCAACACTCCAAAAATTGATTTTGGCACCCTAATTCTGATTGTCAACTAACTAGGACCTGCACTGGAAACTAAACGTTCAAAAAAAGTTAAATCTTGGGACGACGCCGACTGCAAAGAGGTAGTAGCTTCATGAAACTTTACAATTGAGCTGACCAAAAACAAAAGATTGAACGAAAACAGAGTCATCCAGTTGGGGCATGCTACAGCTTCTCTTCAACTATTAACTAGCAGTATCCATGCAAGCAAGAATATCCTTCTTACTCTCTGCAACACAATGTCGCCTCATATCATAATTCAGTTTGTCAAAGTCCTCCACAATCCCGAGATAGCCATATAGTGAATCTTCAGCCTTGTCTTCTGGCTTTTGAGAATCTCCCTCATTGCTCCCAATTCCAGCATCTATCTCTTGAAGCTCAGCCCTTCCATGTTTTTTCCGAGAAAAAACGTTATGAAGTCTTTCAGCTTCTTGCAAACCAGAAAGAGTACCGTTGAACTTTGCCAATATGATATTTGGATTTCCAGGTTTTCCATGGCATACTGTCGTCTTTTCTTCACTCAAACCCATATCTGAAGCACATGCCGGAAACACACAACCAAAGACACGAGAAGGATCAAGCAACACCATGAAGTAGATTATAAAATATTGCACGAAGATGTATAAAAATTATAATTAAAAATAAATATGCATAATAGAACAAACCAACTTCATCATGTCATATTGTTGTCAGGCAACTAACAAAAGGGTAACCAGTCAAGTTGTACTCGAGATAGTGACAAATTAAATCACAGGTTCAGCGATAAAACTTGGATTCGTACCAAATGAAGAGCCTCACCCAAGCAAAATAATGGCCAGTTTAATTGGAGCTAATATTGGAAAGAAAGATAACAAAAAAGAGGATGGAAGCTAGGAGGAAAAAAGAAATAAAGGGAGGAGGGGTGTTGAAAGATTAAATGCTTACCTCTCAAGATATTCTCAACCTGCTCAATTGAAATCTTCACTTGCTCATTGTTATAGAAGTCTCTAGCAGAACCATTGTGAATGATTACAACAGGAGGCCACATAATAATATCCTCCTTTAAAGCCCAAGCTTCTGCATCAGGTAAAGACTGACAAACCCACCGGCCATTAGAAGCAACTGTTGGATCCCATCCCATTAAGATACATAGAGCTCTATGAAACCCTAGATGTGCTGCTCTAAACCCAATCTTAACAGATGTGAATGCATGTGATGCAACATCTTTTGTTTGAATAAACTCTTTAGAGCTGTTGGAAAAAGGCACATCACAACAGTAAGTTAACTTGCTAAAGAACAGTTAGTAGCATCCAGGTGATCTAAGTCCAGCTTTTGTTCACATATTTAGCATCAGCACCTTACAAAATTATTCTTGATCATACTACAAGGCTTGCAACAACTACTAAACCCAAAATTGACAGCATAAATAAAATAAAACAAAACAAAAAGATAAATTTACACCACTACGGACAAAGAAACAAGGGAGATGTAACAAGCTTGTTTTCAAAAAAAAGAAAAAAAAAGAAAAGATGTAACAAGCTCAAACAAAGACAAGAGAAGGAAGCTAATTTAAGAATAACACATATAATGCTCAAAAGGGGAGTGTCAAATGGCCAAAAGAATGATTCAAAATAAGGATTCTAAGCAGGTTTAATATTTTAGAAAACTTAGTGGACATAAGAATATAAGATATATGTTATTCCAGTGTCAAATCTTGGGTAAATACTTTAAGATCAGCAATGTTGGCACGTTGTCCAGACCTCCTAAGAATAGATAAGTAAGAAAAAAGAGAAATCCTCGGTCTCAGGGCTCAGTTCACAGCTTAACATAGTTTTTTTTTTTTTTTTCATCTAGCTCTCAGTATCAATCATCAAGAGCTACCCTTATTCTTATAATGATAAAGCATCACAATAGCAGGCATCTTAGGACCTAAGATGTTTATTTACCACTCATTAAATCATACTGAATATTTAATAGCCAAAAACAACTGTATTAATCAAAATATTCACATAGTTGCAAGGTTGAGGAATATACTGATTAGCAATAGGGCATCTAATTAAAGAGAATCAAATCAATGTCAAGACAGACCTGGAACATATGACGCACTTCAATGTACCAGCTTTTCCTTGCTCCTTGAACTTTTTCTGTCGACCTAGGTTTGTATTCAAGTAAAGCATGCATTTTAAACACCAATGGTCCACTTGACGCTTAAGTTCTTCAGTGTTTTCTGGAGGATCTTTCTCCATGGGTTTCACCTTGAGTATTGAATGGTCTGGATCAGCTTCTTGTGGAGGACCTGCCTCTTTTGTACTCCCAGAGTTTTTAGCAGCTAGCTTCTGCTGAGACTCTATGTCAAGTCCAGAATGTGAAACTGGAGTATCAGATGAAGAAACATCCATAAAAGATGGTCGCTTGAGCCTCTTTCTAGTGCTGTTGCACTTTTCTTTGCCATGAGGTTGTGAATCAATGTGGTTAACATTCAGAGAAGGCTTGACAGTGCTTCTATCATTGCCCTTCAAAAATTTCAAGGCCTTAGGTCCATAACAACGAGGTATGAAATGAGGGTACTTAAGCCGGTTTTTTATATCATTGCTGTCAGTTTCACCAGGTTTGCTTAAACGGCTTTGCAATCTCTTGGACAAACCACCAAATAGCTGTTTAGATTCAGTTTTAGGCTTTCTTGCAGTTTCATTTGAATGAAAATACTGACTTAAACTCCTATTTGAGTGACCTAACTCGTTATCAAGATCAGCACTTAAAAGCCTATTATCATAGCTCAAAGCACCTCTACCACCCAAGGTAGAAGTTCTGTGCTTAGACCCACTCATCTTTCCAACCAACCCACGCTTTCTTTTAGAAATTTTCTTGGGATGGTCATGCAAATCAATCTCTCTTGACCTCAATACCTGCTCTGGATCTTCATCAACAGTTAGAGTTCCTTCCTCTAAAGTTGAATAGTTCCCGGTTTGGTCTTCATATGATGCACCATATGCATCAATTTCATAAGGATACTCTTCTTCATGAGGTGTTGTTTCATAATTAGTCTGTGTTTGATGTTCACGATAGCAACTTGTTGGTTTCAATTCAACCCCACCATATTGTATCTCATGGGGAGTCGTTCTAAAGCCATTGCCATCCGTGATAGGCGCCTCTCGCAGTGTGTGATCAGAACTATGCCGTCTATCATCTTTATGTCTGGGCAAGGCAGGATTTAAAGTGTCATTTTCAAATGTTTCTCCATAGTTATTGTAACCTTGGACATTCTCATATTTGTCATAAGCATCTTCTGATAAAGCTCTTCCATAATTCTTTCCAGACCTTTGACTCTCTGAATGCATGCACTCAGCATGCCTGCCTGTATTTGAATTAGGCCCTGCTCTTAGATAAACACCATCATTGTTTGAAATAGATAAAGCATTTGTACCAGCTTTAGAGTATAATATGCCATGGGAATCATAGCAACTTGAAGATGGATTATTCCCACTAGTTCCAATCCCATCCGCAGGATGATGGAAAACTACTTGGCGTGGAACGTCCAAATTTGGAAAGGTAATTCCTTGCGATGGGGTATGTTGACCACTAGACTGTGAACGTGGAGTCAAACTACGAGAGCTATCCTCACCCTGAAACCTATGATAATTTCCATCCTCGTAAGGATTTGCTGATGAAAATTCCCTATCCATATGCTGAGAATAGTTCCTTGCCAGATACCTCCCACCATCTTCAGCCGGACGACAAGTCATCACACTCCTTGTGCGTCTATGATATTCAGCATCTTCAACTGAAAGCCCAGTCTGTTTCCTAGAGCTTCTACTGTACTCGACATCTTCAACTGGATGACCAATCATATTCGTGGTGTTTCCATTATAATCAGCCTTTTCAATCCGAAGACCAGTCAAATTCCTAGTGTGTCCATTATAATCAGCATCTTCAACCCGAAAACCAGTCACATTCCTATTCTGTGTATGATACTCAGCACCTTCATTTGGAAGTTCAGTCATAACATTCCTAATACGTCCATGATAGTCCGGATCATCAACCAAAACACATGTCACATTCCTAGTACGTCCACGATATTCAGCATTACGAGCATTATATTCATTAGTTGGTAAATTCCTAAACACCTCGCCTTCAACAAGTATCGTTTCCCTACCATTATTTTCATTCCCACTGATTCTCTCATCAACAACCATAGAATTCCCTGGTTCTCTCATCAAATTCTTCCACTGAAACTTCGATGCCGTATCACCATCCCTAATTGGAATATCCTGATCATTAAACCGCGAAAATGTCTGCAATTGTCTATCACCATTTCGGCTCATTCTAACCAAGCCAACCCCTCTCTCTTCAGCAACAACATCCCTAATTGAAATATCATGATCATTAAACCGCGAAAATGTCTGCAATTGTTCATCACCATTTCGGCTCATCCTAACCAAGCCAACCCCTCTCTCTTCAGCAGCACCATCCCTAATTGCAATATCCTGATCATAAAACCGCGAAAATGTCCCCAATTGTCCATCATCATAACGGCTCATCATAACCAAGCCAACCCTTCTCTCTTCAGCAGCACCATCCCTAATTGGAATATCCTGATCATTAAACCGCGAAAATGTACGCAATTGTTCATCACCATTTCGGTTCATTCTAACCAAACCAACCCCTCTATCTTCAGCAGACAAATGTCGACTACTACCGCGTTCTCTTTCCCCAATTCTCTCACCATGATAATCCATTTCTCTTCTACCATCATCATCTTGTCTATCTACAATTCTTCTTCCCTCCCTCGTCATATTACCACAAAAACTTAAACCCAGAAATTCCAACTATTATAAACCTAATTTCCTCAAGTAACAGCGATTAACATAAACAACATGCATCTACGCTAAATCATAGCAATCCTTCGCAAAAACAAAGTGAAAACTCGGAATATATTCAGAAATTTAAAACGAAACCATTGCGAAAAATAAAATCAACATTTAAAAACAAAAACAGCAATTGCGAAATTAAAGAAAAAGAGAAGAAATTACTTTAATTTTTGCGAAGAACACTTCTGATAAAGCAAAGAGCAAACCCTAAGACAAAATTCTTCTGGGCGGGAAAACAAGAAATGTCGAAAATTTACCTAGAAAACGACGGGAAATCAGGGAACGAAGTTGTTGATAGAGGTGAAAGAATCAATCCAATGAAACAGTAATAAAATTTGGGGGATTTTGCAGAAGATAAAATTCATGCGAGGTTAAGTTAATTGGGGTTTTGGGGAAGTTTCTAGAATTTCTGTAGAACAGAGGAGAGAGAATATAGGAAGATGAGTGTTCGCATTTTTATAATTTTCGCTGGGATTTTTCAACTTTTTTTTTTATTTATTGGACGGAGGTTTTGGTATCAAGTATCAACGATTAGGGCGTATTTAGATTTTTTTTTTTTTTTTTTTTTTTTGACAAAAGGGCATATTTAGATTGATTGAACTGAACTTATTAAAACTAAACTAAGGCCCCTTTTGGTTTCATTTTCAATCGAAAATTAGTTTTCAGGGAAAACATATTTTCAAGGAAAAACACAATTGCAAATTAGTTTTCCTTTGTTTGGTTGCATACAAGAAAAGTCCAAGAAAAATAAAAAATAAGAGTGGAAATGTAAGGATGAGTGAGAGGGAAGTAAAAAAAAAGAGGTAAGGAGGAGAGAGGAAAATGTGGCTTCCCTTGTTTTTGGAAGGAAAATGTTTTCCATCATGAAGGTTGGAATTTTCCACCCTTGAAAAATTGTTTTCCACTCCTTAACAAACCAAACAAAGGAAAATGGGAAAAAATGGAAAATTCATTTTCCATGAAAACCTTTTACATCAAACCAAACAGGGCCTAAACTGAAAATAATATGGAGAGAATAGACCCCTTTTTTTTCGGGCTCTTTGTGTTATTCTTGAGATATTTGTGAATGTTTTGGAACAAGTTTGGGCTATACTAGTATCAGACCTGATCAATGGGCGGGCCGGGTCGAGGCATAAAATCAGTTCATTTCTCGGGTCAAGCCTAGTTTCGAGCCAAAATTTTCATGCCCAAACCCGCCCAAAATGGACGGGCCGTGCGGGCTTTTCGGGCCGAGCCAAAAAAATGAACTAAAATAGCTTTTAAATGCAATCCCAAGCCCGCCCAAAAAGATAAAAAATTCGGGTCGGAATATGCTGCCCAAAACCCGCCCAAAATCGGGCCGGGTCGCCGGGTCAGCGGGTCGGGCTTGTTTTGATCAGCTCTAACTAGTACTAGACTTAAAACCGTAAATAATTAGCCTAAAACTTGCACCATATGTCAATATTCATGCTCTGATAAGTTCAGTTTAATTTCTAATTTCCAATTTAGTTCTAACTAGTACTAGACTTATTTTAGAACATGCCCTAATAAGAGAAGGAAATTAGAAATTAAACTGAACTTATTAGAGCTGAACTAAACTGAAAATAATCGTAAATAATTAAAACCGTAAATAATTAGCCTAAAACTTATTAGGGAATGTTCTAATACGTTTATTTTCAGTTTAGTTCAGCTCTAATAAGTTCAGTTTAATTTCTAATTTCCTTCTCTTATAAAATATTCAATCCCAGTTCAGTCCAGCTCTAATAAGTTCAGTTTAGTTCAGTTCAGTTAAGCCCAGTTCAGTCAATCAGAAAAGGCCCTAACTCATATGTAAAAGACATCTATGGTAGCCTTATAGGCGTGTTACACTGGCAACATTTAATATATTCAATTTTCTATTTGATACGGAGTGGTTTGAAAAAGGTAATAAATCCTCAACATCCAAGTAGTAATGATTCATAATGGCATCTGTAATTTTACTTGAAATGTATTAATATTGTTTAATTGTCAAAAATAAGGCTTGAAACATAAGATGCAAAATTTTATAGGGTTGTCAAAAAAAAATTATAGGGGTTGCAAATTGGGTAGGATATGACAATATTGTGAGAAATTATATTTATAATTTCTCACAATATTGTCATATCCTACCCAATCAAGAAATTTTGTAATTTCTCACAATATATTGGAAAATTTAGAACCAGTATAAGATGGTTGCACCCAACACTTATGTTGGTCGAAGAAAATAAGAACAATGAGATTTGTTTTAGACCTAATAAGTAAGAATCACTTCATATTTGTTAAAACAACTAAGGGCCTGTTCACATTTACTTAATTTCAGTTTAGTTTAGTTTAGTTCAGTTCAGTTCAATTTAGCTCCTAATTTCCTTCTCTCATAAAATATTCATTTCAGCTCAATTTAGTTCAGTTTAGTTCAGTTCAGCTCCATTCAGTTCAGTTCAGCTCAGTTCAGTAAATGTGAACATACCCTTATTCTTTATCATTTTGATGGAAGTAAGGTTTAGTTTCATACTTGGTATACTTGTTGCAAACTTAATTCATTGTACCAAATGAGAATCAAAGAACAATAAATATTCTTTGGCTGAGGGAGATAAGATGTAGTAACTTGTAAGGAAACCATTGGCATACCAAGCTAATATCACTCGACCTTATTTAATCTCTTTTCCCTTATTTTTCAATGTCATAATATCAACTTTATGAACATGCACAAGCTTGCTACATTTACAATGCTATGCTTGAATGAATTTTCTGTGAAAGTTGCTACTTTCTCCAATTCATAAGGCACCCTCCCATACTGTGAATAATGATTATTAATTTTAAGTTAATGATAGTTGTTAAATACTTTAAACTAGATACAAAGTATATGATTCGATGCCATACAATCGGATGTCTGTAGTTTGATAGCTAGAGGCCTAGAGTTGTAGTCTTGCAGGTGTAGTTCTAGCCTATTCATGTTAAGTTTATTTACGTTCTCAACTTTTACTGCCTGAGATATTTAAATAGTTTGATTATATAAATTTTGAGGGTTTTTTTTTTTTGCCACAAATATTAAGCTTGTTTTATACGAAGTAAAATCTAATCGTAAAAAATAAAGTGAAGTGAATAGTTTTATTTATTTATTTATATTCCAAGTTTTGAGATGACCGGTATCAACCTAAAATGCTTACAACGTACTTGCTTCGAAACGTGAAGCACAAATCGCATGGATATATAGATCTTAGTGTGCTAAGAAATAAGCCTGAGGCAAATGCAAAGGCAGCAATAGCAACCACAACCAGCAATTGGTAACCAAAACAAAAATTGAGAAAAGTTCCAAAAAGGCAGAGACAGTTACTCTATGATTCTAACTACTCTGTCTCTTGCAATTCAATGGCCTACCACTACTATTTTTCAAAATAAAAGTCATGGCCAAAAAGCACAACAAAAGCAAAGATAACATTAAAAAAGTTGTTACTCAACAAATTTGTGCAAAAAGAACATGATTTAGAGCCTTAATTCAAAGTTAAATACAGCTACAATCAGAAACACCTGTCAATTGAATCTTTGTCATTTAAATTCAGAATTTTAAGATTTTGGATTCCTTAATAATTACTGATAATTTGCGGTCATCTTTGGGACAAAACAAATTATTGCCTCATCTTTTTTTATGATCTCTTTTAAATCCTCTAACCAATCAATGTCAAAACTTTTTTGAAAAACAGTTTAAGCTATGATAGAGAGCTAAGTAATTGTATACAAAAGGTGCTACATTTAATGATTACTTTGCATTATAAATCAGCGGATTTGAACATAGTATTACATTGAAAAAATTTGAATTACTAGCAGCATACAGATCCATTTGTAGGGGCTCTTTCTTTTGTTTAGGCCTAAAAATATGGAGAGTTAGTTAGAAGAATGATGGATTATTTGGATATGCTTAATGATATTACTAATCTTTCATGACTTGGAAATATTTATATACTCCTTTTATTTAAATCATTTGTTTTTCATATTATTAGTTCAAATTACACTATCAACGTGACTATTAATTCTGGACAAATAAGAAGCTACATAAAGTAAGAAAGCCAAGCTTGATAGAATCTCAGCCAAGTTCATTGCGGAACTAAAGTTATATGATGAAATAACTCTCCAAAAGGTGCAAGGAATTTCGTTCCCTTGAGTCAATGTGAAGGAAAGTTTCACCGGTCATGACAAAGTAAGAACCTTCGAGTCTACCATAGTGGTTAGTCACATATTGTTAGGATAATCAAGCCTCGAGTTAAAATCTAGACACAAAGGAGAAATATATAGCTTAAGTATGCCATCATATGTAGTCACAAAAGTAAGTAACATATAAAATCAATAGACAAAGTAAAGATTGTTCATATGAAAAATAGATACAAGATTCACAACTCATGAAGCTAAGGTAGTTTCACATGTCAATATGTGACAGGCACAAGAAGCTGGATAGCAATCATACCTGTAAAAGGCAAGATAACTTCTCTCCTACCATGTCTTGGTCCTTAAGTTGAGGCTTTAAATAATTTTCCATTTTATGCCCTTTACCTTTTTTTTTTTTTTTTTTGTTTGTTTGTTTAAATGTTTATAGTAATAGGATTGTATGTAGGTGACCCTTTACTGTCCAGGCCAATCCTTGAGCAATCTTCTACTTCAAGCACCCCTCTTTCAAGATAGCAGAAAGATTTACTGTCACTCTTTCATATATATGCTTTAATTTCTCTCATATATATATTATTGTTCTATTCAATTTATAAGAAAAGGGCATGTCAGAAATAAATATGGTTGGACAAACTAAGGCCTTATGATGATAATGGGAACAAAAGGATAAGTTTTCATATAAGAGACTAAGAGTAGATTGTACTGTGTAGATAAGTTACAATGAGTCGTGTTTAGAGCGGACTAAGTGTGAATGTTTGATGGACTAGCTGTCGTATTGATGGTCAGGAATCAGGATAGACTTAATATCGAACCTTATTTGTGTTTTGATACACTTCATTAAATTGAGCACATGTGGCATTGGAGAATATAAACTCCGTAAAGTACATAATAAGTAATGGAGTGTAAATACGAAAAATCATAAAAATAAAATTTATGTAGTAAAAGTGTGGATAAAATGTACATTGGAACAAATAATGTTGTTAGATGAATTTGCCAATTCACCAACTTAAGAAAATAGCAATTCTACCAAAGGAGGTCCATGACCAATGTTTAAATGCATATATAGATAATAAGTGAGGTGTATTAAAACTTTACTACAACGTACTCATTTACTTAGATCAATTTTAGAGATGATCTCTCTTTTTTGAAAGAAGAATAAAAAGGAAGTTTATTGGGACCTTCAGGCTACAAACTGTCCCTTGTAAAAAGGTCAGGAATTTCTCACTTTCACTACTTTTATTTTTGTATTGTATTGTAAATTAAAGAGTAACAACATAGGCAGTTTAGTCATTTCATGTTATACAATTTTTAAAAAAATACTTGTATATACTAAAGTTTAATTAAATTTGATAAGTTGGTTCATTGCCTTAAAAGCAAAACCTGATGAGAATCCAATAAGCAAACTGTGCAACAGGAAGTAAAGAAAGAAGATAAGCTAAGTGCGGTTATTAAACAAAAAAAAAAAAGAGGTGCTATATATTTAGAAGATCAGGTGATTTGTTATATATTGGAAATAATGACAACACCAAAACAGATTTGGGAGCAACAACAACAACAACAGCAACAACAGGGTATGAAAACTAAGAATTCGGGTACTATGAGTTTCATGGGAAGTCCAAATATGGAAGACAAGGATGAAGAGATGTCGAAGTCGGTGTTATCGGCTTTTCGAGCCAAGGAAGAAGAGATCGAGAAGAAGAAGATGGAGGTTAAGGAACGTGTTCAGGCTCATTTAGGTCGTGTTGAAGAGGAAACTAAGCGTCTAGCTGAGATTCGCGAGGTACCAGTATATTTTTTTTTTTAATTTATTGGTCGGGTTGTTTTGGGTTAGGTCATTTTACTTTTAGTTGGTAGTGTCGGGTTTGTGTCAATGAATCTAATTTTTCGAGTTATAATTCAATGTTTATATTTAGCAATCCTACCTTCTAACTTTAGGAATACTAGAACAAGAACAAAATTAAGAAGATTCAAGTGGCATAAATTTATTTCATACTTGGTGTTAATGTAAATTTGAATTTGAAATCATATTCCTTAGCAATAGTACCATGAATAAATTGTAAAGGTGTACTTAAAATTGTAGGAACTTGAAGCATTAGAAGATCCAAAGAGGAAGGAAGTTGCATACGTTCGAAAGAGGATTGATACTATCAACAAAGAGCTAAGGCCACTTGGATTTACATGCCAGAAGAAGGTAATCTTCTCACATTTTTCTGTTTTTTTTTTTTTTTTATTTTGTTTTAGAATGAATTGAATTAAAATAGTTTGTTGAACGGTCCTTGCTTATTTTGTATTTACGTACTCGTAGTATTAAATATACATTCGGCTTATGGGTGGTCAATAGGAAACAACCCCAGCCTAAATTAATTATGTCCAACAACCTCTTTTGTCATCTCATTATAGGCGAGAGTATCTTAAGTGATAGGTTTTGACTATATTATTGTTTCGAGGAAAGTTTTATAGTACCAGTAATAGTCCATCCTCTTTTTGATATTCTCATTTGAATTTAATAGGAACGAGAATACAAAGAAGCACTTGAATCCTTCAATGAGAAAAGCAAGGAAAAATCTCAACTTGTTGCCAAACTAATGGAGGTAACAAATGTAATCACAACTTTCATCTATTATTGGTTTCAATATTTACTTAATTAAATTAATCACAATTTTAGTTATTTAATTATAAATAATTATTGTTGTATAATTTGCAGCTGGTGAGTGAAAGTGAGAATCTGAGGTTCAAGAAGCTGGAGGAGCTCAGCAAGCATATTGAATCTCTTCATTGATTTAATTTTATGATTCTAATTCAGTATCATTAACTGGCTGATTATTAGCACTTTTTTTTTTTTGGCGTGGTTTACTAGAATTGATTTGTTTGATTTTGTGTATTTTTTTTTATATTTTTGGGGTTACGGAATTCATATTGTTAGCTGGACATTTTAGAGAACTTGCTCCATTTGGAAATTGTTGTGTTGAAATGTGAATAATATGTGTATTATACTTCTATAATACTTATAAAAGTTTTCAGATTTGTATACAATTTTTGTGTGTTATGGAATATCTTGTGTTGTGTATGTTGCTAGTTGATTAAGATCAATATGCTAAATGGAAATAAAATTCACTTACCTCAATATTTTGTCGTGTTTTGTGTTTTGCTTTGTGTAAGAAATTGCAAGGATGTCTAAGTTACCGTTGCTAAGAATGATGAATATCATAGAGTAAATAGATTATTTATATTCAAAAAAAAAAAATTAAGACAAATTATTTGCTTAATTGCCCCTCACCAATATGCCAAAGTATGTACTCATATTTCATATTTTCAATATGTATTATGTCAATAAATAACATGTCATTCCTCAAATGAGGGCTAATGGGCTATGTATGTATGAGGTGAAAAATTGAAATTGCTGAAATAAGACCAAGTGCAATTTCAAAACTTTACTTATAGGTCCAATCATTCTAAGCATATACTTCTTATTATGTTAATTGAGAATAAAAATTTAAATCACTAAATTGAATTGATCAAATTACATTTCCCTTCTAATATTTTAATTATTCAATCAATTTTGGATGAAACACCAAACGAATGAACCACTAATGATACCCATGATTCCATGAAAAACAAATTCTTGTACTTTGTAATTATATAACTAATATATAAAGCTAAACTTTTAGCCAGGTCACGACGTTACAACACTTGGCGTTAGAGAACGCCAAGTGTCGCACCACGTTGGAGCAATTTAAATAAACTTCATAAGATAAAAAAAATATATAGAATTTTAGGATAAAATTTAAAGTTTATAATTTTATTTTCGATAAAAGACCAATATTTTAGAGATACAAATTGAATTATAATTTTATTCAAAAAAATTATTAGATTATAATTCTTAAAAATTATCATATAAATTAAATTTTTTTATGACATAATATTCAAACTTTGCTCAAAGTTTTAGGTTCGGGTCAACCCAACGGGCTTTAAACATTTATCTTATTTAATTTATTATTTGTTTATTTTTTAATGTATTAAATCGAACATTTCCACCAATATTAGTATTAGTCATTACATGTCTACTAGATAGCAAATCGTCACAAAAGCACATCAATAAACTAATTTTGTATCAATGGTATATTTTAAAATTTGACATATAGATTAAAAATTTTATCTTTAAATTCAAAAAACAACCCGGGTATTGCACGGGCAAAAAACTAGTTTCAATATATAAACCACAAAATTAGTTATAGCTAAAGTAATATGTTTTCATAAAGGTATCCAACTATCAATTTATAACGGCATAAAAAAGTACTCCTTACCATTAAAGAAAATAATATTCAATTTTATAAGTTCGTAGATTGTTTGTGACCAATTTCATGACAGATTATTGATCACATAATGACATAAATTCACTCTATTCTTATACCGTAAATTTTAACAATTACAATATTTCATACAAATTTATCTTGATGATAAACCAAATTTGTTTATCTAATGATATTTTCGTAAATAAATCAATAAAAAATATCAGTTAGACATTTTTGAAAATCTATAAATATAACTAAATTAACAACCGCTGACATCATCCCCTATTTTAAATTGTACAAATGTCAAGTTGTGGTAAAATAAATTCCCTCCTAAATCAATTGTTGACATCATATTCTTATTTTTATTTTTACTTATTTTTTTGAAATCTTCTTAAATTTTGTCTTAAATTATTAAATAATATATTTGGAGTATATTTTTTTAAGACAATTATTATATTATGTTATTTTCTATTTATTTTTTTTTACATTATTATGAATTTTTAAAAAACTATATGTCTTCCAAATATAATTCACAAACTTTTTAAAAAATCGGGTGTACAATAATTATTGTACATCCATTATAAAAATAACCTAAAGTAATTAAAAGTTACCCCAATATGTGTTAAAGTAACCTAATTCAAATAAAAATTATTTACGCTTTATTAGTAAAGAATCGCATTTTAAATGACTAAAAATCAATTATTAGTGATTGAATGTAATTAAATTACCTTTATAAAACTTTTCTTGTTGTTGATTATATAAAAAATTTATTATGTTTAAAGTTACCCAAAAAAAGACAAAAAGTTATCCTAAAATTAGCTAAAAGTTACCCTTATACTGCTCGATGTACACTAATATTAGTGTAAACCGGATGTATACAAAAGTTTTTGAATAAAATTTTTACTATCTTCAAAATTATTTAGATCTAAATACCATTGCAATTAATGATTATGTTTCTATATAATTTTTTTTTTCTCATATGAGGTACATGTATAAAATATATTTATTTCAAAAAAAAATTTATGTCGTCCATCGCACGAGACTAATTTAGTTTATAACTATAGATCACCGTGCATGGCACATGATCAAACCTAGTAAATTAATATTTGTGGGACCCGCATATTAATAAAAGTTGTTTACTTATTTACAAAAATATCATACTGACTAGAATAAATGGTTGATAAACTTACGAAAATATCATTAGATAAACAAATTATATCGTTGATATACTTTCGAAAATATCATTGGATAAACAAATCATCAACAAGAATGGGGATCCCTTAAAATCTCGTCTACAGCCGAGCCCGACCCCCTTTTAAAAAAAAACACAACTTGGCATGACCGCATGAAGGATCACTAATTCACTAGTTAAGCATTCTCTGAAATCCAAATCAAACAATTTGGCGGATGCCGAAAAAATGGAGCTCCAAAACCCTAACAATGGCGAAGGAGAAACTAAACCCAAAATAGTGGTTATTATGGGTCCAACCGGGTCCGGAAAATCAAAATTAGCCATTGATTTAGCAACCCATTTCCCAATTGAGATCATCAACGCTGATTCCATGCAAGTCTACCATAGCTTGGATGTTCTCACCAACAAAGTCACTCTCTCTGAACAGAAAGGTAACTTCTTTCTCTTTCTCTCTCTAATTTCTCTCTCTTGATTTTCTGAATTTGGGGTTTTGTGTTGCAGAAGTGCCACACCATCTTCTGGGAACAATAAGCCCTAATGTGGAATTCACTGCAAAAGATTTCCGAGATGCTGCTATTCCTGTAAGATTTTGCACCTTTTTTTTTGGGTTAATTTTTGTACTGTAGTTGCTAATTTGGGTCTGATTTGAATTCTAGGTTTATGAACTCTTTAATTGATTAATAGTGATTATGTATGCATTATTATGCGTTAAGCTCCTAATTTAGAAGGGGTGATTTCTTGACAATAATGAATAGTCACTTTGATAGTGTATTTTGAACTACCCCAGCTTGAGGGAGTGGTTTGTTTTCCCATTTTTGCCGGGCATTGTTGTTGAATTCATGGAAAGAACAATTAGAAGACTAGTAGTTGATATATATGCCAACACTTACCCTCTTATAGATGAATATAGGTCCATTTTGCTTCTCTGTTGTAAATAAGTAGACCAAATTACAGAACTGTGTCATAAACTTTGGAAATTCTAGTTTTAACACTGATTTTCTTTACATCAATGTATGTTGGTAATTGATTGTTTTGGATAAAACTGAATAATAATCGAGGAGGCGTTGTTGTTCTATCTTATAAGCATCAACAGTTGCCGCTTGTTAGTTTATTTGTTCGGTAGCTTATTTTTGTTTTGGGACAATGAATCTCATTGGCATCTGATGCTGCCTTTTTGAAGTTAAATTGCATTTTGATGCTTCTCTGCTAGAATTTGGAACCTGTTATTTTCCTTCTTGTGTTTGTTTTGGTCGTTGGGGACCTTTTAGGGGTAGGGTTCGATGTGGGAGGAGTTGTTTGGGGGGGAGGGTAGCACCCCAGTCTATGCACTTTGTCCACACTTGAACACACCTTAGGAAACTTTCTTAAAGATCCCCTATCCTAAAGACTAGTCTTACCGAAGCACACTAAACCCTCTTACTCAAAGCACTTATGTTTAAATGTGGAGTGTCTCGTTGTTTTGATGGAAGGGATAGATTTCATATAAATCAATTACTTTCCTTGTAATCTAATGATATGGGACTTTAGTATTATAGATGTCAAGTCTCAAGAAGTCAAGAGGAAGGATGGGTTGAGGAAGTGGGGTTGATTTAACTAATCTTTTCCTTTGACCCGCATCTGGTTTCTTATTGTTGCAACTGTTTTGTGTGATAAACTTCTGGAAAAACTAATTGTAAATTTGCAATTTGTGATTGTAAGAAGTGCATTATGGAATTGCAGATTTTTTTTTTTGATTTTGTTTGTTATTTGTGGTATTAGCATTTAGATTCACTGTCACTGGCATATGGAAATCTGCCCCCCTTTTTTTTCATATGCATTTTTTGCTGACTGTAATTTCCTAATTATCATCCTTTGTTAGTTCAGCATTTTTTTTAAAAAGAGAATTCATCTTTATTTTAGTACAGAAGCAATGTATGTCGCTATGTGTAACAACCTTTGTTGGATTTTCAGATCATCAAGGATATATTATCTCGCAATCACTTGCCCGTTATAGTTGGTGGTACTAATTTCTATATACAGGTATGATTTTGGGTTCATTTTGGCCTTTTAAGCTTTCTAACTATGTAGCCATATTTTCTACAAAAAATCGGGCAATATTTTAATTTTTTTTATACATATTTTCAAGCATGGTGTATTATGTTTTCTGTCTTTGCATAAGCTCTCATTTTTCTAAATCCTAGTTGACTGTACATTGGAAATGAAGTAATGCTCTAATTCAGTACTTAGTTCATTTTTTTTAGTTGACACATTTGACTTTTGACACTATGTTAAAACTATACTTTGAGTATCTTTTGTGATTTTTAGCTATGATAAAACATAGTGATGTGAGATCTTGTTAGATCGTCTCAATGAATGTTTTCATATATTAACTTTTTTCTTTTTTTTTTCTTTTTAATTTTTTACTTTTTGATAACTAGTGATATTATTCGTTGAACTTGTGCGTTGGAAACTTTGATAAAAGAAACATGTCAAATAAAATAAAGAACGGAGGACGAATATATCTAGCCGTTTCATTCTGGTTCTTATGTACCTTTTATGGTCTATTGTACCTAATGATGCTCTACTTAATCTGTGTTGCATGCAGGCTCTTGTGAGTTCTTTCCTGCTTGATGATTCCGTTGAAGAAATAAGTGATTCATGTTTAAGGGAGAATTCAGGTAAACACAAAGGTTATCATTTGATAGAAGAAAGTCTACTTATCTACACTTATTGTTTTCTTTAAAAGCAAATATCTTAAATCTTCATAGAAAATAAGCACATTTCAGACCAATTTGGATCTTTTTGTCAGGCTTTGATAATAATCTAAACTTTTCTTTTGTAGATGTTGCTAATCTGCAAAAATGTGAACTTTTTGAGCAAGGCAGTTGTGATTACAGTTATGACCGCCTTAGAGACCTGGATCCTGTGGCAGCGAACAGAATACATCCAAACGACCATAGAAAAGTAAAATCTTCAATCTCACATTCTGTGTCCATCAATTTGAATTTGTATTTGGAGTTAGGGAAGGGGGTTAAAGATATGTGTGACAATAAATATATTTTGCTAAGATACCCTTTGCAATGCTTCTGGACCATCATCTGATTAATATTCAGTCATAAGATTGATAACCTTAGAAATTTCTTGAAGTTGATCAATAAAGTGAATTTGATGCAGTTTAAGGCCGAAACTGAGTATAATACTGTTGGGCCGTTGGCTAATGGCTATAAGCCTATAATAGATCAGAATATCGGCTGTCGACTGCATCATTTATTTGGTGATTAACTCAATATTCATCACCCGCCCAAAAAATATAACTTTTTTGAAGTCATGCGACTCATGCCTGCTGCCTATCAATCTTTTTTGTTAATGATGCTTGACTGTTGTGGTCTGATGTTTCTGCTAATCAACTAACATGATTTGTGTTGAATTTGTTGAAAATTTTGCAGATTAGGCAATATTTAGAGTTGTTCACTCATTCTGAAATCCTCCCTAGCCAACTCTTTCAGGGAGAAATGACAGAGGTTTGTATTCTTAAGATATTAACAGACTGCTTTAGAATTGTCTTTGTTATATTGGAACTTGGCTTGATTAGGTAGACTTGTATTTCCATCTTGTATCTGGATAAATGCCTGTTTTGCATGCTGTTCAGCCTTTTTGACTGCTCGCCATAATTTTATAAGCAAATATGGCCTGTACTGGGAAAATATTAGAAGATGGAATAAAGTCACTAACTATATTTGAAAATTAAATTCTCTTTCATGGCATGGCATCATCTCTATGCATCTTTTTGTGTAAGTTTCAGTTTTTTGTGGTCGGTCAAGGAGTTGGAATAAAGTCAAATTTTGAATCTTTTGCTTAAAAATCGTTTCACTTTTATGTGGCAGACAGAAATGGGGTCGTCTTGGTTGTAATTCAAGATACAACTGCTGTTTTGTTTGTGTTGACGCATCGCTTCCTGTACTAGACCGATTTGTGGACCAGAGAGTTGATCGGATGATTGAAGCTGGTTTGCTTAATGAAGTTTATGACATTTACAACATGAATACAGATTATACACGAGGTCTGCGACAAGCTATCGGAGTAAGGGAATTTGAGGATTTTCTTTGTGCTAATATTTCCGAAGTGAGGAAGGAGCGGAACAATTCTTTCCTGGATACAGCTTCACTGAATAATACTGATGTATCTCTCAGACAAAATTTGTTGGAAGTTTCAAGTTCCTCTTCTAATACCCCAGATAGGCGCCTATTGGAAGAAGCCATTTCCAAACTAAAACAAAACACTAGACGACTTGTTCGTCGGCAAGTAAGTTTTTTGTCTTCTGCCTTGTTATTATTTTACTTTTAAAAAAAATAAAAATAAAAAATTTATTTTAATGATGGATGTGAAGTAGTGAACCCACAAATTGCAACTATGCTATACTTGTGCAGTTCAAAATTTTCCGGTGCACTGTGTTTTAAAAAGGGAGGGTTGCTATGATATTTTCACATAAACTCATTAATTTCCGTCCTCCACAAATGTCCTTATATATCTTCACATAGTCACTTTCACTTTACTGAGTCGGGGAAAGATCTTGCCAGGGATTGCTTCAACTCTTTGCCCCAAAATTAAGTGTATCTTCAGTTCTGACACATATTAAGGACAATCATATTACAATAGACAAATTTTTTTCTCTTGACAATTTGCCTCTAACAAAAGGATCATTTCTTCAATAAATCAATCAATTAATGTGATATATTCGAGGATCATACATTATTACTTTGGAAGGAAAATAAGTCATCTTTTCCAGGAAAATATTGAGTAACTTGTATGATTCTCTTTTTCATGGATTCAAATTTCAGATCCTCTAAATCATGGACACTAGAGGGAGTTAATCAGTTAATTGCTGGTCATTATTGTTATTTTGCAGAAGAGGAGGATAAATCGATTGCAGACATTATTTGGATGGAACATACATTTTGTAGATTCTACCGAGTCTTTACTTGGTAATCCTTTTGGAGTCTTTCTGTTTTTGACATTTCCTGATGGACAAATATTTTATCTTGAGAGTTCTACTGGTCTGTTTCAATTAATTTTTAATCTTATGGGAAACACTGATTTTTCAGGAAATTCAGAGGATACATGGATTTCCCAAGTGATTGAACCAGCTGCAAAAGTAATAAGCTCTTTCCTCAATTCTGATGTGACCTCAGCTTCAGATAATACTGACCACTTGGTCCAGAAACTCAATGAGAGAGATCTATGGACTCAGTACACGTGCAAGGTACAATTAACCATTAATGGATATTACACTCATTGTGTGATGAAGCTACTTTGTTGCACAGAAACTCTTGAGGATCGTGTTACTGTTCTCAGTTCTTACCCCATAAATTTTTATAATTTCTATAAAATAACCCTAATTTCTTTCTTAATGTATGTTTTTGTTGATAATAGTGAAATATTTTTAGGTTTCTGGACAATAGTATTGATACATTATTTTAGCTTTTGCCTTTCCAAATTTCATAGTTTCCTTGTTTTTGCTTTTCTATTTTCCATGTCAGCAACATAGTCAGCTAATTTCGAAGGTTTTGACGTATTTTCTCTCTTGCTCCATTTTTGTAGGCATGTGACAAGATCCTTCGTGGTGCACATGAGTGGAAACAACATAATCAAGGGCGTGGACATAGGAAACGGATGGCAAAGCTAAAGAAGCGTCAAGGTTCTTTCTTAACCGACTCTTTACAGCTTCCAGGGGGTGACTGTGTAAGTTCAGATGCATCACAAGTGTAATGGCGCTGAAAATCATTCTTTGCTGTCTTTCTTAAATTTTTATTTTGGAGATTGGGGTGTGGTCCGTATGGAAAGGAGCTGTTTGGGAGAGTTGGTCTTTGATGTTGTCTAAGTGTGTGATGCTTACATGAATCCCTTGTTCTTCCTGTCTTATATGTATAGAGCTGTTGCTCATGTTATTGTAGGTTGCATATGTACTACAAGTATCTTGATATTTACACCTACTCTTGTATAAGACTGATTTGCATTGATATCTCAAATTTTGGGGGTTAACTTACATGTTGTACTACAAGTATCTCATATTGATCTCCCCAGCCTCATGCTTGCCTAAGATGCCTTAGTTGCCTATATAAGGTACAGTTGGTCATCAAAGTAGTGACAGCGTTATTGATTTTTTTTTTTGGACAAGATTTTTTTTGTTAATGTTAATAGTCGCAATGTTAAGTATGTACATACTTATTTGGTTAGTGTTAGAATTGTTTGAAGGTGGCCAATGGTAAGGCAGTTCCTGTGTAAATAAGATCAGTACGGGTACTTGGGGTGAGTGTTGGGGCAAGGATGTAGATGATCCTTCAAACGACCAAATGCCTTTTCAAATGACTCATTCTGGGAAATTTTCTCAAAAATGAAGTAGATGTGTGGGATGTTCCCAGGGTCAAAAAGTTGGTTTAAAATTGTAAGACCTATCAAATATCAATATGTTTATTTAGTCTCGTGAATGAGGTTGGCTTAGTTATGTGGCTATTTTAGAATTAAGTACTATGTTGCATTGGTAGTGAAAAGCTATAAGATATTGTTATTTACAATTTACATTACCAACTTGGCATCTCGGGGTTCTATTAAGATGTCGGGAAACCTTCATCTTCGTTGGGTTTTTATTCTTTAAATACATTAGTATTAGAATTTAATTAACATATAGTTTTGAATAATTGCCGTAAAGTTGTTAATGGAAAGCTAGTTGAAGATAACAAATGCTACTAACAAACCTCATGTAATTTGTTAACAGTTAAAACACACTAAAACAAATTTTATTAAATTGAGGAAGCTATTTATTCAAAAAAAAAAAAAAAAAAAAAAAAAATTGAGGAAGCTATTGGTCGGTGATATTAAGTTGCTAAACTAGTCAAGCATTGGTCGTTGGTATCTTAAATGACTATCAATAGCATAAACATTGATTAAAATAAAATGTTTTTGTTATTGTTGCCAAGTCTAATCAAAGAACTATTAAAACACAAAAACGTTCGTTTAGCTTTTACGAATAAAAGTCTCTATCACATCCAACTTAAAAAGTTATTTGAGGTTGGATTAAAAAATATATATATTATTTCGTGCATCACGAGTTCACCATGCTACCACCACCATACTTTAAGATAAGAGTGGTAATGTAGTATCTAGTTATTTACCATAAATAGCTTTTGTTAATTGTTATTGTTGTGCTAGGTTATGTGTGTAACTATTGTTATCCTCAAGCATGATTTGTGAAGTGCGAACCATCCTAATTCCTAAATATGTTACCAACCTGTCACAAGCCCCAATCGACCTACAACCTAACCCAAGTGGTCAACCCCATACTGTTTATGACCAATCTAGCCCAACCTGCAACCCTGATCGGTTAAAGCTTGCGACTCGTTTTTCAGTCCTAGCCACCTACTTTTATATAAAGTAATTATTATGAATTTGAATTTATATTTTTTTATTTTTATGGTGAAACTACTTCATCACTATTAGAGCTGGCAAAAAGTTGTGTCGTGTTGTGTTCATGTTTGGTCTCGTGTCGTGTTCGGGTTGATTTCGTGTCATGTTGACTTCGTGTTTTCTCTCAATAACTTCGCGTTCGTGTCGTACCAATTGCAGTCGTGGTGTCATGTCGTGTCAGAATTTTGTCAGCTCTAATCACTATATTAAGTCCATTGGTCTTTTTGATGTAAACAATCGTCTAATATCTTATCAATGTAACTATGTAAGACACTACATACCTTAATCACATGTGATATTTCATGAGACCAGAGCTTCCACAACAATTTTACCACCAAGTGATAGTTTATGAGACTAGAGCATCAACAACAAATATACTAGCACTAGAGAACTTTACTTCGTACTCCGTAGTTTCTAAAGTGGGGGACAAAAACCGTCCTTCAACATCAATCACCAGCTATTTCTATCTTTTCGCCTTTACAAAACCGTCCTTCACGTCCCGCCGTTATCTATTTAGCACGTTGTTTTTTGATTTTATTTTTGTGTCCCACAATCCCATTTTTTTCACGTGCTCCATAACATTATTTTTTCGTCACGTGTGATGTGTCAAGTGTGACGTGCCAATTTATAGATGATACCAAAATAAATTCATACATATATTTCCATTTTTTGACCCATTAAGTAATAACTACATAACCCAATATCATCCTCACATTAAGCTATGAACCCACAAATATCATCCCAAGTACCATACTCACCTCCATCAAGTAGTGGCGAGTCCGATGATATAACATCCTTGGACTCGCCTAGTTTCCAATCAGCTCCACCACTCAGTACCTCACTGAGTGGTGAAGCTACATGTCCTCCCCACAAGCGGAAGGCAGGAAGGAAAAAATTCAAAGAGACGTGCCACCCTATTTTTCGTGGGGTTCGCGAGAGAGATGGAGGGAAATGGGTGTGTGAAGTACGTGAGCCTAACAAGAAAAGTAGGATATGGCTAGGGACTTACCCTACGGCAGAACTTCCAGCTAGGGCACACGACGTTGCAACCCTAGCTCTAAGGGGTGACAAAGCTTCTCTCAACTTTCCTGACTCGGCTTGGCTTGCTCCTCGAGCTAAGTCTAGCTCAGCTCAGGACATTAGGCTCGCGGCTTTACAAGCCACTAGGTCCGATCTTGGCTCTTCCTCACCTTATGAAGGTTGTAAGAGTGAAGATATGGGAGAAAAATCATCAATGAGCTTTGAATCCAAAGAGTTATTGTTTATCGATGAAGAAGTAATTTATAATATGCCAGCTTTCATTGATAGCATGGCTGCCGGTATGCTTCTTACACCGCCTTCTTTAAAAAGAGGAGTGAATTGGGATGAAATGGAGGAAGATGAGGCTAATTGTCATATAGATTTAAATTTGTGGCAATAAAGCTAAATTAATTAGAGAATTTTATACAACATCATTTTAGGGCATGCAATGTATAACATGTGTGGCTTTTAGCGTGAGCTAGATTGGTTTAACTACCCAATCTCCAGTGCTTTAAGAGGCCGTGAGCCCGTGATCGAGTGGTTCCGCGAGCCTATTATGTACACCCGGGGTCATTTGCCCATTCAATCAACAAATAAGTACAAATATTATTTATTCATTTGTTGATTAAATGAGCAAATGACCTGAGTGTACGGTACACCCGGGTGTATATAATAATTTCTAATAAGTGGTTCCAATTCATCATCTTCAATTCTATATTATAGTTTTAGAATTGAATCTAGATCATAATTTTGGTCGAAATAATGTTTTTTTTCGTAATAATATTGTCGCATGATGAATTGCTAAAGCATGAATATGGTGGACCTTAATAACATTCGTTTCCCAACAGGCTGGAGTATTGAGTAACAAAGCTACTTTACCACCTATAGCCAGAAAATCTCCACCACTCAACTTAAAAGGTGAATGATTGTCGCAAGAAACTTGTTAAAATGTACAACGTGGTACATACTCAAGAAATTGAATCCCATCTACATCATTGCCTTTAATAGGAGTTCGACCACATCACTTAAGAAGAACTCCAGCCCTAAATATTGAAGGGTTATTGAGACAACAATAAAGGACTTTTTTTTTTTTAATTCCAGGACCACATTGTGTAATACCATACCCATGAAGTGAATGAAATAAAGTTTTTCCGTAATTGAACTGTAGTGCATGAATTATTTGGTCAGATATGATGTACCAAGTATATATGTGTATGTGTTACCTTATTTAAATTATTGGTACATACTCGTGTTATTATTCAATGGTTAGTAATTTCTTCATCATTGTATATATATAGGACCACCTTCTTCTGTGGTACCGTCTACCGGGCTCGGCATTTTATGCTCACTAATATCTTCTCATACTTGAATTCATTTATGTTTTCCCATTGCTTTAATTATTCATTCAATATAATCCTGTCTTTTGATAATACTTTCAATTCCTGTATTCACATAATTTGAATTCAAATTCATATATAGCTTAGAGTTGAAATTTTGGCCTCTATATATACCACTTTATCTAATCCAAGTTTGAAGCTGATATGAATGTACATCGGTACATGAGTTACACTTTCAATGTTACTATAAATTTCGGACTAAGTAATTGTTAAATGAGCATTACATGAACAATAATACTTCCTCCGTTAAATATTAATTGTAACAAAGGGGTATTATTTGTGACATATAAAATATTCCTTTATTGCAATTAACATTTTACGGAGGAAGTATGAAATTATAAGCTGAAAAAGGCCCTGCCCTTGCTACCTTGCAGTCCTTTGGATTTCAGCTTGTTTTCATTTCTTATTCCAACTACCAAGTACAATATTGAATATTCTGTCTATAACTAGCTTTTCCAGGGGTAAAAAGATAGAGGAATAGTTGGGCCAATGCATTTTCGGTCACTTTGTGAAGGCCCAACATCATATTGCACCAGGCCCAACTTTACAAGGTCATCTCTCCTCCATTCAACTTACTTTATGCCTTTAAGTTAGTTTTTGACAATTTGAGCTTCAACCTAAGTCATAATAAGTAGTAATTATGAAGTAGTAATGTGAGACATTGTCTGAATTTGAGCTTAGCTTTAGCACTATATTTATAATCTTACTTGTTCAAACTTGATTGTTGAAAGGGCCAAAAGATCAAATCACAACAAACGGGATTATGTTAGGTGTACTTGGGTGTTGGGTACGGTGGGGGAGGTTTGTATATGCGTTGAATCAGTTAGTCTTTAATTTACGAGTATTTTACTCCTTAACCCCCTCCATATGATTATCATGGGTGTTGATTTCATGAATTTCTCATACATCCGTAATAACATGAGGCATGAAGGGGGTACGCTGTTCTAAGGGAGGACAGCAATGGAGTGGTCTTGCCACATTTTATATGTAGTCTTTTTATCTACTACCGTATATTTTTGGTGTTTAGAGAGCCACAAGGGCGAGGGTGAAAATCGATCTCAGGATCTCCTGGAATCGGGAGGGAAGCTCTAACCACTTGAGCTATCCATCACTCTCAATTTTACACGTATATAATTAAATATATCCACACAATGGGAGCGTGAAAAGTCAAACAGGGAGTAGTAAATTTAAGTGGCAAGGTATTGTTCCTGCCTCACTTTACACTACTGTTTGATTCAGATGTGTCAAAAGTGTAACGACCTGACCCAAAATCTCAGTTAACTTAGCTAGATGTAGAAACCTAAGATAAGGGAGTTGTTGAAGAGAGAATCTTAGTCAAACAAAGTTATTTGGTCTTTAAAATTTCTAATCAAGGTGTGGTTTTGCTGGGATTTATATTTAATTAAAGAAGAATACTGGTATAATTAAGGTGTGAAAAGATTATTGAATAATTGGAATTCCTCGTGAAAATTGTGTAATCCTAGTATATGGTGTATTGTTTATGGTATTGTGCATTTTTGTGCTGTACTACCTCAAGATTATTCTCTACTCTTTTGTCAGGGTGCCTATTTCGTGACTCACGAATTGTACAATTGAAAATGATGTGCAATTATGATATTGCATAATTCAGTTATCTTTATTGGTGACCACAAATGACATCGTGCGGGGAAAATATATTTTTGTAAGTATGATAATACCGTGATAATGTAAAGTGGACCTATATCATGAATATAAAGAACTCTCTTAAAAGCATCCAATCAAATTTAAACCTTCTATTAGAATATTAAAGTCGCATTAAGCTTACATATTGGTAAATAAACATGCTATTTAGAAAATTTAGCATTCATATGTACGGTACATATAAATCAAATAGAATGATTTAATGTACCTACTCAATCCGACCTAATTTATATATGCGTCCCTTTGAGATATGCAACTCAAGTTATGTAGATTTATTGTGTACAACAAGTTATGTAGATTTATTGTGTACAACATGTAAGGCTGAGTATGTGCGTATGAACACGTATAGAAGCCACAATATTTCTATTTTAGACAATGGTCACATATAACTTCTTTTTTTTTACTGCATGCATGTTACTTGCATTGCTTAATAACACCATTAATATTCTTAATATTCGTTTATTCAACGCTGTTTTCTCATCTTCAATTTGATTACACTTTACTCCTATGATAATTGAGAAGACAAGTGTGTAATCAAATAGAATGATGTTTTATTGATTAGGCAAGGCTAGCTGCATGCTTAACTTGATGATGAGTGGATGGTATTTTGTAATTATCGTTTAAAACGCACATTAATTGGCTAGACGAAGAGATTTATTCAATTATTACTGCATACATAATTACATATTATATAGTCAGATTATCGTAATTAATCACCCATCAGCACTAATTACTGAAAATCTAATTAAAAATCCAATATGTTTACCAAGGTGCAGTGCGTGGACTCGTGGTGCATGCTTCATTATTCGATTCTCAGCAACTTTGTGGTAATTTATCAATGAAGCATTTTTTTTTTTTTTTTTTTTTGACACAATGAACCAATCTTTTAAGAATTGATAATTGAGGGCTTGTTTGACATCATTTTTGGTTTTTAGTTTCCTGTTTTTTTGAAAACCAAAAACAAGAAACAAAAAAAAGGTGTTTCCACTTTTCTGTTGTCAGTTTTCAAAATTATTATAATTTTAATATGTTTAAATAATTTTTGATTTATTATGGGACATATATCCTATACTTTTAAAAAACAAAAAAACCAAAAAACAGAAAACCACAGCAATGTCAAACTCTGAGTAAATAGTTTACTTTACACTAAGTAATTTGTTTAACGCAAAAGTAATTAATTTTCTTTGTTCTCTATACAGTACTACAACTTTGTGGTTTTGAAATTACACCTTTTGTTTTTAGTGTGTTTGTGTTGAAAAAAGTGGAAAGTAGAGTGAAATAATTAGTGGACTGTATCATTTGTGTAAGATTAAGGTCTGTTCACGTTTACAGAAATTAACTGAACTGAACTGATTGGGGCTAAACTGAACTGAACTAATTAAACTGAACTGAATAAAGTTGAAATGAATATTTTATTAGAGAAGGAAAATTGAGAGTTGAACTGAATTAAGCTGATTGAAACTGAATTGAACTGAACTAAACTGAAATTAAGTTGAAATGAACAGGCCTAAGTAGAAAGGATAGGTAATAAGTTCTATATGAAGTCAATGTATTGTATGTAGGGGTGAGCATGGGACGGGTACCCGTACCATTAGTACCCGGACTTCGGGTACCCGAATTTTCGGAACGGTTATTGGATACCTAATAAAGTATCCAATAGTGATAATTAAACTTAATAAATTATTTATTATGATAAATTTTAACATTAATTAACAACAATACAACATGATTTGACCAAATTATGAATTATATTACTAATCATTAATATTATATAGTGATTATTAATTATATTACTAATCATTAAGAGTTTAGATTTTGGAAAAAAATAGATTTAAGTAGGATAAAAAACAAAAAATTGCTTATCGGTTCGGAACGGGTAACCGTTAATTTTAAAATGATACCCAATAACCATATCCGATAACAAATTATCAAAACGGGTACCCGAACCGTTATGGTTATCGGATCGGGTACCCTAATTTTCGAAATGGTAACGGAACGGATTTTCAGTTATTCGGGTAGTTTTGTGTGGTAGCAAGGAGTAAGAATTAAAGGGAATAAACAATAAAGAGTGCCAAGGTTGGAACAAAAAAGTAGTGTACCAACGAAACGAAATGAGCATAGCTTGTACTCAGTTGTAAACCCTAATCTAAGGATGGCCTTTAAATTAAAGGGAAATTCTACATGGTGGCCTCATGGTTTCCATTTTTCTACGTGGAAGACGAAGTTTTTTCCAACTCTCTAAAGTGGCCCCAAGGTTTTGAAGTATTATGCATAGTGCCCATTTTTTGATTTTTTGGCTAACTTTTTTAGCTTTTGGTTAGCCATAAGTAAAAATAAAATAAAAAAAAATATTTAAAAAGAAAAAAAATAAAGAAAACTACCAACCACTAGCGAGCCACCCACGGTAGCCGACGCGCCACCACCCCCTTCCCCCCACCTCACCGCACCCCTCCCCGAAACCACCAGCCGCGTCGCACCACCACCCCCTACCCACCGGAACCCTTCCCCTCCCTTTCCCGCAGCCGCCTCGCCCCCAAAAACCACCAAACCCAAAAACGCACCACCACCCCCTACCCAAAAACGACCACGAATTTGGCCTTAAAAGGCCGAAATCGGCCGATCAAGGCCACTGAGCCCCAAAATTGGCCGAATTCGGCCAAATTCGTGGTCGTTTTTGGGTAGGGGGTGGTGGTGCGTTTTTGGGTTTGGTGGTTTTTGGGGGCGAGGCGGCTGCGGGAAAGGGAGGGGAAGGGTTCCGGTGGGTAGGGGGTGGTGGTGCGACGCGGCTGGTGGTTTCGGGGAGGGGTGCGGTGAGGTGGGGGGAAGGGGGTGGTGGCGCGCCGGCTACCGTGGGTGGCTCGCTGGTGGTTGGTGGTTTTCTTTATTTTTTTCTTTTTAATTTTTTTTTTATTTTATTTTTACTTATGGCTAACCAAAAGCTAAAAAAGTTAGCCAAAAAATCAAAAAATAGGCACTATGCATAATACTTCAAAACCTTGGGGCCACTTTAGAGAGTTGGAAAAAACTTCGTCGTCCACGTAGAAAAATGAAAACCATGAGGCTACCATATAGAATTTCCCTAAATTAAAATTACTTTTTTTTTTTTTTTGGGGGGGGTTAAAGTCCAAAACCACGAAATTAAATACGGAGTACTCTTTTTGTTTCTTTTCTTATCTTGACCTATATTTTGTAAAACTATTGTATAAATATAAATAACTTTAAGAGATGGATGGATAATGAGTTAAAATAATGACTTTGCAAGAAGTCTGACACAAGGTAAACATATCTATTTCTTCTTGTTCTTCCCATCTAAAATCTTGACATTATAAATACGGACACAAGGTAAACATATCTATTTCTTCTTGTTCTTCCCATCTAAAATCTTGACACTATTTAATATCCGTATTTATAAGATGATAGAATCTTCTAATTAAATTACGAGTTGTACCCAATTAATTCCCAAAATAAACAAATAAAATTGTCTTTTCAAATACTAATGGAGGAGTACATACATCTTTTTAATTACTAGTTGAGGGGTACATGTGTAATTTTTTTACCAAACAGTAAATGCAAGTTACAAACAGTAATTAGACAGCTCATAAAAAATCTGAATAAATGACCACGTTTTTTCAATATATTTACAAAAGCCACCAGAGTAACAAAAATCAGTTTATCTGACAGATAAACTTGTATTTGCCCTTAAATTACCCTCGACATATACAACATAAATATGTAGTATATTGTTTAATCTATCTTAATGAAAATTTTATTAATAATTATTTTCGAGTACTTTTTCTTACTAATATGTAACTGATATTTTAATTAGAATTAGATTTATCTAACGTCAAAGTAATATTGACAAGTACGGAGTACATATACTCTATTATTAAAAGGGAAAAAAACATTTAAGAACGGAGGATAAGTTACTACCCTTGCACTATTGGGACAGTAGCGCCGCTCGTGGGCGTCATGGTGCACGAGAACGATAATTTGGTAAGAATGACACGAGTAGGAGGTTTTCAATCCAGATAAACAGCGTTAAAAAATGGTGTCCAAAAAAAGCAAGAAAGAATAATTATAACATAACGGGTGTTGAGTATCCTTCCGTTATATGTAACGGAGTAGATTTTTTTTTTTTTTTTTTTTTGGAAAGAAAACAGAGTAGTCGCGTCGCATGGCATCATCTTTTATTATGGTGTCCCCACTCGCATTTCCACAAACTCCATGGCATGTTTTTAACGTGCTTTCTAGTACAGTCTCAAGACTCTCTTGGCCGGCACTTGAGATTTTCCACTTTTCTAATCAATCATAATTACAAATTACGGAGTAATTATCTCATATATAAAAAAATTGTTAGTTTTACACTTCATCCTACTATAATCAAGTATATTTTTATTTTGAATGTCTCTATTTACTATTTAGTTTGTACATCACTCAATATCTTAATAGTTAATTTTTAAATACTACATTCGTTACAGGTTATGTGCAACGATTAGACATTTTTCCTCTCTGTTAAATATTAATTACAACAAAGGGTCATTATTTGCATTGTGAGATATAAAATATTCCTTATATAGCTTTATTGCAATTAACATTTAACGGAGAAAGTAGTTTACTTTTCTTAATTTATGCAAACTATGACAAATGACACTCTATTTCAAAATGAGGGGGAATATACTAATTTAGAATCATGAAATTTTTATTAGCCCCTTTGAATGACTATGACAAACTAAGGGTCTCAACCATATAGGTTTTAGGAGTAGTCAGTAATATATAAACTTAATCTTTTAGTGTTTAACCTTACTAACTATTATTCTGTAATTTGTATTTCCTCAAGATCAGTTCTTTGTTGATGTAGCTAACTCATTGCTAGTGGTACCACATAAAATTTGTGCAATGTTCTTGATTGTTGTTTTGTTAATCTTTCTTGCATTCGTTATATATTTTACACTTGTACCAAATAAGATAGACCAGGCCGTAATCCGTAAATTATTGTACTCATATAAGAGAAATTAACATCATATGATATCTTAGTATATACAAGTATGAAGATTTGTTAAAAACACTAATTAAAAAAAATTACTCTTCACTTATACTTAATTTGTCCGATCCTTAAGATTAATAACGCTCTTTGTTACATTATCATAGTTTTTTCAAGGAAGGTTCCCTCCATTATATATTCATAAATAAAACATTTTAATTAAAAATAAGAAAACAAATAATAAATAAATATCAAACAAACATCTTAAGAAAATAAATAATTAATCAAAGCATGTCCTAGAATTATACGAAGTTTGTAAATATATTATTGTTAAATTTGGAAACAATATGAAATGGGCCTGGGCAACCCGAATAAGGAGGAGGAGAGTTTGGTCCACAAACAAGGCTTTGGAGCTTCCATACTAAAACCAATTAGCAATAGTAGGAGCTACTCCTCTACCTTATAAAGTGAAACCATCTCTCCTCTTTCTCCAATGTGGGACACTCATAAGTGGACTACAATGGGTTTCAACAATTATTTTGTGCTTATTTCCCTAATTGATTAAATAAGGACTTATAGTAAGAGGGAATAGGGAGTGAGTTGTATCTATTTATATTCCTTCTTTTAAACCCTTGAAATCTCCCTAACCAAATACGAAGTAATATTCTCCCCACCACCCTTCCATAATAATGAACTCAACACCGTTCTCGTCTCAACTACAATACTCACCACCTCTACCAAGTGGAGGCGAGTACGAGGATGCCACATCCTCAGACTCGCCTACTAACTGGTCATCAGCTTCGCCATTTAGTAACCAACTAATACTAAATGACGAAGCTGTAGGTTTTCCAAAGAAGCGGAAAGCAGGCCGAAGAAAGTTTAAGGAGACTCGGCACCCAATCTATCACGGTGTTCGCGTGAGAGACGGCGGAAAATGGGTTTGCGAAATTCGCGAGCCTAACAAAAAGAGCAGGATATGGCTCGGGACGTACCCTACCGCAGAACTTGCGGCTAGGGCACACGACGTTGGGGCTATAGCCCTTAGAGGTGACAAAGCTGTACTTAATTTTCCTGACTCGGCTTGGCTCGCTCCTCGAGCCAAGTCTACCTCGGCCAAGGACATAAGGCTGGCCGCCTTCCAAGCCACTCGGTCCGAGCTACGCTCTTCATCACCAAGTGGTTGTGGTAAAAAGATTGAGCTCGAGGTGGATAGTCCTACGAGCCGCTCTAGTGTAAACCATTATTTTGGAACGGAGGGAGATATTGGAGAAGGAGACTCAAAAGAGTCGTTGTTTATAGATGAAGAGGCGATATTTAATTATCCGAGTTTGATTAATGGTATGGCAGCGGGTATGCTTCTTACGCCTCCTTGTTTGAAGAGAGGGATTAATTGGGATACTATTCATGATTATGGGGATAATTCTTACATAGATTACATGGATTTGTGGCACCATTTATAAATATTACTCCATCAATTAACTATAAATAATATATATAATTAGAATTGAATTAGAAATATATTAATGTTGTGAAACTGTAACTTTTGGACATATAAAATAGTAGTATGTCTCAACTCTCAAGAGATGTATTGTTTATTACACTTTTTAGTTCTTTGGTGGACATGTAACGAATTTGAATGTTTTTCTATTAATATGGTGAAAATTATTTTTGTGAATTAAGTTGTTCAACGAAACACTATTCAATACAATATGTATATTTACTTGATTTAATCTATATTACAATTATTTCTAAATTAATACAAGTAGTATCACTAGTGTATATGTCTACTTAGGTAGCTCATACATATTTAATGGCATCAATTCAGTTCAAAGCGAGCCAATTTCAAACAAGAATTGTATAAATAGATCATTACAAGAAAATAACCTTTTCGTAGCGATTATTTTAACCTTTAGTATCGATTGTAATTGCAACAAAAAGCTTTCCCAACGAATGGTCATTCGATACAATATCCCCCGTTGCCTTAGCCTTTAGTAGTGGTTTTCAATATCGTTGGGGTTGGCCTCAATAATCGATACGAAAAACTACATCCAATCGTAGTGATTATTGTAGCGATTATAATCGCTATAAATGTTCAACTCATTTTCTTCCAAAAAAAAAAAAAAAAACATGCGTATGATCTTTACAAGATTCGAACATGCAACCTCAAACTCTTATATTAAATGTTTCACCAATAAGCTATGACATATTTTATGTATTCTTTGTCAAACAATATTTATATATCTAGCGTTGAAAAGACTTTTCGTATCGATTTTTAGGATTTAGTAGCAATTGTAAATGATACGATTTCTCAAAATTATATAAATGTTTAAAAATAGTGTGGATATGTATTATTATGCTTTCCGTATCGATTTTATATGGGAAAACCATGGCGATTGTAAAAATGATACGACATCCTTAATTATTTCACAAACATACTTGCATATTGTAGCGAATGAACAATCGCTACGAAATAATCGCTACGAAAAGTGATTTTTCTTGTAGTGGATCAGATTAGGTTTTCAAATTGGATATAAAAGCGCATTCTTTTGAAAATTCTACATTCGATCCCGAACTCAATCTGAGTGGGGATCGGATTGAATTTGAAATCCGAAACTACACAAGTACACAACACAACCCTACAAAAGTGTTGCAGCTTGCATGCATGTTACTAGTATTACAAGGCTTGAAATTAAAGTTTAATGTTTCATATATTCAGTAGCATTTGTCATTTTACACATAATTGCCAACAAAGGCCTATCTATGCACGTTACCTCATTGAGTTAACCTTGTCAATTACAAGTAATTGTTTTTATATGCAAGTTAGCTACCAAGCCTAACAGCAAACATAATCGAAATTCTGAGGGCTATTTTATCTAGTTGTTACTCGATCGACTAGGTTTAAAATGTAAAACAACGTTAACAGATTAGCTTAACTTTTATTTTAGCTCAACAATTAAATCAAATCGACTAGGTTTAAAATGTAAAACAAAGTTAGCATATTAGCTTAACTTTTATTTTAGCTCAACAATAAATCATATCAACGAATTCCTACAAATTAATAATAAAAATACTAATAATAAATTTCAGCTAATTTAATCTACCTCTTTAATTTGTTAAAATTACTCTCGTCAAACACACTCAAAAATATAATTAACGTTGATTTTGTTTTGTTTTTTTAGATCATTTTTTCTAATGTGACGATGATATGCATTGGTGTATTATTTAATAACTATTGAAAAATTATGATTAGTACGCAATATCATTAACATTATTTACATTAAATATCACATAGTCTTAAGCTTGTGCATATTATTAATAACATGGTTCATGCTCGATCTTATAATGATTATGCTTAATAAAGTTTACCTTTGGTGACTTGGTGTGGGTAGCAAATTAAAAAGTGATGATTGGTAGGTTTTGAATATCTTTTGATCCGTTGTACGAAGTAAAACAGGGACAAATTACCTACAAATCTTTACAATTAACTTTATCATTATGTAGTTGCTTCAATGAGTGCTAGGACATTCATGCAAAACGTTTAATTTAATTAATTCCTATTCCGATCTGTCAGATATTAATGTTAGAAGGTTAATTCAACCAAAAGTTTAAACTAATGACTGAAATCCAGAATCAATTTATATACTCTATATATCAAATATAAAATAAATACGAGTACTTTTGTTAATCATAACCATGGTAAGACTCCAGGAGTGGTACTTTGTATTAAGTTGCGACTAATGTTTATTGTGGAACAACTTAAAAGAATAATTTATGTAGCATATTTGAGTGAAATTAAACTAAAAAAAAAAAAAAAAAAAAACAGTTAAATTTAGAATCACTCAGTACGAGTACTTGATTCATTACATATATGTGAACTTCTAATTAATTCTCAACTCTTAATGTGTGAAACAGGAATCTTTAACCCTTGAACTACGTACACCATACTCAACATTACTCAACAAATTAAACCTATCTTTAAGGCTAGGTTTTCAAGGGTTGTCATGGCATTTTCTTCCTTTGAATCTCCCAATTAAGTAAAAACTATAAAAACGAATAGTTATTAAATAAAAATGTCACACATGAAAAATAAGTACTCAAATTGTACAATTTAATAACCATATGATGGTCACTTGGCCCTTCTACATACCGTAGAGTCCAATCAATAAATAAGATCTTTTTACTTTATTTGTTTGACGAAGAGACTTTTTAAGTCAATGAGAAAATGACTCATATTATATTTTTGATAAAATATCACAAGTCTCGTTTTCCTTAATTATCATTGACCATTGACATCGCACGTGGCCATGCAGTATATCGTGGTCCTGAATCCTGGTCAAACGTTTATTATTGGTCCCTAACTAGGTCACTGGATTATGAATTTAAGAATAAATAAAGATCCCTTTTTCTATGTTCAAAGTTTCAAACTCTTCTAATTAAGTGTATGTGATTTTCTCGTTTTGTGTTTTAAATACGGAGTATCATTTAAATCCATATATAGAATTTCTTGTAAAAGTTGGATATATTCACACTAATTTTCCATCATATTATAAATTTTTAATTAATAATATTGTAATATAGAGTATTAATATGTAGATAATTTCAATTTGATATGTATACTTAATTAAGAATATTGTAATAGAGTTGAAGCTTGAACTCTGATCTATGTAGAATGCCTTGAACCTATATATTATCAAATGAATGGAGTGAGCTTAAACATAAAATGAACAATTTAAAAAAACAAATTAAAAAAAAAGGTTATACTATGAGTATGTTTAATTGGCTTTTAATAAGTAGCTCAATCTAGTATAGTTAGATAAAATTAAAGTATGAAACAACCAATGATATAGGCTTGAGCTAATGTTTAATCTAATTTTAAGTTAATAGGTAATACATAATTCTTAGCCTTTTTCTCTTCAAACTTTATTTTGATGCATGTTGAAATAATGGTTTAAACTCCAAAAACCTTTGTATGTAACATCAGGGGCGGATCTATTAAGGTGCACACGCACAAAAAACCAAAAAAAATATAAGAGATCGCCTATTACAGATAGGCGGTCTCTTTGTTGCTTCTATTTGAGATTAGCCCCTGTCAGTTTTTTAAATATCAAAGAGATCGCCTATTAAAATATCAGATAGGTGGTCTCTTTGTTGCTGCCATTGCCACCACGTCATTAGAGACCTGTTATCTAGATAATAGGTCTCTTTTTGTAAAAAGAATAATTTTTGCGCTGCTTTCATATCTCAATAAAGAGACCTGTTATATTTAATAACCGGTCTCTTAAGTTATCTAACATTTTTTTTAATAATTCTTGTTTTTTAGTAAAAAAGTATAAAGTTAGTTTAATGTAATAGTTTTATAGTATGTATTTTTATATCCTATTGTTGGATTGAAATAAGTGATCAATTATTGATGTTGACTCATAAGTTCGAAAATTCTGGATCCGCCACTGTGTAACATATATACATGCATCGACCAATATGGGTTGAAAAGTATTAATTAGTACGGTGTTATTACTGTAAGTTCAGGTTCTCCACAAATTATTAAATTATACAATTTCAAATATATAAAGAAAAAGATGGTACAAGCGTTTATTCAGCACAAATTAACTAGGAAAAAGAAATCAATACTAAGATTCTGAGAATAGCTTTCCACATGTGTTTTCTTTTGGTAGTTCAAATGATTCCATCATTGATTTATTTTATTTTACTTTATTTTATTTTAGCTAGGTTTTGTTTTCTCATTAGCCATTATTTGATGAATTAATTAGTTGAGTAGGGATCAAAGTTGTTGGGTTTCTTGGGTATTATAGTTCGGGAGATTCAGTATTGTCACTAAATAAATTGGTTAATCACGCACAGGCCCGTCGCTGACCCAGGGCAGCCGGGGCACCCACCCAGGGCCCACGGATAGAAAGGACCTCATTTCCAGCTTTAAGTCTAAGAGTACAGTTATATTTAGTTTAGAGATGCTTTTGTCAACATCAATATCTTTGTAGCTTGGTGTGAGGAATGATTTGTGAGTACTTGTTGTACTCCTAAGTCAGCAGTTCGGTTCAGCTCTATTCAGTTCAGTTCTCTCATTAACAATTCATTTTAGCTCAGTTCAGTTCAGTTCAGTTCGGTTCGGTTCGGTTCGTTTTAGCTCAGTAAATCAGAACATGCCTTTAACAAAGTGATCTAATATTATGCATGGATTAAACAGTATTTTGGTCCCTTATTTCATCAACATCACATAATTTCTAATTTTCTTAAGTAAAAACAAAAATAAAAAATCTGACCAAACCTCAATTCTGACAAAAAAAAATTTCATCCAATCTTTGGGAGTTAAATATTTTTATAATGAGAGAAAAGGGTAAGGAATTGATTGATTGAATTTCCAACTTCAAGGTTAAAAGGTGTTATTTTACCTATTAGACCAATCTTAATTAGTGTCTTTGAAGGAGAGTGATATTATTTTTTTCCTTCCAACCCTTCGTTTGCTACTTTGCTATGATGGATAATGGGCCGTTGTGGGTGTAAGGCACCACTTATTGTATCTTTTTAATTGGGCCAATTTGTAGTTATTTGGGCTTATTGCTGACTTCCATATTGGGCCGTAAACCTAGACAACCATGAACCATCTGTGACTCTGTGTGATGAATTGATTATACTGCTCATGTACCTGGGTAGGTTGTTCACGAAAAAGGACTATTTTTTTTGGTATGTAAAATGAAGAGTCCTGCCGGGATGGAATTCCTTACGAGTCAACTCAACCCAGATTAATGGACTAGACAATTTGACAGAGTGGGGGGAAAGATAAGGGATTCCCCTCCATAATTGCCCCTTGTGAGAATTGAACCTTCAACCTTATATTGGAAGTTACTCTCATTTCTACTAAAAGCCGAGGTTAACTTGGTCTAAGAAACGGAAATTGGATGTCTAGTAATTTTTGAGTAGTTTGCTTCCTATGTACATAGCCAAGATTGGCAATACTATGAATGAAAAGGTGAAATAGTAATGAGTTTATAAAATTAGTTGCATTCATCATAATATTTATTCATTATTATGAAATATTTGTGGATATCCATTATCCTCCTTTGTATCATTCCGGAACAATCTAGATCTAGGGTTATCCAATCAAACCCTAATATATTGTATGTATATATACACCTTATCATATGGAATAAGATACACAGACTTATTCTCTCCTTAATTCTTCTCTTATTCCCTTTGTTTCACAACACGTTATCAGCACCAAATCTAACCAAATGAGCATAATATCAAGGGAAGTCTTAGATTGTTAATCTCGATATTGGCAATCAAAGTAACCGTAAAATTCAATACGATGGACTCGTTTGATTGATTAACCGCAAATATTAATGCTGCCAAAGGTACGCTTATTTCTGTTTTTGACGACATGCTAAAATCATACTCTAGTAGTTATACACCTTTTGTATGTAAGCCACAATTAGAATTTAGAATTAGATTATTGATGATTAATCGATTGAATGGATTACCTAGAGTATTAGATCTGATAGTCAAAGGTCCACATATGATTTATTATTTCATCAATTAATTTGTTCTGAATAATTTCTTGATTGATAATAATTTCTTGAGTGATAGTATCCTTGAAGATAAAATTTTGGATCAGATTTAATTTGGGCAATATTATATGCCGACAATGGTTTTCATCCATTCAAATTGCATAATTAATAATAATGACCATTACGCCTCCTCATAATCTATGTATGTTTGTTGTTTCGTTTTGCCAGAGTATATTATTTAGTTAAGCACAAATTTCATCTACTATATCTAATTGGATCCATGTTTAAGATTAAATAGTTTATATATATATATTAGTCCGTGTCGCTTGCCTTTAGCCTCATATTAGACAATGTTTATTTACTATATTTGTTTGGTATCTTTCAAATCATGTCATGATTTTGATGATAGGATTGACATAATCTTAGTGATAATATCTTTTTATTATCCTCCTTAATTATCTCCTATAAACTAGATGTACATATATTGTTGCTACCATTACTCCCTAGATTGACGTTGACTTATATTCTCAAGCTTTATGAAGGAAATCATCAATAAAACATTCTCTACACTTGTATCCTATGTTGCTCGTACTTGATTATTCTTTAATTCACACACATGTATCATGAACTATATCCCAACACTATTGCAATTATTAATCCTTTATGGATGTCATTATGTGTCAATTTTATTCTATGTCTAATGACTCGTGATGGCTACTTATGGCTACTTAGCATTGCTCTCATGATCTTATGTACCTGATGTGGTTAATTATTCGATTTGTTTATAATTCTACCATGTATGCAGTAGCATTATACTTATAGTACTCTATTAAACCTATTACTTTCATTCATGATTATGTGATTGGAGAGAGAGAAATGATTGGAAAAAAAATTAGATAAATAAAACCGAGCAAGTATATTGTTTGCGGAATAGATGGTTTTATAAGCATGATTAAGTTATTATATGATGTTTCTTATATATGACATCAGATTCTTATATATGATAATTAATTATAATGGTTAATAACCATAACACCGCTATTATATGAGATACTTATGATTTACTTTGAAGTGGATAATAAGACAAGGAGTGTATTACTAGTAATTTTATTTCCTTAAGTATAATATGAAAACATACATGTACATGATGACTTACAAATGTCCAACAATAGTTTCTAAGGTATGTTGTTGGCTATATTATCCTCCGTAAGCAAAACCATAAAGTGAAAATAAATACATAAACAAATACTTTGAACAATCGATATATTATTATATGGTCTTTGCGTGGATATCCTTTATTCCAACTTTGGGTTAAAAGTGGAGATCCTTGATCCCAACTAGACTATTAGCTCATTCCCAGAAGTGAATGAGCAATCTCAAGATTGAAACAATAATAATAATAATATAAGCATGTTTGCATGATGTTATTTTGATATAATTCATTGAAAATTCATGAGAATTACCAAAACGATTACATATATTAGCTATTTGAGCAAGAAATAGTGTTATGAGTTCAAGAAATTAATCCACGACATTACTTGTGAGCAACTTATTTAAAAGTATATTTATTATGTCCACACTTATAAGAGAATAATATGATTAATATAATTGGGCTAGAGAAAAATAATAACTTTGCTTTGTTTGATACATGCATTGCTAAAAGAATTTATGACTTGAGAAGAAGATGGATTTAAAGATTGTTGGACTAGTTTTATACCCCCATATGCAAGGAGTAGGGGGAGATAGTGTTTATTCCACTGTTTTTATGTAATCCTTGCACATGAATAATTAAATATGTTAATGTCAGTTTGGTACATACACTAGCCTAAACATCAATAATTTATTTAATAGAGGTTGCCACATGATAATCAAATATTTAGCATGATACCATCCTGAAGATGGATATGAATAAATGTCATTACCTATATAATAGCTATAAATGTACATATTAAGTTGATGTCCTAGGTGGACAAGATCAGTTGCTATTGAACTAGCACACCTGAAGTGTGGTAATGAAAAAGGCTACAACGATAAGAATCCTTGGAACAGGAAAGAAGCACTAATTGACAATGACAAATTTGAGAAAGCTAAGTGACACATTTTATGTATATCCTGAAGAGATCATTTCTAATACATTAAAATGTGATATGATTATATAAAGTACTCTAGAAGAGTATAGAATATTGTCCAACAAGGTTAACATATATCAAGATTACAATCAATGCTTCAGTGGAGTATGAGTATTAGTTAATTGTCTTGCCAATTGTAGAAAGAAACACACTGGTGTACTTATATCACATCATTTTCATGGCCATTCATAAAGTATCTCTAATAAGGTGATCACCAATATTATAAAACTGATCATAATTTAAATACTAAAGCAAAAGTGATTGGATGTGATAATTAATAATTAGGCCATCCGGGGTTTAATAAATTCCCGTTATGAAAACCTAAAGTTTCATTTGATATGAAAGAAATAATGTGTTGACGCTCTCTCATGTTAAATATATGAAATAAATTGAATGGCAAGACATAACATTGAGATTGAGCTATATTTAGATTGTGATTTTTAATAGTTTGTGTAAAAAGAAAAGTTCAAGAGATAATATATTGGTCAATCTGAATAATTGGTGACCATAAGTTCACTAGAATAATTTATATGTTGACAAATAATAGGTGACCAAAAGCTCACCACGTACAAATTATATGTGAAAATTTTAAGTAACTAGTGTTACTATCAATGTTTCTACTGATCCCGAAGATCACCACCTAGTGAAATTACAAAAAAAAAAAGTTTATATTTGTATAACAATTCTCTTGATTGGGGCTATTGTATGTCAACACATAAGAAATAGAAAAGAAGGAAATTCAACTGCACAACATATGTCTCCCCATTGATGTTGAATTATTGATCTCCTGAAGAGAACAAATTGTGAAAGATTTAATAATAAATACATATGTATTATGCAATGTATAGTTAATGAAGAAATAATTTAAAATTGCTCCCTAGAAGAGATAAAAGATTGTTTTAATATAATTATTCTGAGAGATAAATTTTGTTGATTATGTCCTCCCATGAAATGAATTTTATTGTAAATTTGTATACTAAGTTGGTGAAAAACTGTGATGCCCCTATATATGAGATATTTTACCAACTTAGGGGGAGAATTGGAGTAAGTTGGCAAAAATTAATTAAACTGATGATCCCTATATAAATAATGGTAATTTGAAATGTTTTCTAGCCAACTTTCGTCCATATGCTATCAAGATATGTTGCACATTTATGATTTGATTTGTATTCAGTTATGACTCATGTTGCATAGCGTTGAAGATACATTTTGGTCATATTAATTATGTGTATACATTGAGATAAAATCTTGCCAATTGTACTTGAATCACTACACCTGAAGTGTAGGTTGTATATGATCGGTTCCAAAATAAAGATATGTTTAATAGATATGATATTTGGCAAGATAGTGCAGTTAACACTAATAGTGTAATAGTATATAAATACCAAAGTGAATGAAATACCCTAAAAGTGGTATAGATATCTGAATTATTATTATAGATGGCCTATGATGTAAGAAAAATTATGATGGTACCAATGAAAAATGTATTCAGATATCATTGTCAAAATAGCATGCAAATTAAAATTGTACCTTGAGGAATTATATGATGATACCGATATATGATGGAACCGATAAATAATGCATATGCATGATATAATGGACTAGTGAATAAGGGATCTGGAATATATGTCCATTTTAATGTCGACATGATGATAATAATAAAAGTTTATCATGGACCAGAAGTCCAAAGAAATATGGATTTTTAAAATCCACACTGTACAGTGTCTTGCATTATTTCGAGTCTTATTTATGTTCATATGCATGCGTGAGTCTTAGGTTTTTGGATTATTCATTGCATATGTTCGAAGTTGTAAATGCATTACTCATTGTATAAGTTGTTTATCATATTTTTATATATCATATTGCATGCTTTATTTTCTATATAATAATTGTGGTGTATGTCAATGTTCATTCAAAGTATAGTAAGACATATTTACAACTTTGATGGAAAATTAGAAAGAAATACTTATGTTCCTATGGGCTTATACTTGTGATGAAAATATTGAAAACGTCGATTTAATAACATGTTGTGAATCATGTAAGAAGAGTTCTTGAAGAACTTATATACGACGTTTTTAAATAATCAGCCCTACAAATTTTTGAATATTACAATTATCAAACTCTTGAAAATTTTATGTGACTACATCATTGACATCTCAACCTGGAGTTTGGGTATATAAGAGTTAGTGAGATTTACTATTTCTATACGTAGAAAAATTATCGTGTAGTTAATTATGAAACTTCTAAAGAAACGGGATACTTATGCGTGAGACTGTTTCTTATGGTCCAGAAGAATCATGATTAATGTATATAATTGCATATGTTATATTATAATTCATATGAGATTGAATAACGACATTAATAATGTCAAGTTTTGTCTATTAATGAATGTTTGATCAAATAATAATTATCAATTTCTATTATTAACGACTTCCAGAAGAAGTCATAACTGCATAAGTTTAATTTTTAGAGATAAACACAAGTATGGTGAAATGAAGACACTTCACATGTTCACGTGAAAACCTGAAGAATTGAAGATGCAACTTCAACTTAGGAGAGTCGAAGATCAACGGATGATACTTTACTTACTACATATTAGAAGATATCCAAACATATTGGATTCATCGTTGCGGTACTAGAAGATCTCAAGTACAGTTATGTATTCAACAGAGGGAGAAAATACACGTTGCACTCTTTTTCCCTTGACCATGGTTTTGTCCCAGATTGGGTTTTCCTGGTAAGGTTTTTAATGAGGCGGCATCTCGAGCGTATTACGAAGAATGATGTACTCTTTTTCCTTCACTATGTTTTTATCTCACAGGGTTTTTCTTAGTAAGGTTTTAATGAGGCACAGTGTTCGATAATGGACATCCAAAGGGGAGTGTTATGAAATATATGTGGATATCCATTATCCTCTTTTGTATCATTCCGGAACAATCTAGATCTAGGGTTATCCAATCAAACCCTAATATATTGTATGTATATATACACCTTATCATATGGAATAAGATACACAGATTTATTCTCTCCTCAATTCTTCTCTTATTCCCTTTATTTCACAACATTCATAGCAATATAAGTATTTTTTCAAAATGTACAATAAACTACTTTAGTGGTGTTCTTAATTAGTATTGTCAATAAAAGCTTTATGAAAATTATCCACTTTGGACTAAATATTTCGGCCCATTTGGCCTAGAAAACCCAAATTCCAAACCTTTTCCTTTATGATTAGAAATCTCAACCCCAATACACGAAATTCCAACATGAGGCACAATCTACAATCATTTTCATGAAATAAATGCCATAACCTTTGAAAATGATATACACTTAAAGTATGAAATCTTTATAAGTTGCGGAGTAGTGATTTGAAAATGAGGAGTATAAAGATCGAGAGGTTGTGAGAACCTTATAAATAAATAGGTAGCGATACAAATCATACAATCTAGACACAATGTTAATTTTGTAAACCCTAAAACATAATTCAGAAAAATACAAAAAGAGATCATAATAAAGATTCAAGCTAAGAATACAAAAAATGAGTACTATAATAAATGAAAATGGTCAAAATAAATAAGGAGTACAGGTTTGGCTCATCAAACTAATTTCATCTTATTATAAAATTTCCAAACACAAGTCTGAGATCTGACAATCGACAGTTCATGGCTTGATGAGTGATTTGTCACAAAATGTGCTCAATCATAATTCATCAAGATGTGACAAATTTTATATTTTTCTTATCTTCATAAATTCATTAATTAATTTTGTAAATCTCAGAAAATATAAAATGGGCCTACAATTCAAACACTAGGATCTGGAAAAACCTTCTGACATACGGAGTACCAATGAAAAGATTATAAAAAATTTGTCACAGGTCACAAGTGTTATCTTTAAATCTATGATGATAATTGATGCCTCCACATTAATAATAATTGTATTTTTCACTGAGATGGTAATTTCATTATATGTTTTGCAGTGAACAAATTTTGGGTTCTATTTGCTGCAGATAGTCATATTCCCAACAATATAATGCAATTTTTTTAATGGTCCCATTTCTCTAATGGTATGTTTGCCTTTCAAACAATACATAGATATGAAGAAATGAAAAATCATGGTTGTCCTAAATTCAAAAATAAAAAAAAATTGTTATTTAAATTTAAACAAACTACTAAGTGATGTAATGTCTACAACTCTACAAGGCCCTACATGGCTAAATACCATACACCGTTACAAGTTGATATTTTATTTATAGTCAAGACTATAATCTCATCATCTTTAAACCCTTTTAATGAGAATCCAAGGAACCCTTAATAATGCTCTAGTTGTCCTAGTGTCATAATCCATGCCTGATTAGATGTTACTTTTTTGTTTTTTCATTCTCATTATTAACACTTGCCAGACAGGTTGTTAGATTGTACAATATTTGTTAAGCAAATTCCATAAAGTATGAACGCTTTTAGGATGTAAATTGTACTCCGTAATAGTAAAATAACTCGAATCGAGGAAGAAGTAATGCAATCTATGAAGATCAAAAAGCAGAGAGTAGAGACCGTCATATGATCTTCAAGTTTGGAAAACATTCAGAGTATCAAAGGAATAGTCGCTTTGGTCAAGTGGTCCAATTTACATGCAATATGAAATAATGTATGAAAACATTAGCAGATTATTGATTGCATGAAATATAGGCAAAAACAGAAAATGACCTTTGAATGTAAAACGTATGTCTTCACTCTCCATTGTTACAATAACTACTCATCTATATATCTATCTATCTTTCCTCGTAATACTTAATATCTCCTACAATAACAGCTATGTTTCATCGAACCCATCTTTCTGAATTATTATTTTTTTGTCACATGTTTCTTCAACGTATCGAATGAGATGACATTGTCAATTATCTGTCATTGCGAGCAATTATACTTTTGTTTGAGATAAAACGCAATGAATTGATTTGTACGGCCTTCTATTCTACATTATATGTTGTGAAAAGTTAATATGATTATAGAACTATTATAAAAACGAAGAAAGTATGAATTTTTAGTAAAAGGTAACTTGTATGTTAAAATAAATCAAAGTTAATTAATCATATGTCGAGCTAGACTAATTAAACGATATTACATAAAAGTAATCGGAATAATGTGTCTATTAGTGGAGTTATTTATTTGACAGAAAGATATAATTGAATGATTGAGTCAAAGCTATAGCTATTCCATAAACAGTTTTGCAATGGCCGTTGATATAATTGAATGATTTGAGTCAAAGCTATAGCTATTATAAAAACGAAATCTAAACCGTTGATTAATATTATGTGAAGAAGGGCCATTGATTTAAGTTGACCAAGAAAAATACCCAATTTTTTTTCTATTTTTCTTTATTCCTCTAAAAATTAAAATACAATGGCAGTTTCTAATCTTCCATTGATGATAATCTGCAAAGTATGAATAGCTTTCCTATGAAAGATTAAATTTGATCCAGTTAATAGCCCACTTGAACCAATTGATAATATGATGTTAGGAGTGATACACTTGAATAGGGATGGCAACGGGTCGGACTCGGAGCGGATTATGCTAAATCCGACTCCGACCCGACAGGAAGTCGGAGGTTAAATCCGACTCCGACTTCAATATCCGAACTCCGACTCCGACTCTAATTCGACCCGATTCCGAGTTTTTTTTTTCATTATTCAATATACTTTGAGATGTTGGGCTATTTGGGCCTTTACAACCCACACCCAATGCCACCATGACCCACACAAAAATCCACTATTTATTGGAGTCTGAGTTGGATTGTCCGTTAAAGTCGGACATTTGTCGGAGTCGGATTTTTTTCTCGGATTTTTTGTAAGATCAGACTCCGACCCTCCTCCGACTCGGAGTCGGATTATTTTAACAGAGCCGAACTCGACTTACTTTTTTCTCGAACTCGGAGCGAATATTTTACCTCGGATCGGGGCGGAGTAGGGTCGGATCCAGACTAGATTGCCATCCCTACACTTGAATCAGTTGAAAGTGTTGATAATTGGGTGTTGGAGTAGGAGTAGTTGTTAATAACTAGTTGGTGAGAGTACTTGAACTCGAACATGTGAGTAGTTAACGGGTCCAGTTAATAGCCCACAAAATATAGTTACTTCTATCATTCTATGACATGCACCATTTATGCCTCATCGCCCCCATGTCATGTGCCCATCTAATACAATTTCGTATACTTGTGTACTACCAGTATGTACGTCAATACTATACTATGGAGTACATCGTACAGTATATATGTTCATTTAATATCACATTCTATTATAAATGTTGTAATTGGCGGGGAACTTACCTTGTGACTTTAACTTTGATACAAGCTACTACATTTGATTATTTGTAGTTCCTATCATACCAGTATCAATGTAGCAAAAATAAGTTACATTTTATTTACTACTATGAATACAATAAAAAATGACATTTTATCATAGTTTTGTTAACTAAATATAAGTAACTCCTTTATTGTGTATGTGGGACAGAAGCTAATATAAGCTACTCCGTTTATTATTGTGAAGATTTTTGAATTAGAGGGGGTCTTATCAATGTATGTTAAGTAGACAAAAACAAACATCATTTAAGTGAAAATTTGTCTAATTAAACAGTTAAACATATTCATGTGATGATAATCGTGATGGAATCATGCCTATCATGGCCCATACCTTTACGGTAAAGGGAGGTCCATTTGCAATTAATGGCTGGGACATTCAAAGCTTCCATGTTCACAATGCCTGACGTCGACATGGAACTTAGCATTGTGCTTAAATGCTAGAGGACTACTGGTACAAATAATCACATGCTTATTAATTTAGTCGATTACATTATACATTAGCACTTAGCTTTCGGGCAAATGCGAAACGATTTTAAAATTACCTTTCTTTCAATTTCACGTCATTTATTATTATTATGGTACTGATTTAAATTACACTATCAATTGAACACATAAACAATTCTGATTTTTGAAACAGTATTCGTTTTATGGCCTAAAGAGAGTTAACTAGAGTCAAAGCATGGTTTTCTACTATTCGCACATAAATTGATCTAAATGGTTAAATAAATTCTCTTTTTAGGATCTTAGGCTCTGTTCTCATCAAATCATTTTCAGTTCAATTTCGTTTAGTTTAATTCAGCTCTAATAAGTTAAGTTTAGTTCAGCTCCTAATTTCCTTCTTTCATAAAATATTCATTTCATCTCAGTTCAATTCAGTTCAGCTCTAATAAATTCAGTTCAACTCATTTCAGCCAATGAGAACATGCCCTTAGTTATTATCTGTGTTACTAAGGTTTTTTTAAAAAGAAAAACAAAAATTATACATATATTTAGTCAATGAGAACATGCACTTAGAGCCTGTTCTCATTGACTGAACTGAACTGAACTGAGCTGAATTGAAATGAATATTTTATAAGAGAAGAAAATTAAGAGCTGAATTGAACTGAAATGAAATGAATATTTTACAAGAGAAGGAAATTAGGAGCTGAACTGAACTGAGCTGAACTGAACTAAACTGAATTTCAACGTATGAGAACAGGCCCTTAGTGAACATGTACTTAGGATACCCCTTACCATTTCGGACAGGTTTTAAAATATTGTGTTTACTAAAGTTTGTCTTAACCTACACAATATTTTAAATTAGTATTTATAAATCAGACGCTTGTACTGAAATTCTTCTTAAATCTTGAATACAGATGTACAATAATACAGACTCACTATATGTACTTTTTTTTTTTTTTTGAAGCCACTATATGTACTTAATTATTAAACGTTGTTAGCAAAATGATAAAAATAATAAGCGTCATGAGCTCATGACACATTAGATAGAGTTGGTGCCATCCGATAATTAATTTGAAAATTGGTAATTAAAAAAGTGATAGATATTATGTCACGTATGAAATTGATAAAGTAGAGAAATACTTATGAAAATAATTGAATTATTAAATGAAACAAGCACACAATGCAAACTGGAACTTCTGGACGTGCTTGGCGTGAACGGCTGAAGGTCGGCATAACTGACCTAATCATTCTAGTCCTAATCTTAATTAAATACTCACTAAATTTTATCATTAATTTTGAAGTCTTTTAAAATAATTGCTACATTAATGTACTACTTGCTGATCATCGTATCTTTGGCGTTGTTAACTGCGGAGTACTACACTTGTTTACTTGTGCACGTACTTAATATAAAATTACTTGCATTTTGAAAATTGATAATAAAATATGGGTGTTGTTATTTGTCGCTCCCATTTTACCGGGTAACGCTCCCTTTTTTTCTTGAAATTCCAATTTTACCCCTAATATATAAATACGGTTTTTTCCTTCCCGACCAACATTTCTCACTTCTTTACTTCTCTCTCTAACTCTCTTACTCTCAAACTCTCTAACTCTCTAAAACAAATTTTTTTTTTTTTAAATTCAAAAATTGTTCTTCATTTTTTAAAAAAACAACAATCATCATAAACACAAAAGAAAATGGGTGATTCGAGGCGGATTAGGCTGAGATTCGGAGGGAGGACCTTCGACGGCGCTGGTGGCAGCGACGGCGGCGGCGATGGTGGAGACGAGGTATTTTTTTTTTTTTAATTTCGGATCCTATGAACTTCCGCCCAAAATTTCCGGAAGTTCCATGGAGGATCCGGAAATTCCAGGCGGATCCTCCATGGAACTTCCGGAAATTTTGGGCGGAAGTTCCATTTTTTTTTTGGCCCGTTAATATAATTGTTAATTTTATTTTATTTTTGGATTTTGTTTTTTTTTGTTATTTTGAAGTGTTATGGTGATTATTGTTGATATTATTATTATTGTTGTTGTTATTATTGTGCTTATTATATTTTGTAATGTAATTATTTTAAAAAATATGATAATTTTTATTATTTTGTTGATATTAGGTTTTTATTATTAATGTTAAGGTTATTGTTGTTGTTGTTAATTTGTTTTTTTTTTTTTGGATTTTGTTATTTTTGTTGTTATTTTGAAGTGTTATTATTATTATTATTATTATTATTATTATTATTATTATTATTATTATTATTATTATTATTATTATTATTATTATTATTGTTGTTGTTGTTGTTGTTGTTATTGTTATTACTAAAATCGGATTATTTTTTAATTTTATGTAGATCGAGGGTTCTGGTGCTCGACATGCAATATCACGACGTATGAATGCGTCTGTTAGGAGACAGACATCTCGATCTTCACCAGTTCAGCCCGAGCAGCAGCAATACGGGTCTACTAGTGGTTGGTCGAGAGACCAACAGTCTGGTAGTAGTCGGCCCTTGTACTCTGCAAGTGGAGCACCCATATCTGACGAGGAAGACGAATGTTCGGCTAGTCATGCTGGTGACCGGGATGAAGAACAAGGCCCTCAGGATTTCCATATGGTATATAGGGGTCAGTTTGGGAGATTTGTTGGTAGTGGGTCGAGTCAGCCTACTTCCAGCTCTGCAGAGGCATGGTTAGTGCAGGAACCGATGTCGGGTAGGCCTGAGGATGGGTCAGTTATCCCTAGTTTTGGCGGTCACGTGGCACGGTATATCTAGATGGAGCAGGAGCGTAGTGTTTTGCGCTGTTTGAGTAGGACAAAGTTATGTTCTGACTTGTTCACTTGGCGAGACCGTCAATCTGTGGAGGACATTGCGGCGATTGATGCTAGTTGGTTGTCTCACTTGCCCAGCCTGATGTTTAAGAGACTTGATTGGTCGTTGATTTCTGCTTTTGTTGAGAGGTGGCAGCCAGATACGAACACCTTTCACATGCCATTTGGGGAGATTACGATCTTGCTGCATGACGTGTACAACATACTTGGGTTACGGGTTGCATGCAATATGGTGTCCACTACTCCTAGCACGGACGTGTTACGGGACGTGTGCTCGGTCACCATGGATATGACTCTAGATGATCTGTCTGAGGTTTGCGGCACAAAGACCATTTGGCAGGGTAGTGGGGTGTTGACTGATAAGAATTTTGAGTCGACATTGGCGGTCGACCATGATTTTAGTGAGCAGCTTGATGCATACTTGTGGTTAGTGCTTGGAGGTACACTGTTTGTAGACAAGAGTGGTAACCGTACGCATCCTTCCTTCCTCCACGAGCTATGTCACACGGATGTCCCTATTAACGAGTATGCTTGGGGAACAGCTGCACTGGCCTACTTGTATCGGCAACTGGGCACGGCATCACGGAAAGGTGCTGATTCGATTGCTGGTTGTTTCACGCTTCTGCAAGCGTGGATTTACGAGTACTTTCCGTGCTTTCGGCCACAGCAGGGTACCTTGACCCGGGACCTTCAAATGCCTTGTGCGTCTGTTTAGGATGTAGGAGCGGGATGTCCTAGCAAGAACCTGGAGTGCCTGTTAGCTTTTCGTACTAGGATTGATGCGCTTACTGACCGTGAGGTGAACTGGCTACCGTACGGAGCTGATCCTGCATTACGAGTGCCTCCCACTTTATTCATTGGCTGCATCCAGTACCGTAACATCATTGAGCCGTACATGCCTGATAGAGTAGTGCGCCAGCTTGGTTTCGTGCAAGGCATTCCCCGCGAGATCATCAGGCCAGAGAAGGCCAAGAGGCCGACTAACTTGAAGATGTATCGGGTAGACTTCCCGACTGAGATGACAGCTCTGATGTGGAAAAGGTTTGTCCCTGGGTATCTCAGAGTGTTGTTTTAGGTGCCCTACCCAGGCTTAGTGCTGCAGCTCCTTCGGTTGCGCCCGGTTACATGCAGTGGTTGTACAGGTTTTCTCACCCGCGGGTATCTCCAGTTGCAGGAGTTACGAGCAACCTGCCTGAGCGGACTAACACTGATTACGTAAGTATTTATGCTTATTACTATATTAACAATGACTTATATGAATTTTTGTGTTTAAAATATGTTATTGTTTGATTTGCAGTGGATGGGTCGGTCCATGGAGATTCACCAAAGAGCACTAGCTGAGTATCCTGAAATGTCGAGTGAGACTCGAACAATGACTGAGCAGCTTGTATTTGATTGGAAGTCAAAAATGGGACTTTAGATTATGGAACATCCAGATTTTTTAGGCGGATCCCATCTTCCGCTTGAAATTTCCGGATGTTCCATGGTACATCCGGAAATTTTAGGCGGATGTACCTAGGACATCCGGAAAATTTAGGCGGATGTCCTAATTACCGAAAAAAAAACTTACAGAATGATGTGACGCATTCTCCGGCGTACGTATGTTCCACTCGCCGTCCATGACCCAAGACCCGTCGGAAAATTTAACGATTTTTGAAAATAGAAAATTTAGGTGGTCGTGGGGACCGATTTGGTTGCAAGGGCGTGGGGACCGATTTTGGGAAGCTCGGGACAGCAATGTCGTGAAGTGAGGGGACCGTTTCATGTATTGTGTCCAAATGAGGAACAAGGTCCTTTTTATAACCCAAATTGCATAAAGGGCATAGTGATCCATTCAAGTCAAAGGGAGCGTTACCTGGTAATTTGGGAGCGACAAATAACAGTTGAGTAAAATGTTAGATGATGTTATTCATGGTGTACTCATATTTTACTTTATGATATATACTAATCACAAAGTATAGAATAAGCTTTAACAATTGTTTGGTTGGAAGGACTTGGAATTTTAAAAATGAAGTAGAATCCTTTTCAATTTTTGATTTAACTTATTTTTATTATAGAACCTCGTACCATTAAGTCATTAATCCGCTATAACTTCATATCATCCTTAACTTCCAAGATTTTAAATTCATTTCATCCTAAGTAAATACAAATCCATCCCAATTTAAACCAAAACATATTTAGCACGACATAGGGTTTCCTATTCATACCACGTTGGTTTCAATGGTATGGTATATGGGTTCCCAATCCATTCCATATTAGTTTGCTGAGCTAAACAACTTCTAATTGTTGTTGACGTATAGTCTTCTTTAATAGCACATACCAGTACAAATATCTTACGTTTATAAAAAAGAAGTTAAACACTGAAAAAGGTTAAAAAAACTATTCGTTTGATTGTCATACCTCATACGTTAACTTGTTAAGTGGACTCTTTCCTATTTATAATTCATTTTTTTCACGAGCTCCTTTAACGCTGCCACAGTTAAACGGAGTAGTACGGTATAACAGACGTTAATCACCGAAGTGTTGGCGGTGGACCAAAAAATGTCAATGTGAAGACCATAAAACCTCACAAAGTCACAAAGGCCACGGACATAATAACGGTGAATTGGTCCCACCGTCAAATGAATTAGCTAGAGTGATTATTACACTTTACTCTTTATTACCAATCAATAATAAATCATTGACCAAATTTAAACCAAGTACTACCGTAATTAACATTCACTGACTTTGAGGGAAGGCTTTAGTTGAAATCTCGTTCAAAATATCATTATTTATCCATCATTTGGATTTAATCATAGATCCACTATACCATAAATTGGTTAGTGTCCACATTTGACATTTTTAATGACAAAGTTGGTCTAAGCCCATTATTGCACACTTCACTTGTGCTATTCACTTATATAATTAATCACATAAACAGTGTTTAAAACATACATCTACGCTTATTTGTAGACACCTTATCTTTATACGAGTACAAGTATAAATTTGTAAGGTACGGAGTAATAAACTACTCGTATATTTATCTTCTAAAATTCAAAGCAAATAAAGATCCACGGTCTAAATTTTATTGATGACAATTTACTTTCCGTTCACTTAAACAAAAGAAAATTTACAATATTTGGTAGTAGGGAGGGACAAAAGTGATTATTGTAGAAGTAAATAACTTTTGAAAAAGTTGAAAATTAACCTTTTGTCCAGAATAGAATTAGCAAGGGTTTAAGCTAAAGCTCCCAAACTATGAGTTGAAATCAAAGTTATGTATCTTCATAATTTCAAAGAAAAGGTGGAGACTTATAAAGTGTTTGATTTCATAGGGAAATGATGTGAGAGAGTATTATAAACATAAAGTAAAAAGGAGTGCATGAATATTTTATGAAGAGAGGCGTTGCATTTCATGCTTTATTTATGGCGGCGTCTTCTTCTGATTTGAATTGCAACTCACTCATCTGTATAACCATCCTACGCTAGTTACAGTGCTACTCCGCCTATTACACAGTTACACTAGTACTAGTGTGACTTATTTGTCCCTTAATTTATCCCAAAAAAAGTTATTTTTTTTTTCCTTCTCGATAAAATTAGGGTATGTTCTCTTTAGATTATTTTCACTTCACTTCAATTAAGTTCACATCAATTCAATTCAATTCAGTTTAGTTTAGTTCTTAATTTCATTCTCTCATAAAATATTCATTTCAGTTCAGCTCCAATAAGGGCCTGTTCACATTTACTTAATTTCAGTTCAGTTCAGTTTAGTTCAGCTTCAATCAGTTCAGTTAAGTTCAGTTCAGTTCAACTCTTGATTTCCCTCTCTCATAAAATATTCATTTCAGCTCAGTTCAGTTCAGTTCAGCTTTAATCAGTTCAGTTCAGTTCAATTCAGTTCAGTTCAGCTCAGTTCAGTAAATATGAATAGGCCCTAAGTTCAGTACAACTCAGTTCAGTCAATCAGAATAGACCCTTAGCACTAAAAGTTTAATAGAGACCAAATTTCATCGAGGCTTTTTGAGAATGAGGACTTCTCATATTCCTCCCTATTTTAAATGACTTGATTTGCAAAATTAGATGAATTAATTTGGATTAATTTTTGAAATGAGTCGCTATAATACCCAGTATATCATTGGCATATTACTCGTAGGTATTATAAGTTTCTTCACACCTTTATCATATAATGATGTAGTAGGTGTGGCTCTGCCACGTTTTGTTCCCCTAGTTTTCTTTGTTGTTTGTTTATCGGGGTCTAACTCCTCATTTGCATTAAAAAAAAAAAACACATGAGTTTTATAAGTATTTCGTAGTTCACACAATTTTGATAATCCTCATTTTATTGCCACATTCACATTTTTTTTGCATCTTATGTTAACAATATTCCTTGGATAGTGATGGACTACATACCAAAACAAGTTTTATTTACATAAATTTCAAGTACTAAACTCATTTCATAATATGAACAACCAACCATCAAAAAAGTGTCAAATTCGTGTCAATGACCACATTTACACTACTTTCCGCATCAAATTACTCCGTACTCCACAAATAATACTAATACTAATACAATTAGGCTAATAAACAAAGAAACGAAAAGGTAGAGTTGTCCTATTTGAAATTGATGAGACAAACACCAACACAAATAACATACACAATCTCAACCCTATGTTCATTGTCTCCTCGACTACACCACCACTCCTCTCTATTTTTTTTTTTACCGTTTTTCTCTCTCCAACTTCCATTGTTTTTGTTTCATTTTTTTTACTGCAGCTGCTTCTTCTTCTTCTGCAACTTGTAATCCCTAAACTTAATTATTTCCATTTCTTTGTTTTCTTCTATTTTCCTATTTTTCTCTCTCCTTAAATTACTGCTTCTTTGTAGCTTCCCCATTCTTCGATTTCCTTCCCTTTTTTGTCCTGTTTTCTTCCCATCAATTCCATCAGTTTTTTTTTTCCAGATATTCTCATCCCAAAAAAAAAAAAAACCCATTTTTTTGAATTTCAAATTTCCTAATTAAAGCCCCTTATCTTCTTTTCCCTTTATTTTTCTAATACCCTTTTTCATCTTCCTTCCCGCTTTTTATTCTCTTCCCTTTTTCTCAACTGTCAAATTTTACTCCCCTGAGTTAGTATTTTTCCTCTGTTTTTGTTTTATTTACAAATTATTTATTTAATTTTTCTTAATACTATTTCCAATTACTAATTTTATTATATTTATATTTTGGCATTTTCTCACAGATATGATGATACAAGGAGAGAGTTGACTGACTGATTGGTTGGTTGAGGGAATTCATAAAATATTTGGAGTACATTCATCTGGGTTAAGTGAACAGAGGCATTTTTTTTAAAAAAGTGTTTAGTCATTTCAATGATTTGATTTAATGTTGTATTCATTTTTCCATTTAAAAACAAACACGACTCGAAATTAATATAGAGCGTTTTATCTTATGTAACATAAATTTAGGAGAGAGAAAACAAAAATAGGCGTTGGGCTCTAAGCTTATGTCATTTTCTAAGCAAGTATTGATATAAACATAACAATGTGCCCTTTTCAATGTTATTACAGACTTTCATGATGCTCTGTGTTTTCCTTCATTGAAGCTTCTGTTCTTGTGAAACCAACATTACGGAGTACATTATAATTATTTTCTGCAATTTTACACAAAATTGTTGAGAAATTTTACTAAATTTGGAAATAAATATTAGTTGAACATTTTGTGGGCTAAATTTAGTCACTGTTACAAAATAGTGTACTGAATTGGAGGGTTTTGAAGGAAATCAAAATTTGTGGGTACCCATTTGGATTTTTAGGCATAATTATTAAGGGGTTGTTTGATTCATAATTGTGATAATTGTAGTGAAGAAAGAAGAAAAGGGAATTGGGTTTTTGTGGTGTTTTTTTTAGGAGAGAGAAAATGAGTGTGCAACAGCAGAAAAGAGAGAAGAATGAAAAGAGTTCATCATCATCTGAAGGAGTTGAGAAAGTTTTGGTAGCTGTTAAAGCTTCAAAGGAAATTCCAAAGGCAGCTCTTGTTTGGGCTTTGAGTCATGTTGTTCAACCTGGTGATTGTGTTACTCTCATTGTCGTTGTTCCTCCTCCTAGTTCAGGTATGATTTCCCAAAACTCTGTTCATTTTGATTTTTGGGTTTCTTTTATGAATTTCAAGTTATGCTGTTTTTTTTTTTGGTTTGTATGATATTATGAATATATAAGGTGGGATTTAGAAGTGATTAATGTATGGGAAATTGGGCATTTCATTGAATTGTAGTTTGATTTCGGAATAATGTTGGGATTACAATAATTCTGCAATTAGATGAATAGATTTTGATGCATATTTGTAGGTAGGAGATTATGGGTTTTCCCAAGGTTTGCTGGGGATTGTGCTAGTGGTCAAAAGAAGTTGTTTGCCGGTACGAGTTCGGAGCAAAAAATCGAGTTGACAGATTCTTGTTCACAGATGATTCTTCAGCTACATGATGTCTATGATCCTAATAAGGTTAGCTAATCACTTCCTGGTATTGCTTGTTAGAATGTATGTATGTATGTATGTTAGTTGAGCTAAGTTTAGTGTGTTATTTTTTAAATCTACAGAAAAATGTGAAGATTAAGATTGTGTCTGCCTCTCCTCCGGGAGCTGTAGCTGCAGAAGCGAAGAAGGTTCAGGCGAATTGGGTTGTGTTGGACAAGTAATGTTCAACTCATTTCTTCTCCTGCAGTAATGTGTGAGATGTTGGAATACTAATCTTGTTTTTGCCATTTGCAGACACCTCAAGCAGGAAGAAAAACGGTGTATGGATGAGCTCCACTGCAACATTGTGGTCATGAAACGATCTCAGGCGAAAGTGCTTAGACTAAATTTGGTCGGATCACCATCAACGGAGCTTCTTTTGTCTGGTCCATCTGGTGACCAACTTGATGAGGTTAGAGGGCCTGTTGTGACACCAAGCAGTAGTCCTGAGTTATTTACTGCGACTGAAGCAGGAACTTCATCTGTGTCGAGCTCTGATCTTGGGACATCGCCTTTTGCTCCATCCATAATGAGTGAAAAGTTGAAGAAGAGTGATATGGTCCTTATAAAAGAAAGTAGAAATCTTTTATCAGACTCAGATTCAGAGGATGAAGACTTTTCTCCTTGCTCAACAAGTTCGGGAGTTAGGCCTTGGATGGGCGAGTATATACTTTCACATTTACGGTCATCTCAGAAGCCTGAAAAGAGGCCTTCTATGAAGTCTTCACAGAAGTATTCTGAAATTGATAGGGATTCTGGTATTGGATCTCGAAGATATAAGCATGATCTAGACTATAGTGGTAATATGAGAGAAGCTATTTCTTTATCAAGAAGTGCTCCTCTTGGACCTCCCCCGCTATGTTCAATTTGCCAACATAAGGCACCGGTTTTTGGGAAGCCTCCAAGGTGGTTCAGCTATGCTGAGCTTGAGCTTGCTACAAGCGGGTTTTCACAGTCAAATTTCTTGGCTGAGGGAGGTTATGGATCGGTCCACAGAGGGATACTACCTGATGGTCAGGCTATTGCTGTGAAGCAACATAAATTGGCGAGTTCACAGGGTGATGTTGAGTTTTGTTCAGAAGTCGAAGTTTTGAGTTGTGCTCAGCATCGGAATGTGGTTATGCTTATAGGCTATTGTATTGAAGACAAGAGGAGGTTACTGGTTTATGAATACATATGCAATGGATCCCTGGATGCACATTTATATGGTATGTAATGGTTCATTTCTTTCTTATCTATGGCTCTAGCATTGTACATCTGTACTGTCATATGTTAACACACTATCATGTGATTTCAGGACGGAGTCAGCCCCCTTTGGAATGGTTTGCTCGGCAGAAGATAGCTGTTGGAGCTGCTCGAGGATTGCGCTATCTACATGAAGAGTGCAGAGTAGGCTGCATTGTTCATCGTGACATGCGTCCAAACAACATTCTACTCACTCATGATTACGAACCATTGGTACGTAATTATTAACACGTCATTGTTAATTTTCTCTTCAAACTTGTTAAGAATTCTCTTTTCGTCACTGCATAATATAGAAAAATAGGCAGAATCACCACACCCAGTCAAGGGATCGTTTGTCACCTATAGACGGGGGGTTCGGATGTTACATGGAAGCTTAAGAGGGTTATGGTTGATAAATTTCTCCATGTTATTTACTTTATTGAGCAATGGATAGTCCAAAACTAAATGTGGTGATTTTCTACTCTTGTGATTCTCATGTTACCTAGAGTCCTAGATTCTAAAAAGAACATAAAGTGGGGTGTCGAGAGGAGGGAAAAGAAGTCACCTTCTCAAGTGCTTACTGTTGTGTCAAATTTCATTACAACTTTTACAGTTTGCATTTAATAATAACCAAGAATAATCTGTCATTTCCAATGAATTCAAAGATTAGTTTTTTGTTTTGACTTTATGCCTATTTCGGTTCGTATTAAATTGATTCATTAAACTGTCTCTAATTAATAATACATCAACCAATAAATGTGTATGGAATCAAGGGTGAACTAGGGACAACCTCTTTTATTAATTATGGGCCGGTTATGTACATCTGAGATCTGACATCCCTGCTGAAGACAGGGGCCTCTTTAGAGGCATTGGATGTATTTTGATGTGAAAATCGTGTCTTAATTGAGATTACAAGGTAAAAGGAGAGGGAGAGTGTACTTCATTTTTGTGATCCGTATCCCGGTAATTTCAACAAGATTTACGTAATGTTGATACTCTATTTCCCAATCTTTCCGAGGAATCTAATCAATGCATAGTAGCATTTGTGACTGTTAGTTGAATGACAGAAATTGTAAAATGAAATATCACCCTCCTTCCAAGGCTTGATTCAATCCTTGTTTTAAAACTATTGTACTCCGTATACTACTTTAGTATTCTGATGTTGCGGGTTTTATTTTCCTGGTCAGGTGGGGGATTTTGGCTTGGCAAGATGGCAACCTGATGGAGACACTGGAGTCGAAACAAGAGTGATAGGCACATTTGGGTACGTCTTGATGCACCATTTCTTTGATTTATTAGTCCTTTTATACATGTCGGTTAATGTTAATCTAATAAAAAAGCCATTTCTTATCTACTGCAGGTATTTAGCTCCAGAATATGCACAAAGTGGGCAAATCACAGAAAAGGCTGATGTCTATTCCTTTGGTGTTGTACTCGTAGAGCTTCTTACAGGAAGAAAGGCGGTTGATCTCACTCGACCTAAAGGCCAGCAGTGTCTTACTGAATGGGTATTTGCTGTCATCATTGCTTTGTTCTATTAGTCCTGTGGCTGCTAGACCTTTTTTACATGATCAAGTCTTATGCTCTCTTACATTTTTATGTCTTATATCTTAAACAGGCACGACCCCTCTTGGAAGAGAGTGCTATTGAGGATTTAATTGACCCTCGTCTTGGTAACCGGTATTTAGAACCAGAGGTTCTTTGCCTGATGCATGCTGCTTCCTTGTGCATTCGGCGGGACCCTCATTCCAGGCCTCGAATGTCACAGGTAAAAAATACTGACTCTTTTTCCCCTTAACTGTTTAGTTTGTGTATTGAGAATTCTAAATATGATGAGTGTTGAAGTTCAGAATTTGCTGATAGTTAAGTGTATAGGAACAAGAAAGCATTGATTAATCAAGACTTTGTTTATATTTGGTGTGTGAAATATTAGGTCCTGCGCGTACTAGAGGGTGACATGTTCATGGATTCCAGTGCTCTGTCCACACCAAGACATGATGTAGGGAATCGCAGTGGAAGAATGCGGCATTTGGAGTGCGAATCATATAGTGGTCCATTACGCAACGAGGAAACGGAAGTATACACGGGTAGCTTATCTCTTGAATCACTAAGAACAGCTTTGTGGGAAAGGGAAAGGCTTAGGAATTCAACAGACCATTAAGAAGTGAAAATTGGTTTTGCAGGAGTTTTGGTGCAGGGTTTTCTTTTTGGGGTTATTGATCTATATATTTGTTCTTGTATATATGGAGGTGACTAGGTGAGGTTAAGGGTATTGTAATCCGTTTTGGGGAGGAGGGTAAAAGCTGCTAGTTGTTAATATACAATTATGCATTTTGTGTAATCGTACTATCATATACCAAGCAAGTGATTACAAATGAAAATGCCGCTTTTGAGAATCTTTTGTTTTCTTGAAGAATTAATACTCCTGTTCGATAATTTCTTCAAAAAAAAAAAAAAAAAAAAAACACTAGTTAAATAATAGCAAAAGCGGTTTAGTTACAAATTTTGTTACGAAAATCCCATATTTTTGGCCAATTTAATATACAGACTACAGAGTATTGTGTTAGAAAGGGGAAGCTAATGTTTTGTTTTCTGCTAACATGGACCCATTGAAGTCCCGTAGTATATATGTTAGCTATTACCATTATCAAGTGTTGGGTTAAAAGGTTTTAGTAACAATTACCAATACCTAGAGGTAATGGTTTCCACCTATTTGTTCAGACTAAGGGTCTGTCCTCGTACGTTGAAATTCAGTTCAGTTCAGTTAAACTTCTAATTTCCTTCTCTTATAAAATATTCATTTCAGTCAGTTCAGCTGAGTTCAGTCAATGAGAACAGGCCTTAAGGTAACAATTACCCTTACCTTCCTTAAACAAAAAGAAAGGGATTTAGGTGTAAGTTTTTCCTTTCCATAGTTAAACCAAGCAAATGAAAAGGTAAGAGTTAAATGATTCTTTTTGTCCCTCTTATTTGTTTCCTTTCCACTCTGTTTCCAATAATTTAACCAAACGCCCCCTTGATTTCAAACTGCAAAGGTTTGTTCACAATAAAAATAGCAAGCTTCAAAGAAAAAATTATAAGCAATATTATGCTAAACAGATGGCATAACTCTCTAACTCCATATTTCTTTCATTTGCTGTCTATCTTGTTGAGTATACAGTACCAAAAACAAACTGGGACACAATTGTAAGCTGAGCGCACAGCACTGAAAAGCCTTGAAAATCTTACTAAAAGCTATAGTAAGATTTTGTAGTCTGCATGTCAGAAATGATCTTCAGAGTTTACAAGCTTTTACTGTGTGCGACTTGTTAATTTACTAGAACTAGTATTCAAGGAGAAAAGGGACAACTACAGATGCAGCATCTGCCATTGCTTACAATAATGCACTTAAGAAGCACTATACTCAAATCACGATCGCATGTATATCCGGATATTGCTTTACCTACGGCTTTCTCATTTTAGACCTAGCATATCTGGAGAAAAACATTGAAAAAAAAAAAAAATTGAAAATGCAATTAGCTTGCATAATCCATCAGGTGACTAAAGCAGAATAATGGATGAGGTAAAAGATGGAAGCATACTCAATGTGCATGCCACCCCTGTCTGAAGACGGCAATGTGCTGTCCTGAAGTGCTTGCATTGCATGAGTAGCTTGTTCTACTTCCTGAATAGAGCAAGACATAAGCATTGTGGTTAGTAAATTTCATTAATACAAGTATACAACCACATCAATAATAAAATGTACAGCAGAATGGGAGAAAGAAAGAAAAAGAAAATGACTAACAAAATGAAATACAAAAATTACAGAATTTGAAAGGCCGCTGAAACAATCTTGTAATAGTAATAAACGAGCATAATCCAATCTGACTGAATAAGAGAATTAATCTTTGCCAGATGTTTTAATTGTTTAGTAGTGCTATTGGTTCTGAATAACTAATACAAAGTATAACATTGGCTGCATAGATATAAATATGCTTGTAATACCTCATAATCCGCAAATGCAACTGGCATGCCACCTCTAGCACGCAGCTTCAGCCCATTGAATCCAGAATATCTAAACATATTGTAAGGAACGCAAAAACATTTAGACATACACTGACGAGTGACAAAGGATACAAAAAGAACTAGGCTCAAGAAAATCGAGGCTCACATACTGAGAAAGTGCTTGTCTAAGTTCATCCTCAGTGCAGTTAGGCCCTAAATTAGCAATAAACAAGGTGGAGCATGGCCTTAGATCACCTTGAGAGGCCTTTTCTGTCTGCTCCTGCAGAAATGGTTCAAGAACAAAAGATAAATCTAAAACAAAAGTAGACTGAAATGCACCACGAGGTTGTGGAACAAAAAGGAACAGTAATTTAAACACATCAAACTAGGCTTTGTTCTAATCACCTGAGGTATAGATACTCTAATTTGACACCATAACCCTCATCTAAATTTATCAATTTTAAAACAGGCTCCGTACAAAGCTAAGTTGGAAAGAACAAGGCACCTCAAAATATGCTATTGACAAATAAACTCGTACCCGTAGTTGGTTATTAGACTCATAAATATCAAGTGACATACATACATTCATATCCCTAGTTTCACTGACACAGGGTTCATATAACTATGTAAGCCAGACCAAGATCTAGGCTCTCATGCAGTCTACTCCCATGAATACATTCAGTTAAAATACAAACATTATAATTTATATGTAGTACTTAGGGTCTGTTCTCATACGATTATTTTCAGTTCAGTTCAGTTCAGTTCAGTTCAGTTTCAGTTCAGTTCAGTTCAGTTCAGTTCAGTTCAGTTCAGTTCAGTTCAGTTCAGTTCAGTTTCAGTTCAGTTCAGTTTTCAGTTCAGTTCAGTTCAGTTCAGTTCAGTTCATTCAGTTCAGTTCAGTTCAGTTCAGTTCAGTTCAGTTCAGTTCAGTTCAGTTCAGTTCAGTTCAGTTCAGTTCAGTTCAGTTCAGTTCAGTTCAGTTTCAGTTCAGTTCAGTTCAGTTCAGTTCAGTTTCAGTTCAGTTCAGTTCAGTTCAGTTCAGTTCAGTTCAGTTCAGTTCAGTTCAGTTCAGTTCAGTTCAGTTCAGTTCAGTTCAGTTCAGTTCAGTTTCAGTTCAGTTCAGTTCAGTTCAGTTCAGTTCAGTTCAGTTCAGTTCAGTTCAGTTCAGTTCAGTTCAGTTCAGTTCAGTTCAGTTCAGTTCAGTTTCAGTTCAGTTCAGTTCAGTTCAGTTCAGTTCAGTTCAGTTCAGTTCAGTTCAGTTCAGTTCAGTTTCAGTTCAGTTCAGTTCAGTTCAGTTCAGTTCAGTTCAGTTCAGTTCAGTTCAGTTCAGTTCAGTTCAGTTCAGTTCAGTTCAGTTCAGTTCAGTTTCAGTTCAGTTCAGTTCAGTTCAGTTCAGTTCAGTTCAACTCAACTCTAATAAGTTCAGTTCAGTTCAGCTGAGTTCAGTCAATGAGAACAAGCCCTAAGTATACAGTCTTTTTAAACTTCAGCCTTCAAAGAAACTTTCCAGCTTAAAGGTAAAAGCTACTCCCTCCATTTCTAAATACGAGGTCACATTTGGTATGATGTCATAGAATTGAAAACTAACATAATATCTTTCCCTTGCAATTTTTGACTTCACCACAACACATGGTATAGCCCTTCATAGGGTTCTATTATATCACTGATGATAATACGGACAAGTTGAGGGTTTAACTTACCAACCAATTTAAGGACCTATTATTTTGAGAGAGCTCAACATAAAATTGTATAGCCTATAATTTAAAGACAGGAGTAACAAACAAACAGGTTAAGGAATCAATCACCAACATTTGCTGCAGGCACAGTGCCACCAAGTTTCACATTCTCCTCACTGTACAACATCATACACTGTGTTAGAAGTTCACTCAATAACGAGATAAACAGCACATACATGCACAATTGCACACACAGTCTCTCTCTCTCTCTCTCTCTCTCTCTCTCTTCACACACACAACCCCCACGCACGCACGCAAACACACACACACACACACAACCCCCACGCACGCACACAAACACACATACACACACACACACACACGACCCCCACGCACGCACGCACGCGTGCGCGCGCACACACACACACAGAGTCTCACACCCACCCACCCATCCACCCCCACACACGCACGCAAACACACACACACACACACAGAGTCTCTCTCACACACACACACACAACCTGTAACCAGAGGGTATGATGTATGAAGAGAAGCAAACAGGGGAATTCTTGAAATGTAGCTCATATCTCTTTTAAGAATTTATCATGTTCCAAGTTACAAACCTTTTGGACTGCGTATTATTGTTGGAAGAATCAGGGTCTTCACTCTGATCAGACTCATTATCACCTGCATGAAGAACAATGGTTAAATACATATCAATATTCCTGGTCACAGTCAGTTGAAACTTATATCTGGTATTTTAAAAACATTAAGCAGAGATAAAAACAATAGAATGAAAAGCAAAAAGGGAGACAATGCTTAAATGGGTAGCTGCAATAATGAACATGATTGTTTATCAACACTCAAATTGTCAGTTGCATTAAAGAATAGAGAGTACCATCATCACTCGATGTATCTTCAGCGTCATCTGCAGATTTTTTCCTTTTATCGATCACAACATAAGGTCCACTACCTAAAATAGAAAAGTATAATCATGAAGTAAGAAAAAAATGAAGTAAAGCTACACTGAGATAGAGAATAACAAATAACATGAAAGTGTCTATTGGGCATAAAGCATGCACCTGGTTTATGTTTTCGCCTTGAGTTTGATCTAGCCAATTCAATATGCAGAACTGATCCAGCTTGTGGATCAAACTTGATACCCTAACATTGGAAACATTACAAATTATTGTTCCAAAAGGTTAAGGATTAAGGGGTCTATTCTGATTGACTGAATTGAGCTGAACTGAAATAAACTGAGCTAATTGGAGCTAAACTGAACTGAATATTTTATGAGAGAAAGAAATTTAGATAAGAACTGAATTGAACGTATTGGAGCTTAACTGAACTGAAAATAATCACGAGAGAACACGCTCTAAATCCTATATGCAATATTAGGTACTAAAGTTTTGCAAGAGCCAGTAATTGTTAAACTTGTTGGTGATTTTGATAAATACCACAAATCCACGATTCATTCATAGCACTAACTCACCTAATCCTTCAAGTCCAAACACCTCAAATTGCTTCAATGTCTATCTTATCTTCTACTTGTATTTACACCCATCAATGTAACACTAAACTTTGAATGGTTGCTCTAAATAAACTAGAACATTAACTATATTCTTGGACTCACAATAAAGATGAAACATTTTCATTAAACACACTTACATCTAATGCTTGTAATGCCAGCACAGCTGATTGATGGTTATAAAATGTCACAAATGCAACTACCTGCAAACAGAAACATATAAAAAAATGATCTTTTCAAATAAAACAACATAATTCAACATCAATAACAACCCAATTCAGCTCATTGTAATTAACCCAGAAAATTATAGAAAAAAAAGGGGTTGGGGCAAACTTGATTGCCGCGGCCAGTGAACTTGAGCTGGCAAGAATCGAAGCCATGACGACGGCGGAAAAGGTTGTGAATTTCGCGGGGCATGACATCGTCAGGGAGGCCGGAGACGAAGAGGGTATTGATATGGCGCTGTGATTTGGGAATGTGAATTGGGATTATTGGGGTGGTGCTAATACTACTGGAATTAGAGATGAAATCATGAGAAAGGTTGAAATTAGGGTTTATAGTGTCGGTGATGTTGTGGTGGAAGTAGTATTCCGGTGGTTGGTGGCGGTTTTGGTGGAGGTAGTATGGCTCGTACGGTGGTTGCACCATTTCTCTTCTTTCTTTGGGTTCTTTCTGCCTTTGTGTTGAGTTACCCAATTTCGCGGGCCTACTTGATAAGCTAATACAAGCACCAAGTATAATATTTTCATGGAGTTTTTACATTTGAATCTCACCATTTTAGTTATGTTTTAAATTATTTACGAACTAATTCAATCAAAAACTTAAGTTGATAGTTGAAGCCTATGATCGATTTATACACACTATCATATAGTTTTATTATTGAAGATATTCATCACAATAATTGGTTAAACCACAATGTATTTGAAGTCTTATTAAAGTTTCCGTCATATACTTATAGAAGAATAGATTGAGCATCCGTAGTAAAATACTACTGTAGTGTGTTTAAGACATTCATTTTTTTTGGGGTTGGGGGGGGGGGGGGGGGGTTTGGGAGGGGGGTGTTGATGGTGGTTTTATGAGCTTTGAATTGTTGACTCTAATTATGGGCAAGAAACCCATTTCCTTTGTGTTGTAACAATTTTGGTTTGACATTCTTGAGGTATATTTAGACTCAATCCAATACAAAAATGTATTTATCCGACGGAAAGAGAATCCTCTATAGTGTGCATTCACAAGTAACAACTACTAGTAGTGATATGCATGGACTGGACGAAAATAATACAATCTAGATCAATCTTGTAGAAAGAAATTGAACCAAAATCGCACTAAACTAGTCCTGAACGTTCCAAAATGAACACAAATTCCAATTTAATTCCAATCTTCCGATCCACCGGTTTTGGAGCTGTGAATAGCCTTAATTCCAATCTTCCGATCCATTGTTTTCGGGTTGAATTCAGGTCTAATTAGTAACATGTCGGGTTAAATTCGGGTTTTGACAAATTAAAACGGGTTTAGGTCAATTTCGGTTCAAGTCGGGTACAATGCAAGTTAATCAAATTGGTCGTTGTAAACTGGTAAATCGATGCAAGTTGTAAACCGTGGCCGTTTTAAAAGCAAATTGAATGGTTCCACACACCCAATTGGACTCCCAGAGGGGTATTAGGGACCATGGTAAACATTTCGGCAATTTTTATTTCCGGGCGAAAGAAAGTAAAAAAATTCCGAATTTAAAGGCTAATATCCACGCTTTTCGAGAAATTTTGGAGGTTTCAAGGCACGGTGTCGAAAAGTTTTGAAATTCTATGGGATACATCTAGGGGTCATATAATGCCATTTGGAACCATATATGATCATTATTTGTTTTCATAAATATTCGTGGTACGCTTGAGTTAATGAAATCGGTGCAAGTTGTAAACCGGCAATTTGCCCGTTTAATGGCAAATTGGATGGTTCTATCCACCCAATTGGACTACCGGAGGGTGTCAGAGACCATGGAAAAATTTCGGTAATTTTTTATTTTCAAGCGAAAAAAGTCATAACATTCCGAAATTGAAGGCTAATATTCACGCTATTTGAGAAATTTTTGAGGTTTCGGGGCCCGTTGTCGAAAAGTTTTCAGATTTTAGGGGATACATCTAGGGGTCATATAATACTATTTTAAACCATAAATGATCATTATATGTTTTCATAAATGTTCGTGGTAGGCTTGAGTTAATGAAATAGGTGTAAGTTGTAAACCGGTAAATTCGCCATTTAATGGCAAATTGGATGGTTCCACCCACCTTATTGGACTCCCAAAGGGTATTAGGGAACATGGTAAACATTTCAACAATTTTTATTTATAGGCGAAAAAAAGTCAAAAAAAACCCAAAATTCAAGGCTTATATCCACGCTTTTTGATAAATTTTAGAGGTTTCGAGTCCAAGTGTCGAAAATCCTTGAGATTTTAGGGGATACATCTCGGGGTCATATAATGCTGTTTGGAATCATATATGACCATTATACTTTGTCATAAATGTTCATGGTAGAGTTGAGATAATGAAATTGGTGCAAGTTGTAAAACGGTAAATTTGTCATTTAAAGGCAAATTGGATGGTTCTACCCAACCAATTGGACTCCCTGAGGGTGTTAGGGACCATGGTAAACATTTTAACAATTTTTATTTTCCGGTGAAAAAAGTCCAAAAAAAATTCCAAATTGAAGGCTAATATCCACGTTTTTTGAGAAATTTTGAAGGTTTCGGGGCACGGTGTCGAAAAGGATTTAGATTTTAGGGGATAAATTTCAGGGTCATATAATGCCGTTTGGAACCATATATGATCATTATATGTGTCATAAATGTTCGTGGTAAGCTTTAGTTGATGAAATCGGTGCAAGATTTAAACCGGTTAATTGGTCGTTTAAAGCAAATTGGATGGTTCCACCTATCCAATTGGACTCCGGGAGGGTATTAGGGACCATGGTAAATACTTCGGCAATTTTTATTTACGGGCGAAAAAAAAGACGAAAATTCCAAAATTGAAAACTAATATCCACGGTTTTTGAGAAATTTTGGAGGTTTTGGAGCCCGGTGTCGAAAGCCTTGATATTTTAGGGGATTCATCTTGGGGTTATATAATGCCTTTTAGAGCATATAGGATCATTGTATGTTGTCATAAATGTTCGTGGTGGGCTTGAGTTAATAAAATCGATTAAGGTGCAAACCGGTAAATTGGCCTATTAAAGGCATATTGGATATTTCTACCCTCTCAATTGGACTCCCAAAGGGTTTTAGGGACCTTGGTAAATATTTCGGCAATTTTTATTTCCATGTGAAAAAAGCCAAAAAAAAACTCCAAAATTAAAGACTTATCCACGCATTTTGCGAAATTTTGAAGGTTTCGGGGCTCGGTGTCGAAAAGTCTTAAAATTGTAGAGAATAAATCTCGGGGGTCATATAATGCCGTTTGGAACCATATGTGATCATTATTTGTTGTCATAAATGTTCGTGGTAGGCTTGAATTAATAAATTCGGTGCAAGATGTAAATCGATAAATTGGCCGTTTAAAGGCAAATTGGATGGTTCCAACTACCCAATTGAACTCCCTGAGTGTATTAAGGAACATTGTAAACATTTCGGTATCTTTTATTTCCGGACAAAAAAAAGTCAAAAGTCAAAAATTGAAGGCTAATATCCACACTTTTTGCGAAATTTTGAAGTCTTCGGGGCCCAGTTTCTAAAAGTCTTTAAATTCTAGGGTATACATCTCGTGGTCATATAATGTCGTGTGGACCCATATATGATCATTATTTGTTGTCATAAATTTTCGTAGTAGGCTTGAGTTAATGAAATCGGTGCAAGTTGTAAACCGGTAAATTGACTGTTTAAAGGCAAATGAGATTGTACCACCCACCCAATTGGACTCCCGAAGGATGTTAGAGACCATGGTAAACATTTCAGCAATTTTTATATATGGGTGAAAAAAAAGTAAAAAAAAATCCCAAAATTGAAGGCTAATATCCATGCTTTTTAGAAATTTTGGAGGTTTCGGGGGCCGAAGTCGAAAAGCCTGTAGATTATAGGGGATACATCTCGGGGTCATATAATGTCGTTTAGAACCACATATGTCATTATATGTTGTCATAAATGTTCGTGGTAGGCTTGAGTTTATGAAATCGGTGGAATTTGTAAACCGATAAATTGGTCGTTTAAAGGCAAATTGGATGGTTCCAACCAACCAATTAGACCCCCGGAGGGTATTAGGGACCATGGTAAACATTTCGGCAATTTTTATTTCCGGGTGAAAAAAAGTCAAAAAATTCTAAAATTGAAGGCTAATATCCTCGCTTTTTGAGAAATTTTAGAGGTTTCAGGTAGAGTTGTCAATTCAGATAAACGAGTCGGGTTTGGATCGGTAAGAGTGGGTCGGGTCAACTCGGGTTGGGTAAATTCGGATTAATTCCATAACCTTTGCGGTTTGGGTTTGGTCTTGCTTGAGTCGGGTCACGTCGGGTCATACTTGTTTTCGGGTTTGGGTCAGGTTTAGGTCGGTTGGGTGAACAATAGGTCGGATTAAATTCGGGTTAAAACGGGTTAGGGTAATTCTCAGGTTCGAGTCTGGTTCGGTTCAAGTCAATAATTTTTAGGTTAGAATCAGGTCGGGTCATTCTCAGGTTTGAGTCGGGTTCGGTTCAAGTCAATAATTTGCGGGTTATTATCAAGTCGGGTCATTCTCGTGTTTGAGTCGGGTTCGGTTCAAGTCAATAATTTGCGGGTTATAATTAGGTCGGGTCATTTCACGTCTCCAAGTCGGGTTTGGTTCAAGTTAATAATTTGCGGGTTATAATTAGGTTAGGTCATTTCCAAGTCTGGTCATTCTCGGATTTAAGTCGGGTTATGTTCAAGTCAATAATTTGCAGGTTACAATTAGATCGGGTCATTTTTCCAAGTCATCAGGTCATATTCGGATTCAACTAACTATAAATAGATAATTATCAATATTTATCAAGCTAATTATTTCCTTTGACTATATTATATATGACAATATACTAGGGAACTATAGTCTATAATTTAGGAAGATAATTATCTTCTTTGACCATACAACAAATATATACTATATTTAACTCTTAAATTTGACGATGATACTCCTTTCTTTTGCTGGCCTGGACCGACTTGGTCTTCATAGACAAAATGCTTTGATCAACAATAATAAGGTGGTCTAAATTGCATTTAAGGTAATTTGAAATCGGGTCAGGAACAATTTGGGTTGAATTTAGGTCAGGTCAATAACAAGTCGTGTTTATTTTGAGTCAAGTTAGTAACAGATCGGGTTGAATTTTTGGGTCGGGTTAGTAATAGGTCTGGTACAATTCGGGTCGGATCAATAACAAGTCGGGTTGAATTTGGGTCAGGTCAATAACAAGTCGACTTGATTTCGATTCGGGTTTGTCACAGGTTGGGTTAAATTCGAGTCGGGTTAGGAACGGGTTGGGTTGAATTCAGGTCAGGTTAGTAAGGGTTAAATTTGGATTTTGACGGGTTAAAACGGGTTTGGGTCAATTTCGGTTCAAATCGGGTTCGGTTCAGGTCAATAATTTACGGGTTACATTCGAGTCAGGTCATCTTCAGGTCAGTTCATGTTCGGGTCTCACATACTTGAGCCAACTCGGGTCTAGGGTTGGTTTCAGGTCTGGTTTGGGTCACCATTTTTTCGGATTTAAATGGGTGTTAATAATCGAGTTTGAGTCAGTATTTCGGATCTGGTCAAATTTTGATAGCTCTAGTCTTAACTCTTAAGTCATCCATTGTGGCCTTGTGGGTGCTCCAATCACGTAGTTACAATACTATAATTGTTGATCCACTTTGTTAGCAACTTAGCATATGCTAATTGCCAGCATTTTCCAATCAATGAAAAGCTACTCGTATAAAATGTATAGCTCCGTAATTCATTGCGAATTGATTGCAAGCACCATGTCCTAATCAATCATGCATCACCACCGCTAACATGAAGACATCTTAATTTTTATCTTTTACTAACTGTTTTTTTTTCCTTTTCTAGAGAGTTGTATTTGTGCCTTTGTGGGGCACCAATTTTTCAAAAAATTCAATTTCAAGCTCCCATCTTTACAAATTTCATAAAACAACATCTGCATTTGCAATACAAGTAGAAGAATTTGTACGGTAAAGTAACATTGCCCCCAAAAAAATTAAAAAATTGGCAAATTGAAAATTTATCCAATAACTTTAAACGGTCCTACAGTTTAACCCTTAATTAATGCCAAATGATGTTATAAGTTATAACAATCTCAATTCTCCATGCATGGTAACTTTTTCATGTGTTAAAATAAACTTTTGTTAAAGAAGAGAGGTCTAACAAGGTCCAACTAACAATAATCACCTAAATATTTAATACTACCCTCGTTACAGGTTATGTGCAACGCATTGAGGTAGTAACTAAAATAAAAATGGGGGTAATGGAGAATGAACACAACTAAATGCAGAAATGTGACATTATTGAACAATTCCATTCACCAATTACAATTCCAATCACACACTAGTACACTACCATCCATCAACACATCATAAAATTGTGAATATCCCAACCAAAATAAATTTACAAAAAATAAAATGAAATTACGAGGAATGAATAATAATAAGACAAGAAAAAAGTCAATACAACATAGCGTTGACTAAAGATGAAGGATGATCAAATACCGGTCCGACCGGCAAGCAAACCGCCAGCAGCAGCTTGTTCTTCATCCAAGAACAAATCATCAGACCGTCGAAAAACCGAGTAAATTACAACCACCCCAACACCAACACCCAAAGCAATCAATATATTCCCAGTAGCACCCGTCAACAGCAAAAACCCGACGGTCAAAACCGACAGAACCGCCAGAATAATCCGATCGTCAATCGACCGACCGAAGACAACAAGCGGTTCATCCCTGAGAAAGTAGAGGAAAAGCCAAGCAACCATCATAACGAGGAAGACGATGAGAGAGATGGGGTGCCAGAGGAGAGAGACGAAGAGGATGAGGAGGACGATCATGGCGAAGTTCATACGGAAGTAAGAGAAGTTGGTTTTGAGGCGAGAGAAGGCGTCGGAGAAGTGGTGGGGGAAGGAGAGACAGTGGTGGTCGAAGAATTGACGCCATGGACGGCGGGAGGAGAAGGTGCCGTAGAGGCGGTGTTTGGCGCGGGAGATGAAGTCGAGGTTGGCGGAGAGAGGGGTGGTGGAGGGTGGTGGAGAGGAGGAGGAGGTTGTGATGGGTTTGTAAGGGGAGGAAGAAGACATGGTTGGGAATGGAGAGTAGGTTTGAGGAGAGAGAATTGGGGTGTAAGGGAAGGTGAGGATTTTTGTGATTGGGGATTTGAAAATTAAGGAGTTTTGGCAATTGAACATTCTATTTGTTGTTTCTATTGGTAGAGATTTTTGAGGAGGGCCAGGAGGGAGGAGATAAAGGAATGTGTAAAAAATTTCTTGGTTCGGGTTCTGGTCGGGTTTGTTAGATTATACACTATCGAGCATGATTGATTTTTATCGTTATTGGGTAGGAGGTAAATTGCGATATTTGAGGAAAATGTGAATATTTAGGAGGAAAGGTTGCATCACTTTAGAGCTTTGCAAGTCGGTAATTGAACAAAAAGTGCTAAGTAGAACTTAATTTTGAAGCTTGAGTTTTCCTTTCATTACGTGAGAAATTACATCATAATATAAGTATTTTAACGCAATTAATTCTTATTAATTGATGTTAAATGTTTATTTCTTATATACATCATCATTTTTTTTAAGAGTATTTTATAATTGCGATATATAAGGGATTCAAATGTACCAGTATAACTAAGAACAAAGTTATAAGTACAAAACCAAATGAAATATTTTAGGCGCGTTCACTTCGGCTTATTGGACATGAATTATCTTAACTGCACTTATTAGACCTTATTGAATTTATTTAGGATGTGTTCTCTTCGCCTCATAAGTAATATTGCATGCAATGTTATTCTAAAATAGAAAATTGTAACATTGGTTATTAAAGATCGGATAACTATACTATATATGGAATTTCGGAATATGAGCTATATGAAAAGAAATAAAATATCCAAGGTTAAAATGTATATGGTCGAATACAAGTTATTAAGTTCATTACTTTAATTGAGATTAAGGTGATGAAGTAATGATATCGTTACACTTCCGATCAAATTCTTATTCTTGGTCTTGATCTAGGATTCAAATCTGACGGAACTTATTTGACAAATTACTTTTATCTTGACTCACTCAAGAAAATCCCATAACATAAATGAATGAAAACGAAAGCGGCATTTTGGTGGGAAAAGCAACTGGGCCGACATGAAATAGAAGCAATAAAAACGAAATATCTAATTCTTGGGGTTAAGTTGTTGGAAAATACAGCTCTCCGTGTATAAGGCGTTGGTGAGGTCAGGATATAAAGCTTGTTCAAGGCTCTCACATGCAATTGCCACGTGACTTGTTGGAATTTATACCTTTTTTTTTAAAAAGAAAAAAAAAAAAAAAGATTTGGACGTTAACAAGTCTTCATTTTGTTATGGAGTTGCATCATCCAAGGATCCATTATATTATATACCTGGATAATTTAAACAACTCTAATTTTCTTTGTATATAATTATATACCAAGGGACCACACTAACGTGTTGGCAACCCAAATATTTGGAAATTAAAGAAGATTTTCATTGTTAATTATAACTCTTCTTATGAACATCTATCTTAATTATTTTTTATTTTATTTTATTTTGTGATTTTGATTATTCTAAGTATTGAACAATTGATGATCTCAATTGTTTGACATGTTCATACGCTCGGGTGTAAGCTAAGAATAATTTATTTGACAATTCTCCAATTGATGTATTACGTATGTAAGATTACTCGAAAACTTTTTTCACGGTATATTTTAGGCATTATGAGAGGGTTACACCTATATGCACACAATACAACTGTTGTACTACTTCCGTTTCATGTTACTTGCAACGATTTGACAGAAATTTAACATAAAGTAGAGAAAAAAATGTCTAATTATTGGAGATATTCTAGGATATTATTGTTATTCTAGGATAATATTGTGATTTATTTAGGGTGCATATCTTGTGTGAAGATATGGTAGAATATGATGGATGAATGGATGAGAAATACAGTGAACATTTTGATGAATTGGGTTTAATTTAACACTAATCGTTGCAAATAATATAAAATAAAAATAGTATAACAATTTGCGAGAATCTTAGTAAGATATAAAATGTTCCCTCCTCAGGAAATTAAGTAGGTGGAAGGGTATACATATATATACTATGCAGACCTCATCACATAAAGTTGTAAAGGTTGGATGATAAAGGGAGCTTTAAAAAAAAGGCAGAGAGAATGGGCAATCAAAATAATTGCCCTGCCATTGGTGACCTTGTGGTGGATCCATGAGAGACCACACATTGTGTGAGGTCTTATTACAGACATATAAAATTTGTACAATTAAGTCATACAAACTACCAGTAACATAAAACATACACATAAAGTTCTTTTAGAGTTTGAAAAACCCTAATTTGAGGCCATCTTTGGCTGCTGGTGATTGTAAGTTGTTGCTATTAGGCCCATCAAATACAGCAGTTACATAATTTCAGATAAAATCACATTGTATGTCTTTCTGAATTAACTTTTTAGCGCTTCTTTTCCTCAGCCTAGGCCTCACTTTGGTGTTGTTTTCTTGGTGTCCTACTTTATCAATCTAATTAAAACTTTGTGTTGTTTACAATTGTATAAAGATTAGGAACGATAGAAAAACAATACGCACGATAGAAGATTTATCACAAACAAAGATGGCCTTTCAGGACTTGGCTTAGGTACACAAGCAATTTTTGTTTAAAATACCAAAATTTCTAATCGTATTATTTAGGTATGATATTCAGCAACTGAAAAACTAGAGTTACCATATAAAAAAAAAAGTTGACATAGCGCGTTTTAGACCAAATCAATCTTCAGTTAAGGATGAAAATATGCGAGATAGACCAGATAGTTTGCAGCTTCTCACCTTTCATTTTCCCAGTTTTTCACTGAACACCGATCGCCTACAAAAAGGATAATCCAAAGCCTAGGATTGAAAATGTAGCTTGTGGGTTTTCCTTTCTGAAAATGTTACTCATTCCAGTAAAACTGGACCGTCCAATTTGGTGATGTCATCACACATTTACAATTTTCCTCTCTTTCTGCCTTATCTAGCTGGTTTGAGTTGACTTGAAGCCTTGAACACCTTTGACAATTGCTGGGAATTTAAGGATGGAAACTGCATACAAAGTATATTACAAAAAAAAAGTTAACATGTTAACATCTTACTACCTTTGCAAAAAGAATAGAATATGAACCAAGGGCAGCTGACAAAGCCACATCCCAATATGCCGAATACATCCATCAAGTTATGACCTATTATACCGAAGACAGTTACATTAGGTCAATTTGACATCAACAAATATCAAATAACCTAATTCTGATAAAGAGGATAACCACATGTTATACACATGTCCGAAATTAGCAGATTTGGCACAATGGTACCAATACTATACAAGCCACGAAATCAATTGGAAAAAATAAAAAGGGTACTCTTATAAACTAAAGATTTGTCTAATTTTTTTAGTGGCAAACACACTGATAACTGATAGAAAAACTTGTAATTTTTCAGAATATGCGATGAAACGAATAAAAGGTGGTAATGCATGTTGAATTGATAAGCCAAAATTACTTGAAATGAAAAAGCAGATTTTGTACTGACATTATTCAAGATTAACATAAACCTCTAGTTCTTCTCTGAATTCAGCTAACTTCAACTTAAAGAGAAATCCTATGATTAGGCAAGAAGGTTGCCTCTAAGACTAAAATTACATAGTTTTATAAGTTCCTTCAACTGCCAAGGTAACAATTGCATTTCAAGTTATCACCCTAGAAAACTGTCTTACACTTCACAATCAAATTTCCTTAATCCTTTATATGAGCGATAACAAGTTTTCATATCTTAACCAGCCACATTTAAACAAGTTATCCTTAATCCTTTTTATGAACGATAACAAGTTTTCATATCTTAACCAGCCACATTAAAACTTCATTTCTCTCTCCTTCTCCCCTCCCCCTCCTCATCTCAGTCACAGACCCCCCCCCCCCCCTCAATCACCCAAAAGAGGCTGCTTTTGAGATGGAAGGCAAAAAATTCCTCCACGGGACATTGGAAGTCACCATCTTCCATGCAACACCTTTTGCACCATCCTTCCCCTTCAGTGTAAGTATCAACGAAATATGCATTAAATTTTTTTTTTAAGAGGCTTCAGAATAATCAAGAGCAAGATATAAAGTGATAAGGAACAGAGAGGGCACAGCTTACCCATAATTTGCACAAAAGCACACTTGCACTGATCATCCTGGTCAACAAGGGTGCCTAACTACGAATTGTTATACTTGTAGGTTGTAGCTTTATTGGATACTAATGTAGCTTAGTAACAAAACAAAAACCTAAATATAATTTCCTTAATTCAGATAAAACTTTATGCTAGTTAATACAATGATACAAGTTATTTATATGTAGGTTGTCCATACTTTAGATATATGTAGGTGAGTCCATAGTTTTATGTCCTTCAGTTTACCTGCTCATGGAGAGCCAAAGGTCTCATCATTCAGGGTAGAGGTACCTGGTACTATTGACAATTCCTAATAGCCCAAAACCGATTATGTTAATTTGTATATAAGCCCCTAATTACAGTTTGTATGACACATGCATTAGAAGCAAACTAGCAGAAGTCCTAAAAAAATAACAAACAAGTATCCATAACAGAGCACTCCAAAAGCACAAGACATGATTCAGCAGTGGAAACACACCAATCATCAAACTAGGGCACAAAAATAGCCAATGATACCCCATACCCGTATATGAAGCTGGATATGGAACAAAGGCTTACATTGATTATACCTGTGCAGTGTTTATTAGGAAGCGGAAGGCCAGCATATGCGACAATCAAGATAGGCCAGCACAAAATGGCAAAGACATCAAGTGAACGAGACCGAATTTGGAACCAGACCTTCCAGATACTCTGTGCTCATCCCATTGACTCAATCATCACAATCACAGTTAAAACGAAGTGCTCTGTCCTGGGGAAGATACAATTTGAGGCACATCAGATTGTCACTCAAGCAAGCTTGATAAATGGCTTTTTTCCATTGCTCTCTGAAGAAGGGAAACCCAAGCCAAAGTTTGGGCTCCAATTCATCTTATGGTTTAAGCCAGCAGATTTGGAGCCTAATTGGGGAAAGTTAATCGATAGTGGTGACTTCAAGGGCCTAAGAAATGCAACATTTCCACAACGATCCAACTGCAATGTAACACTTTATCAGGATGTCCACCATCATCCTTGTTTCCAACCACCGTTACCTGGCCATGGTGTTCCACGAAAGCTATGGGAGGATGTGTATAGGGCCCTTGAAGGGGCAAAACATTTAATATACATTGCAGGATGGTCATTCAAGCCCAAGATGGTGCTGGTAATTGGATTTAAACCAATTTCATAGCTAGTGAATTTTCAGGCATAGATAACATAGGGTTTCATAACTTTGGTTGAATTTTTGTTTCTGTGATCCATATCCTACCCCCCTTTTTCTTGTGTTTCTGACAAGCTTTATGGCAGGTCCGAGATCCTCAAACAGAAATTCCACGTGCAAGAGGAGTGGCACTCGGGGAATTGCTCAGACAAAAAGCAGAAGAAGGTGTAGCAGTGAGAATTATGCTCTGGAATGACGAAACATCCATACCACTTATCAAAAACAAAGGCTTGATGAAGACTCATGATGAAGATGCCTTAGCCTACTTCAAGAACACAAAAGTAGTATGCAGATTATGCCCAAGATTACACAATAAATTTCCCACATTTTTCAGCCATCACCAGAAGACTATAACTGTAGACACCAGAGTAGAAAACTCCCCGAGAATTAGGGAAATCATGAGCTTCGTAGGTGGTGTAGATCTTTGTGATGGCCGCTATGATACCGAACAACACTCAATATTTCGGACACTGAATACAGAGCTCCATGCCCAAGATTTCTACCAAACAAATATTGCGGGTGCTAGCCTTCACAAAGGTGGACCAAGAGAGCCATGGCATGATGCACACGCTTGCATAACAGGTGAGGCAGCATGGGATGTGCTTAACAACTTTGAGCAGAGATGGATCAAGCAATGTGACCCTGCACTACTAATCCCAGCAAATGCCATAGAAACACTCAATAAGTCTTCTCCTCCAAGTGACTCTGACAGAAACTGGAAAGTGCAGGTTTTTCGCTCCATTGACCATTTCTCTGCAAGTCCACTGCCAAACAAAGTTAGCACTGAGCAAAGCATCCATGAGGCCTATGTAGAGGCAATCAGGAAAGCAGACAAATTCATATACATCGAGAACCAGTATTTTATTGGAGGATGCAGTTTATGGGAAAAAGATCAGAACAGTGGTTGCAGAAATTTGATCCCAATTGAGATAGCTCTCAAGGTGGCAAGTAAAATCAGGGCCCGAGAGAGATTCTCAGTCTATGTGGTAATGCCAATGTGGCCAGAAGGGATACCAGAGAGTGAAAGTGTACAGGATATATTATACTGGACAAGGGAGACCATGACAACAATGTACAGATTAATAGGACAAGCAATAAAAGAAACAGGGGGGCAAGCACACCCCAAAGACTACTTGAACTTTTTCTGCCTTGCTAACAGGGAGAAAAAAGGAGAAGGGGAGTTTGTTCCTCCCTTTTCTCCTCATCATTCAACATCGTACTGGAAGGCCCAAACAAATAGAAGGTTCATGGTATATGTCCACTCCAAGATAATGATAGGTATGCACAGTCCTTTTTCCAACTCAAATTTCCTGCTGTACTTAATCTTTTACAATTTTCTTGCTACACAAATAGAAGCTCATAACTTCTGATAGTCTTTTATCATATATTTGAAAACAGAAAATTAAAAAAGTGATATATCATGTAAAACCAAATTTTATGTCTTCTCTTTTTTAAAGCTCATATCATAAAAGGTCTATGCAAAAGGTTAAATGATATAATTCAAACTCGTATCATATACTATATACTAAGTATTTCATTTTAGTCATGTTGCAAAAACATACTGACATCTAACTGCTTGGTTGCCATAACCTCTCTGCCAGTGGATGACATATACATGTTGATAGGATCTGCAAACATAAACCAGAGATCGATGGATGGAGCAAGAGACACAGAGATTGCGATAGGATGCTACCAAACCAGGATAAACAGTGAGGACCAAAATCAAAATGGAGAAATTTATGCATATCGGATGTCTCTGTGGTACGAGCACATGGGAAGATTGGAAAAAGTATTCGAGGAGCCACATTGCTTGGAATGTGTAGAAAGTATATGTTCTATTGGGGAGGAGATGTGGAAGATCTACAGTGGAGAAGAGGTTGTGGACATGGAAGGTGTACATTTGGTATCTTATCCTGTGAATGTGGGAAAAGATGGTTGCCTCGAAGAACTAGCAAGCTGCAGTAACTTTCCTGATACACAAACTCCAGTACAGGGAAGGAGATCGAAAATGCTGCCACCTATTTTCACCACTTGAAGATCTCATGAATTTCACATCCAACAAACTATACTAGGAAGTGTTCAAAAAAATGTCGAAAGAGCACTATTATGATTTGTACATATGGATTAAGAAGATATTGAACAGTAAAGGATCTTGGTCACATATAAAAAGAGGTTATTTTAAAAAATCATCAAAAGATATAGAATCATGAGCAGGGCGAGAGACCCTTCCTCTCAAGATGAATCTCTCACTTCCATTAACCTACGCACAATAAATCCCACCATAACATTCACATAAGACATGCCAGCTTGCACTACGAATGCAGACTAAAAGTAAAATGAGAATCACCATTCTTCAACTGCTAACATGGCTAATCACCAAATACAATAGAAATTGTACTTGTCAATAACTGAGAAAAAGAAGTCGAGGTTATTAAGTTTATAATTTGTAATACAAAAAATGAGCAATAAGTATTGCAAATGGCCTTCAAGAAGAGAAATAATTTGTGATTTTTTATAAAAACACTAACTCCAAACCCCCAAGTAATAAACATTAAAACAAAAAATTCACAAACATAGGAGGTATCTACGAGTGAACGAAAAATAACAAGCTAACAAGATATCTTTGGCTAAGTTGAGCTTTGACAAATACGAGTGAACGAGAGTCACCAAAAAAAAAGCCCAAAACAACTACATTCTGGAATTGAAATACCTAAAACAACACTCATAATGATATCTGAGTCATTTTTTTTACAGAAAAGAATCACAGGCTATAATTTACAGGTGCACCCCTCCATTCCCCCTCCTCAATCTTTTACAAAAAAATATTACAGATATGGATGGTATAGAATATAAATACCTATTTGGCTGTCTTTAGTATGCTCCTCAAAACAAGAAGGTAAAGTAACTTGATCTGTAAGAGAAATTAAGAACAAATCATCAATAACAACAAAAGGTAAAAATTCAAGGAAAGCAACACTATATGATAAATATCACAGCAAGCATCATCCATCCATAGAGAAGACTTGTACAACCTATATGTTGCTCAGAATCTGGCACTCATATTGGACGTGGGTATGTGTCCAAGTGTCAGATTTGGCTATAATGACTTGCTATTGAAGATGAGGCATGCAACAAAAACTCGCTACGAAGTAAATATCAGTCAGTGCTGCATAAACTAATTCTAGACATGTCGATATCAGTTAGTACTTAGTTGAGCACCTATTTTGAGCTCAAATAGACATTTTACAGGAGAAAAAAAAAAAGCTGACCTAATCACCACTATCACTGACTAGGTTAGCAATGCCATACAAGGTTGTGTCCAAGTCTGCAGATGTATGTCCTACCAAAAGATGGTGGATACATGACGGAAATATAATTCTCATTAGCTTCTAGCTATATTCTCATAAATATAAATAGAACCAAAGGAGTTATGTACAATATTTAAAGTGCTAAAAAGGTAGTGTATGAGAAGCAGGAAGTTTCCTAATGAGAAATCCAGGTCCTCTAGGTCTCCATCTAAAGTAAAATTGGACATGTCATAAGCATATATTGTAAATGATTAAACAATATTTCAAGAATCTTTCTCGGTATTCTTCAAAAAAAAAAAGAATCTTTCTAGGTAGAAGGCTCCTAAGTCATAAATATGGAATAAATAAAATCCTTCGCAATGGAATCGAACTATAGTTGTACAAATAGGGGTAGGAGTAAAACAAAAGTTCCTTTCTAAGTCTTTCCACCAAACAACATAAAACATTTCCTCAAAACTAACATGCTCTGTACTGGTGGAGATGCTTGCAACAATCAATCAGTGATACACATAATGTCTATTACTTAGACACCATTATGCTACATGGCTCAAGAATTGCATCTGTTTCGACTCTCCTCAAGCAGATGCAAATTAATACCTATCCATGAAGTAATGTTTATCTGGCTCCACTAATAATTAAGGATGTAAATAAGCTCGCAAGAATACCTTCAATTCAACCTAAAAGAAGCTCCATTAGACTAACAATCGATCACCCTCTTCACACGGCTGCTTCCTCAAACAGTTTGCTTCAAAATTACACAATCACTAGGAAACTAAGTTTAACAATCAAAAAAAAAAAATAGTGTCAGCTAAGACAGAAGCATTTAGACAACTAAGCTTAGATAGAACCAGATACAACAGACCTGTGTTAGAGAGCTTGTCTCATACTCAAAGCCTAAGAGCGTAGAAAATATCAAAAGTTTCATTTCAATCCCATAGTTTTTGGGCTGAGAATTGGAGGAAGACTTTAAAATGCTAGACTCCAAATAAGCATTAACAGACTAAACAGCTAAATATAGCCTAAGATACTCATAAACTAAAGAATGAGCAAAATGGTTATAGCCTTGTATAATCCTACACAATACTCAGTTGACTTATAAATTATGGGGCTAGACAAGAATACCTGCCCATGAAGCTCATATCAGTTGCTGCTCCTATCCAACCATCCTGGCTTCAGTTTCTCTGGATCCGTAATCGAAGATCTACGCAAGGACACCAGTGTATCTAACCACTCAACCATTTTGCAGAACTATAGATCAGAGAGAGAGAGAGAGAGAGTACAGTAAGAAAACTATGACATGAGTTAACAACGAATACGTCATCAGATCATCATGTCAGAATGGGAAACTTTTAGCATGCACTGAGCTCATAAACCTTGAAATCAATTGTTTCAACAATCCTCAAAATCCAATCATACAAGCCTTATTCCTTTCAAATTCTTAGGAGCTCCGTGCATGCAACATCTTAGACAGAACAAACTGCATAACTCAGTTTTCCATATCAACTTCTGCAGAAAACCAAAACCACCGATTGATCTAGATATACCTCCATTGATCTCTTCAAAAACCCTCAAAATTCAAACTGACCAAGTCAATCCACACCAATGACATCCAGTAAGAACTAGCTGACCTAGAGCTAAGATTTACCTTAACAACTCAGCATAAAGAGCATGATGCAGCAGACACCAAAGAATATTCAATTAGCTTGACAAATCTATCCGGAAGACCAGAATCCGGATTGCTTTTCTCAAAATTAATCATAAGAAAAACGTCTAAAAAATATCCAAAGAGACTAAACAACCCACCATTCCCCATTCGTAATAGCTTGTAGATAAAGTTCAAGACTGCACAAGGAACCACTTGATATGTTCAATTAAAGGAAAGAAACAAAATAAGTAATCAAGAGTAACAAGATGAGGCAACGGAATACTTAGGCAAGTAAACCAATCATTGTGCTTATAGTTCATCAGAGAAAACTTTAGAGATAGGCCAGATAGTTATCAGGTAATCAAGGGTTTGGATGATCAAAGATCAAAGAAAAGGATTCTCTTGTGGGAATGGAGCAGACAATAACGAAATGGGGGTAACCAAGAGAAAGAGCATTGAAATAGACAAACCGCCTATGAGATGTTAGGTACTAAGTAGAATAAGAGTATCACTTTCTTGAATCCAACAGTCCCAAATGTAATAACAATTATCTAATAAACTAATCAATGGTCAAATCATATCAAGAGATGCCACATGAATCAAGTTAGCCAAAGACTACAAACACTACAGCACCACCAGCCACTTGAAACAAAGGAGCCAAAACTATCTAATAGAAACATCACTCTCTTAAACTTCAGCCCTTCACCAACCAAAAGATAACAATTCCAAAACCGTGAACAGAACAATATGAGCTGATTATAATAATATACAGAAATCCCTTGTAAACTTGAACATCAAGCTTAAGATGCACAATAAAAGGGCAACAGCCACAAACATATAGACTGCCTTATGATGGGAGCCTCTAGGAGATTCCCTAGTTTGATCCCAAATCAGTAAGCATCTCAGTGACCCAATGAGCTTGACACTGGTAGCCGTCTTAGCAGACACATAGGTCAACAGCAGGATGATTGTAATTAACACTGTCCATTTTGCCAAAAATCAATGGAAAGTGGTAGAAAAGATTTCCAGGTAGATTAATTGAGTGCAAGAATGATCCTGAATGGAAACTTGAGAACAGCACCCCATAACTTCTCTTAATCAACGTAAACCAACAGATCACAGGCTGCCAAGTATTATATATATAGAAGGCAAAAGGAAACTTACAAATTTATAATAGATTCACAATAAGAAGAGTACATGCTGCAGGAGAAAATCTTAGTGCCCAAATGTATAAACATCAAGTGGAAATAATTTGACATTGAATATAAGAGTTACATTGGAAAAGAGGAGAAAATAAGCTAAAATATATAATTAACAATGTCTAATAAATAACACTAAATAATGTTATAGAAACACAGCATACATGTATGGTCACATAGGGAATTTCAAGCACTAGAAAACCATAACCTATATAAAAGTAAAGCACAGGTGCCAACACTAACAAACCAAAAGTGGCGGTAGCACATCCATTTACCAAGAAACTGAACCCCATCTACAACTATAAAACGGACAAGCAAACAATTATAAATCTACCAATTTAAACCTTTTGCATACATTGGACATTAGCAAAGCATAAGAGGTAAGGCCAGGCTCAAGAGAGTTCTTCATCTTCGTGAACCACGAGGCTTCTCAATTCCACCCCAAGCAGCAGATCCTGATCCATAGTGAGGAGCCTTCTCAGCAGCACCCTACAAGACAATTAGAAATTACAAAACTAGAAAAATAACCTCAACAGGTTGCAGTCCACAAAAAATGACTCCTACCATATGAGAACCATAGGGATCTCCATAATGACCAGGATAACCGGCATCAGAACTGCCAAGTTTCATCCCATAAGTTGCACCTTGAAAATGACAAGCCAAGGAGATTGTATCAGAAGCCAGCAATAGGAAAAATAGAAAAAAGAAAAAAAGAAAAAGAAACATGATAGCCCACATTAGACTTTTACACACTCTATACAATTGATGGCTACTAACGACCTATGCAGCTCATAAAAAGAGTCCATAAGCCTTAAGTGCAAGATTACAAAGAAATGGAAACATAACAAACAGGTCCTAAAAATCTGCGGAATAAAATCATTTTTTTTTTTTCTCATGCTGAAAGATTTTGCTCATAATCTTCATTGAAATGATAAACTAGAAACAAATGACAGTTTACAATGCCATACGAATTGAGCCTTCCACTTCCACAACAGCGAGTGAGTTGCTTTACTTAAAAAAAAAAAAAAACAAAAACAAAAACAAAACAGTACTTAAAGCTTAAATTAGTACCACCAGCCCAAGGTCTGCCATTACTGCTCGTGAGTTCTGCCCGCAACTTTTCAACTTCACGTGCCATGGAGATCATATTATTCTCCATTGCTTGCTTTTGTTCATGCAGCGCAATCTTAGCCTTCTTTTCATAGTCGATGGCCGTCCTGTAAATCAAGAAACAAAGATTCAAATTGGCAATAGACATAGAGCTTACATTACATATGCCTCTGAATACATAAACAAAAAGGAGAATAACAGGCTACAAACCTTGCACGCATGAGTTCCTGCTGCATGCCATCGATTTCAGCTCTTAGATGTGGAATTTGCTGATTCTCCGATTGTAACTTAGCCAAATCCTTTGAAAACGACTGAACTTGCCCAACCAATTCTTGGCGAATCTTTTCCAATTTCTGAACTTCCGTGCGCATGTGCGTAGCATCCTTCTTAAATGACTCAGCTGCACGAAGATCAGCCTCTAGCTTCATACCTTTATCAATTAGCTCTCTTGAACGAGCATCATGCTCCCCACGAATGTCAGAAATAGCAAGATTCATTCTATGAATATCCTCCCTAGCTGCATTCAACTCTCGCTGCAATGCAACCCGGTCATCAGCAAGCCTCCTGTTATCCTCCAAAAGCTTATGCATCTCACCGCGCTGTATTTCAATCTCTTCCTCCAAGACAGCAGGGTGAAAAGGTGGAGGTCTCGGCATAGGACCTCCCCGAACAATGTGTCCTCCTGGGGGTAACCGCGCCTATCATTAAACTCATCACGCGGTCCACGATTCCTCCCCGACATTATCACACCCTTTACTTCATAATTCCATCAAACAAAGAAATAGAAACAATATAATCAATACAAACATTTTGACCAACTCCAAATTTCAGCAGAATTTACCCTACTGTTGTTTCAGTTTAATACATACACACATTACACAGTCAAGTTTCTTACATCAAAATACAGTAAATCAAATTCTACCCAACTTTAACAAAAAAAAATAAAAGATAAACCAAAAATAAACGACAATTTCCAAAAAAAAAAAAAAAAAAAAAAAAAAAAAAAAATCTTCAAGAACAACAATAAAACCCTAATCGACAAAAGCAGGAAATGCGGGTTATACAGTCTGCATCAAAATTAAATTTAAACGAACTAACCCAGAAAATAAAAAATTACAATAGTTAAATTAATTCCACAATAATTAATTAGAAACCAGTAAATTACACAATCTAAATTCGCTAAATAAAAAAATTTAAAAAAAAAAAAAAAAACAATGCTAAAAATTAATTGAATGAAATTCCGGAAAAATAAATAAACAGTTTAAAGAGGATGAAGAGATTATATAAGGAATAATACCTTAGAATTTGAAAATGGTGGAAATAGTAGTAGTTAGTCGTAAATTCAGATGAATTTCCCAGAAAAATTATTCAAGGAGAATCGAAAGGGGAAGTTTATGGCGTTTTTGAGGTGCACACAGAAACTTTGCAGCAGATTCTGCGCAAACGGTGTCGTATTAGTCCCTCAAATTAGTTTTTGGGTCAACTTAGGCAACTTATTTATTTTTGTATGGGCTCGTACAAATGGAACCATTTGGGTCTAGTTGTGTAGCATTGGGCTAAAACACTAACGCAACTACTACCACCAGTCCACCACCATTAGTCTCTCATCCGTTTTTTTTTTTTTTTTTTTTTTTTTGAAGGATAGTCCCTCATCCGTTAAGGCCATATTTTGTCACTTACGTAGTATAAAGGTTCCAGGCTTGTTCACTTCAGCTTAATTTCATTTCAGTTCAGTTCAGTTTTTAGCTCTTAATTTCCTTCTCTCGTAAAAAATTCATTTCAGCTCTATTCAGTTCAGCTCAGCTCGGCTCCAATCAGTTCTGCTTAGCTCCAATCAGTTCAGTTCAGATCAGTTCAGTCCAACTCATTTCAGTAAATGTGAACAGACCCTTAGTCCATAATGAAGATTTGTTAAAGCATGGTTTATCATTAGCTAAAGTGGTAGCCTTTTTCTTGCCTTGATCGATCATATATATAAATCGTTCTAATAATAAGTATTACCTTGTTTTGTTTACTCACTCTATAATACGAAGTATATGTTTGTTATAGAATTGGAGTAACATTGAGAATGTTGCTTTTATAGTGACATCGCTTATTTTTCAATGATAAGTTGTTCATTAACATCAACATAATTCAAATTTCCACCCTATGAAAACAAATACAAAGTACTATTGTTAACACTTTAAACTTAGCTAGACGTAGATACAATTTTCTTCTATATACCATATTTTTTAACATATTAACATAAGAAAACAAAAATTATGATACAAATGACATATTTCGTACAAAGATACCAAATCTCTATGGATAACTATTAACCCACTACCCTTCCTAAAATAATAAAGATAAAAAAGAAATAAATTAGAAGTATATATTTATAGAAGGACAAATTTGACAGGCGAGTGAAGGCCAGGCACACGTGTGCAACTGCAGGAAAATTTGTTTGGTTGCATGATGATCATCTAAAATAGCGTTGATTGCATAAGAGTGAGGAAAAAAGTTGGCATTGAAAGAGTCCATGATTGTTAGGACATCAGGACATGTACCCTTAAAATTAAGGGTCTCTTCTCCTTTTGACCCAAACTGGCATTCCCTTTTTCATTCTTACTGTTGGAAAATGGACTATGGAATCATCCTCAGCCTCCCATCTGCATGCATATCAACATACAAATTATACGGAGTTTATAATTCAACTCAAAATATCGGAGTTGTTACGTATTTATTCACGTGATCAATAAGATAAAGATTGATAAGTTATTAAAGTGGTTGGATGGTGTCTATATAACAATTTATAGAATAACTTTTTGAACAATTGGTTTCATCACAACTTTTAATGGTATATACTAGCTAAGTGTCTCATATCGGGTATGTATTAACAGGATGAATGAAGGCAAACATATACATAGAATTTTCTACAAATTGTTATGTCTTAGGACTAAGGTGCATAAGTTAAAAGAAAATAAAGTTGAAGATGATACTGTTTATGTTACCTGAATCGTGTAACAAAATGATGGAGAAAAATGGAGGCTTCCAATCTAGCTAAATCTAACCCAGGGCAAAGTCGTTGTCCGCCACCAAAAGGGGTGAAGCTACTACTATTTGTATCTTTGTTCTGTGAAAATAAAGAACATGAGCTTAGTAATTAATAGTAACAAACTATATCGCTAGAAATTTGCAAAAGAGTTGAAACCTATGTTACTCGGACTCTTCATTTCACTTCACGTACCCGTGTCGGACCCTTGACACTCAGTCATGGACACGACACCCGCACACTTCACTTTCAGTTTAAAATCATGGAATTTTTCACAGAATAGCAGAGTCGGACGCTTGAACATGTACCGTGTTGGACATGGGTGCCCGAGTCCAAGTAACATAGGTTGAAACTAATCAAATTTACCTGCCATCTCCATGGGTTGAATTGATAAGGCGTGTCATAAAGATCTTCATCAAGGTGAACTGATCTAAGATATGTAAGTACACACGATCCCTTTGGTATCAAATAACCCTTTATCTCTACATCTTTCATTGCTTTTCTCATTAATCCTGTGATTATATTTCCCATTCTCAAAGTTTCTGTGATTACCTGCACGTACAAAAACTACTCATAAGCTACAATTTTTTCCAATTATTGAAACATCATATCCATTACTAGATTGAGAAGCGAACATTAAATTAAATTATTATCCCTAATTAAATACCACTACACCAACTCCCCCTATTACAATATCGTCTAGTTACTAGAGAGAATCCCCGTCCCCAACAAACAAACTTACCATTTGTGTGAAAGGCAGAGAAAGGTAATCACTCCAAATCATGGGCTCCCCTAGCTCTAACTTCATTCTATGCACTTTCATATTCTCCTCCTGTAAATTAATAATAATCCAATTGTCACAATTTGGAAATTAAAACTCTGTAAAGTATACAATAAAATATAAAAATACATGAAAAGTAATCTTACAGTCAATTTATGGAGGATTAATGGAGAATCTGATAAGTATTTTATAGCAAGAGTAATTAGAAGTGGGACAGAATCTTCCCCTGGTATCATCATATCAATCATATTATCAGACATTAAATCATCTGTTAATTGTCCACTTTGGTCACTTAATAGAACATCTAACACATCATTTGGGTCTGCTCCTCCTGGGACCATATTATTCCTTTTACTCACTATTATTTTCTTCACTACCTTCACCATTTCTTTCTTTGCCTGAAAATATTAAAAATTTATTATGACTAGTAATCAATAATAATGCTAACGGAAAATAATAAGTTATAGTAGCATTAGTGTACGACATGTCACATGTTCAAATAATGTACTTGTGGCTCATTCGGACCATTTAAAAAAATACCTGTAATGACCGGTAAAGTTGAGTTCCAGGCAAGTTAATTGGCAAAGACATTAGCCCTGAAACAAACTCTTGAAACTGCTTTTTTAAGAGCTGCATTTCCTTCCCTGGATCCAGACTAATCAATGCTTTTACCAGCACTTGAAAAGCAATCTGACAATCATCAAACATAATAATTTATTAGCAGTGACTCCTACAAATAATAAGCAAACAAAACTTACAAGTTACAGCTATGATAAGTTAATAGTACTATGTAATCACTTTATTGTTTCTTTTCTAACCAAAATTAGTCACTAATTACCTTTGGAAAAATAACCAATTTTTAACTTGAGTCTTTTTTTACTATCACAACCATTTTTTTAGTTTTAAGATAACAAACTATGTATATACATGAAACTCTGAGCCAAGGTGAGGTATGAGGTTCAGATATACGCAATCTTATCAATATGATTGCATAGAGGTTCATTAAATCGCGTAAACAGTTAAATTAAATTAGAAGTGAGAAAGAGGCCGGGAGGCGACTCACTTGTTTGGCTTCATCTTGGATGAAAATAGGGGAGTGAATATTATCATCCCATCTATCCATAGCTTGTTGGACATAACTCTGCATGTCTTTAGTGACTTGAGCTTTAAGATGTGATGATTTGAAGAAGGAACCAAGAAGTCCATGAATTCTTCTTTGTAAACTTCCATTAATTAAAAGAATTGAAGACTTTCCCATTAATTCTGTTAATGATTTTGGATAAGATGGTACAAACAGTTTTGCATCACTTTGTAATATAAACTTGTTCACCTCTGCATCTGTTGATATTATGGTTTGTTTCCCAAATATGTGAGACTTGAACACCTTACCATACCTTGTACAACACAAAAAACCGAAAATACCCATTAAAATTAACCTCAAAGGGTATCCAAATCTCTAAAATAAATTCAAAAAAAATGCATTCAATAAATGTTAATTTGTATGACTGGTACTTACAAACGACGTCGTTTCTCCATGAAACTCTCAGGATGATCTGAATATGCACAAGAGATAAACTCCATGGTTTCGCCGAGTATTGGCCATCCATTGGTACCTAAAGGAAGTGTCGAACTAGTTGTACAACTAGTAGTTGTAGTAGTACTAGTACAAGCAGTTTTAGTAGTTGATGTTTTAGGGTGGTTTAATGATATAGTTGTAATGAATTTGAGGTTGGTGTTCCTAAGAAAATGGAAAATGTAGGAGAGAGAAAATGCAGTAGCAATGACAAAAGAAATCAAAGTCCAGATGCAGGGAATGTCCATTTTCTGGGGTTTAGGTTTAGTTGTTGCACTTTCTGCACAAGTTTAAGTGTAGCTTTATAGCAAAATAATATGGTTACATAATATTATATAACCTATAGTTTTGGTGTTTAGTAGAGGGGCCAAGTAATGAAGTACGCATAATCATATAATACTCGCGCTACTTATGAATTTGCATGGATATGCGCACGGGCGCCGAACTCATAAAAGGTGAGATCTTGATTGTGTTGTATGGTTGTGGTTGTTTAGACCGTTGATCTTTCAAATACATAATGTAATCTATATCATTCATTCTTATACATACATCCAAAGACAAAAAAAGGATATGGATATTGGTAGCTTAGATATGGAGTATCTCAAGTATACACACTAATACAACCTTTGTGCGGCACAATTAGGTTCATTAATTAAAAGTCATACGACATCTACAATAGAGATTCGACGTTAACAAATACATAAGATATTGAATCAAATAGAATTTTCCTTCATAAAAACTACGATCGTCGAGTAAATCTTACATTGCGGAGCATCTCCCGCTTATATCGCTAAAAATTACAGCCTTGTTGGAGAGACAATCTAACGATCCTTTGTAACCGTGAGGATGTTTTCCTTTTGATTCATCTGTTCGTATTCGAAAACTTGATAACTTTTTCACCAACGAAATAATTGCACGACAATCCATTAGATCTGCTACCATGGATTCAAAACTAAGAAATTTCTCCCTCGAAAAGAGGAGAAAAACCTTGTCTTTCGAAGGAGGTAGAAAACCCTTGTCTTACGAAGGAGATCGGAAACCCTTTCTTTCGAGGGAGAAAATTTCCTCCCAAAAGGAGGAAGCATTATTATAAACCTAAAAAAAACAATAAAAGGTGATTTATTAATAAAAAGGTTATTGTTTTAAAATATATATTATTGGAGGAGTTGATTTAGCGTTGTATTACCTAGGATTTACAACGACGATAGAGCAAATGCGATTTTTGATCAAATTTTTGTTGTACGTGTAACAAACGCCACACCTACCTTAAATGATACAAACACAAGAGGAAAATAAGTAAATAATGGTGTGTGTGTATAACATCTATCTATCGCACGATCCAAACAAAATTATAGAGTGAAGTGTACAATAGAATTTACCGATCACTTAAACTGGAGGAATAATAAGTAGCTAGGGTGCAAAAGGAATGAAAGCATAGGGTTAATCTTATATCTATAATTATTAATTAACATCTAGAGCATAACACCTAGAGCTAAGAGGAAGTCTTGGTCAGCATTATAATTCAGCAATGCAACAATGAAATGATATTAAAGCGGATCCAATGCTTAATTTTGTTGGGGTTTGTTTGTTTGTGTTGATTCTAGTCAAAGTGTGTTTACCTAGAACCACATAAATATATATATGTAAAGTATGTCAAATGTATATCCCTGTTTTCGTGGGTGTTTTGTTTGGTTTAACAAGAACAAACCCTTAATTTTGGTACTTTAGAATGGTCCTTCTCAACCATTGTAGATGGTCCAAATTTTATGCATTTTATAACAAGCATACAATTTTTAATTGGTAGAATAAAGAAAAGCATCCATTGGATTTTCGATATTTCCACGTTCTTAAGCTCCACAAATTTCTCGGGTAGGTAATTGATCAATTTGGATCTATACTTTTTATTGTTTTATAATTTTGTGTTGTTTGGACACATTATGTTTTGGTAGAAACAATATTCATAAAATAGATACTCCAAATAGGAGATTTTTTGGGCTAAATTATAATTTGAATTTCACTTTATTTAATCTCTCGTTTAGCACAAACTCTACTATTTTTTTTAGAAGTATCACATGCTATTTCTTACTTACATTTTTACTTTATTTACTTAGATCATTGTAGATTAAAGGTAAAAAGTTAAGGGACAAAGTTAGCTGATTAGAATATCAAAAGATGCTCATACTAAACTATTAGGATTAAATCTTGTCTACACCCCAAAAAAAACACTTTCGTATGTCAATACAATTACTTTAATTTGCCTCTTGGCTAACATTTAAGGCCATTGTTAAGCTAACACATCTAAGAAACTGCTTGCTGGTACATAGAAAAAGCTTCCCAAGTCCCAAATACAACAAGAACACTCTTTTCATTATTCTTTTTTAAAAAAATTAAAATCATGAGAAAGTATATTTGTATGTAGGAAATAAAGTATAAACGACTACTTTCCTTCACAACTTTAATGTCTTAGAAGTTTATTTTATACTTTGTATGTCGTAATAGATGGAATGAGTTCGATGATAATTGACCACGGCCCAAAAGCCTAGAACCATGATTAAGTGGAATTAAGGGCGTCCCCTCATCCCCTCGTGCGTCCATGTGATAGTTAATTGTAAACTTCGACCCCCCAACTCACACTTTCCCATCATTTCGAACAAAACAAACCTAAAATCCTCCATTCCTCCCCTAAAAATGCACATATATATATTTGTTGACAGGCCAAAGTTTGAAGAGGCTTACTTGGATAATGGAGCCCCCATCCCCATTATCTTCAATATATTATGCATTATAATATGCACTTGCACACGTATTTCCCTCGATTACTAATTATTAGTGTGGTGATCATATATCATCTATAATGCCAAAGCTTTTATTATAGGTTTAAGGGTATGTTCATATTTACTTAATTTCAGTTCAGTTTTAATCAATTTAGTTCAGTTTAGTTCAGCTCATAATTTCCCTCTCTCATAAAATATTCATTTCAACTCAAATTAGTTCAACTCCAATCAGTTCAGTTTAGTTGAGTAAATGTGAACAAACCCTATATCATTAAATGTATTAACATAAGTTCAGGTTAATTAAACGCACTCCAAGTCTCTAAGTGAAGTATTATGTGAATTTTTCTATGAAAATCACTCATTTTTTTAGTATGATAATAGTATAGTAATACTTAACAATACTACGCATGATTTTTTATTTACAAGTTTTAGGCCTTGTTCTAAAATTTTGAAGGTTTTTTGTTTTTGTTTTTTGGCTATTGCTATTGTAAAAGTTAGTTATAATTAAACACCTCATTTTGGAATGCAAATTGCACTTTGGATGTTATACATACATAAATGACAAATCAAGAATACAGTTGGGAGACGAATGTACACATACTATAAAGTAGATTAGTAGTTGCCTATAACCTTCCAAATTAAGGGTCAGAATCTTAAATAAAGATTAATGACCCTTAAGATTATTGTTCCACATAGTAGTCTAAAGGTCATCATTTAAATCAACTGGAATAAAAGAATAATATTAAGGGCTAAACTCCTCTTAAGCAAACTAAATAATTGAAAAGGCCTTCTTTTGGAGCCCCAAAATCTCTATTTTGACTATTGAAACGCGATATACAATTGTCATATATAGCTAACTGCTCATCACTTCATCTTTGCTTTGTAGGACTACCTACCTAACTTCAATTCATACAATATTAACTTTAATTTTTTTTATGGCAAATTATACTATATCATTGTTTAATGTATCATATATACATATTTTAGATATTGTAAAACCACTTGTAATCATATGTAATCATTGTATCACATTAAGATACTTCCTCTTTCATTCATTCAATTCTCTACTTTACATATGAAATAGGCGCTTAATGTATATGGTCAACTTGCTTTTAAGTTTATAATTATTTGGGCGCAAAGTATGTCATGCGCTAATTGTCACCCATATTATAATTTATGATGCGTACATTAGATTCATATATTTAGGTGTAAGGTGTAACAAATAATATTGATGTCCAAAAATAATAAACGTACATTTGAAAACAAATTTGTATATTGCATATATTAAATTCTTTCCAAAAATCAAAACTTGTATCAAATTCGAAGTATGAGTTTTTCTCAGTCCAATGATCCATATCAATGTATACAAAATGAAGTCTCAGTTACAGTTTGGCACTCGTATATACTCTGCAGTTGTCCTCGAAAGATTTTGGATTCATTCCTTGATTAGTTCATGATAGTTATTGCGTACATAAACTTTTGAACTTCAGGTTGGATTCCGTACTAACAACCAGAAAAGTGTTCCAGGCTATATTTGACAGGTGAGCTAATCAGTTTTTGGTAGTTGAGGTTATATCAGGTTCTGATAAGTTGTTCATCACAATTTCGTTTACAAAACAATCAATAAATTTAGAAAGTGGATGACGATTAATATAAAAAATTCTAAATATTTAGCCTATATGGGCGATCCAGTATTTAGAAATAGTGTATGTGCAGAAACTGCAGATTTCATCGGAGGTTAACCAATCGTCGACTGCACAATCACTCGCCCATTTCACTGGTTGACTTACAAAGCTGGATCATGCAGGAATTTTCCCGTTCTAAGAATGTAAAATGATACTAACCTTTTGTAATTGTAATTGTACATCTGTACGTCTACTTTGCTAGTTGCTGCTTCTTCATGACATTACACACTCTGTATTAGTATTACATATACAATCAACACAATCAATCTATTTCAGGTCGGTTTGCTTTGGGTCAAATCAGCTTCAAGTTACCTAAATTCATATACAGTAATGCTATATGCTTGTTTCAGTTGGTGTTGGTGATGACCACAATAAAACTTTCATCACACAGAAATTACAATTTGGTCTAGGTATAAAATATACTTGCATGATTTAGTTAACCATGAAACAATACAAGACTTGTAAATCTATTGTGCACCTTAAAGAAGCAAAAGTTTTAAACCTGGTCCTCGAAAACCAATAAAAAAAAAAATACCTGATCCTTCCAGCACCTGTTTCTGCACAAATTTTTAGATACTTGGAATGGACTTGGCTCGGATAAACTGCTTCAGGATAGCTTTTTCTTCATCGATGCGCTTCTTTTCTTCAGGGTCATTTGTCTTGATCTTCCTCTTTTCTTCTAGCATCCACTTGAACAATTCCCTTTGCTGCTGCTCAGGAATTGGTTCTCGCACTCTAGTTGCTTGTGCTGCTGGCAGACTCGCAGTAACAGCAGCAGTTGTTGGGGTTGCACTTGACGTTGAGGGTGTGGGAGTGGGAGTTGCATCAGTAGTTTCTTCCTCAACAGTTATGTCTTTCTTCTTAGTCCTCATAAACAGATAAGCTATAAGACAAACAGACAGCTATCAGAAATTAACGAATGTGATAACAAAGTAATGTGATAACAAATTATCACAAGGAGAAGTAATCACACTGAAGCAACTATAACAAACAATGCTGCAGGAGATTCTATAAAGCAGGAATCATATTGTCAACAGCAATAAGGTTATGCAATCAAAAGTCTACAGGATAAAAAAGAGAACTCAACAAACCATTGCTGACATGACAATCCTTAACAACTACAAGCAAGATTTTAGGAACAAAGGGCAGAAATTGTTCGAGCATAAATCTGAAAGCCACAAAATAAATTTTTTTTTTTTAAAAAAAACAACAACAATAATAAATGATGTGATTGGCTTTGAGAATTTCATTAACAAACTCAGAGAAAACTTTCTTTGTCATGTTAGTAAAGCAGGCATATGGAAATGTGAAATAGCATGGGAAGAATGAGGTGAAGCTTAAGAGTTTAAACAGGGAAAAATAAAGCCTCTTCCTTAGAACCCATATTTGAAGGCTTTGTAATTAAGGGAAGCACAAATTTAAAATATTTTGACCAAACGGCAAAAATCCGTCACCATTTTAGCTATTCCATGATCCAAATGGTCCGATTCTAAACTCACTGTGGATCACATTCCTACAAAGGCAGCAAAGATAATATGCATTTCTCAAGGAATATTGTGAGTTTCCCAAGGAATGCCGTTGAATATTTCTATTTTATGATTTAAAAAAAGTTAAAAACTAGTCGCATATGGCATTTCAGACTCTAGTAACATAAGGCATCTCAGAGTCTAGTAACATAAGACATCCCTGACTGAAGGCATGATAATTCAAAAAATAAATATTACATTCGTAAGCCACAAGTCATTGTTGTAGTTACTACACAATTTCCATTCACAACACAATTACCAGCTTATTATGGTATAAGCAATCAATTTTGTAAAGTTTCTCTGCTTAACACGCCAAGTACAATTCATTCTTTGTTGGTGCACAGATTCAGCGAAACACACTTACCAGTTACCACTTACCAGTTACCAGCTTAATATGGCAAAAACCACTAACTTCTCAAATTTTCCACTTGACACACTATAGCAATAAAATCATATTAAAAAAAAAAAAAAACAAATGCTAAGAAACTAGAGTATTTGCTACAGCTCAATGGAAAACAAATGCTAAATTACAACTTAGACAATTCCACAGCTAGATACTATTAGCAGTACGTTAATACAAAGTAAAGGTTAATATAGAATATAAGCAGCATGATACTGCCATAACAATGGTTTGACACCGAACCACAGCCTAAACAGGTGAAAGCAAGAATAATGATGGACATACAGTTTAGTGAGCTTAACAGCAGATAATGGGTTATATTTGTCATACAAGCAGGATGGTACACAATCATATATGCAGGCAAGATGTATGTATGATTGGACAAATTGATTGAAAAGAACAAGTGTGGCTACATCTAGTTTGACAGTAACAGACAAGGAAGTTTTTATTAATGAGTCTATTCTATATCAATCATCAGGCACCATGGTGAGTACGTATAGGACTATTATCTCCAAGGGGAATATATTAGAGATGGCCTATTAACCGGGGGCTGAAGAAAGGAGAGAGTAATTTTAGCATACACTAGCATATACGAGTAAAAGTATTGTTTTCACTTTTGAGTGAAAGCCACACTAGCCATGTGAAGGGTTTCATATTACTCGTATTAATCAAAGGAAATCATCTTCACACAAATAAGCAACAGCATTATCAGCAAATTACATCTGCAGGCCCATAAGTAACAAATACAGGAAGTCAAATTTAATCCTTCATGCTTGATCCTCCATCTTTAATCCCTTGGAATGAGGAGTCTACCTTGTTTTCTAGATTGTAATTTGTAATGCATAATCTAATCAACTAATAGCAACCTTTATTAATCGCGGTAGCAGTCCAACTCTCCAAGATCAAAGTCAGCAAGAATATTTAATTCAGATGTACTAATCACAACATTCTGATCAACAAAAACATTCTGCAAAGTAATCTCCATTCTCACACAAAACAAAATTGATTGTGCCAAACCCAAATTACTATTAAATCCTTAAACCCAAATCAAGTTCAAAATCTTTACCCCATAAATTGGCAATTCTCATCCAAACTAATTAAGACCCTAAAATCCCATCTTACAAAAATTGCATCTAAATATTACAGTTCAGTTTCCTAAACAAACAAAACAAGCAATATCACAGAAAACCCAGATGCCAAAACTCAAAATATGAACTGAAAGATAGAGAAACGAACCTCCAATAGCAACGTTGACAGACAAGATGAGAGGAATGATGAACCTATACCGCCTCAAAAAAGACTGCTTTGGAACCTCTGGAGGCTCGGAAGCTCCACCGCCATAACCACCACCCGACGAAGAAGATGATGGTGTTGCTGTTGATGATTGGGCTTCCATTGTTACTTTGGATTGCTTCAAATGAGCTGTTTTCATCAATCAAATAAATTGAGCCATTTTTATAAAATTACAAGAAGAAAAGAACAAGATTCCATCTTTGTTAGTGGGTCGCAATCACAAATCACAATCAATCACATATTTTATTGGAAAATTCAGCTAGAAATTAGACCAAGTAATAATAGAAGTGAAGAATAATAATATACCTTTCTTGGGTTTGTGAACGTATAACTTCGGAGGTTCGCTCATTTTTACTTTTTGACTGTTGGAAGAAATTTCTGGTGAGATTGAGAAATGGAAGATGAAACTATGAAAGAGGGTAGAGTTTTGTCAATTCGTAGGGGATTTTGTGGTTTTCTCAATTGGTGCTTGGTTGGGTTCGTTGTTGCTACGCCGCCCTTTGAGTAGACTTGTTGAGGATAGCCGATAGCCTATTTCATTGCACTTGTGTTGCTATGACTATGAGGCCCATCGAATGGGATGTTGTATTGTTCTAATCTTCTCTAATGGACCATGTGGCGTTGGTTTAGGGATAACTCGATGAGTCAAAGGGGGTATGCTATATGGGTCGAAGAGGTCTAGTGTTTCAGTGTCAGGTTAAATGAGATAGGGATAGAGATAATTATAAGGATAAGGATAAAACACCTTATTTAACTAATTAAAATATTTAAGAATGGAGTGGAACAAGGAATAACTTAATATTTTATGAATTGATCATTGGTGGATAATGAAAGAAGAATCAATTGGTGGTTTTGGTTTAAGTAGGATCGGGGAGGAAAAAGAACTTTTACCCTTAGTGAATGGGCAGAGGAGGAAAGGGTTGAAAAGGATATTTTGATAACTTTGACACTTATTTCAATCTTATTATCAACTCATGTCAAATAAGAAAAGTCATTTATATATCTATCACTTCTTAATCTTCTATTTTATCTTTCCAAATGTGGCATGTATGTCTATTAAGTGTGAAAGAGGGTGAAGATGAATTTCAACTTGTAACTTTATGCATTGTAATTTCTACTATAATGCATTGATGCACTTACATAGCTACATGTATCATGTGTTGAGTGTGTGTTTACTCATCGGTTTAAATATACTTTTGGCTGAATGACCTAATAACACACAAACTAACTATTTTTAGAAGAAATCATACAAGAAAAACATCTATTTCATTTTGAGGATTAGATCCATTATTTTTGCCTAAACTAGCAAAACCACTGGGTTATAATGAGAATGCAATTGCTCATGCACTCATGCATGTTGAGTTATTAAATGATGGTTTTTTTATACTACGTATTAGCCAAATTACTCTGGTTATTAGGTTGATTAAAGAAATAAGCTCACGTTCAGGGTATTCTTCTTCACACTAACTTGAAATTAAACCCATATTGCTCATTAATTTCTTCACATTATAACTTAGTCTAATCTTGATTTCTTCACATTATAGCTTAGTCTAATCTTGAAGCCTAAAAACTTAACAAATTGAGGTCAAATTCCTGAACTTGAGGTAGTTTGATTCACAATGACTCAAAATTGAACTCATTTACTCGTAATTAATTTGCTTGAATCATAGATCACACATGCTTAAGTCGAGAGTAAGTTTAAGCAACAAGTTATAGTAAAAAAAAATAATAAAAAAATAAAGTGCTCTTAAAGTTTATCATTATTTGATTTTATAACATTTTCCTAATCTTTAACTCATTATATAGTTTTTAGCATATCTAGTAATGATTATATTGATGCACTATAGTGAACTCCGTAATTTGTATAAAAAATGCACTCACATGTTAGATATCAAACTCAAGTTGGGTTTTGACTAGACCAACCTTGGTATATTATTTTATAAAGGGCCTGTTCACATTTACTGAACTGAGTTAAATTGAAATGATCTGATTGGAGCTGAACTGAACTGAATTGAATTGAATTGAATTGAATTGAATTGATTGTAACTAAACTAAACCTAAAATTAAGTAAAAGTGAATGGTCCCAAAGTCACAATATGGCTAGACTGTCTAAGTAGAAAAACGAAAAATCTTAAATAAAACCTCCGAGAAGCCTCCTCTCTTTTTTCGACTGCATCTGCGCACCATCTTCATTCTTCAGCACTCTCTCTTTCTCTCTCCTCCATTAACACACAAATAATGAGCCGTTACGATTCTCGCTCTACTGACCCTACTTCCTACCGCGACCGCCGCAGGTTTCTCTTCTTCCCCAATTCCTTAACCTAGAATCACAATTTCATCACTTTTATCTTCCATTTCATCTAATTTATGGTTTTGTTGATTTTCCAATGGTGGTTTTGCAGTGATTACGGAAGTTCAACCGGCGGCGAATATGGTCGGAGTGGGGCGCCCTCCTCGCCGCAGCGGAAGCTGGATTTGGATGGGTTGACGCCTTTTGAGAAGAATTTCTATGTGGAGTCTTCGTCTGTCGCCGCCATGACTGATAGCGAGGTTGAAGAGTATCGCAAACTTAGGGAGATTACTGTCGAGGGTCGTGATGTTCCCAAACCTATCAAACATTTCTCCGATATCGGTTTCCCAGGTCTCTCTTGTGCTTTTATTTACTGCATTTCATTAATTTTTGCTGCTCCAATTCTTTAATTATTGTCGTGATTGTTTCTATTATACATAGCGATTTTTGAGTGAGTGGAAAACGATTATCTAATGGAATTTTGAATTTGTTGTCGCACCAAGATATTCTAGGTCTGTGGGTTTGGTTGTGGAGGGTAGGAACTTAGCATAGGTGCCCTGGATTACTAACCACCTAAATCCTCTCCCGGGACCGGGACATCCACCCTGAACTTAAAGACATTAATTTTCTCTGTATTGGATCACCAATATTACTGACATGAAATATTTATTCCGGTGTCTTTTCCTTTTAAGGAGGTTGGGCATGTCATGTCATGTCATATCCCTTCCTTGCTTTCTCTGTCTTTGGATAACAATCATCTCTTGGATGATTGTCAAATTGCACTCTGTGTACGATATTGCCTCTTGCTGAGCTTTACAAATTAGATTTACGGAGATTGCTGTTTTGATGTGGCGCTTCTGCAATGGTCTACACTTCTGCGTCTCTCTCTGCTGGTCTGGAGCACTTGTGGGTGTTAGATCCAGTTATTGACTTATAAATGGTTTGCCTTATCAACTGCAGATTATGTCATGGAAGAGGTTAAGAAAGCTGGCTTTACTGAACCCACTGCTATTCAAGCTCAAGGATGGCCAATGGCCCTAAAGGGTCGTGATCTTATTGGTCTTGCTGAAACAGGATCAGGGAAAACACTTGCCTACTTGCTACCTGCTATTGTACATGTCAATGCTCAGCCAATTTTATGTAAGCATGCTTCTCTTTCAGTCTTATACTATAATTCTGCTAAACATGTCTGTCTTTGCCTTTGAATTGCCTTAACTTAAGTTTGTGTCGTTCATCAGCTCCCGGTGATGGTCCAATTGTGTTAGTTCTGGCTCCAACTAGGGAACTTGCTGTACAAATACAACAAGAAGCCACTAAGTTTGGCACTTCATCAAGGATTAAAAATACCTGCATATATGGCGGGGTTCCTAAGGGACCTCAAGTTCGTGATCTCCAGAAAGGTAGGTGCTGCTTGAGTTTGACATGACTTTGTCCATCAAAGGGAGGGGACAAGGATATTTGAGATCCTTTCCTATCATATTGCGACTTTCGTGATCTGCGCTACTTGTTTTAGGTGGTACTCATATTCATTACATTGATTTTTTTTATTGCGTTAAGGAATCTGATCATTTAATTGGTCGGGTCTCTTACACATAAAGTTGTACTGTTTCTCTGCAGGTGTCGAGATAGTAATTGCAACACCTGGAAGGTTGATTGATATGTTGGAATCTAACCATACAAATCTGCGTAGGGTGACGTACCTTGTATTGGATGAGGCAGATCGAATGCTTGACATGGGCTTTGAACCCCAGATTCGCAAAATTGTTACTCAGGTATGTGGCATTAGTACTTGTATCTCTAAACTTCTTGTTCTAAATTCGTGTCCTGAGATGTGGATTTACCCACCTGACTAGACAAGAAGTGGTAACTTGCTAAAATTCATTTTTGGTAGACATGATTTTAACCTCTTGTTATCTCAATGCAGATCCGACCTGACCGTCAAACGCTATACTGGAGTGCCACTTGGCCAAAGGAGGTTGAACAATTAGCTAGGAAGTTTCTGCATGATGCATACAAGGTAAGAATGTAAGATTTGATTTTTCATAATAATTTTATAATTTGGGGCTAGAAACCACCTGGGTTTCTTTGATGGAAATAAAAACTGAAGAATCTCGAAAAGTTGAACTTGGTGAATTATTGGGATTTGGGATGAAAGATTTAAAATTGAAAATAGAGGTGACTTTTAAAGTAGGTGGGTTTTTTGGTACTACCAAGTATCAGCAATGAGTCGGCTTCACACCCACACCATACCAGGAAAAGAAGAATTTCTTGTTTGAGATTTAGTCCATTGAATTATATTGTTGTTATCTGTGAAATAATCTCGCTTTCCCCGCTCCCATGTTTTGTTTTGAGGTATCTGATGATGCTTGTTGAAGATATCAGATATTTTCACAGATGAAAATAGTTCCATTATATTCATGAAGTGGTTTTGCTCTAGTTTGTTCTTGTGGATGTACCCTGTTTTCAATCTTGTCTCATAATCCTGTTTCAAAAATGTGGAAAGAGAGACTACTAAGTAGCTTTTTGTTGGGCATCTGTAGGTGATCATTGGCTCTCTAGACTTAAAGGCTAATCATGCTATTCGTCAGATCGTGGAGATCGTCTCTGAGAATCAGAAGTATAAGAAGTAAGGAGATCATTTATCCTTTTTATAATCTCAGCTTAAATACTTGGCTTTTGACAATGGCTGCTGCCTGGGCTTTCTCGTATTTTGTTCTAGACTAGTGGATCTCCTGGAGGACATAATGGATGGAAGCCGGATATTGGTATTTATGGACACTAAGAAGGGCTGTGATCAGATTACACGGCAGCTTCGTATGGATGGCTGGCCTGCTCTTTCGATTCACGGGGATAAGAGCCAAGCAGAAAGGGATTGGGTGCTCTCAGAGTTTAAATCTGGCAAGAGTCCTATAATGACTGCTACAGATGTTGCGGCTCGTGGTCTTGGTACGTTTCTTCATGCATATGCTATATTGTTCTAAACCATCCAATTATTGATGTTTCATTACAGTATTTCCCATCATTCTTGACTGAAGGCTTGGAGCGAAGGACAATTGATGAGCATATTATATTGTTGTTGTTTAGAAGTAAAAAAGGAAAGCTATATATGCGTCACTTGCATCACCAATTCATGGTCTATACAAACAAATTAGCTGTGCCCATAAGGCCATAACTGGTTCTGAGTCTTAACATAAGCAATAGAAACTTTGCTTTTAGTTTCTTGATTGAACTGGCTCTCCTATCTTCTTGTTTAAACTAATGCCTAAATCTGGTACTCCTATCCTCTTGATGCCTACATTAAAGACCTGTAGCTCCTTGTTTCTTAATTAAAGGCTAGCAAACTCATATAATTGCCAATGTACTATTGTTCTATAGTCAAAATGGAAATCTAGATTTGAGCTATGTAATAAGCTCTCTACAAACAAACTTAGAGCTGATACTCAGGAGCTGGTTGTGACTTGTGAGGTCAAATATCCAGAACTGTGATTTCTTATCAAAACTAGCCAGATACAAATTTACCTTGTAAGCCTAGTGGGTGCAATCAATAAAAGGTTGCGACTCTTATGAGGCATAATTAATTTTATGGTGTCCCTGTTCCTTTTTAAAATAATTGAATTTTGCCGATGACAATGAGGACTTGTTTGGTAATTATTCTGACTTTTTGTTTGTTGTGAGTGTGTCACTAGCTAAATTATACAATGTTTGAAATATTTTACGTGCTAGAAACAAGCTGCTAGGGGACTTTGTGTTCCCCTCTTTTGATTTATCTCAGAAAGATAGTTGTATACACAAGTTATGTGTTGTGTCATGTGGAATGTGTGAAGTGTGATGCTGTGATCCCTTGATGTGGCTTACAAATTAAGGTAAGGAGGGAAAGATACTGTTTTTTAAGCCCAATTGTGAACTAGGGTTTGTTGGATGAAACTTTTATTCTGCTGTGATCAAGTAATGTAGCCGTAGTTTCAAAGTGCTTTTTGCTACCCCTTGTTTGTTGAATATATTTACAAACATCCTAATTTCCCAGCCCTTGTTGTATACCCTCTGTCCCTTGGGAGATGAACTAGTCAACCAATTTTCTCATTGGGGTCGTTCCTTTGAGTTTGTCCCACCAGCTTTCTTTCTCAGTAAATCCATCCAACTAAGAGAGACTAAGGGTCTGTTCTCTTTAGCATATTTTCAGTTCAGTTTAGTTCAGCTCAACTCAACTTCAATAAGTTCAGTTGAGTTCAGTTCTTAATTTCCTTCTCTATTCAGTTCAGTTCAACTCTAATAAGCTCAACTTAGTTCAGTCAATCAGAATATGCCCTAAACTTAATATGCTCCTCTAGGGCAAACAAAAATGGACGGGGGAAGTTTTTCTTAGTACTTAAATTTTTTTTGATTTGGTATGTGCAGATGTGAAAGACGTGAAATATGTGATCAACTATGATTTCCCTGGTTCACTTGAAGACTATGTTCACCGTATTGGTAGAACAGGGAGGGCTGGGGCCAAAGGAACAGCATACTCTTTTTTTACAGCAGCAAATGCCCGATTTGCGAAGGAACTTATTGCCATTCTCGAGGAAGCTGGACAGAAAGTCAATCCTGAGCTTGCTGCTATGGGCAAAGGAGCTCCACCTCCTTTAGCTGGTAAGTTGTTTGTAAGGAGTCGAGTACTTATTCGTCTACTAATCTTGAAATCTGCTTTAGACTTTGTTCCACTACAACGCATTAGATCTTGGGTTGTGATTAGTCGTCTGATAGTTTGGTGAATTAACAGCAGCAGCGGTTTATTGGAGATTTTGTAATTTTTTCGTTTAAATTGATGAAGGATTTTTCTCTTGTATCTGATTAACCTTATCTGATGGAAAGTTATCTCATACTTGTATGTAGCAATATTTTACAAGTATTATTGAAATGTTGGAACTTATTTGTTTTCTGCATCGCAGCAAATATCTCAGTTTTTCTGTTTTCTGCCTCAGGTGGTATCCCAGAACGAAGGAGCCGTTACAGTACTGGTCGGTCTTGGAGCTAATAGAGAGAGGTTACATGAAGGGACATGATGTTTATACTCCACCACCTCAACTTACGTGTGTATTTTCCTTTAGCATTCACCCACCTTCTGTAATCGTTTGCTGGATGACTGGATGAGACTAGGAATGGTGCTTCAAATGACATTTGAAGGGTTATGTCGTATTCTGATAGTTTCTTTTAAATTAATATTGTGCTACACTGTCTAATATTTGTCTGTAGAAGTAATACCGATAGTACCAAAATTTCAACAGAGATACTTATATTTGAGAATCGAAAGTAGTTCTTGCTATCTTAAATTTTTAGGTTATTCAGCAACCAAACACTCCACTGATTCAATTATATATCAAAATTGTGTGCTACTAGTTGCTGCACTGCTACTAATCTACTCTTAACGTCACACCTAAACAAAGATGGCCTAATTAAGACGGAAACGCCGCTACGCTATGACTGCCAGCTACCATCTCGATGAACATCTGACCATCTTTATCGTTGTCATCCGATACCTAAATCAATAACAAAGCATGGTAAACTGATTATTGACTGAATCAAAATTGAGGTAGAAGGGCAAAGGAAGTTACCAAAATATATGCACTCCAATAATTACTTCTCCTACCAAACTCGTTAAATAAAAAAGTTATTACCTAAACATGCATAAAGTATCATTAAGCATAGGTTAATTAAAAATATCCGCCATATTCCTCATGAAATTGAAACGTGGGTTGACTAAACTAGCAATTTTCCTCTAGTGATGTAACGTGGGTAGGCGGTTACTCTAGATTAACCACTTCTTAAAAACACACGTAAATATAGTAATTAAAATCAAGGTTCAATTCTTAATTTCACCATTAAAACTAAGTTATGAGCTTATGCTTTGATAATATTCTCAATAAGAATTGAGAGACTAGAAACATGTTTGACATCGTTTTTGGATGGAGAAAAGCTTCTAAGTGGTAATTTTGATAATTAATACACTTTGCATTATCGTTTTGATATGATTTGCTTAAATATTTTTGTAGTTTTCCAATTATTTATATGTGATTTCATTATTCAGTAAGAAATTAATCAAGAGAGTTCAATGTCGACTGAAGCTTCTAAGAAGCAAAAGATTGGCTATCATCCGGCATTTAAGAGAAGACATTGCTCAGCTTTGGAAGAGCGGATATCAGCACATTGCCTACAACAGGGTAAATTTCTGCTTATTTTATCGAGTCGAGTTTGAGATTGCTCGGATTTGCTCACAACACTTACTAGCATTTCATAATATTACTATCTATTTTTATGCAGCTAGACCAATTATGCATAGATGAGGATATGATGTTAGTGTATGAGCTATTGGAACAATTTTCCGAGTTCATAATTCTCAACCTTTCGTACATTCGTAGACACAAGTATGTTATATTTGTCCTGTTATTAAGATATCTCAAAATATTGATTGGTGGTACATAGCATCACATTAATTATTGCCCTTGATATGATATTGAAGGGACCTTTCTAAGGATGTGCACGAGGCTGTTTCGACCCTCATATTTGCCTCAGTGAGATGTGGTGATCTTCCGGAGCTTAGGCTTGTCAGGAAGCTCTTCGAGGAGCGTTATGGCCGGAATGTTACAGTTGCTGCAGTGGAACTGCACCCTGGAAATCTTGTTAACATTCAGGTCTGCTATCCTTGCTTTTGTTTCAGTAGTGTTATTAGAGCAATTCAGCATTACATTGTTTCGTCGAAACTGCAGGTAAGGGACAAGCTGACCATACAATCAGTTTCAGAAGATGTAAAGAACAGACTGTTGGATGAAATACTCAAAGTTTCCCTCTTCAAACCAGGGCTATTAGCCCTTGAATACAAGCCAGATTCTCAAGTTCAATCCTCAAAGGTACGACAATTACTACCTCTGTTTCACATTAGTTGTGTATTATTTGTCAAACATAAAAATTCTAAGTTGTGACTAATATGTAACGGAGGTAGTAATTTTAAATTACATGATCACGAGCACTGATAAAACACTTTCGAGTACATTTTAGTCCAATCCTGTATTAAAATTTGATCTTTTGGGTAGTTTAGATTATAATTGGATTTCTAAAACCACTCCTAGTCCTAGGAATCAACTAGGAGTTGTTCATGTAATCGCCGAGCTAAGCATGATGTTCACTGCAGGCTATTGAATTGTATGAAGCTCAAGGGAAAGGTAGTAGTGTCAATAAAAATTTTGACAGTACTTCCACTAGCTGTTCAATTGTGCTGCAGTCTTACCCTTCTATTGCAGAGGCTCTGAAAGAAGCAAAAGTGCACAGCTTCGCGCTACTGAGTACTCCTTATAGTGAGTGTGAAGCTGGTGCTATTCAAGTAATTAAATCAGATCAGACAGGAAACGCCGCAGGCAGTGGCTGTTCTTCAATTGAGCATCAGTACACCGATCAGGATTCAGTGATTTACCTGGACGACATACAGGAGTTCAAGTCACCTACCAAACAAAGAAACAGCATGCACTGTTTGGATCAGGATCAAAGATTCTTCGTGTTTAGATCATCTTCGTTGTATGACAAACACAGTGATCAATTAGCTAGGAAAAGGATAAGGTGGGGATCAGAATCTACGGAGACTCAGATTGTAGAAGACGTCGAATGTGAGAATTGTTACAGTTATAAGTCTGATAACCGGAGGAAGTATCAGAGAAAAGAGGAATTCGAGCAAATGGAGAAATTTTATTTACTCGAACAGGGTTGTAAGAAGCTTGAATCAAGATGTAGCTTACATCAACCATGCTATTTTTACACCAATAACAGCAATAATGCAAATTATCAAGGTAAAGAAGAAATCCAAGCAATAGATTTGCCTCAAACACCCTTGAAGTTAGATTATATGGATACCCTTTTACCGAGTAAGAGTAGGGCTCTCAAGAGCTATGTAAGGGCTGCAACGATGCCTCAGAGTCGTGAAATAATGGTGATAAAGAGTTGTACAGAAATGTCACGATCAAATTCTTTGCCACTACAGATGAATTACTCTTCTCGGAAGCATGTACACCCGAAGTTGCCAGATTATGATGAGATAGCAGCTAAGTTTAGGGCACTTAAGAAAGCTCATCAACTAAACAAGAGTACAAGACCCTTGAAAGTGCCTGCACCTTTAATCCCATTAATTTTATTGCTTACTTTTCTTAGTTTTCATATTAGTCTAGTTAGTTAGTTGATTGGTTTGCAGTTTTGTACACACACTAGCTCTCTAAGCATCCCTCGCTTCCTGTTTTCTGATTTTTTGCAATTTCATAGATTCGAGTCATTTTAACATACAGTTATTATCTTATCAAAATAGCATTTTATTCACAAAATAACAAAATCAAAATAATAATAGTGTAAACCAAAAATAGCATGAAAGTATAATGAAAAGAGATTAACCAGGGTAATTATCTGAGTCTAGTGTTCGTAAACTTATCAAAATCTATCATAGCGTCAACATCATATATAGTGTCAAGGATCTGACATAAATATTTGATGTGAAATGAGGCATCCAACCTAGTAACATAGTTAAGCATTCACGAGTGGCAACTCAGAAGCCAGTGCTAACATTGGTCTTAATCTGAAACTAATAAAAGCGACGAAGTTGAGTACATAGGTACATATGAAACTAATTTAGGTAGGGGTGGTTCTAGTGGTCCTAAAATAAACCATCCCTAATGTCACATGATTCATCAGTTGTTTTAAGGAATTCGTTATGAACTTGTGATGAATGCATCCCAAACCCCTTTAAATTTTCACTCCCAAAACAAAAAAAAAAAACGCGATTAATTAATTCATTGAGTTACACTCTATCTTACTGGACTTCCTCCATAGGGTTCTAGCTCTTGCAACTTCATTTCCATTTTCCAGACGAAGTAAATGATAATACTCATTAGGAACTTCATTAGATGCCCCTGAAAGAGATTGCAGCACACTATTTCTCCCACATTCCCTCCTATACTCCAAAGTAAACGCGCTGAGTTCATAATTCTCCCTCACTGCTTCTGGGGTTCCCTGCATCATTATTGTAATTCAGTCATGAAATTATTGATACCATATATACCTAAAGGGCTATATTCTCATGATCAATACGAGTATAATATAGCATTTACCTCTAGAATCCAGCTTATGTACTTGACATTATTCACATGCTGATTGGGATCCAAGTCGAACCATAAAGGCTGCAATTTGTTAAAATAAGATCAATAAAAACATACTTGTAAATAAAAAGACTTGTTCTTAAATAAGAATGATACCTTTATTCCTCTAAGAATATAATCTGCCTTATCTTCATCAAGTTTTTGTAATTTCCTGAGTTTATCATCAACACTTAAAGGGGGATCAAGATAATCTTTTACATAAGGATCTCCACTTGCTTTGATCTCCTCTGGAATTCTTGAAAGCCGCCTCGTTTTCTCATTAATCATCACAAATTCACTATGTTTCATTTGCATATTCATCAAGATTCATAACTTAGTTAAGAACTTGTCATTGTTTCAATCTAATTAATTTGTAAGTTTATTATTAAACTTTGGAAATAAACCTGTCAACTCGCATGATCTTGGTTCCTGTATTTGCATCAGTTAGTCTTGAGCTACAAGTGAGACAATGTTTTGTCAAGCCTGAACACCAAGTCTCTACTTGAACAATGTCTCCCCTGCCAATGGCTCCAATCAACATTAACTTCCAAGTAATATTACAACGTGGTCCACGATTACCACGTCATTTGTACGTATATGATTAATAAACGTAACGTAACATTTTCGAAAATTTGTTGATTTTATACCAAGGTAAAATGAAGCATCCTAAAATAAGAAACATCAGTTAAAAACTACACACCCTTTTCTATTGTTTATAGTTTCAACCACATTATAAATTCTGATAGAGTATAAAACATATTGCTGGGCCTCAATCATCAGCTTAAGCTTTTGGTTGAGTTAGTCTTTTAACATGGTATCGGAGCCAACGTAACACAAATGTGCTTTTGGTTGAGTTGGTCCTTTAACAAATTCATATCATGTTATTTGCTTTTCTAAGGGCATGTTCTGATTTACTGAACTGAGCTGAACTGATTGGAGCTGATTCTAACTAAAATGAAATAAATTGTTTATGAGAGAAGGAAATTAGGAACCGATGAACAAAATTAACATGAAAAGAACATGTCCTTAGGGCCTGCTCTCATACGTTGAAATTCAGTTCAGCTCCTAATTTCCTTCTCTTATAAAATATTCATTTCAATTCAGCTCAGCTCAGTTCAGTTGAGTTCAGTCAATGAGAGCAGACCCTTAGTCTCTCGAATTATGAAAATTCTTATATGCACACCAAACACTAGGTGTGCCCGAATACGTAATCGAGTTCAATTAATTTACTATGTTAGTGTGGTGACTCGGTGAGTGATGCAAATTTCCTTCTTCAATTTGTTGATGAAGACAATCAATGACATGAGTATTGAATACTTGGTACGATCTAACACTTTCCATTAAATTGGTAGGTGGAGCGTAAAATAGTACATTCAAGTTCCAAAATTTTAAAATTTATGCAAGAAGAACAACTTCTTCTGGTGGTTAGAATATTTATGGTAACAAGTCTTTCAAGTACACATGTAGTATAATATTCAAAATAAAGTACACATGTAGCATTAATTTAAAGACTTAATATGATGTAATCATAACAAAAAAAAAAAGTTATCATAACACGCATAAGAAATTTACCTGGGTTATTTAATCATGGATTAGTTAAAATAATACTCCTTTTGGTCACTATTTGTTGTAACTATTTGTTGTAACTATTAGCATTTTGAAGAAGTGAAAGTAGAAACAATAGATAGAGTCATAGAAACGAGTAAATGTTTAGTTAAGAGTAATATTAACGTAATAAAGGCATACCATGAAGGGTAAGAATCAACTTCAACTTGCATTCTTCCAATCACCCAAATTAGATTTCGACTATTCATCTCCTTCGACACTCCAAACCCTTCTACCCTTAATCCCGAACTTTGAAACAGATTTAAACCAGTTTCCTGCAATCAATCATTCATTTTTATTAAAAAAATGAATCATCTCAAATAGTTTACGGAAAATAAATAAAGCAATCATCTCGAATAGTGACTAAGGAATTTTTTTTTGTTTGGAACATTCTAAAATAGTATAGGAAGAAATGAAGCTATGAGTTTTTATTAAATACAATTTCTACTAATACTATGTTTATAATAGGTATTTATATGATTATTTGATAACTTTGAAAAAACTAAAGAAAAGTAAAAATAACGACAAACCTGTGTATAATTAAGCAAAGCCTCTAAAGAAGCCTTTTCATGGATATCAAGCTCATACAATCTAACCAAGAAGTTTTGACCCACCACGTAACCATCTTGTGTAAACCTTCTTTTTTCCAATTCATGATTCACAGTCTACAAAAAAAACACAACTATTAAAAAATAATCCCGTAAAAACCTAACACGTCCTGGTAGAATATGCGTGACCAACATTAACAATCCAATCAGCAACACGATTAGTCTCACGTCACAAGATATGGATATAAAATATATTGAATCAAAATAATATAAAATTACTCTACCTTGCTAATCCACTTAAAGTTAGCTTAGCTTAGCTTAGCATAAAATAGAAGTACATATATACAAACATACCTTCCCAAAATTGTTGATCTTCAAAGGGTCTTGAAAGTTATCAACTTTAACTTGCAATCTTGTAACATGGGAAGGTAAACTTGTGCCAAAATTGTAAAGGTTTATGGCATTGTTATTATCGATTGATCTTCCTCTCATTAACTTTGATGGAGGCACCATTAATGGAAAGCTTGACAAAACACCTGAAATTGTAGGCATTATGATTATTATCTTAGATAGATGATCATATAATATAAAACTTTTCCACCTAAAATATTATGGTTTATATAATTGTAAGGTGTTTTGATCTTTGCAACTAAAAAAAAAAGTTGTGTTTATGACTAGTAAAAAAAAAACTTAATATTCTCCTAAAAGAAGTATGGCTTTTGAAGCTCCTCTTGTTTGTAGGTGTTGAGGATATTTCAGTAGGAAGTTTGATAAATTTGGTTCATGTCATTAATAAAGTGAGGCAATGCAAGTAATACTGACATTTGTCATTACTCATTACTCTTGTGCCAGAAAGTCCTTTCTTTTCTCAATGTCACTTACCCAACACATTTAATGAGGCTACCAATTTGTTTTAACCATTATCAACTTATCTTATATAAGCCCTGTTTGGTAATTAGCTGGTAGCTGATTGTATTAGTTGATTATAATAATTAGTTTGACTAGCTGGTTATAGTAGCTGATTTGACTAGCTGGTTATGATTAGCTTATTGCATAAAAATGTTTGGTTAATAGCTGTTAATTGTTAGCTGTTTTAGTGTATTTAAGAAACAAAAAGCTAATTGTACAATAAGCTAATTTTAAAAAGCTCTTATAATGAGCTTTTTTCAAAAGAACTTTTTGAGCCCAAAAAGCTCTTTTAATAAGCTATATACCAAACACCCAAATTAGCTTTTTTAATTGGTCAAACATCTAATTGGACAAAATAAGCTAAAAGCTCTTTAAAAAACTTTTTACCAAACACACCCATACTCTCTTCGTTTCTAATTGATATTACTACCTCCGATTATTTTTAGTTTTAAATTTGGAATATTTCATATCACTCAAATACCCCAAAGTTGCAACAAAAAAAATCGGAGGTAGTATATAAATTTACTCTCTCCGTATCTAATTGTTTGCCTATTTTCTTTTTACTAAGTCACAATTTATTAACTTTAACTATAAATCCTTATTGAATTATACAAAAAAATAAAGTTATTTGGGATTTTGATAGTTCATTAGGACATGTTTCAAACTACTCACTTTTTTTTTTTTTAAGAATTCAAATTACTCACTTAAAGGTAAAGTAAATGGTATAAACTATTACACCATCCGTTTCAGAATAATTGACACACTTTGACTTTTTACATTATTTTTGTATTAACTTTGGCCATATATTTATACAAAAATAAAAATAAAAAGAGTTCAAATATTATCATATAATATATTGTTAAATCAATATAGGTTCACAAATATCAAATTTTTACCTAGGTATATTTTCAATTTTTTCATAAATCAATGGTTAAACATCAACGTTGATTGGCCCGATAATTACCAAGGGCAAGGAGCCAAGGAGGCAAAAGGTTCTAAAAATTATCGGACCAACACATAAAAAAACACAAAAGCCCAATTTATTTATTATTATTATTTTTTTTTTAAAAGGAAGCCCAAAAAGTTCCAATAAGTGTAAACTACTTAATTTGCGTTCGTCAAAAAAAAAAAAAAAAAAAAAAAAAAAAAATGTAAAGCTCAATTTCGTTGATGATAAAAAATAAAAGCTTGAAAATTCTAAGAAAAATGGCGTTAGCAAGCTCAAGAGTGCTCCTGGTGCGAGCATCATGGGATACTCAAGAAAGACTGCCTTACAATCCCAATTTTATTTCTTCTCGCAAACTCAAGAAATCCCGAAACAAGCAGAGTTCCCGTTTAAAGATTGATGTTGATAATCTTCTTAAGCTCGACCCTAAAACCCCTCAAAATGGTATATAAGACTGTTTTTTTTTGCACTTTTATCTTCTTATTGATTTAATTTTTAGTTAAAAACGTGTAAATTTCATCTGGGTCATGGTAAATTTGATGTATGAATTAAGAATTTTAATGTTAATGGAAGTTTGAATTGTTGAGTTAATCTGTTGCTTAATGTGATAATGATTGGTTTTACTACCTCCGGTCCAAATTACTTGCAACTTTGAAATATTTTAAATCTCAAAAATAATACCCCAAAGTTGCGAGTAATTTGGACCGGATGTAGTATATGATATTTGAGTGTGTTTTTCATCTGGGTGTGGATAATTTTGGTGTATGTTCTAGAAATATCAGTGATGGTGATAATAATGGTGGTTGTTTTTGTGAGTTTCTAGGTTAAATTTGTTGCTAAACATACTAGTACTACGTATATTATTTCCTTTTGATTGGCCAGGAAGAAACTTTTTCATCTTGTTTTGGAAATTTCTTATGAATGTTTAAGTATATTTTAGTTTAGGGTTGAATGATGGAAAAAAAACAACTAAGGCAAGGAAATGTGTGACACTTTATATTCACTCCAATTTCCTATGTTACAAACTTACAATCTAAATGATGGAGAATTGTGTAAAGGACTTAAGGACTTACTATTCACAAGTTCACCACATTTATCAATTAAACAGGTGAAAACTAGTTATATTCTCGGCTATGCCTTAAGATGGTTATGAAAAGATTCACAGACATAGTATGGATTTCATACTTTGCTCATACAATGAAGTACACAAGGTTTTTTTTATGTCATGTCTTTAGTTATTTTGGTGAATGTTCTAAGATATTTGAAGATTTTGATGATGAAAGTATGCTGCTCTTCAAATGGATGGTGAGTTTTGTGGGGAGGTAGTGTTTGATAAATGCCATCCCTTATATTGAGTTTTATGGTTTACGATTGTCTTATAAACAGTTAACTTGGAGGAGCAGGCATACTTGGGTTATGAGAGATGGTTGCCAAGCCCGCCAAAGGTGGAGAAACCTCGGTCTTCACACAATGCGGCTTCCTTGGCATTTATTGGAGACTGTATATATGAAGTATGCCTTTTACTTTATAAAATTGTATGAATGAAGTTGAGCATAATTAAGCTTTACCTATTTTGTGTTTGTTAATAATCCATGTGAACACATTGCATTCCATAAATATTAATGTTTTTAATTGTTGATATATAAGGGTGCATAGCATACAGATGATAGAGGGTGTGTGTAGCTGATATTATTAAAATGTAATGCTCAGTGTGCTATGATTGCTTGAAACATTATGGGCTTCTTTTAGGTGAACAATGTTGTGTGGTAAGTATGGCAGGAAGTTCTTACCCATTTATCTGCCATGCATTAGCTTTTTATTAATCCCTTAAGTCACTTTATATGTCATTTGGCAAGGGAAATGAGACGAAGGGAAGTATAATTAATCCTTCTGGTGATCTGGTCTGGAGGTAATGGCTATGCTGCAATCGTGGATTTCCTCATAAATAGGTGGAGGTTCTGTTTTACGGAGATGTGTGTGGGTGGGTGGGGGGGGGTAATAATTTGGTGAATGCTTGGGTCTATTAGGTCAGACTTTGGAGAATTCTGTGAATTTAAGTTAGTCCTTACTTCTTCGGGCTTCACTCCTACAATTCTTTTTTATTGTATAATGCACACAAACAACATTGCCTATCCCATATGAGGATTATTGGTTTTTAAACTGTTTGCATTAGCTTCAAATTGCTTGGTCTTATTATTCTACCATTGCTAGGGTATGAAGTTAAAGTTTTTTTTAACTTCTGTCAAATTAACATTAACTTCTTTGCTCACTATTTATTTATTTGAGATGTGCAGTTGTATGCGCGGAGGCATTTCTTAACACCTGCACTGAATATTGAGGACTACAATGATAGTGTGATGGAAGTAGTACGCTGTGAGGCACAGGTCTGTCATTGTTGCATTTTGAAACAAAATCTTAAATTTGTGGGTTTTTGGCTCATCTAGATAATAAAAACGCTGCTTCTATCAGTTTCTCTGAGTCTCTTCTAAGTAGTAAAAGTGAATTATCTTATCCTTTACGAACTTGTTCGAGTTCTTATTTTCAATTGTCTCTCAAAAAAATCTAGATCATGATAGTGGTGTGTCATATAATTTAGTTGATGAAATTATGAAATACTCTGTATATGAGATGGGTTTTTAGGAAAAGGTCAAATCCCAACGTTTACCTCTGCAGCATTTTCTTTCTATTTAAGTCATCTGCGAAATGCCATTAGAACTTCTTCCATTTTCTTAAGTTGTCCCTTTGATAAGCATAGTAATGAAGACAGGGGTGTTTAATTCTACTTGGACACCTTTGAGCCTAGGACTAAGTATGTATTAGATCAGTGTGATTATATTTCTAAATTTGACTGGCTATTATGGAATTGAGCTTACCATCCTAACTTTGATGTACTTTAGGACTTAAATTTTAGATGTAAAATATATTGTAGCTCTTTTTGTCTAGATCTAATGTTTGGTGTGATTGTTTGCAACTTTTCAGGATGCCCTTCTTCAGAAACTTAGTAATGCAGATTTTTTGTCAGAAGAAGAAAGGTATCTTCTTATTCATTGACTTTCCATCTGTACTAGATGTAATAGGAATGGCAATCTGCATTGCATGCTGGTTCACTGAAATGTCATGACTCGAGCTGGCTTCACTCCTTGAGTATAAAAATCCTTGTAAGCCAAAGAGGTGATGAGGACCAAGAGTCTTATGTGGAGTCAAACTCTCTCTTTCCATGCTGTCTGGATCTGTTATGTGACCAACTCCTCCATAGATTATTTGATTTTCACATTGATCTTAACATCTTATTTGATTTTCTCATTGATCTTACATCTGTAGCACATTATGTATTTTTTAATTGCTTGATATAACTGTCACTGTACTCACAGATGAACATACTTCTTGTGTCTTGATTCTTGAAGCACCATTAAGTATTACTTTGATCTTCAGTTCATGTTCTAATATTGCATTTGACTCTTTGGAATTGATAGGGATGTTCTACGGTGGGGAAGGAACACTCCTTCATCTAAAAACCGTTCTACAAAACGTGCTGGTGTAGCAGTTTATAGCAGAGCTTCATCTTTGGAAACACTGGTCAGTTACTGCAAATTATATTGTTCAGATATCACAGCACGGAATAAATATTCTTCTCATGAGTATTTTAACTTTTTTGCTTCACGTCATATCCCTGCTCTCAGTTCTGTTTATATATCAGCGTATGAAAAATTTGTCTTTTCACATGTGGATTTAAACTTTGTTACATCTTGCCATATCACATAGAGCAAAACCAAGAATTCATAGAAGGGTCAAGGGGTGGAAATATTTGTATATGTTCTAAGATGAAGTAGACCTGCGCATGAGTTATGCATGCTCTAGTCAGCAGATAGATTGATTCGTTGAGGTGTCAAGTCACTTTCAGGAGCCCGGTAGTTAATGATGATTTTCTTAGAATGAATTTGGGGTTCATAAAGAATTTCTTAGAATAAATTTGTCTTGACTAGTTAATGATGACTTTGTTTACATTTGGTTTGACAGACTCTTCTGATTGTACTAAGTAGGATCGCTACCTGGTAGTAGTTGTGTTTGACTGTTTGGTATTGTGAATTTAAAAATGGACATTTAATGTAGATAACCTACTGTTATATTTCCTGCCACCTGTTTTACTAGGAGTCTAGGAGGTATGTGTGAGTATTAGACTCGGCTAAGTAATAAGTAAAATCCATGTTCTTGATGCAAAATGATGTGTCAAATGTCCATACCCTTGAGGGCATTGCTTGACATGGTTACATTACTAGTTCTGTTCACCTAACCAGTTGGTTGTTCTCTTGTAGATCGGTTACCTTTACCTTACCAATCCATTACGCTTGGAGGATATGATGTCATGGCTGGGATTCTCAGTCGGTTTTTCCAACCAATCAATTCTCGAGAGTGTAATTGGTATGTTAAAAGGTTGAAAGCTTTCAGTATTATTGCATTTTGATTGACTTGTCTCTTCAAGAACATCCATTGCTGTAACATCATGCTTTGACAAATGTTACTCAGCTTTTACCATCACTTACGCTTTGTTTGGATAGCAAAGAAGGAAGGAAAAGAAGGGGAGGGAAAATGGAGGAAGGGAAGGGAAAAGAAAGGGAGGGGGAGGTGAGCTCCATTTTCCCTCCAAATCTCTCCAATTTTGGAGAGATTATGGTTAGTATAGAGAAAGGGAAAATAGATCCCTCCCTCTCCTTCCCCTTCCTTCCCCCAATCTTTTACCCAAACAAGAGATTTTGTCCCCCTCCATTTCTCTTCTCTTCTTTTCCTTCCATTGTTTCCTATCCAAACAAAGTGTTAAGTAGTAGCATTTCATCACACATCACTTCTAAAGACTCTGCCCAACATGTTAAGCTGTAATACTTAACTACACTAAAATGCTTGATTTTTCTGTCTAAATACCGGCTGAAAGTAGAACTAAACTGGAAGTGGGGGATTCAAAGGGAGGGGAAGAAAAACCTTTTTATGTTTATCTTATTGAGTATTAGGATTCCTCAAAAAAAAAAAACAAAAAAAAAAAACAAAAAAAAAAAAAAGCTAAGGTGATAGTCATTTAGCCTGATGCTCTATCTGTCTAATTACTGGCTCAACACTTGTGACAGCGGAGTTTTCAAGCTTGAAGCAAAAGACTGAAAAGAGACCAAGAGAGCAGAAGCCTCTACTAAGCCGATCTGAAACAGTGCCGAGCAGTGTTGATACAAAGGAAGCGTTGGTAGTGTTAATAGAAAATGGCCGTGATGGTGTGGAGACATCAACAGTATTCAGTTAGATTATGACTGGTTTAATACACGATCTTAATGTAAACAAATTATAATTGTTCGAAGTGTATAGGTGTATGGTTTGCTGGAAGTAGTATATGTATTCATTCTTGAGTTATATCAAACAATGATAATTTCATGGTCTAATGATATAATAACAGAAAACTATAGTAGTTGATTCTTGTTTGGCTTTATATATATATACATACATATCAATAGAATTAATATATAAAAATGTTACTTCACATGATATAATGATTAAAAACTGTAGCCAAAGCCCAAAAGCCTAAAATTAATCATATATGATTGCTCGTGTAATGATTTGTTCTTCTCTATCATTCGAAAGTATGAAATAGATTGGTTCTATATACATGGACTACATCTCTACCAGAATTTCTCGGGCTCCAGTCTAAGAGGATTCTAATAATTCTCCTTAGTATTTCTATGATACTATCTTATACCTCCATAAAATTATGTTGATACTAAGGGTCTTTCACTTCAGCTTAATTTCATTTTAGTTCAGTTTAGCTCCAATCAGTACAGTTTAGTTTAGCTTCTAATTTCTTCTCTCATAAAATATTTATTTCACCTCACTTCAGTAAATGTGAACAAGCCATAACAACATGTTTTGCAAATTCTTGTCAAAAACAATATAATTAAGTTGAATATTATAAATGACATTATGCTTCTTATCCTAATAGGTCCACCCTGATTATATAAAGGAGTTGGAGATATTTCAATATTTATATTTCCAATCAATAATTTAGATAATATTCTGAAATGAATTGGGCCCTTTTAATGGATAGGAACATAGGACTTAGAAGGTGCTATTGGGGCAATTTTTATGATTCTTTCTACTTTTGGGCCCATTGTCCTAATTGTTTAAGATTGGAAACAAGATTATCCTTAATAGTTTAAGGTCTGTTCCGATTTACTGAATTAAGCTGAATTGAACTGAACTGATTGGAGTTGAACTGAACTGAATATTTTATGAGAGAAGGAATTAGGAACTGATTGAATTGAACTGATTGGAGCTGAACTGAACTGAAATTAAGTTGAAGAAAACATATCCTTAATATGGAGTAATTTGTATTATTTTTATTTATTATTTGAAAATGGATTTGATTTTGCTTGGCGTCATCACAGTCATAATTTATTGGCAACTCACCGGCTAAATTTCACGACTATTAGCAAATTTACTGCCATGTCAACAATTAAACAATACATTAGAGAATTTTGATACTCCATATGATTTAAAATCGAAACTCGTATATATATTCATATTCATAATCAATCGGTTTTTAGATGAACATAGTTGTGATACCGGTCATGCAAACATTCAATAGAAAAAGCATCCGAGCCTTAACATTAAAAATATGAGGCATACAATAATTTGTGTTGGGATAAGGCAAATTATCATCATTTGAATTGAGAAGCCTAGCTCAATCCTTTGCATATGAATATGTGGATCCAACTAAGGAATTTTGGATAGGCATGCAACCTAAGACTACCCTTGAAGATGTGGGACAATATTGTCTGTCCAATAATGTAGGAGAATTGTTGCCCTCAATCTTTGATATTTATTTTTTACAATTATTTCCCCACCTAAATGAAGTTCCATGTTGCTTTCTTTTTGTTTGGATAGACTATAGAGTTCATTTATCAATATTCCAAATTTATAAGATGTAATACCTTAAATTAAGGGCATATTCTGATTGACTGAGCTAACTGAACTTATTATATGTGAACTGAATATTTTATAAGAGAAGAAAACTAGGAGTTAAATTGAACTGAACTTATTAGAGCTTAGCTGAATATTTTATAAGAGAAGGAAACTAGGAGCTGAACTGAACTGAACTTATTAGAGCTGAGCTGAGCTAAAATGAACTAAATTGAATTGAAAATAATCGTATTAGAACATACCCTAAATATGGGGACCTTAATGCAATGCTTCCATTCATAAATAAAACCTGCAAATGTACTAGATGTAGAAGTAGGTCACTTTACATAAAATCTATCAACACTTGATTTATATTTTAATCATTCAATCAATCTAACCTTTTGCATTTTAAGGGGTAGCTATTTACAATTTTTTTGAGCAAGTACATTACAATATATTTTGGACTTATCACTTATCTACACCTATATCAACATTGTGATTTTGAGCATTTTCAATTGATAGAACTTTCCATTTATGATAATGTAATATATGTACTTACTTACTATTCAAAAAAAAAAAATATTACTATGCACTTTATTTGATTTAAAATATATAAGTATCATATACTCGTATTACAGTATGTTTATTTAAAATAAATCTAGCAATTTTTTATCCACAAAAAAGTAAGTAATTTATAAAATGGTTATGGACTAGTGAGATAATAGATTAGTGAAAAAGTAACTTTGTAAGAATTTATTTACCAGTATCTATTTTTTTGCTTTTATTTTTTACTCCGGTTTTTTACCATCCCAAATTCCCAACAATATTGAATATTGATACTATAATTGAGGTCAGGAATAAAGTGGAACAAAATTTTGTGACTAAAACTTGGATAATGTGGAATCACCTTAGCCAACAATTCTGGATATACACATTATCACATATGGCTGCACTAGCACTACCATGTTTTTTTTTTTTTTTTTTTTAACCGTAATTATTTATTAGTACTGTATTTCATTATTAAAATAATTTGAGGACTGCCTGATTGAGTTATATCACACCAATATTTCCAAGTTCCAACCTAACCTTAGATTATTCTTAAGAATGAAGAAGATTAAGGAATATATATATTATTAGTTTAATCATGTAAGTTTAATTATATACATATACGTACAAACCTACCAATTCACGAGCCTCATTTGGATAAAAACAAGATTGTATTGATATTTTTAAAGTGTCGGCAAATGTTGAATTTTCATATCAACTTAAAGAATTAAAGGTCTATTAACTCTTTTTATAGGAATTATTTGTATTACACTTTGATTGTTATATATACCCCTCCGATCCATAACTAGATTTGGAAGTGAAATCCTTAGTCTTTTGATGAATGCTAACTTATAGATTGAGTACTTCATCATCCGTTCTTAAAAGCTATGTATATGAATAGTATTAAAAGTCAACTAAAAAAGAACAATCGATGAAGTAGCCGGTAGCCAACTACTAGCCAAGGTACATGCATGATAGCTATAGTTAATCAAACATAGATACTGTATGCATATACAAGTAGATAAGATCATATCATAATCAATAAGTTTAATTAATTTATACATTAATTGAAAAGGCTTTGATTTGATTAGCTCGTGAGTCTTGCTTATAACTTTATGTGAGGGTCAATTGCATGACAACTGGAGATGATATTGATACTTACAAATTATGTAAAGATTGAAATTAGTACAGTAGGAATAATACTATCTTTTACATTTATTATTATTGTTTTAGAGTCATCATCATATACGTGGTGTCGTGGTGTGTTATGTTTGTCGTCATAATATATATCCTTCATAAATAGTAGTTGGGTCCGAATAATGTCCTGAGTCATTACATAGAAGTTGCATTTATACATTAAGGACCTGTTCTTTTACGTTGAAGTTCAGTTCAGTTCAACTCCTAATTTTCTTCTCTTATAAAATATTCATTTCAGTTCAGTTCAGTTCAGCTCAGTTCATTTCAGTTCAGTTCACCTGAGTTCAGTCAATGAGAACATGCCTAATTCATGACTCGATTTTCTATTACATACTCGTAATTTAATTTAATATGTTATATTGCCATTCTTTACATATTGATAGGTTTTTTAAAAAAAATATTAATTTTTTTTATTATATATATAATAATAATAATAATTTTTTTTTTAAAAAAAAACCTAAAATATACTTCGTATAATAGTCCGTTGTACACAACTTAGAGGTAAGGCATGTAGTGCTAAATATTGAGATTGCATATTTAAATCCTATCTAGATTCTAAACAACATTAACGCCATATTGAGCTACTCCAATATAATAGTGTACCATGTAAGAAGTATTAATTGGAGTACTTTAGTAATTAATTAAAGATTAAAAACATGAAAACTAATGATCCTAGTAATTGAGCCACGGTACTGCCATTCACTAGTATGTTGACCACTTGACCAACAATGGGAACAAGAACAACTTTAGGACATTGGACATTTGGACCGTCCAAAATAATACTTGTATGTCAAAAAGTGGCACAATAACTTATTAACTCCCCATAATATAATGTTAATAACGTTTATTATTTGCCTATTTGGTAAGGAGGCAGATTCTCATTCGCTATAACAAAAAAGATCAAAATAAAGTATGGAAGTGGTAGCGTACAAGCATTTTTAATTTTGGGGATTTAGTGATGATTGAATTCATGATATTATTCTACTTTAATTTCTTTAGTGGATTTTCGTCCACTTTTCTAGAATATATGCATATTGGTGATTTTTGTCTTCAATTATGTATCTAATTAAGGGTATGTTCACATTTACTTAATTTCAGTTCAGCTTCTAATTTCTCTCTCTCATCTTATAAAATATTTATTTCATCTCAGTTCAGTTCAGTTTAGCTTTAATTAGTTCAGTTCAGTTCAGCTCCAATCAGTTCAATTAAGCTCATTTCAGTAAATATGAACATGCCCTAGTTGGACATAATGATAATTGTAAAATTGATCCTTTATGTTTGTTTGATGATCGAATTACCATTATCTAACTTTGTTATAATTTAATAAAAACCTTAATTTTAAAGTAGTTTTTATATTATACTTGTCTCATACTATACTACGTCTGTTAAAGGTTATAAGGAGTACTTGAGAAAAAAATGAATATAAAGAAAGAACAATTATATAATGAAAAGATAAAAAAAAAAATATTACTAATAAATAAGGTAATAAATAGTATATTTTACACTTGTATTGTCTAGGTTCATGTAAATCATGGAGACTTATAACCAACAAAGATTAGTGATGGCCAAAACCCTTGACAACGACGATTATTACCTAATTAATCAACCAAAACAAATCCAATTGATTTACTAACAAACAAACAAAAAAAGTGTTACATGCCACACTCCACGCATTGGCAACCTTCTCATCATCAATAATGCACCTTCCATTCACATCTAATTACCTAACAGATTAAAGGGTACCCTATTCAACTAATTAGTATGAGTAGGAAATTGAAGTTGCATGGTTGAGGTTCACATGCAAGTTCATGACCATTGATTTCGTACAATGCTTAGCGTCTCTTTATTACTTGTGTATAAAAAGTTCCATTGGTGCTAGTTTTGAGTTTACTTTGACTTCGATTTACAGTGGTGTTCTAACTAGATCAATAGATCTTTGGTGGTCGAGTAGATTAGTAGTGGTTGTTATCTAAAGAAAAGATACAAAATAGTGTGTTTTTGTAAATTCATTAAAAGAAGATTAGAACAATCTTAACAAATCCCATTTTGTTTTCTTTACCGCCATTATTTTTCAAAATCATTAAAAATGATTAATGTTTTAAATAACGAAAAAGCAATAGAAATAAATTCTATAATTGGATGATTCTCCGCATAGAAGTATGCCCAAAATCTGGGACCCAAAAAAAATAAAAAAACCCAATTTCACAATTTTCTACAGTCTTGCACCCCATGAGTGTATATAAAAAGCACCTGCAAACTGCATACTTTCTTCAATTATCAAACTTCACAACATATTTGATTTTTCCCAAATCAAACAATTTATTTTAAAATCCCAAAATAAAAATAAAGAAAAAAGGCAGAAAAGAGAAAAAAAACATTCACAGCTGTGTTTCATAGACTAGTGTCTCACTCTTTTTCATACACCACTTTCTCTCTCTAAACAAGCATCGTATAAAGTGATCCCATAAAAACACAAAAGAAATTGCCAAAAGTTCACAACTTTGTGTCACTCTTGCTCTAACTTAAGCAAGAAAATTTTAATAAAATTTTTAATCAAAAATGCAGGGCATTAAAAATCCCTCATTTTTAATGTTCATGCTCTGTATTTTCTGGGCATTTTTGGTCTCAAATTTGCTATCAGTTGTAAATGCAAGTGTTGGGTATGATCATAAAGCTATCATCATTAATGGACAAAGAAGAATTCTTATTTCTGGGTCTATTCACTATCCCAGAAGTACTCCTGAGGTTAGATATTTTTCTGGGTTTTTTTTTTGTTAAAAAGTTTCTATTTTTGGTGATTTCTACATTTTGGGTATTTGTTTTTGTTGAATATCTGAAATGGGTTTGATTTAATTTCATTTTTATAATTTTTGCAGATGTGGCCAGATCTTATTCAGAAGGCTAAAGAAGGTGGGTTAGATGTAATACAAACCTATGTTTTCTGGAATGGTCATGAACCTGAACAAGGAAAGGTAAAAAAAAATAAATTACTGTAAAATTTTAACCCCCTTGTTATTAAATTAGTGTTTAACTTGGTTAAATAAAGTTGGACTCACTTTCCATTTTAGTCTCTTTAACTAAGATTTAGTATAATTGTGTGTTTTTCAGTACTACTTTGAAGATAGGTATGACTTGGTGAAATTCATCAAGTTGATTCACCAAGCTGGTCTTTATGCTCATTTAAGGATTGGACCTTATGTTTGTGCTGAGTGGAACTTTGGGTAATTTCTTGTTACCCTTTTCTGTTCTTTTTACTGTTAAAGAAAGATTTTGTCTAAGGAAGATATTTTATTCCTTCAATATTCTTCTACTATGTCTTTGGGTATTTAATTTAATTTAATTTTTCTTATTTAGGGGGTTTCCTGTTTGGCTGAAGTATGTTCCAGGCATAAATTTCAGAACAGATAATGGGCCTTTTAAGGTTAGCTAAGACTCATTGTAATTAATTGCAATGTTTGTGTTATAATTTTGATTAATTGTTTAGTAGGTTTGATTATAATATCATTACATTGTTTTTATTAAGGCTGAGATGCAAAGATTCACAGAGAAGATTGTTAACATGATGAAAGCTGAAAGATTATTTGAGACACAAGGCGGTCCAATTATACTGTCACAGGTATATACAATACATTTGTACCCATTGGTTCATTTTCATTCTGCTATCAGTTTGCTTGATTCAGGATGCTTGTGAAGAAACTGTTTGAATCGAATTCGAGCTTAACTTCTTTGTATCGAATGTTTGTGGCAGATTGAAAATGAATATGGACCAATGGAGAATGAACTTGGTGCTCCTGGAAGAGCTTACACTGATTGGGCAGCCAAAATGGCTTTGGGTTTAACTACTGGAGTCCCATGGGTCATGTGTAAGCAAGACGATGCTCCAGACCCCGTTGTAAGAGCTTTCAAAACTTTTTATAACTTTGAATGATTGTTATGTTCATATAATTAAAGAGCTTCCTAATTTAATCGTTTTCGGTGCCTCTTAAGTCTGCTGATATCGTGGTTGCTACTTCACTGTCGTAGTTGTGTCCTTGTGCTTCCTGAAAATGCTGTTATTATTTACTTCGTATGTGGCATTGCACATGGGCTTAACTCGGTTCCATCCATTATTTTATCAGTCACTAGGCTTGTTGTCTATATAATTTTGTTTTGCTGCATTGAGTATTATGACAACAAATTAATGACTCTTGTAAATTGGACCTTTCCTCGTATTGTTTATTATTCTGTCTGATCTTGATAATATGAAAGTGAGTAAAATAATACGTAGTATGAATTTGTTTTCATAGTATTGGATACTTCAATGTTCAAACTACTTTCATTTTTAATTCGTATTTATATACCCTAGTCATGATTATATAACACGCTTAGGTTGACGACAGTATCTAGGGCTAGCATGTTGACTTTTTTTTTTTTTTTTTAATATGATACATGTTACTATAGCTTAAACTGCATGTTTATTGCAGATTAACACTTGCAATGGCTTCTACTGCGATTACTTCACTCCAAACAAGGCTTATAAACCAAAAATGTGGACAGAGGCTTGGACAGGATGGTGAGATACTTGATATTTATAACACATTCAAAATGCTAATGAATAAGCTTCATAACATATATTATACAAGTACATTTTCATTTTGCTTTCAGGTATACAGAATTCGGAGGTCCAGTTCCTAAGAGACCAGCTGAGGACTTGGCATTCGCCGTTGCTAGATTCATACAGAAAGGAGGATCTTTTGTCAATTATTATATGGTGAGCTAATTTATTTTGCTGTTTACCAGCTGAAAACTTTCATATCCTTTTGTTTTCTTTGCTTATGATACAATACTTTTTATTCAGTATCATGGTGGTACAAACTTTGGCCGAACTGCGGGGGGTCCTTTTATTGCTACGAGCTATGACTATGATGCTCCTCTAGATGAATTTGGTATGCCTTTCTATTCATCTTACAGAATGTGCTCTGTTAAAATTAGACTAATTGACCTGAATGAATGGAAGAGTATATTCCCAGTAAATCAGTAATATTACTTTTTCTATGTATACGTAGAGACTAAAGGGTGTTGTGACCACAAGTATTCCCTGACTCAATCTAGCTCCAAAATAATCCTTTTTTGCAAATTGAATACTAGTATATGCTAATCAATTACGGTGACTCACGCCCTAGTAATGTTCTTTTCTGTCTAATATTGTATCTCCTTCCAATCTTGCATAATGTATATTAATATGAATTATAAGATGCAAACGCATAATAGATGTCTAGGTAATCGAGGTAGTTGTGAATGTCAACAATTGGATTTTCATGTGCTAGTCTATGCTTAAAGTTATAGGAATATGCATGCAAGCATTTAACTCTCTATAGGATAATGACATGATTTTGCTTGTTCTATTGACTGTCCTATCGAATGAATGAGTGATCAATTTTATCCTTGATACTATTAAGGGTAAGATGAGGTGCAATTACAAACAAGCACCTTTGCTTGAAATTATGGGCCTTTTCTGATGTTTTAAACCTGCTGTTAAGAGAAATTGCTAAACAGTAACTTTTCTTCATATTTTTAGGATTATTACAACAGCCAAAATGGGGTCATTTAAAGGATTTGCACAGAGCAATAAAACTTTGTGAGCCAGCTTTAGTTTCCAGTGATCCAACAGTGATCCGGTTAGGGAGCAGCCAAGAGGTTAACTTTCTAATCATCTGCTGTTCAAACTTAATAATATCCCTTTTTAGTGTAACACTTTGTAATAACTTTCCCCCTATTTATTATTCATGCAGGCTCATGAATTTAAGTCAAAATCTGGAGCTTGTGCTGCATTCCTTGCCAATTATAACGCAAAATCTTATGCAAAGGTGGCATATGGGAATAATCACTACAACTTGCCTCCTTGGTCAATAAGCATTCTTCCTGATTGCAAGAACACTGTCTTCAACACTGCAAGGGTGAGAAAAGTTTCTTTTAACTTAGGTTAGACAAAAATTGAAAGGATGGGGATGAAAAGGTTCTTCAAAAGCTATCATATTAAGATTACTGTTTACTCGCAAGTGTATTACTTGTATATGCATATCATGTCATGACATTCACCTTTATTATCTTGTTGCAGATTGGAGCACAGAGTGCACAAATGAAGTTCACTCCAGTTTATCAACACTTTTCTTGGCAATCATATAACGATGAGACAGCTTCAACTGATGATAGTGCCTTTACAATGATGGGGCTGGTGGAACAAGTTAATACCACTAGAGATATGACTGACTACTTGTGGTATATGACTGAGTAAGTACATTTGCACTCTAAACTTTATGTTTTTGTTGAAATTTCTGTAGTCAATTAATAGATATGTCTCTTACCTATGAATTATCCTGACAGTGTCAAAATTGGCCACAACGAAGGATTTTTGAAGGGTGGAAAGTCACCAGTTCTTACTGTGATGTCAGCTGGGCATGCTTTGCATGTTTACATCAATGGTCAACTAGCTGGTAAGAAACTTCTTTCATATTATATATCCGATGTCAATTACCGTAGCACATCATAAGATTATAGAATCTTATTCATGGACAGAAACATCACTAGTATGTGGAGGGTTCAATCACTCTCTATTCCTGTATGCTCTGACCATAAGTCACCATTTATGTCAGTTAATTACCATATCATATCAATATACTCCTACCATACTATTACGGCATTGTTCCAATCCTTTTAAGGAATCATGGCAGAGTAGACGGAATCATACATATGCAATATGCAGTCAGCTGTATCCAATAAACTAATACAATTGCAAGCCTTATCCACTTGTAGTGGACAGTTGATGTTTCTTAGGGTAATATGCTGAACATTCATTGTTTCCATTTTGTGGCAGGTACTGCCTATGGAAGTCTTGAAAATCCCAAGATAACCTTTAGTGAAGGTGTGAATTTGAGGCCTGGAATTAACAAAATTGCACTACTAAGCGTTGCTGTCGGGCTACCGGTGTGTTCTCTATTGCTTGTGCTCATTGGTCATAATTGTCTTACACATGCACAGAAAATATGTCGGTTACATTTATGCTTTCCATGATATAGTGTCGATATGGTTGATTAACACTCCATGTTCTGTTTTTGTGTTCAGAATGTTGGCCCACATTATGAACGATTCAATACTGGTATTCTCGGTCCTGTTTCTTTAAATGGTCTGAATGAGGGGAGGAGAGACTTGACATGGCAGAAATGGTCGTACAAGGTTAATCCTCTCGCTGTACGAGTTTACCCTTTTGTTATTTCTTTTATTTAATTTTTCTAATTCTGTGGCCTTCTATCAGATTGGAATGAAAGGTGAATCTTTGAGTCTTAATTCCCTCAATGGTGCCAACAATGTTGAGTGGGTTGAGGGCAAATTTCTTGCTCAAAAGCAACCGCTTACATGGTATAAAGTGAGTATTCAAACCTTTGACGACTTTCATGAATACTTCAGTAATGACAATACAGCATGACTGATGTTATTTTGTTTACACTCTCAGACGATTTTCAATGCTCCACCTGGTAATGAACCCCTTGCATTAGATATGGGTGGCATGGGTAAGGGTCAAGTATGGATTAACGGACAAAACATTGGGCGTTACTGGCCTGCTTATATAGCAAAAGGTTCATGCAGCGACTGTAGCTATGCAGGCTATTTTACTGAGAAGAAATGCTTAAGCTACTGTGGAGATGCTTCTCAGAGATGGTGAGTAATCCTCTTAAAACATTCAAATAATTCGTTGATTATAATGCTATGTAACTATGTTAAGACTCGTAGGATTTTTATATTTCAGGTACCATGTTCCTCGGTCTTGGCTGAAGCCAGCAGGTAATTTGATGGTAGTATTTGAAGAAATGGGCGGAGATCCAAACTGGATTTCTTTAATGAAGAAAGAAACAAGCAGTATTTGTTCTGAAATGAATGAGTGGCAACCTAACCTTGTGAACTGGCATTTGAAATCTTCTGGGAGGATAGACAAACCATTGCGGCCAAAGGCCCACCTATGGTGTACTCCTGGGCAGAAGATTTCATCGATTAAGTTTGCCAGTTTTGGGACGCCTGAAGGATCTTGTGGAAACTTCAATCAAGGAAGCTGTCATGCCCACAAGTCCTATGATATTTTTGAAAGGGTAAGGTTACACTTGAGTAGCTACTTTTTTACAAATATGCTATCTTGGCCATCTTTATCGAGCCATCATCCGAGTTAGAGAATCTTGCTTTTCTTTTGAACTTAAACAGGAATTCAAAAATTAGGAACGTTTCTTTAAATTCCAATCTTTTTTCTCCCCAAGTTATGCTGGTTTGTGACAAACCTATGAAAACATTTATCTTCACTTAACTAATATCAGTATCTTCTGTTTTTGTGACAGGAATGTATTGGTCAGGCAGGTTGTGCTATAACAGTTGAACCTGAGCTATTTGGAGGAGATCCATGTCCAAATTTTATGAAAAGACTAGCAGTCGAAGCAATTTGCAGTTGACGTGCCTAGCTAGTTGTTTTGACTTACACGAGTCAAAGGTGCAATAAAATTCTTCAATTCTTTCCATATTTAAGTTTTGATTTTGCAATCTTCCTTAATATATTGTCCTTCCATACCATCTCCATTTCAGCTTTTGACTTGAGTGAAGCTGTACAAACTCTGCGACACACATTATAGTCCAAAGCTTGTACATAAACTAGATGTTTCCTCCATTGTTGTGTGGGCTCAAAAAGGAGCGCCGATGTTAGTAAGTTGAATCAACTCCCATAAATTGAGGGAGACGATTCTAGCACATTGAGATGTTAATAGGAATCCATGTGCTATACATATGTACCATTTAGAATGTGTTGAATCCTGTTGTTCCAATTTCAAGATGAAATTCCTAGTAAGAGGCAATTTTTCATTGCTTCCATTTTGTTACTTAACGCGTTTATATCAAGTTCCATTTATGATTCTTTCTTAACCCATTGTTTCTTGTACTTTAATAACCGAAAACCCTTCGTTAATGTACAAAGTGTAATCTTGTCAAAAAATAAAAAAGATACTACTTCCTTTACATATTAGTTGCAACTTTGGGTGTTATTTGTGAGAGATAAAATATTTTCAGTAATTTTCAGTAATATCCAACTTAATTTCAGTAACTTAGATTTTGAATAACAATACATGTTATAGTGAGTGTTCCTTGTTTTTCTTTTTCCATCCCAATCACAATTCTAATTTCAAACCAAACAAAAGATTAACAGGATAAATATAATATTCCGTATTAAGGATGGTGTGATGGGATATAAATAGAGATTAAATCCCTGTTTATTCTACCAAAAATAACACATTCATATAGATTACGCCTTGCAAAAAGGAGAGGATTAATGAAGATATACAATCAAGTGCCAATTATTCTCAGCTTACATCCAACTCATACCAAACAAAGATAACATGATTATTTCCTTATTATGCACACTATCGTTAAACTAATCCAAATCTCTTACCCCATCTATATATACTACCTCAGTTACAGATTATGTGCGACGATTTGACATAAAATAGAGAGGGAAAAATGTCTAATCATTTCACATAACCTGTACGGAAGTAGTAATATGTATCCTTATTTCACCTTCTTATCCCTGCTCGTGTATATTTTCATTCCGAGTTCCCACCCTTGAAACGGCCTATCATAGATAGTAGAATAAAGAGTAGGTGAGGCATGCATGATGAAGCATGGTTTAGCAATGATCTCATCCATGTAATATTTGTGGGTGGGACCAAAATCAGATTTGGCCCAAAAAAATCTTAACGAAGCTCTTCTGTCCATTATTGGCACACGCATTAAAGCACAATATCTTTTTGAACTCTTTCAACAAGTCCTATAAATTGCCCACTTCTTTGCCTACAATTATTCAAACCTTAGCCGACACTAAAATAACATCATTTTTCTTTACAATGAGAAATTTCTCATTATTATTATGTTCACTTCTTAGTCTCCTCGCTACACTTACACTCGCTACAAAATTTGACACCGGTGGGCTAAGCAGAAAGAGCTTCCCTAAGGGCTTTGTTTTCGGTACCGCGACATCTGCGTACCAAGTTGAAGGCATGGCTCATAAGGATGGCCGTGGCCCCAGCATTTGGGATGAATTCATCAAAAAACCCGGTACGTTTATTTTCCTTGTTCGCCATTTAGTCTATTACTATCTATTTAAATTTAGTTGTCACATTAATACGTGTACATACTGACATACATACTTTGCAATTGTTATGGGTTTATTTTTTGTCGACAATGAAAGTAGTGTATCATCAATTATGAAATAACGTTGTTCGTTGTATGTGGAAATAAACAGGAATTGTGGCTAACAATGCAACAGCTGATGTTACAGTGGACCAATATCATCGGTACAAGGTCAGTTATTGCTGCATGTGAATGTTGCTCTTATTAAGTCTTGACCCCTTGCTCTTTTTGTTTTTCATGTTAATGTACGAGCCCTAATGCAATGACATCCATCGATAAATCCTAATATAATAATGTTGGCGGGATTTGATTACATGTTCAAATTACAACTTTATAAGAATTTAATCAGCTAATTTACGGAATAATTTACATCCACATGTTGTTCAACTCAGCTATCCTTAAGATTATACAAAAAGGACATCAAAAAAAATGCTGCCATAAAAAAGATTTGAGTAAGCTAAGTGTACAGTTGTTTTTTGGACCGATGTTATTCATGATGCTCATTTCTAACCACGTCATGGAGAAATGGACTTAATTACAAACATAACAAGTTAGGGAACCAATAACACGGGTGTCCATAAACAGCCAACCTTGTTATTATAAGATATTTAGATGCAAGTATAATTTTCTTGGTTTTATACTTTTATTGCATTGCTAATAATTAAGTACTTTAGTTCTAAGAAGTGTTAATTGGCTGATTGGATCCTATTTTTAAAATATGTTAATTGGTATGTACTATATATACACATCTAACACGTACATGTAACATGTTACATGTTAATGCGAAAATGTAAGTTATGTATACATGGAGTCTAAATAACAGTGGGAGTAATTTTGATAATCATTAAAATGCATATTGAGTTATTAGCAATAATTGTGGATACAATAAATTTTTAGAAACATATACTTGTATATTTAGTTGGAAACTAATGATCACATTGGTTCTATCTCCATAATTAAGTGTAATCATGATTTTATTACAATTATTATCTAAATTATCTTAATCCCTATCCTCTATGGCTCTATCCACCACGTCATATGATCATATATGGTGTTTTTATTAAATTTGAGAAAATAAAGTATGCAAATACAATCCTAAATATAGTTAATGATGGGCTAAAAAAAACATACTCGGTAACAAAACATATAAAAGATATTAATTGTTAATGATTTTATCACGCATTCCTTAATAAATAGTGTATCATATTATCAATAATATACCAAGTATCAATTAAATATAGTTAATCTTTAAAAACATTGAGTTGATTCTACTCGGTAACAAAATCTCATATGACAATTTAACGTGAAGAGGTAAACTGCGCGAAAAAGTACAAAATTAAATGAGACACTTTGAAATAATAACGGAGTAAAAGTACTGTAGTAAACACGATCCAAAAATAAGCTGTTGAAGTAAAAATATGGGCCATTGGTGTTTGCCCTTATTATTGGCATTTGTCAAAAGAAAATGCAGTCAAATTTGTATTTAATCTTTGATGTAATGTGTTGATTCTTTAAAAATTCACGTGAAAGGTTTCAAGTCTCATACTACGTATTTATTCTAGTCACTTTTGTCGCAAGTTTTTTGTAATTAAATTTTTTATCGGATTAGAACAAAAAAGGAAAACGATTTTTCTTTCATTTTTATTTGTCTACTTAATTGTGTGAGAGTGACTGTGTGAGTGTGACACTGTGAGTGCCAGTGGACCATTCTTATTATGAATCCTATTGATATCTCTACTCTGGTTACATAACTTTTATCCCTTAAAGAATTTTCGATATATTCCTATATTGTTACCAACAATGCTCTCGATTTTAAATAAGTACTAATAAGTTCATTTACACGAGTAGTCGAGTACTAACAATTCTCACGGTGCAGTGAAAAATATTTCTAGTTGATTAATGAGCCTTTAGTTTTTTTTTAAAAAAAAAACTGTAATCAAATCAGCATTTCAACTAATTAAAATATTTCTCTGTTGCGTGTAGGAAGATATCGATATAATGGCAAACCTTAACATGGATGCATACCGTTTCTCAATCTCATGGTCACGTATTTTCCCAAGTGAGTACAAAAATGTTCTATTAATCTTAATAAATAAAGTTTATTATTATTGCATTATGGAATAACTAACAATCTTTTGATTCATGATCAAACGTAGATGGTACCGGAGAAGTGAACTGGAAGGGAGTAGCATATTATAACAGCCTAATCGATTATTTGATTAAGCGAGGTACGTTTATATTATATTCGTGGCGTATCTGATCAAATATTTATCAAAAGACTAAACTAGAGTTTCATGATCTTGGTTGTATGTAGGCATAACTCCGTATGCAAATCTTTATCATTACGATCTCCCTCTTGCCCTCGAGAAGAGATACTTGGGTTTGCTTAACCGGAGAGTTGTGTATGTAACGATTTTAGTTTTAGTGTGTTCATTGTTCTGAAATAAACGGTTTAATGAGCTATAGTACAATTAAAAAAAAATGATGTTATGTTTCATTTTTGTCTTTGTACATGCAGGAAAGATTTTGCTGATTATGCAGATTTCTGTTTTAAGACTTATGGAGACAGAGTGAAGAATTGGATGACCTTCAACGAGCCTAGAGTTGTGGCCGCGCTAGGGTATGATAACGGGTTTTTTGCTCCAGGAAGATGTTCCAAAGAATATGGTAACTGTACTGAGGGGAATTCAGGTACAGAACCATATATTGCAGCTCACAATTTGATTTTATCTCATGCTGCTGCAGTTCAAAGATACCGGGAAAAATATCTAGTAAGTACTTTTGCACTTGTTAGATGGCTGGTAATGCTGGTGGTTTGGAAGCCTCAATTGTCTTATTTTGTGTTGTAGGCGAAACAGAAGGGAAGAATTGGTATTCTGCTTGATTTTGTGTGGTATGAACCGCTTACAAGAGGAAAGCAGGACAATTATGCAGCTCAAAGAGCACGCGACTTTCATATTGGATGGTAAAAACCTTTTCCTTATAGTTTTGTGCATATTAGTCCTACAAAAAGTAGCTCAATTTCGTAAAATACATGTATAGGTTTATACATCCGATTGTGTATGGAGAATATCCAAGAACAATGCAAAATATAGTAGGAGATAGGCTACCGAAATTCACACCAGAAGACGTGAAGATGGTTAAGGGGTCGATGGACTTCGTAGGAATCAACCAGTATACAGCTTATTACATGTATAATCAACTAAGCAAGCCAAAGACGCCGGGCTACCAAGAAGACTGGCATGCTGGATTTAATTGTATGATAATTGTTATAGCTATTTTTATGTTCTTTTTCTACTACTATACATATATTTTCGTTACATAATTGTTTCATGTTGGTGATTACTGCAGTTAGTAAAAATGGTGTCCAAATTGGCCCCAAGGTAATTATCTGCAACGAACTCTGTATGTGTACACAATCTATAATGCTAGGCGCGATCATATACAACAATTGTTTTTTTTTTTTTTTTTTGTAGGAAAACTCGTACTGGCTTTATGAGGTACCATGGGGTATTTATAAGGCGATTACCTACATAAAGGAGCGATATGGCAATCCCACAGTCATTTTGTCTGAGAATGGTAATAAGCCCTGTTTTTTATCTAATAAAATTGCGCTTATTTGTTTCTTGAACGTATCTTAATGTTTAAGAGAATATATATTGTACAACATTTTTTGTATAAGTTGAGAAGCAAACAACAAAATGATTACGTTTCCATATGAATTACAGGTATGGATGATCCGGGTAATGTGACTCTTCCAAAAGGATTGCACGATACGAAAAGAATTCATTACTATAGAAGCTACTTGCTTGCACTTAAAAAGGCCATCGATGAGGGAGCAAACGTTGTTGGCTATTTTGCCTGGTCATTAGTCGACAATTTCGAATGGAGATTGGGATACACTTCACGATTTGGTATAGTGTATGTTGATTACAAAGACCTTAAAAGATATCCAAAGATGTCTGCTTATTGGTTCAAGAACTTGCTTCAAAGAGGCTAGATTAACTCGAGGGTGTTGTATGATCAACCACCTCTTTTAGTACGTAAATGCTTATGCTTTGTAACGTTTTCTATTATATTTGCAAAATGTAATCAATGTTTAAGTTCAATAAAGATGTACTTCTTTATAGACCATGTATTTTGGTCCTCTTATAGCTTCATCAAATGACATCAATCATTTACCCCTCACAATTCAGACTTTTCTTACGGATAAATTTTAATTTTTGCTAATCTCTAATAATTTTTGGACCAACTATACCATTTTTCTTAGAAGTGCGTACCAAGTGTTTGGGAGATTGTACTTTGGAGAGAGTTCAACCCTAGCAACTCTCCAAATAACAACGTGGCCATTCGTCTCGAGTCGCAGGATCGGACCAGAAGAGAGTGAGGCAGCCCCAAACACTACACATGCTGCAGAAGAACTACTCTGCATCTTCACTCAAATGGTCCCATTTAATCAGCATTTTGTAGATGTTTCAATTTGGTATTTTGTTTTTCAAAAGTAGCTTCACATGTAAATTGTAGGTACATAAGTGTTGCCCTCTTCACTGTTTAAGGACCATATAGTGCATGCACAACAGCGCATTAACATTAGAATATCGAATCCAAACACTACGCATGCTGCATAACATGTCCTAACTCATACTTCAAGATAAATGAAAAAGACAATTACAAGTGTGACTTCAATAGATATTTTCATAGGAATATACTACTCCTAATATCTTAAATTTCATTTATTATGATTAGTGTTTGATAAAGACTTTTCTAGAGTATGCAGAGTTGTAGACTGTACACATTATTTTAACATGTTCTAGATTGACTTCTATGTGCATAAACAATGACTTCTATTGCCATTAGATTGAATGCTAACTTTAACCATAGACATAGACACGAAGTGTAACATGTAGCTCAATTATAGGGTAAGACTTGTGTGTATAATTTTTTTTTTTTTCCTATATTGTTGATTAAACTATTGGATCATATTATTTGGTGGCAAAAGCTATGCTTTTACTAATTTACTCCATTGTTGGTACTCTCAAGGCCGAAATCTCCAAAATTTCTCAAAAAGTGTGGATATTAGCCTTCAATTTTGGAATTTTTTTGAGTTTTTTTCACCCGGAAATAAAAATTGTTGAAATGTTTACCATGGTCCCTAATACCCTCTGGGAGTCCAATTGGCTGGGTGGACCCATCCAATTCGTCTTTAAACGACCAATTTATCGGCTTACAACTTGCACTGATTTCATTAACTCAAGCTTACCACGAACATTTATGACAACATATAGTGATCATATAGGATCCAAACGGAATAATATGACCCCGAGATGTATCCTTTAAAATCTCAATGCTTTTCTACACCGAGCCCCGAAACATTTGAAATTTCTCAAAAAGCGTGGATATTAGCCTCCAATTTTGGAATTTTGTGACTTTTTTCGCCCGGATATAAAAATTGCCGAAATATTTACCATGGTCCCAAATACCCTCCGGGAGTCCAATTGGGTGGGTGTAACCATCCAATTTGTCTTTAAAAGACCAATTTACCAGTTTACAACTTACACCTTTTTCTTTAATTCAAGCATACCACGAATATTTATGACAACAAATAATGATCATATATGGTTCCAAACGACATTATATGATCCCGAGATGTTTTCTCTAGAATTTCAAGAATTTTCGACATCGGGCCCTGAAGACTCCTAATATTCTCAAAAAGCGTGGATATAGTTTTCAATTTTTGAATTTTTTGACTTTTTTTTCGCCCGGAAATTAAAAATTGTTGAAATGTTTAGCACGGTCTCTAATACCCTCCAGGAGTCCAATTGGGTGAGTGGAACCATCCAATTTGCCTTTAAACGACCAATTTACCGGTTTATAACTTGCGCCGATTTCATTAACTCAAGCCTACCACACACAAACATTTATGACAACATATAATGATCATATATGGTTTCAAAAGGTATTTTATGACCCCAAGATGTATCCCCTAAAATTTAAAGTCTTTTCGACACCAGGCCCCGAAACATCCAAAATTTCTCAAAAAACGTGGATATTAGCCTTCAAATTTGGAATTTTTTTACTTTCCTTCGCACAGAAATAAAAATTGCCGAAATGTTTACCATGTTCCCTAATACCCTCTGGGAGTCCAATTGGGTGGGTGGAACCAACTTATTTGCCTTTAAACGGCTAATTTACCGGTTTGCAACTTGCACCGATTTTATTAACTCAAGCCTACCAAGAACATTAATGACAACATATAATGATCATTTATGGTTCCAAACGGCGTTATATGACCCCGATATGTATCCCTTAAAATCACATTTCTTTAAGACACCGGGCCCCGAAACCTTCGAAATTTCTAAAAGCATGGATATAGCCTTTAATTTTGAAATTTTTGACTTTTTTTGCACGGAAATTATAAATTGCCGAAATGTTTACCATGGTCTGTAATACCCCTCGAGAGTCCAATTAGGTGGTGGAACCATCCAATATGCCTTTAAACGACCAATTTACCAGTTTACAACTTGCACCGATTTCATTAACTCAAGCCGACCACTAACATCTATGACAACATATAATATTCATATATCGTTCCAAATGGCATTATATATATGACCCCTAGATGTAATCCCTAAATTCTCAAGACTTTGCGATATCAGGCTCCGAAACCTTCAAAATTTCTCAAAAAGCGTGGACATTAGCCATCAAATTTGGAAATTTTTGACTTTTTTTGCCAGAAAATAAAAATTGCCGAAATGTTAACCATGATACCAAATACCCTCCCGTAGTCCAATTGGGTGGGTGGAAGGTGGAACCATCTAACTTGCCTTTGAACGGCCAATTTACCGGTTTACAACTTGCATCGATTTCATTAACTCAAGCCCACCATGAACACTTATGACAACAAATAGTGATCATATATGGTTCCAAACGACATTATATGACCCCGAGATGTACTCCCTAGAATCTCAAGACTTTTCGATATCGGGCCCCGAAACCTACAAAATTTCTCAAAAAGCGTGGACATAAGCCTTTAATATTGGAATTTTTAGACTTTTTTTCGCCTGGAAATAATAATTGCCGAAATTTTTACTATGGTCCTTAATACCCTTCGGGAGTGCAATTGAGTGGCCTGGGTGGAACCATCCAATTTGCCTTTAAACGACTCATTTACCGGTTTACAACTTGCACAGATTTCATTAACTAAATCCTACCACGAACATTTATGACAACAAATAGGTGATCATATGTGGTTCCAAACGAAATTATATGACCCCGGGATGTATTGCCTAGAATCTCAAGGCTTTTCGGTACCGAGCCCCGAAACCTACAAAATTTCTCAAAATGCGTGGATAACTGGATATATGCCTTTAATATTGGAATTTTTAGACTTTTTTCGCCGGAAAGTAATAATTGCCGAAATGTTTACCATGGTCCCTAATACCCTTCGGGAGTCCAATTGGGTGGGGGGAACCATCCAATTTGCCTTTAAACGACCTACTTATCGGTTTATAACTTGCACCGATTTCATTAACTCAAGCCTACCACGAACATTTATTACAACAAATAATGATCATATATGGTTCCAAACAACATTATATGACCCTGAGATGTGTCCCCTAAAATTTCAAGACTTTTCCACACCGGGTCCCGAAACCTCCAAAATTTATCAAAAAGCGTGGATATTAGTCTTCAATTTTGGAATTTTTTGACTTTTTTTTCGCTCGGAAATAAAAATTGCCGAAATATTTTTCATGGTCCCTAATACCTTCCGGGATTCTAATTAAGTTGGTGGAACCATCCAATTCGCCTTTAACGGCTAATTTAATTACCGGTTTACAACTTGCACGGATTTCATTAACTCAAGCCTACTACGAACATTTATGACAACATATAATGATCATATAAGGTTCTAAACGACATTATATGACCTCGAGATGTATCCCTTAAAATATTAATACTATTCTACACCGAGCCCAGAACCTACAAATTTCTCTAAAATCGTGGATATTAGCGTTTAATTTTGCAAATTTTCGATTTTTTTCGCCCAAAAATAAAAATTGCCGAAATGTTTACTATGGTCCCTAATACCCTCCGGGAGCCCAATTTGGTGGGTGGAACCATCCAATTTGCCTTTAAACGACCAAATTACCGGTTTACAACTTGAACCGATTTCATTAATTCAAGCCTATCACGAACATTTATAATAACAAATAATGATCGTATACGATTCCAAACGGCATTATATGACCCCAAGATGTATCCCATATAATTTCAAGACTTTTCGACACCGGGTTCCGAAACCTCTAAAATTTCTCAAAAAGTGTGGATATTAGCCTTCAATTTTTGAACTTTTTGACTTTTTTTTCGCCGGGTAATAAAAATTGCCGAAATGTTTACCATGGTCCCTAATACCTTCCGTGAGGCCAATTGGGTGTGTGGAACCATTCAGTTTTCTTTTAAACGTCAAATTTACCGGTTTACAACTTGCGCCGATTTACCGGTTTACAACGGCCAATTTAATTAACTTACACCGAAGCCGACTTGAACCGAAATTGACCCAAACCTGTTTTAACCCGTTAAAACCTGAATTTAACCCGTCTTGTTACGAACCTGACCTGAATTCAATCCGATCCGTTCCTTACCCGACCTGATTTAACCCAACCTGTTACAAACCCTCCCGAAATCAACCGACTTGTTATTGACCTGATCCAAATTCAACCCGACTTGTTATTGACCCGAACTGTTTTTTACCATACCTATTACTTACCCAACCCAAAAATTCAACCCGATCTGTTACTAACCCGACTCGAAATTAACACGACTTGTTATTGACTCGACCTTGATTCAACTCAAATTGTTCCTGGCCTGATTTCAAATCACTTTAAATGCAATTTAGACCACCTTATTATTGTTGATCTAACCATTTTGTCTTGGGAGACCCAGTTGGTCTAGGCCAGCAAAAGAAAGGAGCATCGTCCTCAAATTTAAGAGTTAAATATAGTATATATTTGTTGTATGGATAAAGGAGATAATTATCTTCCTAAATTATAGACTATTGTTCCCTAGTATATTGCCATATATATCATAGTCAAAGGAAATAATTAGATTGATAAAAATGATAATTACCTATTTATACTTAGTTGAACCTGAATATGACCTGACTTGGAAATGACCCAACCTGATTGTAACCTGCAAATTATTGACTTAAACATAACTCGACTTGAATCCGAGAATGACCCGACTTGGAAATGACCCAACCTGATTATAATCCGCAAATTATTGACTTGAATCGAACCCGACTTGAACCCGAGAATGACCCGACTTGAAAATGACCCAACCTGATTATAATTCGCAAATTATTCATTTGAACTGAACCCGACTCAAACCCGAGAATGACTTGACTTGATTCTAACCCGCAAATTATTGACTTGAACCGAACCCGAGAATTACCCTAACTCGTTTTAACCCGTGAAAACCCGACCTATTGTTCACCTGACCCGAATGTAACCCGACCTAAACCCGATTAGAAGTATGACCCGACGTGACCCGACTCAAGCATGACCCAACCCAAACACGATCCGCATAGGTTATGGAATTAATCCAAATTAACCTGATCCGAGTTGACCCGACTCACTCTTACTCGACCCAAACCTGACCCGTTAACCCGAATTGACAGCTCTACTCTCAGGTAGTTTGAAGCATAGTTATCATTTCCATTTGGTTTTTCGTGTTTTTACTCTGTAGTTTAGTAAAGCCCAAAATTTTATTAGTAAGCCCAAATAAAAACAAAATCACTTAAAAGGCTTGAACTAGTAGCCCAAATTAAAACAAAATGACTTCAATTGTTTGAACTAGTAGCCCAAATAAAAACAGCATGACAAATTGTTTGAATAAGTAGCCCAAATAAAAATAAAAAGACTATAAAAAAAAATTGGCCCTTAAAAAATCAGACATGCTTACGGTTATAAGAGAGTAAGGGGATAGCTTTTTTATGAGAGTTTCTCCTGATTGCATAAAGAATAAGGGTCTGTTCTGATTTACTGAACTGAGCTGAATTAAACTGAATATTTTATGAGAGGATAAAATTAGGAACTGAACTGAAGTTATTAGAGTTGAACTGAATTGAACTGAAAATAAGCTGAAAAGAACAAGCCCTTACTCCTTAGATTTTATGAGATGTCTCACCACCTACAATTAATGGTAAGCAAACAAAATTCGAAAGTTAGTCAAGCTATGAAAATCCCTCAGGTGATCAATTCCCATTTGACAAGGATGAACAATTTAAAATTCTCCTTGTAAGACAAGTCTCCTAATGTTGATTTTTTTTTTTTTTTTTTTTTTTTTTTGCTTTATTAAAAAAACCTCAATGTGTTGGTGGAGATGTTGAAGAACTCACTATATTGTCTACATTATACTATATTGTACATATGATTCGGTAGCAAAAGATATTGACATGCTAGTTGGTACTTGGTACATCAGACTCTTATCGGATTGGGAATTTGGGAGAATTAAGGTGGACCCAATTATAAATGGTGGACTCGGGGGTACGAAAAGTACAAAAAAAACAACTTTGATTAATTTAAGCAAAGTCCACCAACCTTAAAACCACATTCAAAAGACGAGATTAATAGATTTTCTGGAACAAAAAATAAAACAATTCTTTAGTACTAGAACTAGAATCAGTACCCTTTTTTCTACCCTATATTCTCTCTCTAAAATCTGGAAATTCTTCAGTGTAACTTCATCAATGGCGGCTTCTTTCAGTTGCCCTCCTTCTTCTTCTACCACATTTCATCCTGTTTACCCATTTTTGCCAACCCTATACTTGCTACTATCTTTCTCTCTCATCTCAATTTCAATTCTCATTTTCTCCATTTTCAAACGACTCAAAAGAGCAGAGGAAGAAGATGACCCACCATCTCAAACCTCCATTTCTAACCTCAAACTTTCTCTCTCTAAAATTTCAGATAAAACCCTAAATGCCCATCAATTGAATCCGACCCAATTGAATCAATCAATCCTTTTGGAGGTCTCACCTTCGAATTCCCCCAAATAGGGTGCTCTGTTTCCGAGTGTCGATTCCGGGTCGAATTCGGGTCATTCCGGTGGAGAGGATGAAATTGAAAGGAATAAGAAGAAGAAAAAGAGGAAGGGGAAGAAGAAGAAGCAGAAGCAATTGGAAAATGGAATGGAGAGAGAAAATAAGGGTTTGGGTTTGTTAGATAAGGATAAATTAGTGTGTTTATACCCATTTACATCATCTTCTAGTGTTACTCAGAGGAAGATCAAACAACAATATGATCAGCTTGTTAAGTCTCAAGAATCCAAAGGACTAACAATAGCTCAGGTTTTTGAATTTCTCTATTAATTTCTTTTTATCTGAATTTTCTTTTGAGTTAATGTTTGACTTATTTTGATGATAATGACTGATGATGATTAATATGACGGTGAATTTATATTTGGATTAACCATTCGATTGTTGTTCATGTTTGTTAGTGTTCTTGATGTTGATTGTATTGGCTTTGATCATTATCGAAGTCGAAAATTTGTACTTCCTCTGTTTATTAGTAGTTGCATCATCTTGACTAGAAACGTGTGTTAATATTTCTAACTACTTTTATAAATTTTATAAAAAATTATATCTTGAAAACATATATGGAGATTAACCCAACAATATTGGAAAAAAAGTAATTTTTTGGGACTAAGGCTTTGTATTCAGTATTTATCCAGGTTACATTTCTGGATGAATTGTTATCTTCTATGGCTTTGGTTGAACTGCCATGTGTATTATGTAATTATTTAAGTAATGATCTTGTAGTAGTTGCACCTGCTTTTGTTGAGTGGAGAAGGTTTAAATGCTAACACATGTTATTGATCCTAGGTGATTGATTTACGAGTAAAGAATCAGTCTGATTTTGGGATTTAGATAAAGGTTATTATGATTTGTCTCACTTTGAATTATTAAGCAGAATCTCAAGCTTTAGATATGCGTTGGCCTTTTACTCTTGCAAGCGACTATCATCTGTTAGGCTTCAAGATAATACATCTAATAAATTTAATGGGTGCTAATTAGTTTCTTGCTCGGATTTTTGTTTTTTATTCTCATTTCTGCTATCATCAACTTGGATGAAACTGTTGTTGAGTAGACTTTCAGTACAATGTGCTTGAAATAATGCTTATTAGTTATTTGTTACAACATGAAAGAACTGAGCCTACTTGCTTTTCATAGAGTATGTAGAGTCTTGAAAGAAGAGAATTATACCTACCTAGCTAACTACAGTTTAACAAAAAGAATGGTTAGGCTTAGAATTGGAGCTGGCAACTTCGGCTTATGAGAGTTTCACCACTAAATTGGCTGAATAACAGAATCCTTTATCATAAAGCACCACAAGGGTTAGTCTTTGCCACGAAATGTGTTGACATATGTGAGAAGGGGGAAGATGCAAGAATATAATTTAGGACCCATTGTCCATGAGAGAAACTTTGTTCAAAAGAAATGTAAGACATGTAGAAACCAAAATAGGTGGAAGGCAGAAGCTGTGCCCTAAGGTGAAAGAATGTTTCATCTAATAGAATACCTTATTACTCACTATTAGAAATATAGAAATTCCTATTAGCTAAGCAGGCTCCCTGAGATTCAATATTCTTTGGCTGCGATAGTTAACATTACCTGATGTGATTCAGTTGGAATACCTTGCTGTCTAAAAAACAATCTCAATAAATTTTAAGATTATATGGTCCTCTTTGATGTTCCACCCTCTTTTTCACAATATTATTAGGAGTATATTACCTGGAGTGGTATGGATTCTGTGATAGTTATACTGAATACCACATCAAAGCTAACTGTTTAAACCACTTACACTTGTTTCTGTCTGTAGAGTGTTAAGGCCAGAGTGTGGCATTTCTAAATAATTCTTAGTGATTTTGATTTTCGACTTAAGAGGTGATAGAAATTGCTGACTCTTCCATTCTCTCATGAATATTTTAATTATGTGTGCAGTGTTGAGTTTTTAATCCATGCATCATCTTACAGATGTTAGTAAGGTAGTTATAATGTCTTCCTATTTTTTTCCCCTTGGAGCCTTGGGAAGTGGGGGTGAAGAAGGTTCCATCACTTAGTATTAGTGGCAGGGATGAGGTGCTGTGACCTGCTTGTTGTATAGAACATTTGGTCAACATTGTTGGCCTCTTCAAGTTGCAAAAGGTGGTTTTTTTTTTTTTTTTTAATTTTTTTTAATAATTATTTTTTTGTTTGTTTATAGTGGCATATTGGTAATGGTAATGTTTAGCTATGACATTTGTTATCAGCAAAGGAACGTGAAACCTCATAGTTAAATGGTATCAAGTCTTGCTGAGGACATGTGCAAGCCTGTGCAATACAGGTTCTTCCAGGGGAAACTGGGAGCAGCTTGATGATATTGAGAAGGTTATAGTATATATGTATGGAATATGGATTGTTATCATCAAACAATATTTATCTTGCAAGCCATGCCATATGATTGTATTTTGCTTATTTCATTTGTGTCCAAGCTGCCAAGCAGGTGAACATGCATGAATTGCTTGTGGGATCTGTGGTCTATATATGTTCATGTGCCTATTTGACTTATGATAGTACATGTATGTCATGATGTCATCTTATATCTCTGTAGACTTCTATTTTTTGAGAGAATTTCTTAGAAAATATTTCTAAAGTGAAGAGAGGTATGGCCGTATGGATGTTTAATGAAGGCTACTCTTGTTGAACAGTTTCAAGAGTGGAAATCTTGTATATTGATGCAGATAAATTATAGTTGTACTGACAGATTGAAATTTGAGCCCAGCGTACAGAACTCATTGCCATGATAAGACCTGAGAAATAATGATCTGGACTGTTACATTTTGTAATTGAAAGATGAATATGGCTAGTTTGTTAGGCAAAAAGGCTCTTTCATAATAAGTTATAATTGTGTCTTGTTTTCCTAAATTGTAGGTTTGCCAGTTTGTTAACTGCCTGGTTGATGCAAAGAATGAGCTACAGCACAAGTAAGTCTTTCCGATTTATTGATTTGGGAAATTTGTTCTTCCAGCTCCAGTGCCCCACCTATGACCCAGTAATTTTGTTGTTAACCTTTAGTTTGTTGCAATGCTTGTCCTTTTATTCCTTTACTTTGGGACTAACTTGTTTTTGGACTTTAAAATGTCATGGTTCTTTGGTTGTTTATTTTATGAAATTTTGTCTACTATTTTCAAAGAATTTATCTCATCTTCTGACACACCAATAACACCATCCTTGTCTCCCAGGAAAAATATAAACATTATAAAATAATTGCAACCAATTTTTTTTTCTGATGCAGGTCTGAGGGCATCAAACGTAAATTTACAATAACCAAGGCCTTGATACTCAAGGCTGATAGATCCTCCTTTGACCGACTTCGACAGCAGGTAAAAAAAGAAAATGATATGTTCGCAAGACGGCATGATTTGTTTATAAACTCAAATGTTAAATGATGTTTATTGTTATTCCAGTTATACAAGCTAGAGGCAGATCAGAAGAGATTAGAGGAGGATGCATTTGTTTATAACTGGCTTCAGCATCAGCTTAAGCTTTCACCAGCGTACAAGAAGGTATTTTACTATTTACATGTCCTTTTCCTATCAGAGTAAGAGACTGATTCTTCTCTCTCTCACCCAAGGGGCAAAAATTTGACAATAGAGAGCAAGAGACAGAGATATTCTGACTACCATTTTTTTAATATTTGTATATTGCTGGTGCCTGATTCTTCTCTCATCAGAAAATTATGGGGAAGTTGACACTTCCCACTTATATATTATAGAAGACATCCACTTATGAATATGAACTACTCCATACTATTTTGTGATTCCAATCTATTGTATTCCTTACACGCCAATCAGCTTGAAACAAAGAGGGAATAGAGGATAAATGGATAATAGTAACATGTTCAAACTGCTAATTTGAGACCATATGTATCTGAAAACAGATTTAGCCAGTTTGAATTGATGGTTAATAGATCAAACTATGTCCCAGAATTGCTTTATCAAAAGCTGCATTCTATTTTATTGTTCACCCTTCATTTGACATTAGGTATCAATATGGAATACTTGAAAGTTAGAAATGGGTAGGGACACTTGTGGTTCAGTTTGGTTAAAAATTAAGATCTTATTATCTTCGAGTATGATACTTAGAGATATACTACTGTCCTGTCCATCTGACATGCTTACAGTTGAATGTTGTGCATTCTAAATATTTTGATATTAATTCTAAATTGTATTTTCTTACTTCAGATGCTTGAAATTGGGGCTTCCATGGATTTGAAGGCCAAATCTGGTGAACTAGTTGAAAATCCAGATACCGAGCAGAGTGATATCTCCTTTGAGGAGTTTCTAGAGCAAGAGAAAAAAGATACATTTTGGTATATTTCTGTTCGTCTAATGTTATATTGGACATAATTCTTCAAAACGGTGTGGAACTCTCTACTAACAAGAGATTACATGGAAATTGCAGGCAGAAATATCCAAAGCCCAAACCGTGTTCAGGTTGATCGTATCTGCTCGCATAGTTGCATTCCCTTCCCTTTTATCTCCTCTAACAGCGGTGATCAGATTCACCCAATAGCAAGGTTATCATAGGTCTAGTACTCAAAGCATGCTTCCTGCAGGAGTATTTATATAAAGACTGCTGGTGCTTCATTCAGTTTTTTTCCCCCTGAAAGTACCATGTTATCCTTATTCATGATCTATCAGTGAAAAGCCTTTATTTTTGGCACATAACTAGCAAGTTGTCTTGGAGAAAATTTCAAGAGTCGAGGCTTCTGGTATATTGTCTTTCAAACAATATGGTATACAAAACTCATGATAGTGATGACATTTCAATACAGGTCTTATACATTTCTTTTTATGAGTGTCATGAGAAGAACCCAAGGTGAGGCTTAGGCAATTTTTCATATGCTTGCAAATAGTTTGATAACAAAGTACAAACCGAGGGGCGAGGGAAGGAGATCTTGAAACCAAATTCATTTACCTGATGCTTTAATTCACAAACTTCTTTAATGAGTAAGTTATACTCTGAGAACATGAAAAATTATAATTTCAGGCGGGGTTTTTTTTTTTTTTTTTTTTTTTGACAAAAGATACTATTAAAGAAAAACAGTATTAACCTAAACACTAAAAGACACACTAAGTACTATTACAGGAAGAGCGAAGAGAACAAAATATTGGCATTTAGTCGCTTATTTCACCACTCCTTTGATTTTGGGGTTGTTTGGCAATCGGCGGTTGGCTGTTGGCTTGTTTGACTAGCTTGAATTATTAGCTGTATGGGGTGGCCTTTTAAGTTATTGTGTTAAGCTGGCTGTTTTCAAAAGTGTTTGGTAAAATTATTAATGATTGTTAGTTGTTTATTAGTGATAAAGTGGGCCAACAAGCCAAAAGCCAATAAAAAAAGCTACTCTTATTAGCTTTTGGCGGAAAAGCTAGCTTAAAAGCTAACAAAAAAGCCAACTACCAAACATATTTTTTGGCTGTTTGACCAAACTTAAAAGCCAAAAGTCAAAAGCTAGGCAAAAAGCTAATTGCCAAACACCCCCTACCCTCTAGTAAAACTTCCAGAATTCCGTACTTGGCAGTGATGATATTCATGTGCACAAGAATTGACTTGGTATCAACACATTTAGTCTTACCCACCTACAAATTGGGTACAAGTAATTCATACAACATACTACACTGGCACACCCGACCAAACAAGCCTACCATATTGTTGTCAGTTGTTTACTGATAAAGGTCTAATAATTTCTAATAGGCGTAATAGCTATAACTCGAATAATATTGTACCTTAAATTGCCAAAAAAAAAAAAAAACTTGGAGGAACCAAGTTATTATTATTCAAACATACAATGTTAAATGGATTGTTGGGGTTAGCGCAAATACTGTTTTAGTTGTTTTGGCTTAATTTTTTAAGAACCCCATTTTTTGATGGTGTAAGCTCAATCGAGTCAAGCCATGACAACGGCTAAGTAATGAAATTAGGTCAAGTCATGACAACAAATTAAAATATCCTAACTCACTTCTAATCTCACTACGAGTAGAAAATAAGGTTATAGTTTATGACAATTCGAGCCACCTAGTATCACATCGAAACACTTAACTAGCCACATGACACAAGCATGAATAATCTTACGAAATAACTAATGTGATTTGATACCATTATCATTGGAATAAAGCTTATCGTTAAGTTTTAAGGATGAAACAAATAAAACACGAGACACATACGTGAGTAGATCTATTCCGGGCCGATCCACGTCCACATGACTACATGATCCAAGCCCCATTTTAATTTCCAAATACAGAGCAGGGCACCTACTTCTGAACTGACTGCCTTGAGCAAATCAGAAGAAAAGACGACGAAGTAGGGTGTGCAGAATAAGCGGGAAACCAAAAACACAGGAAAAAACTCAGAGAGAGAGAGATGACGGAGAAAGGTAAAGGAGGAAGGGTTGGAAAGGGAGTAGAGTTAACAGTGGACGAGAAGTACACCCAGTGGAAATCTTTGGTACCCATTCTCTACGATTGGCTCGCTAACCACAATCTTGTTTGGCCTTCTCTTTCTTGCCGGTATACCTCTTTCTCTCTCCTTTTTCTTCTTCTTCTCTTCAAATTAGGTGAAATGAGTGTTGGGTTTTTCTGGGGTTTATGGATTTTTCAATTTTTATTTCTATTTTTGGGTAATTTTGGAGTGAAATTTGGGTGTAATTTCATAAAAATGTAATTTTGGGATTGTTTCTAAAAACAATGTGATGATTATGAATGTGCTTCTTTTGCTGGGATGTATACTCACGAAGTGTGTGTTATTGATTGTGGCATGAGTTTAATTTTTCTGGTTACATGTATATTTTCATGTCAATGTATGCCCTTTTTTGATTTGTAATGTATGCTTTTATATAGTGAAGAGTTGTATATTTGTGCTTATTAAACGAGAGGTACATTACAATGGCACATTACCAAAATCCATGAGAGAAAAGCTTATGTTTTTGACATGCAGATCTGCATTGTTATATATCCTTGAATTTCTTAATATTACTGTTACCTTGAGCTAGTTAGAGGTGAGACTAAGTACAGTTGGAGGTCTTTAGACCCTGCAAGGGAACAAGTCATACTGGGTTGTTGTCGTGGACACGTGGTGGCAGTTTTCTTATATGCAGAAACACTTAAAGGAAAGCTAATTTAGGTCTGTGGAGTTGATGTTTGGCTGTAATAGGAAAGTATATGATGAGAGTCTAAAAGATGTTTGGTGATGGATTGTTTGTGCTGATCAAATGTATTTGTTGAGGGAAAACATAAGATGTTAATTTGATCTCCAATGTGATTGGGGATCAAGTTTTAGGGTTCAAGTTTTAATGCGGAAATCTGGGTAAAGCTGTGTAGATATAATTTTAGTGTTTGATTGTTGTCTTGTTTAAAATTGTTTATGGAAAAAATAAAACTATGTAAAATTAGGTAATTCTCTTATATTTTGCTATGATTGCCGTGGATTTCCCTTCAAAGTGATTAAAAAAATTGAGGATAACTAAGCAAACCAATGTTTAAACAAAGTAATACCCTGTATTCAGTAGATTTTTTTTTAATAATTAACAAATTAAACTAGTGAAATTTCACATTTTTATTTTTTATTTTATTTTGTAGATTCTATAATTTTACTTTTCTCATTGCTGTAGTTTTACTTTACTTGACAGTCCATATTTCCACATCAAATTACTTTCCAAACACAATGTTCCTCTCCATGTCCATTTAATTTTTTTTATTTATTAATTTTTTTTTTTTTTGGAAGGGGGGGGGGTTGATTGTGGAGTTTAAAAATTTTAAGCATTAATTTAGACCGTTAATGTGATGGTTGTATTTTGCAGATGGGGTCCACTTCTTGAGCAAGCCACCTACAAGAATCGGCAGCGTCTTTATCTCTCTGAACAGGCAATTTCATCCTCATGATTTATCTTTTCATTTAATTTTGTTGCTAAGTTCTATCATCTTTTTACTAAATGATGATCCTCCTTATCTTTATTTTCAGACTGATGGGAGTGTTCCTAATACACTTGTTATTGCAAACGTTGAAGTGGTTAAGCCTAGAGTTGCTGCTGCAGAGCATATATCTCAGGTAATATCATCTTTGCATGCTAACTTCTTTGTCAGAAATTTTCTTCTAAACTTCGTTTTCTTTTTTGATCTTTGTTATCTCAGTTTAATGAAGAGGCTCGCTCTCCGTTTGTAAAGAAGTTCAAAACCATCATACATCCTGGGGAGGTATGCTTATTTTTCCGTTGCCAAGGGGTTAATTAATAATCATGTAGTGACCTTGCTTGTTGAGCACTTTCAAACTGTTTCATATAGTTTTGTTATCTAGGATTGATGGAAGCTAGATGTTCTGATATTATAATATATGAAGTATATTGATTTGATATTTGAGTCTTTTTTGTGAATCATACCACATGAAGTATTCCGATTCTGTGTTGTCTTGAGAACTTGACCAAGTTTCAGTGATATTCAAACTATTTATTTATCTCTAGCTCATATTTCATTGCCCTACTTGTTTATATAATGATCACTACTAAGTTTGTATGGAAGCCCAAAGAGAGCTGTTGTGGCATTTGGCCAACTATATTTATTGAAAAATGTTAGTGAAGATCCTTCTAACTGCAGTGTGTAAGAATTCATTTAGATAGATTGCAATCTCTACAGAGTACGGACTAGTAGAGGGTGATTGTAACTCTAGAACAAGCTGATCTACACTCCCTCCCAAGGCCCAACTAATCCATAGTTCTCCATGGCTATACCTGCTTGATGTTCAATTTTAAAATTTTAATATAGTATATGCAGAGAGAGGCCAAGTTTGTCTTGCTAAAGTTTAAGTTTTACTACATACTTCTGATGATTTCTTTCGTCATTCTAGTTTGATTTCAGTGCTCCTTTTGTTCTAAGTAGTGATGCATCAACAGCTCTCTTAAGAAACACTTGCTTATTTTACCTCTTTCTCCCTTGGGACAGCATGATTATGGTTAACATCATAATAATTGTGGTGATTGTTTTGCATTATTTATGCATCAAGAGCTTCTTGTACCTGTTCTGTTTTCTTGTGTACTTCGTTCTCATTATCGTCTCCCTTGTACTTTTTTTCTTGGTACCTATACTTAATACATTTGCTTTTGTTCAGGTGAACAGGATCAGAGAACTCCCGCAGAACAGTAACATAGTGGCTACACACACTGACAGCCCTGACGTGAGTTATTTGTTTAATTAAATCCGCGTGTTCATAACATGAGCATGGAAATTTACATGTTATTTGCAGTACTTTATTCATGCTGCTATTCCTTGATACAGTAAGTTGAAAGTAATATAACGTGTTGCTTCCATTCAGGTATTAATTTGGGATGTGGAAAATCAACCTAGTCGTCATGCAATTCTAGGAGCTCCCAGCTCTCGTCCCGATCTGGTGGGTTTCATCTGAAGTTACCTTTGTTTACACCTTTTCGATGTTTTGTGCTTGAATATTACATATTTTTTTCTTGATGACGCAATAATTAGTTGGTTCAAGTTTTAAATTAATATTAATTTAAAACTTTAAATAGTTACTTGATCCCTTGTCATGCAGATATTGACTGGACACCAGGAAAATGCTGAATTTGCTCTTGCAATGTGCTCTTGTGAACCAATGGTGCTTTCAGGAGGTGTGACTCTTATTTTGTTATAGTACCACTCCAGTGATTCCACAAAGTTTTCTGTCATTGTTGATAGAAATGTTGACTGTTGAGCCTAGTTCTAGAATGAATTACATGCTTTGCATTGTTAATAAATTGACATTACAATAAGCTCTTACAATATGAACATGTTGAGTAAATCAATTTTCTCTATAATGATTTATGAGCCTTCTTTGTACATAATGATTTTCCAAAATGTTTTCTGGCCAAAGAGATTTATCTGACCTTCAACTTAGGATGTTGAGCAACTGAGGTTATGGCATAGGTAGGTGGCAGAGGTTATTAAAAAAATAGAAATAAGCAACTGACCTGTAGCATGTATGGAAAGACATTGCTCAAATGTGGTCTAAATAAGAAACCTTGATATGATGTGGTCTACCTTTTTTTTTTTTTTTTTTTGTAAAAAATAAAATATCTTTTGCATACTTAAATGATTTCTAATTTTCTACTATGGGGAAGCGCTTTGTGTTGTAAAGGTGTCTTTTTTGGCAGCTTCAATTCCTAAGAGAAGAAAAAGGGTATGGTGCACAGTGCACTACTATAAGTCCTATTATTGTTGAATTAAACATTTAGAAGGGAGTCAATCTCCACCCACTTCCATTTATTTTAGAGGGCTTCGATTCTAAGTGGCCAAGTGGGAGTTGATGAACTTTCTCTATTTAAAAATTTTGATTAGGTGTTTAAGAAATGTAGAAAGTACTATATCTACCTTCAAAATCTGACAAATCATCTTGCCACTCTGGCAAGAAAAGTGGGTCTTATTATTTAATTACTAACATAACTATTATAATGTCTCTGTTTTTGCATATATCTCACCTACCTTAACCGCAGAAGCAGCTATTTCGCTTCACGCTGGTTTTTTGTTGCTGTGTTTGATTATTTAAGTGAGCCTGGCTACCGGTTTGATCTGCTGAAACATGGGCCTAGTTATAGTAATTGTTTATGTGTCCTGTGCTCCTGTTCAATGAGGGTCTATGTGATTTTTGGTTGACCTCTGGGGTTCATGTCTTCTTACTTCATTATGAGCTCTGAAGTTATTTATGTTAACATCCTGTAGGCCGTAGCAATGATGGTTTCATTAGGTTTTACTGATGTATAATTTTGCTGTTTGTGTCATCTGGTAGTGCCCTTTTCAGTAAATTTTTATACTCGTCTGGAATTATTGTCACCTTGATAGTGTACTTTGAACTAGCAATGCAATAACTGATCCATACAAAAATATTACTAACTAGCAATGTTTTTCCAAGCAGGGAAGGATAAATTAGTGGTTTTGTGGAATATAAATGATCATATCTCAACGCTGGCAACAGAACCAGGGGCCGCAAAATCTGCTTCTGCTGGCAGCAATATAAAATCAGCATCTAAGACTGGCGATGGAAATAATGGAAATGCAGCTAGTCCTTCCGTGGAAGCACGGGGCATTTATAAGGGACATGATGATACTGTAGAGGATGTGCAATTTTGTCCCACTAGGTAGCTTGCTTGATCACTGTTTTGTGTGCCTAAACTTGTGTTTCTCTGAAATATCTGGACCAAGTATGAAGAAAAGTTGTTCCTGATATATCATCTGTCTACAGTCACGAACAGCATCACATCTATACTATTGTATGTTAAGTTAATTGGACTTGATTTTAACATCAATTATCCACCTCAAATACTCAATAACTGGACATAGGTATGGAATTTTGACAGTGACACTTCATTTTGGATTGATAACATGCAAATTTTCTTTTATAAGACCACACATTTAAGTGCCTAACATCTGGAATCGTAATGTTGTGCCTGACATTAGTAACTGAGTTAAAAGAAGTTAGTTGTCTGAGGTATACAAGGTGATACTGTATGTCCTGCAATTTTATTTTCTTTCTTTATTCTACACATAGGGTTAGGTTTTTTTTTTTATTTTTTTTTTTAAAAAAAAAAATTCTTCTAAATTTAACATTTTCTCTATGTGTGTGGAAGTGCTCAGCAGTTTTGCAGTGTTGGTGATGATTCTTGCTTAATACTATGGGATTCAAGAGCTGGATTGACTCCAGCTACTAAGGTAACATCTCTGAACTTGGTCATTCCATAATCCATTCACCCCAATTCCTGATGTGAGAGAATGGAAATTGGTTGGTGTGGAGGTGATTTTGTAAGATACTTAGATTTCATAATGTTACTTGCACAATCGGCAAACTGTGCCTAGATTTTCAAATTGCAAATCAAACTATTTTTTTATTTGTGTTTTTAGACATAGAGCTTAACTTCCTTTATTATCGTGTAAATCCCATCCAAAGACTGGCTTAATTCTCTCTTGTTGGCAGATTTTTAGTTTCTGCGTTAAACTTTTCTTTTGGACTCTAAATCCTATCATTATTTTTCACTTTTACCCTCATAGAATATTCTTATTGAAGTAGCATGCCCATTCCTCTATCATGTACATTACTCCTTCAGGCTCATGATTTTCCTTTAGAGATGACATTTTGACAATTGTCTGAATAGATTGTTGGTTTTATTAACTTTTACGGTTTTACTCCCTATAATAAATACCTTACATATTCATATGTATGGTATCTTAAGCAGTTATAGCAGTATTGGAATGCCCTTATGCTTGCTGAGCCAGCTTAGCTATCTCTGACGACATATTATGTCCCACCAGGTTGAAAAGGCCCATGATGCTGATTTGCATTGTGTTGACTGGAATCCTCATGATGAAAATTTCATTTTGACTGGGTACGTGCTTTTTGTTACTTGCTACTGGTATTTGAATGTATGGATTTGGCTCTCATCTATCGCAACTCTTTGTGCAATCAGATCAGCTGATAATTCTATCCACATGTTTGATCGGAGAAATATCTCTGCGGGGGGAGTTGGATCACCTGTCCATAAATTCCAGGGCCACAACGATCCTGTCCTTTGTGTACAGGTTAGCATATCTTTATTGAACTAGCTTCCATATATTTGCCTATTTGGTTATCTTGTGGAATCTAAAAATTTATTGTATCTAAAGATTTATTTTGATTTTTGATACAGTGGTCACCACACAATAGATCAGTTTTTGGCAGTGCTGCTGAGGATGGCCTGTTGAACATATGGGATTATGAAAAGGTATGGATACACTATTCTTTTGTGTGAAGGTGTGAAGAAGTTTTTCACTCTACTTCAGTAAAGTCTATTTGCGATCTCTGTGAATACAAAAGTGTACTCCTTATTAAATATTCTGGCATAACTTTCAGTTGAAGATCTTAAATGTAGGGGAGGAATCTCTATAATCCAACAAATAATTTTCAGCAATTATATACTCTTCTAATTTAGTAATTTGTCTACTTTGATGGGAAACCTTGTTTTCATGTTGTCTAGAACAATGCCTGAATGGCTGAAAGGAGTTACAGCCCTTGTGGGCTTGCATGGAACTCCATGCCTACTCAATATTTCGATGAGAGTTTCTATGGTATTCTACGTAAATAAATAATAAAAAGCCACGGCTAGCCATATATGTACATGGCTCCAGCTGAACTTTTTATAGCAGAAATGATTGTTTTGCAATCCCTTACCTTGCCATTATTTTACCTGCATGTTCATCACTTTTATTCTGCTTACTTCTAATCAATTGTTATTTTTGATAATACTCAGATTGGTAAAATGCAAACAGATAGTGGAAACAAAACATCGGAGTATCCAGCAGGTTTGTTTTTCAGGCATGCAGGACACAGGTATGGTGACTTATTTGCATTTGATAAGTTATTATTATTATTATTATTATTATTATTATTATTATTATTATTATTATTATTATTATTATTATTATTATTATTATTATTATTTTTTAATTTATGTGTATAATGTATAATACCATCTGCATACTCTTTTCTTTCTTTGGAATAGGGACAAAGTGGTTGACTTCCACTGGAATTCGATTGATCCATGGACTATTGTCAGTGTTTCGGATGATTGTTCAAGCTCTGCTGGAGGTGGAACATTGCAGGTATCAATATTTTTATTGCTAGCTTGGTCTTATGCCACTCTGAGCTATTAACCTTTTTCTAAATTGCTTCACTGCACCTGGAGTGTTGTTCAAAATTTTGCTAGCAACTTCAATTCTCAAGCATCAATTTGGCTGAAGTGTTTAGCTCCCTATGTAGATTATATACTTAAGTGCGTCATGCAGGCACATCATGCATTTATTGTACGCCATAATTTTCCATCTCCTACACAAACCTATATTAATGTGCTTTTAAGATAGAGCATAAAAGGAAGATAGAATATAGCTTTGTTTTGCTACTAGTTATTGCCACTCTTCCTCCACTGTGTGCTTTTGCTTGTAGAAAAGTTAACGAGCATCTGTTGCTTCATGTCCAACATCAGAAAATTTCCATGATCTTAAATTCAGGACTGCATGCAACAAGAGGACCAAGTTTCTTCCCTTAAATGATCTGTAGTTACCACTTTTTACTGAAACTCACTTCTTTTCTTTCTTAAATCTGTTGCAGATGTGGCGCATTATTGATTTGCTTTACCGACCAGAAGATGAAGTCCTAGCAGAGTTGGACAAATTCCGATCCCATGTAACCACATGCTCCTCCTAGTTCTTTCAAGGATGTTAGAACAGTTTAGGCGGCTGACAAGAAGTGGTTTAAACATGGAAGAGGGTGCATGTCTTAAACTATTTCGAATGCATGATACTTTTATTTTATTCTTTGGTCTTTCCTGGGTGAAAAACTTCCCACTGTTTGACCCTTTCACGAATGTAACCTTGAATATTGTAGTTTCTTGCCCATTCCTCCTAAATCTGATATTCTCAGTCATTTAGGACCTTCACAATCCGTCCAAAATCAATAGTCATATATACTGTGCTGAATTGCTGATATGCTCAGAAACTTATTCTGTATTACATGCGCCTCGTTTCGTGTCACGTTAAACCATTCATGAATGCTAAACTATGTTTGATCACTCCTCTAGATCTACATCTGAAAATAAAGAAATGTAAAAATAGAATGGTGGTCTAAGAAAAACGTTTAGAATAATAATTAGTACGGATTACAAGTTTTAGTACACTGTTATACAAGTAATTGGGAAAGTAAATGTATGATTATGAGGTGGCCTAGATTAGAGCGTAGTGACACGCGCTATTAGGGCCCACCTGACAGTGGCATTAGCATATGTATTTGTTGTTCTTATTCTTTGCTTTTGATCATTGGCCGGCTACTTGAATGTCATGCTACCAAAGTCGGTGCAGAAAGGTTGTAGAATTATCATCTCTTTCCATTTCATTTGACCCCTTTTTATTTATTTTTTAATTTCTAATTTTATTTTTTACGAAATTTTTTTTACAAAAATAATTCTTAGTTTGTTTATTAACTACACTAGAGTAGGGTAAGGGTAGTCAATTCAATACTCAATAGTACAAGGAAACATAGCTTGTGGGATGAGATGTTGTCAAAACACAAGAAACATGCACATAGTTACATATATGACATGCCAAATAAATTTTTTTACTTGTATTTGAATACGATTAATACAGTTGAGTTTTTTACAATCAAAATACATTTTAAAGAATGTTTTATGTAATTTAGCAAAAATTGATTGACACAATGTACTCCGTAGTAAATGTACGGAGTAATTTCTTAAAACTAAATTTATACTCCATAATAAATGTAATGAGATGAATTGTATATGGAGGACATATGGATAAGATATTTGATGTTCTTTAATTTTTATCCCACAATTCACAAATGCTTCGCTAGGTCGACTTTGATTCATACATATCTCTCAAAGAAATACTACGAGTAATATAAATTTCACTTCAAACATTTTTAATAAGTAAAAAAAAAAATGTATCCCACCATATGAACTTACAAGGTACTAGGATTTGTTTCATATTTACATCACTAAAATTGGAAATATAAAATTTTACTATTAATAGTAAAAATAGCAAAAACAATGATACGTAAATTATTAAAATCAGGAGTAAAGTTAATTTTTTTTAAAAAAAACACCATATTTAATTTCTGGGAGAGAATACCAATACAACAACGACGGACGCATTTAATAAAAAAAATAATCTCTACAAATCTCCTTCTTCTTCACACCCCTATACACACAGACGAGATCGTCATCTTCCCCCTTTTTTATTTTCTCTCTCCAAATTTTCTCTTTCTTCCCGCTTCTTCTTCGATCCTTCTTCTTCAACCTCGTGCGCAATCGGATCAGATTTGACTAAATGGGTATTTTTCTATTAACTTGTCAATTTATTTGATAGAATTTTTACGTTTTTGTTTGATCTAATTCAATTCAATTTATTAATTTTGTTTCCCTGTTTTTTTTAACAATTGATGATGTTGCTTCGGTTATGTTTCGTTTCTAGATTAATTTAATGTCGGTTTTTTTTTTTGGGTGTACTTTTAAATGCGGGGTTAATCGCGCCGTTTCTCATGCAATTGCTTTATATGTGATTTTCAGGTGTTTGGGATAATTAATTTAGGCTTTAATTTTTAGAAAGTATGCTGTTTATTGCCCTAATTTGAGTAATTGGGGATCATGAAATGACTAGTGTTTGGCTCAAATGTTGGGGGAAGTGATAAAGATTTTAATTTTATTAACTGGGTTATTCGAATTTCCTTTTTTTTTTTTACTGTTGGTAGGTGAATTATTTAGAAACTTTTATTTTTGGGGGGTTATGAACTTCGTGATCGTCATTTTAATGGGTTTTCCTGCTAGTGTGCTTTCATTGGTAAGATTCTAGTTCTTTCGATGACGGGTCATAGAGAGTGTTTCGGTGTGTATTGATTCATTGAGACTTTTGCTGCTTCTGAAATTTGGTTGTTTTTATCAAAACTTAATGATTGGAGGGCAGAATGTTTGGACAGTAGTAGCAATATGAAATGTATCTGTTAGTGTGCTTTTGTAGATAAGATTGCAGTTTTAATGCTGTGTTTGGGTCTCAGAAAGTGTTAAAATGGTTTATTCATCGATGGACATTGGTTGAAATTTATATCTTATCGCGATTGCTTCTAATGACGACTAAGGCTGGGGGAAAGAAGGAAAATTATATTATCTTCTTCAAACTGATATTCCGAAGCAGATCGTCAAGAAATCCCATTTATGTTTAACATTCTTTTCAAGGTTTAGAATCATGAATGTATTGCCTTACTAAAGTTATGTCTATTTTTCTCAGATAATGATGATAGATGTTGTTCTACCCAGCTGATTGATGGAGATGGTATGTTCAATGTAGCTGGGCTCGAGAGTTTTTTGAAAGGAGTAAGGCTGGCAGAATGTGGACTTTCATATGCCATAGTCTCCATCATGGGTCCACAAAGCAGTGGTATGTCTTACCTTTTTGTTAAAAAAAATGTTGAAAAAATTTATTTAGCTTATAACTTAATGAATGCTGTTTTATGACTTTACAATGTATGGAGTATTGCTTGAACAAACTAAGTGCAAATAATTTACCAATTTATGCATCTTAAGATGTATGTATATCTTAAAACTATTGTCTCTTGGCTATGCTGTATATTAGCTGAACTTTTTTACGAACATATCTTCTTTAGCTGCACTTAATTTATTTTAAGAAATTTTTTACCCCCTTCTTGCTTGCACAGTGGTGTTATATGACTAATGTGGCTGCATCTTATTTAGTGATCACATTTTTTTTTCCTACAACAGGGAAAAGCACTCTATTGAATAATTTATTTGGAACCAACTTCAGGGAGATGGATGCATTTAGAGGAAGGTAATTAGATATGTTCTTATCCAAATTGTGTTTGTTACCAAAGATAAAATAGTCATTTTGATGGAATTCTATATTCTCTAGGTCTCAGACAACCAAAGGTATTTGGTTAGCAAAATGTGTTGGGATTGAGCCCTGTACTCTAGTTATGGATCTGGAGGGTACAGATGGTAGAGAGAGAGGAGAGGTGATTATAATTTCCCGTTTATTTATCTTCAGCTTCAGATTTTTTCGTCCACTTTCATTGATATGTTCTACATAAAAAAATCTAAACCCTTACTGAACTCTTCTACTGACATCTCTAGGATGATACTGCTTTTGAAAAACAAAGTGCTCTCTTTGCCCTTGCTGTTTCCGATATAGTGCTTATAAACATGTAAGTGCATAAGCTACTTGTTCTGCTTTCCTGATTTTGTTTGGCTTTTTTTTTATTTTTATTTTTTTTATTTTTTTTATTTTTAAGAAAAGAATATTTATTCTTATATGTGAATTTTCTCAGTAACTCTGTAATTGATGTAGGTGGTGCCATGACATAGGACGTGAGCAGGCAGCAAATAAACCGCTATTGAAGACAGTTTTCCAAGTACAACATTGTTTCTCTAATTTAGTTTTATTTGTTTTTGCTATCTGAAAGCATGCTTTATCAGACCTGCAGCGAGGCTCCTTGTACATTGATTGATGTATAGATTACGTTCGCATTAATTTTATTTATGGCGGTGCTTTCTTATAGGTGATGATGCGCTTGTTTAGTCCTCGTAAAACAACTCTGATGTTTGTGATACGTGATAAGACAAGGGTGAGTTTATCTTCTATCTCTTTCTGGAATTAACTTAACCCTCATGAATAGTGAATGTTGGCAATTTTTAGAACTTGACCAGTATCTCTATTTTCTGTTTGTACCAGACGCCCCTTGAAAATCTTGAACCAGTTCTGCGAGAAGATATTCAAAAGGTGATTACTTTGTGCTTTTTCATTCCATGACCAACTGTGACATTAATGTTTTCTGACCGTCTTTCTCCTGCTAGATATGGGATTCGGTTCCCAAGCCACAAGCACATAAAGATACACCCCTGAGCGAATTTTTTAATGTAAGCTAATCTTTCAACTTCATGTTGTGGAACGTCAATTTGACTCTAGAGCTTCTAGAAGATTTGACTAACGAGAGTGTGTTGTCACATTTGCTGTCAACTTTGCCAGGTTGAAGTTGTCGCTCTTTCCAGTTATGAAGAGAAAGAAGAGCTTTTTAAAGAGCAGGTATGTCACTGAGGTTCCCTCCCTCCCTCTCCCATTCTGTCTTACTAATGCCTGCTTGTAATGCAACTGTGACGATCATTGCTCTTTCCTGATAAAACTTCTTGGCTAATGTTAGTTTTTCACATCTGCTTTTCCCTCTTTCTTATCTTTTTTGTTTGAAGTGGGAGGGTTGTAAAATGAACCAGAGAGAAAAGTTTGTATTTCTTATATTTCCAATATATAGTTTTCTAGGGAATCCTACCAAGTTGATCTGAAGTTTTGTTTCTAAAAGCTAAAACTAAATCTGGAACTGCAATGTAGTTTGGTTAATCGACTGATGTATGGATATTATTATACTCTGTCTGACTTTCTGTAAATGGATGAAGGTTGCTAATTTGAGGCAGAGATTCTACCAATCTATAGCTCCTGGCGGGCTTGCTGGAGATCGTCGGGGAGTTGTGCCTGCTTCTGGCTTTTCTTTCAGTGCTCAACAGATATGGCAAGTTATTAAGGAAAACAGGGACCTTGACCTTCCTGCACACAAAGTAATTGATTTAACTCATTCTATATAGGCGTCAAGGCATATGTTGTAAGATGTGATAGTGCTCATGGCTCAAGTCCTTTTCAGGTCATGGTGGCTACAGTTCGATGTGAAGAAATTGCCAATGAAAAGTATAGCAACTTTACCCAAAATCAGGTATACCTTTATTTTGATCCCCTCATCTATGTGTGATCTTTTGTTGATGATCTCTCTTTTCTTAATGCACTTCTTAATTCTGCTGGTCTATTTGCTGCTATATTTGCAGGATTGGCTTCAGCTGGAGGAGGCCTCGCAATCTGGTCCTGTTGCTGGATTTGGAAAGAAGCTAAGTGCAATTATTGGGGACTGTTTATCTGAGTGAGTATAAATTTATTAATTTTTCCAAATTCTGTTGTGATCATATTGCCTCCCTTTAAAGGGTATTTTCTTGTATGTTCAGTATTTCTGTTGTTCTTTCTCACTGGGAATATTTCGTCAAGGAACAGCTTTTGGATTTCTTTTGTATTTCTTTGTATCTTGCTATTTTTCCATCCTCTCTGGTTTTGTGGTTTTTTTAGTTACATGTACTTTCTATCTTCTATTCAGGTATGATTCAGAGGTTATATATTTTGATGAGGGTGTTAGAACTTCCAAGAGGAGGCATTTAGAAGATAAATTACTGCAAGTAAAGTCATCTATACTCTTCTAAACTTACAAATATATTGTACTTCTGCTAGTAATATATGTTATGTGTGGGAGTGAAACTAGGCTAGCTAGCTGTGACATTCTTTTATATCTTGTTTTTTTTTTTGAAACTGTACATCAGTACATGTCAATATAATTGCAATCAGGCTAGCAGCTAATAACGGTTTTTTTCTTGTAAATTTACTTTATTGATGCTTACTGTATCTCTCTTTTCTGTTAATTTGTATTAGCTTGTTCAACCGGCTTTCCATTCCATTTTGGGACATATACGGTCTGGAACAGTAGAGAAGTTTAAGGAAGCATTTGACAAAGCTTTGAGTAGCGGTGAAGGGTTTTCTGCTGCTTCACACAGATGCAAACAGACATTTATGAATCTATTTGATGAAGGATGTGCAGGTAAAACCTTTTTATTTATTATGAACTTACCTGCATTCATTTTTTTCCCCTACATGAGGTGGCAAGGTGAATTTGCTGTGCTTACATCAGTAATCATCCTTTAGGCATTGACGAGGTTGTGTGGCCTGAGGGTAACTTTTTGATAGGATTTATTTGTTTTGCACTTTTGCAAGGAAGACTAAAGCTAATATCTCAGCAAATCAATTATTTTTTAACCCTTTTCTCTTTGAACTGAGAAATGGCTATTATATGAAGAGAGGTCAAATTTGATCCTACCATGAAATTTTTAATGAAGTAATCTTATAATTTTACTACTATTTTAGTTTGCACATTTGCTATGATTGAATAAGCCAAATTAGGAGACATGTTGCCTATTTCCTTTTAAACTGGTGATTTGTTATTGTAAACCTATTCTACCATGAAAATCTGTATGAAATGAACTTGGATATTTACCTTTTCTTTGTGCAGATGCTGTGATTGAACAAGCAAGCTGGGATACTTCTAAAATGAGGTCCAAGCTTGTCCGTGATTTGGATGAATATGTTGCTACTGTTCGTGCTGCCAAATTGGCTGAACTTACTTCCAGTTATGAGGTATTACTACCAGTTATCTATAATGTCTTTGTGATGTGCTCTTTTTTTTTTTTGTTTTTTTTTTTTTTTTGAAACTTAATTTGTCAGATTTTTATCTAAATTGGGCCTGTATGTAGCTTTAAGCCTGTAACACCTCTTTTTTCCTCGTTTTGTGAAATCTTATGAGCTACTGTAAAGACATTTAGATTTAAAAAAGGTGAAGAGCTACTGACATTCTTTAGCTCCTTAATCCATACTATGGTACCTGACATATACAGTTATTATTACTTTCCAAATTCTCTTTTTTTAAGAATAAATCTATAAAACCTTTTCAAGGAGAACTCAAGAGCTACCAATGCTCTCTATCTCCTTATGTCAATTGAGCAACATCTAAATTGGTTTTGCTGGAGCCTGAAGTTGGGTGAAATGCTTGTAGTCTTGGCCAGTCTTAGAGCTGCTTACCTAGCAAAAGAAGATAGTGGATTATGCCATAGGCATTGGGTAAAACCTTTCACCAAGCTTTCATATCCTTCTGATTATATCCATCCTAAGCCCTTATAATTATTTCCTTCTTTTCAAATTTATTGTGTCGAGTGAACCTACAGTAACTTTCACAATGATATAGCCATATAGTTTTTTAATGTCCTTGGTTAAATTTATTGTGGAATAACTAATTTATTCAAGCTTTGTATTCTTTTCTAAATACATTGTTAAAATTGATCTTTAACATTTTATTTACCGTGCCCATTGCAGGAAAAATTAAACGAGGCTCTTGCAGGGCCTGTTGAGGCACTTTTGGATGGTGCAAATGATGAGACCTGGCCATCAATTAAAAAAACTTCTTCGACGTGAGACTCAGTCAGCAGTTTCTGGCCTAGCTAATGATCTTTCTGGTTTTGACTTGGATGAGGTAACCAGAGACAAAATGGTAGCAAGATTAGAGGATTATGCAAGAGGTGTGGTTGAGGGAAAAGCCAAGGAAGAAGCAGGAAAGATATTGATCCGTATGAAGGATAGGTAAGGGCCGAATATTGTGAATGTGCAATTTGGTAAATTAGAATTCTTTTTAGTTTCTTTTGAGAGCTCTGAGTATGATTTTCCCCTTTCCCTCTTGTTTAGATTCACGATGTTGTTTAGCCATGACTCCGACTCAATGCCGCGGGTTTGGACTGGGAAAGAGGATATTAAGGCTATTACAAAACTTGCTCGTTCTGCGGTATGATATTTTGGTGAAATTTTGTTGCTTTATGTATTTGCTTTCCTCATTATAATATATAATTTATACTGTTCTACATTGGTAATGTAAAATGCTTTTGCAGTCCCTTAAACTGCTCTCTGTTCTGGCTGCAATTCGGTTGGATGACGAATCTGATGATATTGACAAAACATTAGTTCTTGCTTTAGTGGATAAAAGTAATTCTACTGATAGGAGTCTGACAGTGTCTGATCCGCTAGCATCAAGCAGCTGGGAGAAGGTGTGCTTCTTTTACTTTTAAATGCTGTTAGATTATATGTATTGTTTTCACTTTCAAAGTTTTATTAGAGGCATTAGCATAGATGGTAAATTATTAGGAGCTCAAATTTGTGACCTGCTATGTTGCTTAGAACCATATGCTTCTTGCAACTTACTCATTCCTCTACTAACTAATTTACACATTACTAAAAATGGCAAGGACCCTCTAATATTTAATTGTTTTTCTATCTTACACAATGGCCCATCACTTTTAAGGTTTATATTAAAATAATCCTCATTCCCCACTCAAACATTCCACCAACTTCACTTTACATTAAACAATTCAATAAAATTACCCCGCTCAAACTTTTCTTAAACTCTGTGCCCAATTCAATGTGTCAATCAGATGAGAATGGATGGAGTAATTGTTTATTACTATTCTCAGACTTTAATTGACTAGCTTTTCTTCAAGGATTGTTTGGAACTTTGGCGGTGGTGGATTTGACTAGGTTGAGGTCAATCTCACACACCCAACCTCAGTTGGAGAGAGATTCATATATGAAACGATTTGGAATTCAAAAGATATGGTATTGATTGTATTAAAGAAGCTATAGAACCCGGGGGAGGGAGATTGTGTTGGAGAAATGGTTGGATGTATCGGACTGATTTTAAGAGGTGGCATTAGGGTCCATTGAGTTTGTAGTAAGTCAGTGAAGTTGGGTGAAGTCGTGGAGGTAGTGCACTTGGCTTATTGGAAGCTTAATGAATACGGAGGACATATCTTTTGACCTTGCTGTAGCAGGATTACTACTGGGTAGTGGTTGTTGAGGGTGTTATTGGTTTAAGATTTTAGTCAATTCCTAGCTCCTTACACAATTAGACTTGTAGATGGTTGGTGTGTATCCTCCATTCCAATCAATTTCTCTTGCATGTCAAGCTAAATAGTTGAGGACTTGAGCTTGTATCATAGATGGTTTACTGTCCAGCAAAAAAGCCCATGCTGAGAAGCTCCCGACTTGTTTTAAGAAAGCTTACTGAGTCTGCACTCATCAGTTCTGTCTAGTTTTCTGCTGTTTAGAATAGTTATTTTACTGAAATTTGTCACTGCCTTTTTTGTGCTGTTTGAAATAATAGGGAAAAAGTTATCTGCTCTCTATAATTATAGTCATCATTTGAAATTATCTCCCCAGCGCCATGACATCTCTATAATTTGAGTGTAGGTTCCATCGTCGAAGACTTTGATAACTCCTGTCCAATGCAAACAATTGTGGAGGCAATTCCAGATGGAGACAGAATATACTGTTAGTCAGGCCATTGCTGCTCAGGCATGAATTCATCTCCTTGAGATCTTGAATCGTCTTCTTGTCTGTTATTTTGTATTACTAGTAACAAAAGCAGTTACTTTGACCTGCTGATTATTTTCTAAAGTAGCATCTGTGTAGCAGAGCTTGTCTTTTTCACATATATTGCTCTTTAATTTCTCAGGAGGCCAGCAGGCGTAGCAACAATTGGTTGCCACCTCCATGGGCAATTGCTGCCATGCTCATTTTAGGTTTTAATGAGTTCATGACCCTTTTAAGGTACAACTTTCTCCATATGTTCATTAATTTCTCAATTCATTCTTATTCTTTTTTTGCTCACTGTTAGTGTTTCATCTTGTGTCAGGAATCCACTTTATCTTCTCGTCCTCTTTGTTGCCTTTCTAGTAAGCAAAGCATTGTGGGTGCAAATGGATGTATCAAATGAATTCCGTCATGGTGTTGTAAGTTTTATTGGTCAAAATTATATTGATTGAAGTCTCTTCTGTGCATGTTGTGTACTGGTATTTTTCTTTTGCTTGTTGTAAACAATTGACAGGACCTCAGTTATTGCATCTCTGATCAGTCAGGCTATTACAGTTCATAATTTTAAAATCAACTGCTATATTTCATGATGTTAGAACTTGAATAGATTAGAGTGATGTTGGAGACAGAATTGTAGATGTAGCATGTTCCTCATGTCTAGAAAGTAAATTTAAGGAGAAAAAACGTAGCATTTGAGCACTACTTGCTGTGTTTTTCTACCTATCTGTGTATTGTTTTGTGATTTGTCTGTGCACTATGTTAGCCTGATTCTGTTTGTGTTTTTTTTTTCCTTTCAGCTTCCTGGATTCCTTTCCTTGTCAACTAGAGTTTTACCCACTGTTATGAACATGCTCAAAAACTTAGCGGAGCAAGGAAACAGACCAGCAACTGCTGGTGCTCACACAAATCCACCCCTAGCAGCTAACAGCTTCAGAGGTGTAAATTCTGACGGTGTTTCATCGACTGGTTCTTCCCATGTAACAACAAATGAAAACGGAACAGAGTATTCGAGTGCTTCTAAGGAAGATTAGATGGATTAGTTTGATTGCATGAAGGAAATGTTCCGAGATTACCCCTATAAGCACGTGCTGCTTCTTAATCGAGGGATGCAGATTTGTACTTGGTCATATATGGCAACCATTATAGCAAGTTGTATGAAACACAGATGATGATTGGTTGAAGGCATCGATTTTTGTCTACATGCTCAACATGCACAGGTCCTGGGTCTCTTATGGAGAACCTGTTGATATAGTTTTTTCATTTTTCCTTGTTCTCTTGTTCTCCCCTCGTTGCTCATGTTATGGGTCTGTTAGATGATGATCCTGTATGGTTTTGGTTCGTATGTCTAAAATGGTTGTGCCTCAGCTTGTCAATTTTTTTTGTAAAAGTTCCATTGTATCTTGAAAAGAAACTTTCTTGCCTAATACGTAGTAGTTGAGATCTTGAGAATGATATGAGCAATTATATAAGTGGACGGATATATTGGATTTAGATTTGTTATCTAAAGAAATCTGCTCTGCTTAGTACTTATTGATTTTTTTAATTTATTTTGAATCTTTTGTTTTCTCAGTCCTCACCCAAAACTTAGAAAATTGCCTCCCTAGAGTCCAACTAATACACTGATAGCTTAACTATTAAGGGTCTGTTCTCATTGACTGAACTCAGTTGAGCTGAACTGAACTGAACTGAATATTTTATAAGAGAAGGAAATTAGGAAATGAAGTGAACTGAATTTCAACGTAAGAGAACAAGTCATCTCAAATATTTCATTACTTGTACTTGAATTAAAGGAGTAATCCGTATTATTTTTAAGAGTAATTTGATTTGCTACCATGGACATCCATCCAAAGAATTAGAGGTGAAAATGATATTTTCTTTGTTCCTCTAATATTGCCCAATTTATGATGATTAAGAAATCGAGTTAAACTATCACAATTAACCTTCACTCTCAATTACGTAAACAATCTACTAAATTTCAGATGAAGTTTGTATTTTGATTTCCTATTTTTTTTTTTTCCTACCATTTACATGTATATATAAGTAGACAATGAATCCGGAAATTACAATAACAATTATAATTTATCCGTTGAGCATCTTATCCTAAGTTGAGACAACCAATAGCACAATGCCATGTAAGCAAGAAATGAATATAGTTCATCTAACAAGAAGTTAGCCACACAAGAAGTTTTGTGGTTGTGGTGAAAGTAGTAGCATCCCTCCATTTTTAAGATCTTTGAAACAAACTTCACCCCACTAACAATTTAATTTGGTGAAGTTTTGGAAAATAATACTCCGATAGTTTGAATGGCATCAGTTGTAATGACTTCTCTTCCACACTTCACCGGGCTTAGACCCCAGCAAGCTTCCTTCCCTGTTAAGACTTTGGTTTGTGTTTTTAACTCTTGTTACTTCAAATTGCATTTTATGCTTTTATCTATGAATCTTATTTTAATATTTTTATTTGTCGCGCTATTAGTTTAATAATGTTATATTGATATATCTAGCATTGTTGTACAAGGATTGTGTTGGGACTTGTTAGTATATAAGTAAGTAGCATGTTAAATTATGGTAAAGCTTAGAAAATGATTTAATGAAGCAATTTAATTGATCCGATTGTTGTACATTTTTTGCAGTCATCAAGTCTGCCAATGAGGGGCAAAGGAAAGGGTGCATTGGGTGCACGATGTGGTGATTTCATCGGCTCATCCACTAACTTGGTAAGTTGAGGAGTGTTAGAGATATGATATCATCAATATCGGAAAATATATATGTCATATATATTTTCCGATATTGATGATATCATATCTCTAACAAGGAGGCTCATCGATTTTGTTCTTGTACATAGTAAAGATTAACTTTGTTTGTGTGATTCACTCCTGGTGATTGATGGACAGATAATGGTGACCTCAACAACACTAATGTTGTTTGCTGGAAGATTTGGGCTAGCACCGTCAGCGAATAGGAAAGCAACAGCTGGTTTGAAATTGGAAGTAAGAGACTCTGGATTACAAACTGGTGACCCTGCTGGTTTTACACTTGCAGACACTCTTGCTTGTGGCACTGTTGGTCACATCATTGGTGTTGGTGTTGTACTTGGTCTCAAGAACATTGGGGCTATTTAAATTTAATGTCTTCTTATATTATGTGTTGCCTTGAGCTTGTAAAATACTCATTTTTAAATGTTACTCGTATTGTGCATTATGCAATGTCTCCATGTTTATTCACATTAATGACCGTCTCTTACAAACTTGTTTATTATATATAATAAGATTGATTCATTGATAAATGATCAGAAAAGAGCTACAACAAAAATTTTAATCTAACAAATGTGTAACAAATCAATCAAAAGAAAAACTTCCTTCAACAAAGCTGCAATCTCTACACTTTGAACATTTTGGGTATCATCTTTGTATCATTGTAATTTACACACTTATTCAATGAAAAGGTTTATTGATATATTGTAGTGTCCAAGATAATTTCCACCTTATTTATCTAATTGGTGCTGTATTTCCTCGATTCAAGCATATGTTTAAGGAGGAAACACAAAACTTCACAACTTCAAGTGTCAAAATGTCCAAAAACAAAAAAATATGGCAACTTTTAGGCCTTAAAATTTGTGTTTACTATGATGATTCAATTTCATTATTCAAAATACAGTTAAAATTATTGCCTAAAAAAATTAAACAGAAGGAATATGAGAGCAACTCCAATGGTAAGCTAATTGTGAAATTAGCTTGCCATGCCACCTAAGATTGCAAAGCTAATCTACCTTGTAGCTAATTAATCCCACAATGGTTAAGCTAATTTTCAATAATTTTTTTTTATTTATTTAATTTTTTTTAATTCCCACAATTTGCTAAGCTAATTAGCTTAGCTAAGCAAATAGCTTTGCCCAGCTAATTTGGTAATGCAATTTCAATAGTTAAGCTAATTATTTATTAGTTTCATAAATTGCAAGTTAGTCCTAATTTTACACTGTTGGAGTTGCTCTGAGATAATGATTTATGCATCGTGTGTTTATATGCCTAGAATTATTATCGGATTAATTAAATTATATGGCCAATGTATTTGGTATATATGAATATGGCTACTTGAACCTACAGCTGTCAAAAGTTTACCCGATCCGAAATACTGACTCAAACCCGATTATTAACCGAACCATCTGAACCCGAAAAAATGGTGACCCAAACCTGACCTGACCTGACCTGAAACCAACCCTAGACCCGAGTTGACCCGAGTATGTGAGACCTGAACCCGAATATGATGACCTGACCTGGAGATGACCCGACCTGAATGTAACCCGTAAATTATTGACCTGAACCGAACCCGACTTGAACCGAAATTGACCCAAACCCGTTTTAACCCGTCACAACCCGAATTTTACCCGACTTGTTACTAACCTGACTTGAATTCAACCTGACCCGTTCCTAACCCGACCCGAATTTTTCTCAACCTGTTACAAACCGACCCGAAATCAACCCGAATAGTTATTAACCTGACCCAAATTCAACCAGACTTATTAATGACCCGACCCGAATTTTAACAGACCTATTACTAACCCGACCAAAAAATTCAACCCGATCTGTTACAAACCCGACCTAAACTCAACCCAAATTGTTCCTGGCCCAACTTCAAATCACCTTAAATGCAATTTAGACCACATTATTATAATTGATCAAAGCATTTTGTCTAGGGAGACCACGTCGGTCCACACTAGCAAAAGAAAGGAGCATCATCCTCAAATTTAAGACTTAAATATAATATATATTTGTTGTATGGTCAAAGGAGATAATTATCTTCCTAAATTATAGACTATAGTTCCCTAGTATATTGCCATATATGTTATAGTCAAAGGAAATAATTAGCTTGATAAAAATGATTAGTTAGTTGAACCCGAATATGACCTGACTTGGAAATGACCCGACCTGATTGTAACCTGCAAATAATCCTGGGCACCGTGCCGTGCCGGGCCGCCGCGGGCCGTGCCTGGCGGGCCACGGGCTGGTTCGTGCCGTGCCGGTCGTGCCGGCGGGCCCAGGATTTCGTGTCGTGCCGTGCCGGCCATTTTCACAGGCCAGCCCACGGCACGGCACGGCCCTCGTGCCTGGCGGGCTCGTGCCGTGCCGGCCACGTGCCGGCCTGCGGGCTGGCCTGCGCGGGCTGGTGCAGTTTTCATTTTTTTTTTTTTTTTTTTTTTTTTAATGACAACATTATAAATTAATAAGTTTATAATGTATATAAGTTATAAAATTATAATTATAAGTTTTATAAGGTAACTTATAAGTTTATAACTTATAAGTTATAAGTTATTAAGTTATCAATTTTATAATTATAAGTTGAATATTTATGTTTTATAATTTGTATATTCAATATTTATATTTATATATTTACTTTATACTATTACTTTAAAATTTAATGTTTATGATTTATTAGTAATTGGTATAATTTTATTTTTTTTTAATATGAATTTACAAATTGTAACAAAACGGGGAAAAAAGGCAAATTGGACTTTGGATGTGAATAATGCGTACTTTATATTATTATTACTTGAGTTGAGAAAATTGTACAATGATAACAATGATAAAAATCATACAATGATGGTATTAAACAAAAATTGGAAAATGATAAAATTGATATTTTTAAAATCGTACAATATACAATAATTGTCTATTCTTCTTCTCCTTCTTCTTGCTCGTCTTCGTCTTCGTCTTCGTCTTCGTCTTCGTCTTCGTCTTCGCCTTCGCCTTCAAGGTCATCGGCTAGTTGCATAGATTGGGAACTAGCCGAACCCGAACCGGAAGCGGAGGTTCCTTCTTCGTTGTCGTTGTGGTCGTAAGAACGGTCTTGTGAGCGATTTTCCGCATCCAACCAATCTTTGAAACACACGCACATTTCTAGTGTTTCGGGTTTTAGACTTGTTCTTCTATCGTCTAAAACCCTTCCGGATGCGCTGAAAGCTCGTTCGGAGGCGACGGAGGAAACTTGGATAGCAAGAATGTCTCGTGCCATTGCCGCCAAAGTTGGATGCTTCGAGCTTTGTTGTTTCCACCATGCAAGGAGGTCGAGGCTGTTTATCTCATCGTCGTCCATGCCTTTGGTGAAGTCGTAACTCAGGTACATCTGCAACTCCGAGACGTCGCTTTGCGTTCTCCTGATTGATGAATCACCTGAAAACCTTGAAATCAAGTTAGTAGCTTGTGAAAATAAATGTTTGGCCTTCTTACTTACGTTTTTGGATGGTTGGGAAGGCCCTGAGCGAGGAACGGTGCCATATTTGGCTTCATAGACTCTATATAAAGCAAAAAACTGATCCTTCACATTAGTCTTATAGTTTTCTACATCATCGTCAAGAAACATGCATTGAAAGTAAATGTCAACTAACATAAATGTGTTTTCATACTTTTGCCTAGGATCTAATATGGAAGCAAAAATATAAATCAAAGGAATCTCACTATAATATTTACGCCACTTTTTTCCATTGCTGGAAGATACTGATCATAATCACTTTGATCGCGATGATCAGCGAAAAGTTGGGCGAGTAAGCATGCATTAGAAAGAAAGTTTTGAGCACAAGGATTGTAAACAGTAGAAAAACAATACGTCATGTTATATAATAACTGTAAAAATTGCATATATCTTTCACAGTTTTTCCAATCATCATCATACAAAGCATTTTGTGGAAATTTTTGGTTGTAAAATAATGTTAACGGGCCCTTGTACTCAATTGCCTTTGTTAACATGTCATAGGTGGAATTCCACCTAGTTGGGCAATCGGTTCTAATTTTTATTACCCTTATCTTTTGTTGTTTTAGAAAACTCTTCCATTCTTGGTATCTCATGTTAGAGCTATTAATAGACATAATAGCATCTCTGATTTTGCTGTAGTATGGGCCAATTGCCCGAACTCCATCCTGTACACATAAGTTAAGTACATGGCAAACACATCTAGTATGAAGAGCTTCACCGTCTAATAGTACATCGGTTAAGTTTTGTTTGATAAGATTAGCTGTGTATGTCATAGAGGTTGCATTATCAAAAGTCATAGACATCATTTTATCTCGAAGGTTGTATTCGTCTATTGCTTGCATTAAATGGTGAGCAATGTTAATGCCGGTGTGTGGGTATTCCAGCATTTTGAAATGTATTATTCTTTTTTGTAACATCCATTGATCATCTACCCAATGGCAAGTCACACATAAATAGTGATATTTATAACCACTATCCCAAGAATCGGCTGTTAAAGATACTCTACAGTTAAGGTTACTCAATTCGGCTTGTAACCGGACTTTGTACTCTAGGAAATTTTTCATTGCGGCGGAACGAACGGTTTTCCTAGAGATTCTTTTATGTTGGGGTTGTAGTGCTTTGTTAATGTAGGTGTTGAATGCGTCACTTTCCGAGAAAAGAAAAGGTTGTTCGGCGTGTACTATCATTTTTCCTAGTTCATCCCTATCCCTCTCATAGTTGTATGTAAAGCCGTATGGATGGAATTGGGAAATTTTGGGCTGGGTTGGATCACTAGCTGGTTTTGCACAAGCTTTCATGTGTCTAGATAAGTGTCCCGTCCCGTTTTTGGTAACTGCCGTGAATACACTATTACATGTTTTACATTTTGCCCATTGTTCACCATCTTTACTTAGGACAAAATAACGCCATACCTCACTTCTTCGGTTTTTCAAAAGTAGCATCTCAGTTTCGGTTAACCATTCATGATGTGTGTGATGGTTAGTAGGGGGACTAGTGGGAGTGGCAGTAGAAGGGGTAGAACCGGAGGGAATTCGGGTACTTTCTTGGCTACCTTGGCTAGAACAATAGTTTTGTTGATTACCGATATAATTAGGTGGAAATTGGTATGGTGGTAGTGGAAATTGGTTTAGTGGTGGTGCTGGAAATCCCGACGTATTATATGGCTCATAGCCCGGGGGGAAGTAAATGGGGTCATTGGTTTGACTCGTAATTTGGGGGCTCGTTGTATTTGGTGGTTCCCTAGAACTACTACTACGGATAAGTCGGCCTTTCCCCCTAGACCTAGATGATGGGTTGTTCGATGCCATAATTAACAATTAATTTTTTAATAAAAAGTGGTTAACTATAATAATAATAATTAATAACAACAATTTTAACAATAAAAATATCAATAATAATAATTAATAACAACAACTATAACAATAACAATAACAACAAAAATAAATAATAACAACAATTGTAACAATAATAATAATTAATAACAACAATTATAACAACAACAATAACAATTAACAACAATAATAATTAAACAAGATTATTCTAATAATAACAATAAAACAATAATAAATTTAAGATTAGTTTAGATCTTACAACCGTGCTTCAACGCTCCACTAATTACGATTACGAACTTTTTAATTTTTTCCGATATTAGGAAAATAATTAGAGAATTTAAGAGAATAATTAGAGAATTTAAGAAAATAAGGATTATTAGAGATTTAGAGAATATAAGAGATAAGAAGAAGAGATTGTGATTTTGTGATTTGGGAATGAAATGGAGGTGAGTATTTATAGAATTTTTGGCAAAAAACTAGCCGTTTTATAGCCGTTGGCCCGCGGGCCGTGCCTACGGGCCGTGCCTGCGGGCCAGCACGGCGGGCCATGCCCGTGCTCGTGCCGGGCCGTGCCTGGGAATTCTCCACCGTGTCCGTGGCACGGCCCGTGGCACGGAAGTTGAACTTCATGCCGTGTCGTGCTTGACTTCGGGCCGTGCCGGGCTGCGCCGAACGGCGGGCCGTGCCGGGCGGCACGCGGGCCAACCCGGCCCGTGCCCAGGTTTACCTGCAAATTATTGACTTGAAAGGTTTACCTGCAAATTATTGACTTGAAAATAACCCGACTTGGAAATGACCCAACCTCATTATTAGTCGCAAATTATTGACTTGAATCGTACCCGACTTAAACCCGAGAATGACCCGACTTGAAAATGACCCGACCTGATTATGACCCGCAAATTATTTACTTGAACCGAACCCGACACATACCCGAGAATAACCCAATCTATTTCTAACCCGCAAATTATTCACTTGAACCGAACCCGACTCGAACCTGAGAATTACTCTAACCCGTAAAAACCCGACCTATTGTTCACCCGACCCGAATGTAACCCGACATGTTATAAAATCGACCTAAACACGACCCTAACCCGATAAGAAGTATGACCTGACTCAAGCATGATCCAACCCAAACCCGACCCGCATAGGTTATGGAATTAATCCGAATTGACCCGACCCACTCATATCGACCCAAACCCGACCCGTTTACCCGAATTAACAGCTTTACCCGAAACCTCCAAAATTTCTCAAAAAACGAGGATATTAGCCTTCAATTTTGGAATTTTTGACTTTTACTCCCGGAAATAAAATTGCAGAAATGTTTACCATGATTCTTAATACCCTCTCGGAGTCCAATTGGCTGGGTGGAACCATCCAATTTCCCTTTAAACGATCAATTTACCAGTTTACAACTTGCACCGATTTAATTAACTCAAGTCTACCACGAACATTTATGACAACATATAATGATCATATATGGTTCCAAACGACATTATATGACCCCAAGATATATCCCATAGAACTTCAAAACTTTTCGACACCGGGCTCTGAATCCTAATAAATTTCTTAAACAATGTTGATATTAGCCTACAATTTTTGAAGTTTTTGACTTTTTTTCGCCCGAAAATAAAAATTGTCGAAATGTTTACCATGGTCCCTAATACCCTCTGGGAGTCTAATTGGGTGGGAGGAACCATCCAATTTGCCTTTAAACGACATATTTACCGATTTACAACTTGCACCGATTTCATTAATTCAAGCCTACCACGAACATTTATAACAACATATAATGATCATATATGGTTCCAAACGACATTATATGACCCCAATATATATCCCCTAGAACTTCAAGACTTTTCGACACCGGGCTCTGAAACCTCAAAAATTTCTCAAAAAGTGTGGATATTAGCCTACAATTTTGGAGTTTTTGACATTTTTCGCCCAAAAATAAAAATTGCCGAAATGTTTACCAAGGCCCTAATACCCTCTAGGAGTCCAATTGGGTGGGAGAAACCATCCAATTTGCCTTTAAACGACAAATTTACCGGTATACAACTTGCACCGATTTCATTAATTCAAGCCTACCACGAACATTTATGACAACATATAATGATCATATATGGTTTTAAACGACATTATATGACCCCATGATATATCCTATAGAACTTCAATAATTTTCGACACCCGGTTTTGAAACCTCAAAAATTTCTCAAAAACTGTGGATATTAGCCTACAATTTTGGAAGTTTTTGACTTTTTTTCGCCCGAAAATAAAAATTGCATAAATGTTTACCAAGGTCCCTAATACCCCCTAGAAATCCAATTTGGTGGGAGGAACCATCCAATTTGCCTTTAAACGACAAATTTACCGGTGTACAACTTGCACCGATTTCATTAATTCAAGCCTACCATGAACATTATGACAACATATAATGATCATATATGGTCCAAACGACATTATATGACCCCAAGATATATCCCATAGAACTTCAAGAATTTTCGACACCGAGCTTTGAAACCTCAAAAATTTCTCAAAAACTGTGGATATTAGCCTACAATTTTGGAAGTTTTTGATTTTTTTAGCCCAAAAATAAAAATTGCTGAAATGTTTACCATGGCCCTAATACCCTCTGGGAGTCCAATTGGGTGGGAGTAACCATCCAATTTGCCTTTAATTGACAAATTTACCGGTATACAACTTGCACCGATTTCATTAATTCAAGCCTACCACGAACATTTATGACAACATATAATGATCATATATGTTTCCAAACGACATTATATGACCCCAAGATATATCCCGTAGAACTTCAAGACTTTTTAACACCGGACTCTGAAACCTAATAAATTTCTCAAAAAGTGTTGATATTAGCCTACAATTTTGGAAGTTTTTGACTTTTTTTTCGCCCGAAAATAAAAATTGTCGAAATGTTTACCATGGTACCTAATACCCTCTGGGAGTCCAATTGGGTGGGAGGAACCATCCAATTTGCCTTTAAACGACAAATTTACCGATATATAACTTTCACCGATTTCATTAATTCTAGGTTAGCACGACCAATTATGACATCATATAATAATCATATATGGTTCCAAACGACATTATATAACCCCAAGATATATCCCCTATAAGTTCAAGACTTTTCGACACCGGGTTTTGAAACCTCAAAAATTTCTCATAAAATGTTGATATTAGCCTACAATTTTGGAAGTTTTTGACTTTTTTTCGCACGAAAATAAAAATTGAAGAAATGTTTACCATGGTCCCTAATACCCACTAGGAATCCAATTGGGTGGGAGGAACCATCCAATTTGCCTTTAAACGACAAATTTACCGGCATACAACTTGCACAGATTTCATTAATTCAAGCCTACCACAAACATTTATGACAACATATAATGATCATATATGGGTCCAAACGACATTATATGACCCCAAGATATATCCCCTAAAACTTCAAGACTTTTCGACACCGTGCTCTAAAACCTCAAAAGTTTCTCAAAAAGTGTTGATATTAGCCTACAATTTTGGAAGTTTTTGAATTTTTTTCGCCCGAAAATAAAAATTGCCGAAATATTTACCATGGTCGCTAATACCCTCAGCGAGTCCAATTAGGTGGGAGGAACCATCCAATTTGCCTTTAAACAACAAATTTAACGGTATACAACTTGAACCGATTTCATTAAATCAAGCCTACCACGAACATTTATGACAACATATAATGATCATATATGATTCCAAACATTATATGACCCCAAGAAATATCCCATAGAATTTCAAGACTTTTCGACACCGGGATTTGAAACCTCAAAAATTTCTCAAAAAGTGGGGATATTAGCCTACAATTTTAGAAATTTTTGACTTTTTTTCGCCCGAAAATAAAAATTGCCGAAATGTTTACCATGTTCCCTAATACCCTCTGCGAGTCAAATTAATTGGGAGGAACCATCCAATTTGCCTTTAAACGACAAATTTAACGGTATACAACTTGAACTGATTTCATTAATTCAAGCCTACCACGAACATTTATGACAACATATAATGATCATATATGGTTCCAAACGACATTATATGACCCCAAGATATATCCCCTAAAATTTCAAGACTTTTCGACACCGAGCTCTAAAACCTCAAAAATTTCTAAAAATGTGTTTATATTATAGCCTACAATTTTGGAAGTTTTTGACTTCTTTTCGCCCGAAAATAAAAATTGCAGAAATGTTTACCATGGTCCCTAATACCCTCTAGAAATCCAATTGGGTGGGAGGAACCATCCAATTTGCCTTTAAAAGAAAAATTTACCGGTATACAACTTGCACCGATTTCATTAATTCAAGCCTACCATGAACATTATGACAACATATAATGATCATATATGGTTCCAAACGATATTACATGACCCCATGATATATCCTATAGAACTTCAAGACTTTTCGACACCGGGTTTTGAAACCTCAAAAATTTCTTAAAAAGTGTGGATATTAGCCTACAATTTTGGAAGTTTTTGACTTTTTTTTGCCCGAAAATAAAAATTGCCGAAATGTTTACCATGGTCCCTAATACCCTCTAGAAATCCAATTGGGTGGGAGGAACCATCCAATTTGCCTTTAAAAGAAAAATTTACCAGTATACAACTTGCACCGATTTCATTAATTCAAGCCTACCATGAACATTATGACAATATATAATGATCATATATGGTTCCAAACGACATTACATGACCCCATGATATATCCTATAGAACTTCAAGACTTTTCGACACCGGGTTTTGAAACCTCAAAAATTTCTTAAAAAGTGTGGATATTAGCCTATAATTTTGGAAGTTTTTGACTTTTTTTTGCTCGAAAATAAAAATTGCCGAAATGTTTACCATGGTCCCTAATACCCTATGGGAGTCCAATTGGGTGGGAGGAACGATCCAATTTGCATTAAAACGACAAATTTACCGTTTATAACTTTCGTTGATTTCATTAATTCAAGCCTACCACGAACATTTATGACAACATATAATGATCAGATATGGTTCCAAACGACATTATATGACCCCATGATATATCTCATCGAACTTCAAGACTTTTCGACACCGGGTTCTGAAACCTAATAAATTTCTCAAACAATGTTGATATTAGCCTACAATTTTGGAAGTTTTTGACTTTTTTCGCCCGAAAATAAAAATTGCCGAAATGTTTACCATGGTCCCTAATACCCTCTAGAAATCCAATTGGGTGGGAGGAACCATCCAATTTGCCTTTAAACGACATATTTTCCGATTTAAAACTTGCACCGATTTCATTAATTCAAGCCTACCACTAACATTATGACATCATATAATGATCATATATGGTTCCAAACGACATTATATGAGCCCAAGATATATCCCCTAGAATTTCAAGACTTTTCGACACCTGGTTTTGAAACCTCAAAAAATTCTCAAAAAGTGTGGATATTAGCCTACAATTTTGGAAGTTTTTGACTTTTTTCGCCGGAAAATAAAAATTGCCGAAATGTTTACCATGGTCCCTAATACCCTCTGGGAGTCTAATTGGGTGGGAGGAACCATCCAATTTGCCTTTAAACGACAAATTTACCGATTTATAACTTTCACCGATTTCATTATTTCAAGCCTACCACTAACATTTATGACAACATATAATGATCATATATGGTTTCAAACGACATTATATGACCCCAAGATATATCCCATAGAACTTCAAGACTTTTCGACACCGGGCTCTGAAACCTCAAAAATTTCTCAAAAAGTTTTGATATTAGCCTACAATTTTGGAAGTTATTTACTTTTTTTCGCCAGAAAATAAAAATTGGCGAAATGTTTACCATGGTTCCTAATATCCTCTGGGATTCCAAATGGGTGGGAGGAACCATCCAATTTTCCTTTAAACGGCAAATTTATCGATTTATAACTTTCACCGATTTCATTATTTCAAGCCTACCACTAACATTTATGACAACATATAATGATCATATATGGTTCCAAACAACATTATATGACCCCAAAATATATCCCCTAGAACTTCAAGACTTTTCGATACCGGGCTCCGAAACCTCAAAAATTTCTCAAAAAGTGTAAATATTAGCCTACAATTTTGGTAGTTTTTGACTTTTTTCGCCCGAAAATAAAAATTGCCGAAATGTTTACTGTGGTTCTTAATACCCTCTAGGAGTCCAATTTGGTGGGAGGAACCATCCAATTTGCCTTTAAGCGACAAATTTACCGGTATACAATTTGCACCGAATTCATTAATTCAAGCCTACCACGAACATTATGACAACATATAATGATCGTATATGGTTCCAAACGACATTATATGACCCTAAGATATATCTACTAGAACTTTAAGACTTTTCGACACTGGGCTCTGAAACCTCAAAAATTTCTCAAAAAGTGTGGATATTAGCCTACAATTTTGGAAGTTTTTGACTTTTTTTTCGCCTGAAATTAAAAATTGCCGAAATGTTTACCATGGTCCCTAATACCCTCTGGGAGTCCAATTGGGTGGGAGGAACCATCCATTTTTTCTTTAAAAGGAAAATTTACCGATTTATAACTTTCACCGATTTTATTATTTCAAGCCTACCACGTACATTTATGACTACATATAATGATCATATATGGTTCCAAACGAAATTATATGACCCCAAGTAATATCCCCTAGAACTTCAAGACTTTTCGACACCGGGCTCCGAAACCTCAAAAATTTCTCAAAAAGTTTGGATATTAGCCTACAATTTTGAAATTTTTGACTTTTTTTCGCCTGAAAATAAAAATTGCCGAAATGTTTACCATGGTCCCTAATACCCTCTGGGAGTCCAATTGGGTGGTAAGAACCATCTAATTTGCCTTTAAACGACAAATTTACCGATTTATAACTTTCACCGATTTCATTAGTTCAAGCCTAACACGAACATTTATGACAATATATAATTATCATATATGGTTCCAAACGACATTATATGAGCCCAAGATATATCCCCTAGAAATTTAAGACTTTTCGACACCGGGTTCTGAAACCTCAAAAATTTCTCAAAAAGTGTGGATATTAGCCTACAATTTTGGAAGTTTTTGACTTTTTTTCGCCCGAAAATAAAAATTGCCGAAATGTTTACTATGGTCCCTAATATCCTCTGGGAGTCCAATTGGGTGGGGGGAACCATCCAATTTGCCTTTAAACGGAAAATTTACCGATTTATAACTTTCACCGATTTCATTAATTCAGGCCTATCACGAACATTTATGACAACATATAATGATCATATATGGTTTCAAACGACATTATATGACCTCAAGATATATCCCTAGAACTTCAAGACTTTTTCGACACCGGGTCCTGATACCTACAAAATTTTTCAAAAAGCGTTGATATTGGCCTTGAATTTTGGAATTTTTTTGACTTTTTTTCGCCCGAAAATAAAAATTGTTGAAATGTTTACCATGGTCCCTAATATCCTTCGGGGGTTTAACTGGGTGGGTGGAACCATCCAATTTGCTTTGAAACGGCCAATTTACCAGTTTATAACTTGCACCGATTTCATTAACTCAAGCCTACCACGAACATTTTTGACAATATATAATGATCATTTATGGTTTAAAAGAATATTATATGACCCCGAGATGTATCCCTTAAAATCTCAAGACATTTGGTCACCAGGCCCCGAAACCTCCAAAATTTCTCAAAGAGCGTGGATAAGAAGTATTAAACCCGACCTATTGTTCATCCGACCCGAATGTAACCCGACCTAAACCCAACCCAAACATGATAAGAAGTATGATCCGACGTGACCCGATTCAAGCATTACCCACCCAAACCCGACCCACATAGGTTATGGAATTAATTCGACCTGAGTTGACCCGACCCACTTTTACTCGACTCAAACCCAACCCGTTTACTAGAATCGACAACTCTACTTGAACCCATGAATGCGGCCCAATTCCGCATCCTATTCAACTAATTAAGCTCTATCTCCATACAACACAATATAGTACAAATGTACAATGGTATATTGGCATGGTATGCTATGATGTCAACTTACTCCAACCTAATTTAAACCATACAATTAGGAAGGACTAAAAGCAATTTTCCATGTGTGAGAAAACTATGAATCAATTTTCGATTTTCTATTCACTTCTTTTTACAAGTATTTATTATTGTTTTTATCATTTGAAAAGAAGTCGCTTCTTTTTAAAACGTGCAAACTTTGCTGGTGATTGTATGCCAGCTAAATTGAGACTAATTAAATAGTACCAATCATATTATTATTATTATTATTATTATATCACATATATAGAATTATTATAATATCACATACTTCCTCCGTTCTTTTATTATTGCACCACTTACTTTTTTAGGAAGTTTCGCAAATATTGCACCATTTTCTCTTTAGGAAAAAAATTATTTGTGTTCACACTACAAATACCCAACATACCCTTGCTTTTTTACACTTACTTTTTAATTTATCAATATGTCACATGGGCAATTTTGTATTTTTACCTTTCTCTCTCTTACTTTTTTCCACTACCAAAATATTTATATTCAACCTCTATGGTGCAATAATAAAAAAACGGAAGAAGTATATAGAATTAAAAGTGAACGGGTAAACTACTCCAAATCGTTGATTTCCACTCGACCACAGAATAAACCCGTAGCATACTCCTAAGATTGATGAAGTAAAAAATTACACATGACACAAGTGTCCTAAATTAAATACAATAATGTATCTCTAGTTGATACCAAACCAAATGTCAGACCATTGACAACTTAAAGTCTTAAAGTGGTGGTGATGTGGTAAGTGCTACACCACATTATTATGCGGGAAATATAACTACTCTTTGCATTCACTTGCTTATTGTCCCCAAACAGCTACCATTTCATTAACTTACTTAACCAACCATATTTAATTTACTGCTGTAATCCGTACAAGCTCCCCCCCCCCCCCCCCCCATAATTTATGCATATCACACCTTAAAACAGCATACATTTGATTTATTTAACTTGTTTTTATTACCTTCCAAATTCCTTGAAATTTATTCTTTTTGATCCTACCATCTCTGAAAATTTGTTTGATTTCAGTCAAGTGACAGATTGACACGTACGAGGCTATCAACCTAGGGTTCAAAACTTGAGTAATAATAATGAAACTATATTATTCGTATCATATTCAGTACGTGTTGCATTATATATTTTTATAGTGTTGCACAACAAACTTAGTACCAAGTACAAAATATATAAGACTAGTACTTATCTATTCACATATTTTTGTTTTAAGCTAAGAAATAGTGTATTGATGAATTAATTTTGTTTCCAGATGTTATGTGTACGTATTAAGAAAATCTTAAAACGTCTTTATATTATCAAGAACTTAAAACACGCACCTCTATATTATCAAGAAAATCTTAAAACGCTGTCTCTATATAAACCAAGAATATATACCAAAAACTGTCTTGGAGTTAGGTTAGCTTTGGGAAGTTGCATGCATGCATGCATAACTTATAAATATACAAAAAGGTTATGCTTCATTGCTTTGATTATTTGTACATGTATTACATGCAGCCTTACAATATGCACTAAAAATTTACGAAGTAGTATTAATTAAGTACACAGATCGATAGATCAATAGAGACTCGTATGTAATGATATATATTTGTTTCGTGTTTGAGAAAACTATAAATTCTAGACATCTAGTCCATTCTGAGAAGAAGTTATTATTTTAATTATCGCCTCCTATAATCCTATGTTTATCAAGAAAACCTTAAAACGCCCAGAACGCCTATATATAAATAATGAAATACAAAATGCTCTGAATATTTTTTGCTTATAAAAAACATCTTAAGAGTTGGGCTTTTGGGAGTTGCATGCATAACTACTACAGAAATATAACAACAGATTTATGCTTTGATTAGTTGTACACGGTTGAGCCATTAAGTTTTTCTTTTGGTTGGGCCTCTAATGCATGTAGGACAAGCCACAAGAATATTAGGAATACACTTATTAAAAAAAGGAAAATGCTATACATAGCCCTTAGGGCTACATATAAGCATTAAAAATACTCTTGAAAACTGTTTAAATTTAGAAAAACATGACAAATTCACACTAATTACACTGATCTACGCGTATTTTTGTCATGAATTCCTAATTTTATACAATTTCCAAGAGTGTTTTTAATGTTTATATATAGCCCTAAGGGCTATGTATAGCATTACCTTAAAAAAAAAAAAAGATATATGTACATTTAATGCAATAATAATTTTGGTGGGTCGTACGTCATTTTAATTTAATTTTCCAAATTTGTTAAACTGTTTAATGGAGCAACAATTTAGTGGAGAGAATAATGCCCTCTCAGAAAGGTGAAAAAACTGAAAATATACTATACTCTGGCATACATTTTGGATTGAGTGTGACTTCTTTGATATGTGCTGCATTCTTTCTATAAATAAATAACAACATTTTACTTATTTTGATATTTCATGTCTACATTTTTTTTTCTTTCAATTTATTGATGGGTTGTTGTGAATTAGTTAGTGGACCATGTGGTTAAATTAGTTGGTATAAGATATAGGTGTAAAATTAATAATCTTATAGAGATCCTACATTTATTTTAGAAAGTAACTTTGCAAGCAAGGAAAATAAAAAGTTCAAATAATAAACTGTATATATGTTGATTAATTTATGAGCAATTTAAATTAAATACTTGCTCGCATAAAAAAAAACAAAAAACAAAAAAAAAAAAAAAGTTAAATACTTGTGCAGTTTGTAAGTAGTATATCCTAATTTTATAAGGTTTTTAACACATAAAAATATTTAACAACCCCTTGATGCAGTGCTTTTTAGAAGCATGCTAGCTAGTTCAGTAATTCAGGTTTCTTTGGTAGATATGTGCATGTAATATGTTCACACGAACTGATACTCTGTACTTTCATTAGTTTTAAACAACGAAAAGAATAATTTTGTTAGTCTCATGATCTAATTTATATTACTCGTATTATTTTGAATTACATGTGTTTATTTGGAGTTGTATGTACGTAAATATATTGGGTCATATTATTGTACCCATACCCTCGTGCTAGGTATAGATTGGACTAGGCTTCAAATGAATTGACATTCAGCCCGGTACGGTGATGCCTATATTTGAGGACACAAGTGTGTCCAATACACAATAATTGGCATTTGAATTGGATACTACTCGTAATTTATATTATGAGATGACCTTTAATTTAAGTCCCATATTCGATCTATTATTATTTTTACAGTATTACTCTGATCTGTAATAGATTAAAAATAAGAGTTTGTTCTGATTTACTGAGCTAAGCTGAACTAAACTGAACTGAAATTAAGTTGAAAACAACAGGTCCTAAAGCTAATTTGATAAACAATGATGTTAACATGATTGCATACGTGATACCTTATTCAGACAATTGTCCACATATACACTTGATTATCCTTCACTTTTTTTTTGGATTGTGTTTTTCTCTTTCAACTTACAATTTTTGTTTTCTTTCATATTATCAGTTTTTAGAGACAAATTTGCCACTGAATTATTAAGTTTTTTCTTTTCTTTTTTCAAGGAACACATCTTATACGATTAAGCAGATAATTCCCTCATTTATTAATAATACTTCTATATAGTTGTTGAACATGTACTTTAATCAATTTAAAGCTTTCTTTATCCATGTGATGCAATTATTTATTCATGTTTCTAGAATCCAAGCTGTATGGTATAAACAAAATTTAGACAAAAAAGGTTAAAGTAAGAAGAACAATAGTGATCGAGAGTGTACTATATTGTGCATCATGCCGTAGCTATACTATACCAATTACATACTCTTCCAACCTATGAAATTTTTTTGTCAAAACTATAATATATAAAAAATAAAAATAAAAAGGAAATACCAAATAACATCAAAATTGTGGACTAAAATGCAAAGCCTGAATAATAAATAATGGTAGATATTATAATTAATGAATGTTATTTATCATACCAAATCCAGATGTAGCAACTTTAAGTACGGAGTAATTCCGAATCTAAGTGACTGATAATGTGAGTATGAGAGCATACATAACATTTCAGATTTTCTTTTCCAAGATACTCGTATATTGTACTGTATCATATGGGGATATAATTTTGGTACACCAGAAAAGTGATTTAGGGCGTGTTCACATTTTACTGAATTGAGCTGAATCGAACTGATTGGAGTTGAATTGAACTTAACTGATTGGAGCTGAATTGAACTAAATTGAATTTAAATGAATATTTTGTGAGAGAGGGAAATTAGGAGCTGAACTGAACCGAACTGAAATGATTGGAGCTGAACTGAAATTAAGTAAATGTGAACAGGCCGTTAGACACACTCATTGTGACTTTGTGAGAACAAAAATTTTATACTCCTAATTACATAGAGCTGTGTCAATTCAACAGTAGATGCATCAAAATCTGTTTTCATCATGAGAGTTCGAGTTTATCTTTTAAAAAAATTAAGAACAACACTACTCCTCTTTGTATAATACGAAGTACTCCGAATATATATAATATCTGTAAGTATAAGGTCATAATTTACTTGTTTGATAATGTATAATACAAAGTACTTTGTATATAAGATGTATTACTTCATAATTTACTTGTTTAAATACATAATATAAAGTGTATAAGATGTTTGGTAATGCATATTAATACGAAGTGTATGTCCAAACACTATCTATAAGTTTATAATCTATTCATAATATGTAGTTTTATTTGATCATCATATAGGCTCAATTCGATTAAATACGGATAAGCTAAAGAGAAATACGTGGTGAATTTAAATTTAGTGCTGTATGGTTATTAGAGGCAATATCATCCAGAAAAAATATTGAGCAACAGAAAAAATTAAACTTGGAATTTTTTTGGCCCCAAAAAAATCATCTAAGAATAATGAAATGAACATGCAATATAATTATGCTCTGCTGTCCCCTCCAACAACCCTTTTCCAAATAAAAATAAATATATAAAAATAGCAACAATAGGATGTGTTTGGGTCTACTAATCCTAAAAAAAATAAAAAAAAAATAAATAAAATGTGTTTGGGTCTACTAGAGTTATTGAGGTGTGACGCATGAAATAATGCCAATTAAATGTTGAGCAAATGCTAACGTAAAGATTGTAACTAACCTTTTAGCCAATAAAACACCTATTGTTAATATATGCACCAAACACTCCCTCCACTCTCACCCAAGCTTGTGTGCCAATTTTTATGCTATTGAAAATGGATTTCAACTTAGGCCCCGTTTGGTTTAATGTAAAACATTTTCAATGGAAAATTAGTTTTCATGGAAAACATATTTTCAAGGAAAAAACACAATTGCAAATTAGTTTTCCCTTGTTTGGTTGCATACAAGAAAAGTCCAAGAAAAATAAAAAAATAAGAGTGGAAATGTAAGGATGAATGAGAGGGAAGTAAAAAAAGAGGTAAGGAGGAGAGAGGAAAATGTGGCTTCCCTTGTTTTTGGAAGGAAAATGTTTTCCATCATTAAGGATGAAATTTTACACCTTTGAAAATTTGTTTTCCACTCCTTAACAAACCAAACAAAGAAAAATGGGAAAAAAAAAATGAAATTTTTTTCATGAAAACCTTTTACATCAAACCAAACAGGGCCTTAATAGCTTTTTAACTATGGCAATGACGTGTTCATAGAATATTCCTGTTTTTTGGTTTCACTATTTAATGAATAATGTCGACTAGCTAAAAGTTAGAAAATAATCAAGTAAGTCATCCACTGATTTACTCTGTACATGTAAATGTTGAAGAGCTCATAAAAATAGTAGGAAGTCTTTTTTCACATGGATCATAGCTAATTAAGTGAAATCATAATCATAAATGATGAACAACCTTCTCATCATCCCGCTACTGAGTTGAAAAATAATGAAATATAGGGTCTGTTCACATGTACTTAATTTCAGTCCAGTTTAGTTTAGTTCAGTTCCAATCAGCTCAATTTAGTTCGGCTCCTAATTTCACTCTTTCATAAAATATTCATTTCAGCTCAGTTCAATTCAGTTTAGTTAGCTCCAATCAGTTCAGTTAGATCCAATCAATTCAGTTCAGTAAATGTGAACATGCCCATAAAGATATATATGACTCTACTTTTTTGTGTCAACCAAACAAGAATTTCAAAATAAAATTAATGAGAAATTTGAATGCGCATAAGAAATTTAGGGAACCAAACAATACCCTATGAATTATTATGCATGAATGCATAATGATATGGATGCTGCCCTATGAATTGAATTGCCTTGACAATGCATGCATGCCGTCACTGTTGTCGAAATCTTCTACTCCATCAGTTGTAAGCTACTATAGTTCGGGTTATATATTTTGCATTATTCCATTAACTTGGACCATTTTGTCTTATAAATGGCGGCTTTAACGATTAATGACCTAATAAAATTGATCAGATGCATACTCAAATCAATAGAATTGGATCCACATACATGAATTGATTATAGGTTTTGAGTATCACTCTCTACATTTTAATCAATTAGGCTAAGTTATAGTTGTCATCCACGACATTATATACTTGGTGTATCATAATTCATAAATAACCTAGTTCTAATACTAGTGGATTGGTCCCATCACAAATCGTAATCAAATTACCCCATCATATAGATTATGACCTAAAATCTAGGCTTTAATTTGTTTGCTAACCTATATGTGATTTAGTAGAGTAAGGACAAATCCTAAAAGATATATACTTTTTCCTTTTTTTTTTCTTTTAGTTGTAACATTTTCCTAAAATGAAAATGTTGTAATAGTTACAGCGCACGGTAAAAGGAAGATTTTTATAGTGAAATTTGTACTATTATTTTTATTTAAAGTACGTGGCTAACTTGATTATGCTCTTAACAATCTTTTAACCTCATTTTAAGTGTATTATATATCTTATAAAGTTTATTTGTTTATTTATTTTAAATACCATGATTAAATGTGTGTTGCAACTATAAATTATGTGTTTTTTAAATAAAAATCAATTTTCTATATATGTCCAAAACTTGAAAAAGTCAAAACACAAATAAAATAATAAAAATTATCAAAAAAAAAAAAATACAAATTGATGAAAGCCAATAGAGAGGTATAATAAATGAATAGCACGATGTACGGGTAAAAATAAAGTATGGTCATGTGGAAGGTAACACTCTGTCAGCTCCAATCCAATGTTACATGTCACCATCACATGATTTCACATTTTCACCTATGCATTGTTCAATTCCTCCTCTGTTCATTGCACTCTTACTTCAATATTACTTTGATTATATTCATTCAACCTTCATTTTCCTAATTTTTACTTTTTATTTATTTATTTTTTTATATTTCTCTTAATTACCCTATATTTATATCCACCTAAAGTACTTTCTTCGGTGTTTCCTGCTTGAGGGGAGTATTCCCAATTAATAAGATTCGATCTAAACTTATTTAGATAATTAAGGTGTTTACTAAGTGAATGAAGCTTTGCTTGGTAAGTTAGTTAGTGCAAGTCATTTATATATTACAAGCAATAGTCGCTATATAAATGACTTGCACTAACTGACTTAACTAATAGTAATATATAAATGACCTTTTTTTTTTTTTTTTGAATAGAGGGATGCAACATCCTCTATTAAAAAAAAAAAAATCATTGATGTATCACTATTAGATAAGGCAAATACGTATAGAGTGTTTGTACAACTTAGTTTCCAACCATCTCATGTAATGATAGTATGATATATAATTACACTACTTTTTTTTAAAAAAAGATCAAAGAAGGTATCCTCTTCTAGAAGATACAAGGGCATTAAGAACCAACCCCAGCCACCCTCGCTTTATTGTATAGTAGAGAAAGTAGCATGGTTTATTTAATTTGTTAGAAAAGTAAATTAGTACAAGCACAAATTCCTACTTTATTCATGTAGTTAGCCTATTGTATATTCAGAACACTCTAATTAAGCAAAAATTAATAACAATTTTTTTAAATCCCTTTATGGCTTTATGTATAAATGAAATAAACGTGTATGAGACTTTGTTGAGAACTCGTAAAAAAATTGCACTCCCTTCATGTTTGTACAGTTGTTGATGTAGCATGTACTCTCTCTGTTCCTAAATTACATTATTACTTCTCTCTATTATGTGAGGAATAAATGTTAGAAGTAGAAATGTAATTTAGGGACGAAGGAAGTAGCTTAATTGATATGTAATAAGTGTATTTTAGATGGCCACGGCATATGATATAATTACACATATAATTAACATATGATCGAGAGAAATATATAAAAAAAAATGTTACACATACATCATTCAGGTTCAGGAGTCGATGAGTAAATCTAGCGGCCAGCTATTCCTCCTCCAACTCCAACGCTACCATTCATTACACAGGCCATTTAACATTCTTATATACCTCTCTACATTTAATACCAATCCAACGAGTAAGAGTAAAGTAGCTAGTTTAGATCAACTTCTCACACACACTAAAGTTACATGGTACTACTACTGTGAGTAGTCTAGGATAACTCATACTCCCTCCGTTTTGCTAAGCCTTATTCACTTATATTTTACGCCATTTTCAGTGGACTGCTTTGACCGTTAAATTAATTTCTTTATTTTGTTTTAGCGTTAGTAAAAACTATACAAAGTTGATTCATTGAAAATTTATAACAGTACATAAGAATCTGATATGATCGGTCTAATTTGATTAGTAATGTTTTTTCTTATATATAAGCAAATTAGACATGGTCAAAATTTTAAAACTTGATCTTGTGAATAAGTAATGGATAAAACTCAGGAAAAAAAGAGATAGTAATAGTTAAACTAATTTGATCTTGCACGCGTATAAGAAGATTAAAAAAAATATACTACCTCCACTAATTATAATGTGTAACAAAATGTCTGACAAAATAATACCTTTATTGTACAAGTAAGAATTACTGTAGTAATAGTAACACTTATTGACCCATAATCTGGAGTTAGGAGGATAAAGGGTTAAGAAAGTGGGCCTGAAAGTCCAAAGTGTAAGTAAGTTTGAAGGTGTATATAAGTTGAGAAGAGGCTAATGGGGGGAAGCCACAAGTCAGTTGCAGAGAAGTTTGCAGTAAGCTGCAGTCTACCTGTATTTTCTCTCTCATCCTCACTCCTAACCTCATTCAGAATATCCATTTTCCCCCTTTTATTTTTCTTTTTATTAAGTCTATTATAATCATAATGGGCTTCTCTTCTTCTCCTCATTTCTTCCTCACTTCTTTAATCTTCCTCTTCTTAACCTCTGCTTCTTCTTCTTCCCAAGGTCAACTCTCTCGATCTCTCTCTTACATTAAGGAAAATTATTATTTTTAATCATACAGTACATTATTAATTTAAGGAAATTTAATTTGCAGGTAATAGAAGAACAAACACGGAGTACAAGTACCCGTTTATTAGACGGGCGAGCACATTCTCATCAGCATCAACAACACCATCGGAAGGTGGAAAATCGAGGATTGGAGGAGAGTATGACTACATAATAGTAGGGGGTGGGACGGCAGGGTGTCCCTTGGCAGCCACCCTATCACAACATTATAATGTACTAGTATTAGAAAGAGGAGGTGTTCCCTTTAACAACTTTAATGTGAGTTATATGCAAAATTTCCACATATCGTTGGCTGACACCTCATCCACCTCGGCCTCTCAATGCTTTATTTCTACCGATGGTGTTTTTAACTCCAGGGCTAGAATTTTAGGTGGTGGCACTTGCATTAATGCTGGTTTCTACACTAGGGCTAGCTCAAGGTATGCCAATCAATCTTCTAATCAACTTTATTATATTTCTCATTTTATATCGTCATAATACTACCTCTGTTAAATGTTATGTGCAACTTTGAAATATTTTATATCTTACAAATAATACCCAAGATTGCAGATAACATTTAACGGAGGTAGTATATAGTTTAGTCTTGATTACTATCATGTCCATGTTTCATCTTGTCCTAGAGGAGTTGTCCATTTCTTATTGACATGCTATATGACATTGTGAATATAAATTGCGTGTCTAAATGAATTTCAATTAATGTTTATGTGTGTGGTTTTTTTTATATTATTATTATTATTTTTATATGGTTAACAAGTTAGAGTACTAACTACTAAGAGGGCGGCTACAGCCAGATAGAAAATGTGGCCACTAATTAATTATATTACTTTTATTTCCAACAAACCACTTAAACGTTGAATATTAAATTTGCAATAATTAGATTTTAAAGCCTATAAAAATAGTGATCAAATTGTACTAAAACACTATAATCCGTATAACACTGGATCATTTTCCTTAGAAAACACATGCCAAATATATATAATCTGATCTGCTTTTTTTTTGTTTTTTTTTCTTTGTATAACCAACCTCGCATTATATGTATTCACCCAAATAGTTACTGGTAAAATAAGAAAGGGTAAATAAATTTGGATAAAAAAGGGTAAATAAATCGGTCAGTCAACAACCAATAAGTCTGCATTTTGGTTTGATGTCTTGATCGGTCAGTCAAACTTTATAAAATGTGACATAATTTATTACAACCAAGAAACTAAAACCAGGTTTCAATTAAGATTAAACAGCTAATTATGACTATTATATGTTGTTTATGTAGGATAAAGACCATGCAAGTACCATTAATTTTCCTCGTGATAATGAAAGTTGTCACTTCAATTGGTCTTCATATCACCCTATAAGAACTTCTTAATCAATGATAAATAAAGTTGTAAGCATAAAACCCTAAGCTGGTTCATGATCGTGACACTTTTTGAGGACTAATAATTTGATTAGAACTAGTATTTATTACGAACAATAACAATATGCGTTATTTCAAACCGTCATCCTAATAAGCAATTTTAATCTATACGCTGACATTACTTAGTTCTAAAATGGTTATGAAAAAAAAAAGATTAAAGTGAAAATAAAGTAATTTAATATGACATGTATAATGATTGGTTTTTCATAAATATATACTCCGTAACTCTGTACTGTATAAGAAAATAAATATAATGCGTATTCATTAACCCGAAGAGAAGGAATTGAATAGGGAAACCGACCCTTAATTACTAACCGTGCATATATGATGGGTGAATTTACTTGAACACCACCTATCAATGGACGAAACAAAAGAAACACCTTTGTATATTCATATCTCAGATTCTCAGGTACCCAAAAATAGTAATTTACAACTCATGCATATATTATAATATAGGCTAGCTTAGGTCCCCATTATTTTACTTAATTGACAACTCATGAAATTCTCACTTGCTCAGCAATTGGGTGGGCTTAGGAATCACGAGGCCAGAATTCAATGAGCTTGTACACCTTCACTCTTTATGAGATCATTTACAACTTTTATCTACCACTTTACATTAGTATAGAGGAGAAGTTTATGTTCTCTACTTTTAGTAATTTCAACGCATAGATGATGTTGAATAAATTGTTTTAAGCTATGATTTGGGAAATATGAAAAATGTACGATTTGGTTAATCAAAGTCCATTGGTTAACCTTGCTAGATTAACTAGCTTGTGGTGCACCTATGTGTTGATCTAGAGTTTTATTTAACGCCTTGTCAAACAATAATAGATTTTAAAAATGAGATATGAAGTACAACTATATAACTATTTATCTATCCTTCCCGTTTAAAAAAAAATATATTTATCCTTTCTAATGAGAACATTATTGTACTTTTTGTATCCCTGTTTAATCAAGGCCAGGGTTTCTTTACCGCCGGTTATACTTGAATATTTTAAAGAATTGACTATATATACTTGTTTTGTTACTTAGTAATTAAGTGCTTTATAAAGTTAGATGATGGTTTATCGTAAAAATAGTAAGTAAAGAGCATTTATTTCAGTCCTATTTTTTGTTTGTTGCTATTCATCCTACCACTAATACGCACCTAACATTCAACTCAACAACTACATTTCTTTCCTAATGCATGTGGCTCCTCTCCCTCCTACAACGTACTGGATAAGATCATCACCTTGATTACTTATATGCATTAATCAAAATATTGTACTATATTTAATTCGTATTGATTTTTATGTTATTAGGAATTGAAATTATAAACGTTAAAGTAGGATGCATGGCATGTAGTATATGTACTACTCACTACAGATTTTTGTGCACACATTTGATCGTTGCTGATACTTCCATGTATTTCCAAGTATTAAAAATTGTGTCAACTTAAATGAGAAAACTTTGAAATGAACAAAAAGTATAGAGTAAGGAGTACAAGATCTCTTAGTAGTATGTGCAATTCATCTGATTTTTACTTTTTACTTATCTGAGCTAATCTTAGAGCTTATTAATTACATTACAGTAAAATAAACTTCGTATTAATTACATGCATGATGATATATATATAATTACTACGTAATGTGCAGTTATGTAAAGAGGGTAGGATGGGATCCGAAGCTAGTGAATGAATCATACCCTTGGGTTGAGAAACAAATTGTCCAAAAACCTAATCTTGCACCTTGGCAAAAAGCAGTAAGGGATGCCCTCTTAGACGTTGGGGTCTCACCATTCAATGGGTTCACCTTTGATCATAAATATGGAACTAAGGTTGGTGGCACGATTTTCGAGGAGAGCGGCCGGCGCCACACCGCAGCTGAGCTCTTGGCTTCCGCCAACCCCCAAAACATCGACGTCCTCATCCATGCAACCGTCCAAAAACTCACGTTTGACACTAGAGGAAAAAGGCCAAAGGCGGTAGGGGTGATCTTCAAAGATGAAAATGGGAAACAACATGAAGCATTCATATCAAAAAGGAGTGGAAGTGAAATATTTGTGACAAGTGGGGCAATTGGAAGTCCACAATTACTTCTTTTAAGTGGTATAGGACCAAAAGAAGATCTCAAAAAATTGGAAATTCCACTAGTTCATCACAATAAGTTTGTAGGAGAAGGCATGCAAGATAACCCAATGAACACAATTTTCGTTCCGGTCAAGAATCATGTTAAGCAGTCATTAATTCAAACAGTTGGGATCACCAAGAAGGGAGTCTACATTGAAGCTAGCAGCGGGTTTGGTCAAGGGAGGGATAGCATCCAGTGCCACCATGGTCTTGCCTCTGCCGAGGTTAGTTTCTGTTTTGTCACCACCTTCTGTTAGAGATATGAGATATCGGAAAATATACGTGTTTATCATGCTAAATTGTTCAATAAGTTTTAATATGCATTATTTAACCTTAACCTAAAGCATCAATTGGGATTAATCTTTGATGTAATAAAGCATTGGGTTACTTGTGTTTTGGTCTAAGCAAAACGTACAACTTTTGGATGAATGAACAGATTGGTCAACTCTCCACAATTCCTCCAAAGCAAAGGACAAAAGAAGCAATAGAAGCCTACAAAGACACGAAGAAAGACTTACCCTTCGAAGCATTCAAAGGTGGGTTCATCCTAGAGAAGATAGCCGTGCCTAAGTCCAAGGGACAGCTTAAGCTCATAGACACCAACGTCGAAAACAACCCGGCTGTCACCTTCAATTACTTCAGCCACCCCCGGGACTTAGAGAGCTGTGTGGAGGGCATTCGAATAATCGAAAGCTTAGTGAAATCTTCAGACTTCATTAGCAACACAGGGTTTGACGTAGAAAGCACAGAAAAGTTGCTTAACATGAGTGTTAAGGCCAATATTAACCTAATCCCAAAGCAAACCAATGACACTAACTCCTTAGAGCAGTTTTGCAAGGATACTGTCATCACCATTTGGCATTACCATGGAGGGTGCCACGTTGGCAGGGTGGTGGACCCCAATTACCGGGTTCTCGGTGTTGATAGGCTACGAGTTGTTGACGGGTCCACCTTTACAATATCCCCCGGAACCAATCCTCAAGCCACTGTCATGATGTTAGGAAGGTATGTAACTAATTTAAAATGTATGATTTTATAATTAATTAGTCTTTTAATTTCTTAGGACTTGTTTGACATTATTTTTTGTTTTTAGTTTTCTGTTTTTCCGAAAACCAAAAACCAAAAACTAGAATAAAGTGTTTTCACTTTTCTGTTGTCAGTTTCAAAATTATCATGATTTTAACAAGTTTAAATATTTTTTGATTCATTGTGGGACATTTATCATATACTTTTAAAAAGCAAAAAACAGAAAATCACAGCAATGCCAAACGAACCCTTAATTAACTAATTTGTGGTTGCTATTGTGTAGGTATGTGGGAGTGAAGATCCTAAGGGAAAGACTTGGAAAAGAAGCGAATGTTGTATAGGAAGTCAAGTGTAGTCGTTGGATTGTTGTGTTTTGTCGGAGTTGTGGACGTTCGTACAAGTAGATTTATACTTCGTAGTTGTGTGATTTTGTTACTACAGTAGTATATTGTAATTCTTGGAAACTATTTTTAATTTTTTGGGGGTAATTATATTCTTGGCAAGCATTTTAAACGTGTACGTATAAATCTAGGCTTGCAGATAAGTAATTAGGTAATTATATTATTTATCAGTCGTGGTGTGTTCATAGCAATCATATTATGGTTAGGATGAAACTACTACTATATAGTATTATTATACTCCATATATATATATATATGTTCTAGTAAATTCGAAGTGGCTCCTATCTTTGCTTTGTCAAAGTAGACATTATCTCTACTTTCATTCCTCTGTTCTTATTAGAACATCATTGTATGCAGGCATTATTGTAATTGCTAGGTTTTATTATTAAAATTGTAAGGGGATCGGATGTTGTATGAACCTATTTCACATGTCGTACATTGATTAGAATCAAGTGGGAGCTTAGTGGTACACTTCTAATTGTCTCGCCTCCATGCAAAATTTGTTTATATCCTTAGTTAAATTCTGACTTTCAATCAATGTACGTACATTTAAGTAAACAGGGATACAAAGCTCTCAAATTTGATGTAAGCATGGATTCCTCTTATCAATATCCAAGTATCCAACTATGTCATTCACTACTTTACCTCCAAATAAAAAAAAAATTGTAAATATAATGTATCAAAGAATACTTAGGCCCCGTTTGGTTTAATGTAAAACATTTTCAATGGAAAATTAGTTTTCATGAAAAATATATTTTCAAAGAAAAACACAATTGCATACTAGTTTTCCTTTGTTTGGTTGCATACAAGAAAAGTCCAAGAAAATAAAAAATAAGAGTGGAAATGTAAGGATGAATGAGAGGAGAGTAAAAAAAAGGAGGTAAGGAGAAGAGAGGAAAATGTGGCTTCCCTTGTTTTGGAAAGGAAAATGTTTTCCATCATTAAGGATGAAATTTTCCATCCTTGGAAAATTGTTTTCCACCTCTTAACAAACCAACAAAGGAAAATGGGAAAAAATGAAAAATTCATTTTCCATAAAAACGTTTTACATCAAACCAAACAGGGCCTTAGTAGATGCTAATGTAACACGAAACATAACTAAAAAATGACTTAGACTTAACAATAATGCAATGTATTCTAACCCAAAGGATACTAGAAAAAAGTGGAGTAGGATTGTGCTCGACTCTCACTCATGTCTCCTCGTAAGTGGGTTAGTTGATCTATACGAATTAGATTGATTGGTTGGTGACTCCAAATTCTTCATCTTAGTCACAAAGTTTGTTCACCTCTTCCTTAATTATAGTCTTTTATAAATATACATATATTTGGTGTTACCATTTTTATTTACTTTAACGTATTTTTCTCTTTCTTTTTTAGCTTTTAGTTGATTTGTCATTATTAAATTGGTTGATTCTTATGTTCTTACCATCCTTGCTAGTAGGTTAGACCGTTAGATGATGTCTTGATGATATCATATAATATTCGTTTTATACTTGTGAAAAAATATATATATATTGAGTGAATTTCATATTCCTACTTGCATTTTAGTTTTTGATTCACATAAATTGTCAGTTTGTCAAATTTGGGGAAATATTCTTAGGCTTATTTTGTATGTTTGTGTTATATCTAATTGGAAAATGAAAACAAATATTAAGAAATATTATTAGCAATGAATCCAATGAATATATGGAGTATGAATAATACACTAATGGAGTAATATATGTACAAGAAATTAGCGAGTTATTCACCTATATCGTTTGGCCATTCGAGCAGCTGACAATATACTTTTTACGCCACAAATAATGTGATTATCTCTTGATACAATCCTTATCAGTAATCCTTTCACACAATCTTTTTCAAGGTGGGAATTAATAATCTCAATTAAGTATAATTATAATCAACAAATGGCAAAGGACGTTTTGACTTGGAGGTATCACATCTATATTACATTCTCTCAACACACAACAACCTTCAATATTAGCTTTATAGATAGATCACTTGATTAGTGGTCACGTGCCAAAGATACTTGTTCTCTCATAAAATCAACAAAGTTACTAATTGTTGCACCAAATCTAGTACATTATTAACACTAATTAAACCTTAGCTAGCTTTTTAATTTCTTCCTCTAGGGTTGGCAGGGAAGGAACATATGAGAAAACTTCTCTTACAAGTTACTAATAAATTCAAAAAAAAGTTATTGGGCATAGTAGGTAATATTATGAATTAATTAAATAATGTTAATCTAAAAATCTAATTGAAAGATATACATGCATCATGCATGCATCAGTCAATTTGAATGTGTGTATATAAATTGTGAATCGGACAAATGAGAAAGAGCCACATTTTACCTAGCTAACTTGTCATAATACTTTCTTTGTTTAGACATCTATCAAAATCATTATTATCTAATTTGCTAATTATCCCTCTCATTATATTTTTGCTTTAAGTCATGGCCTTATTATTATTATTATTATTCAAACCCTTGTTTCTCCTATGCCTTTTACTATCGATTAACTCATGGAAATCAATCGCAGAGAACGACCCAAAGTACATGTACTACCCTTTCATCGAAGAGGCGAGCGCATTTGCTACACCAACAACACCGTATGGAGGCTCATTCTCATCGTCTCCATACGGTGGGAAATCGAGTTATGATTACATCATAGTAGGGGGTGGGACGGCGGGGTGTCCCTTGGCGGTCACCTTGTCACAACACTATAATGTGCTACTATTGGAAAGAGGAGGGGTGCCCTTTGACAAGTTTAATGTGAGCTTTATGGAGAACTTTCACATATCATTGGCAGATACTTCGCCGAGCTCGGCCACCCAACAGTTTACGTCTACGGACGGAGTTATGAATGCAAGGGCTAGAGTCCTTGGTGGTGGAACTTGCATCAATGCTGGCTACTACTCTAGAGCTAGCCCAAGGTTTGCTTCTTTTCATTATTCATCGAATTATTATTTTATTTTGTAGCAATATAATTTGAGCAATACCTAGTCAATTCCCCAGATAAACAAATTTTGTTTATCTGGGGGTATAATTGTCTTTTTAAGTACTAGTGGAGGGATATATGTGTCTTTTTATGTATTAGTTGAGGGGTACATGTGTAATTTTTTAACCAAACAGTAAAAGCAAAAAGCAAACAGTAATTAAACAGCTTACCAAAAGTTCTGAATAAATGACCCTGCCTTTTCAATGTATTTACAAAAATGTCATCAGATTAACAAAAATTCGTTTATTTGACACATTAACTTATATTTTCCCATATAATTTTGCATTAACAAAGACTTAAATCCCGCCCCTTAATTAACAGCCTAACTAGTTACATACTACTTTTTGGGATCAAAATATCAAATCCTACTAGGATCTTTGGGTGAGGATTTTCTTATTCCCTTTTAATTTAACGAGCCTGGCCTATAAAATAAAGTTAGAATTTGATTAATATATGTGAGATTAGGCGGTTTAGTAGAGTCAATTCTTATTCTTATTACTGTCAAAACGGTTTGACAGTTCGGTTTCGGTTCGGTTTGAAATCGGGTCGGTTTGAAATCGGTTTAAATGTCTTACGGGTCGGTTTCAGTTCGGTTTAAATAATTATCGGTTCGATTCGGTTTCAGTTTATTCTTGAACGGTTTAAATTCGGTTCGGGTAGTAAACGGTTCGGTGCAAACGGGTTGGGCTTGTTAACGGTTCGGTGTAAACGGTTTTTATCCCGGTTTAAATTCGGTTCGGGTTGTAAACGGTTTGGGTTGTAAACGGTCCGGGTAGTAAACGGTTCGGTGCTGACGGGTTGCGGTTTGTTAATGGTTTTTCTCCCGGTTAGAAACGGTTCGGTTCTTTTTTAGTTCAGTTTTATTTTAGTTCGATTTATAACTGGTTTGGTTTGTTAACGAGTTCGGTTCTTCTAAGATTTAACATTATTTGGATCAGTTTTATTTTAGGTTTACTAAATTACGGTTCGGGTCTGTTTTTTATTTAAAAAAATCGGATTTTTATCGAGTCGTTCAAAATACTCCTAGTAGGAAGTGGTTTGTAAACGGTTCGAATTATAAGTGATTCGGTTCATAAACGGTTTGGTTTATAAGCGGTTTGGTTTATAATCAGTTCGGTTTATAAATGGTTCGGTGCAAACGGGTTGCAGTTTGTTAACGGTTCGGTGTAAACGGTTTTTATGCCAGTTTAAACGGTTTCGGGTTAGAAACGGTTTGGTTTAGATTTGGTTCGGTTCTTAAACGGTTTAACGTTTACTCGGATCGGTTCGGTTTCGGTTTTACTAACATGCGGTTCGGGTCGGTTTTCGGTTTCATAAAATCGGTTTTTAATCGGTTCGGTTCTCATTCGGATCGGTTGAAACGGTTCAGTTTCACCAGTTCGGTTCGGTTTTTGACAGTGCTACTTATTCTACTTTGTACTGTGTATATTTTTTTACTGAAATGATACTTGTACGTTAGATTGAACGTTCCTTATAACATGTAGCTTTGTGAAGAAGGCGGGGTGGGATCCGGAGCTAGTAAATGAAGCATACACTTGGGTTGAGAACCAAATTGTTCATGCGCCAAAGCTTGCGCCTTGGCAGGCTGCAGTGAAGGATGCTCTTCTAGAGGTTGGGGTGTCACCTTTTAATGGATTCACCTTCGAACACAAGTATGGAACCAAGATTAGTGGCTCCATTTTCGACCAACAAGGCCGCCGTCACTCCGCTGCTGAACTCCTGGCTTCAGCTGACCCTGAAAACCTCGACCTCTACATCCATGCTACCGTCCATAAGATCAAATTTGATACTAATGGTACGTGCCTCCTACAAAACTCTGCCCTATATTATTGACATCTAATTTTGTACAGTCGTAATCAAGGTTGGATAATTAACCTTACAAATTACAAAAAGGACATCACAAATAAATTTATGGAACGGAATATAATAATATACTTTGCGTAACTATTTTCTTATGCTGAAAAGTTGACTGTTGTCGCTATTTACATTCCTTATTTATATGGTATCTGTTTTTTTAGTTGCGGAACAAAGCTAGTGAAAAATTAATTAAAGTTTTATGACTGGTTGATTAAAGTTTATCAAGTTTTATCATTAGTTTCCATATAATTGAAAAAATACAGGAGAAAAGCCGAGGGCGGTAGGGGTGATTTTCAAGGATGAAAATGGAAAGCAACATGAAGCATACCTATCAGAAAGAGAAGGAAGTGAGATAATCTTATCAAGTGGGGCAATTGGGAGCCCTCAATTGCTTCTTCTAAGTGGTATTGGACCCAAGGAAGATCTCATTAACAAGAAAATTCCTCTTGTACTTGACAACCAGTTTGTAGGAAGAGATGTGCAAGACAATCCTCTCAACACCATATTCGTCCCTTTCAAGAAGCATTTGCAACAGTCTTTGCTTCAAACTGCCGGGATAACCAAGTTCGGTGTGTACTTCGAAGCTAGCAATGGGTTCGGTCAGGCCGGTAATAGCATCAAGAGACACAATGGTCTTGTCTCTGCTGAGGTTTGTGCTCATTTTGATGTGCTTCCTATATTAGCCACTTTATACCAAGAGAGTCTCGGTTTTGTTTGAGATTCGAGCTAATGTCGAATCCATATATAAACATTTTTTTTTCACCTGGACAGATTGGACAGCTCTCAACAATTCCTCCAGAGGAGAGAACAGAAGAGGCAATCCAAGCCTACAGAGATGTGAAACAAGATTTACCCTTTGAGGCCTTCATGGGCGGGTTTATCCTAGGAAAGGTGGCGAAACCAATCTCCACAGGTGTTCTGAAGCTTAACACCACAAACATCGACGATAATCCTACAGTCACCTACAATTACTTCAGCCACCCACAGGATTTGAGCAAATGTGTTAAAAGCATACAGATGATAGAGAAGATGGTCAAATCCAAACGCCTCGCTAAATACATAAACAATGACAATTTAACCATGGAGAAGTTGCTGAACATGAGTGTTCAGGCTAATGTTAACCTCATCCCTAAGCACACCAATGACATTCAGTCCTTACAGCAGTTCTGTAAAGACACTGTGGTCACCATGTGGCATTACCATGGCGGCTGCCACATGGGCAAGGTGGTAGATCCTGACTATCGACTTCTTGGGGTTGATAGCCTTCGTGTAATCGATGGGTCCACCTTCGATGAATCCCCAGGAACCAATCCTCAAGCAACTGTCATGATGATGGGAAGGTACATGGGAGTGAAGATCCTCACGGAAAGACTCGGCGAAGGAGCTAATGTATAGAATTGTGTCAATAAGTACTAAAATTCAACTCTAGCCACACTTTGAGTGAAAGATCACCTGCAGTCCTGTATTTCTTGTTTTTTTTTTTTTTTTTTTTTCATAATTTTCCCTCATTTTATCATATAGAGATTTCTTTAGTCCTGAGTCCTCCTTTATAATATATCTCTACTTTGTATCAACTCTTTCTTTAGTTTCTAAGTATACGTACTAGCTAGTTTTTACTTGCTCTGACTTTACATGAAAAAAGAACAAAATTAAGATATGCATTTTAAAAACAGATTTCTTCTAAACACATAGTAACTAGTTTGGTATTGAAACGAAGTGCTCAATTGAGAAGCAAAGAAACATAGATCACAGTAATTCCTCATCAAAGAAAATACAACCTCACTAAAATGGACTTATTGATTTGGACACTGAAATGCTGAAGAACTTGTGTAGAAATTCATACCTCAAATCACAGCAGCCTGAGGAGCCACAGCACGCATAAGTCTCATTCTGTTGAGCTAGAACTCTATAACACCAAGGCTTTAACGGATGGTAATCAAAAGATTAATCAACAATATTTTCACACATCCTACGACAGTATGACTCCAGGGTAATAATATCCAAGCATCTGCCCTTGCTCAGAACACTGCAGAAATTACTATTTAAATCCTTTTCCGTCTTTTAAGTTCAAAGCAGGTTCTAAATACTTCAAATTGTCACTTCTAGATAACAAAACTTCTCATCTTATATGTATTGACACTTGACAGTAGCTAAATTGGTGAATAGCTTAGTATTCTTATTTACTGTGCTCCAGGCCAAAGATGTTCCTTCATGCTCCCTCTTGAAAATCGGCCAAACCTCTGCCAGAATGATTTTTTCTTCCCTGATCCCAGAGGCCCAGAACTGCAATGCATTCCTGAATATTGAAATTCACTGTCTGCAAATTCTGCTGAAACACTTGCCAAATCCACTGCCGATGATGGCAGCTTAGCATCACAACTTGAATCATACCCAAGGGGAGTATAATGAGTCCCAAGGAAAACTTGAAAGTCAGGTGGGATTTGACCACCTTTAATATCTTCACCCACTGAAACCTTTGCCTGATTGGAATCACTCCCTGGTTCTTCCTCATTTGCATCGTTGATCTCACTGCAAACAAGTTTTAAGGCCTGAACAACTTCTCCCATGAAGGGACGGCGGGATACCTCTGGCTGTACACACATAGATGCAATTGCTGCTACTTTGGAGAAACTGTCAAATGGAGCACTCGTCTTTAGGTTGGGGTCCATTACAATTTCCAATCCATCCTTGCTGGTGAGAAGTGGGAGAGCCCATCCTACTAGATTTTCTTGACCTGGTGGGTTCGAAAAGTCTACTGGCTTTCTTCCAGTTAACAGCTCCAGTAGAACTACACCATAGCTGTAAACATCGCTTTTGACAAGAAGATGCCCAGACATTGCATATTCAGGAGCCAAGTAACTGGAAAATAAAACAAGTTAGACTATTAGGAATAAAATGATTTGAGTTTGCAACAAGTTTTTATCAGAATTTTAAACTAGTCTTCCATAAGTTAAGAATGGAGAAGAATCATATCAATAAATAAAACCATTAGAGAGAGTATTATACCCAAATGTCCCAATTACATGAGTTGAGATGGGTTGGTTTCCCTCATTCAATGCATTTCTGGCTAATCCAAAGTCAGACACTTTTGGTGTGAAATCTTGTTCTAACAAGATGTTACTGGCCTTAAAGTCACGATGTATGACACAAGGGTTTGAATCTTCGTGTAGGTAGGACAAACCTCGAGCGGCCCCAAGGGCAATTTTCATGCGGGTTGCCCAATCAAGTGGAGCAACAACTTCCTTGGCAACTCCTGGGATAAACATAAATACATAATCATTTTTGACATAAATATTTATAAAAGTATCTCAACTTAACAATAAATAGAATTAGATGTCCAAAAGGAAAACTTGGCTTTTACCATGCAAGTGGTATTCAACACTTCCATTTGGAACCAGCTCATAGATGAGGCACCGAATATGATACTCTGTGCATATGCCTAGCAATTTAACAAGATTCTTATGGTGCAAACGGCTTAGCATCTCAACTTCAGATAAAAATTCATGTATTCCATGGCGTTTATCCCTCTTCAGGACTTTAACAGCCACTTGTTCTCCATCATCAAAAATGCCTCTGTACACTACCCCAAATCCACCTTCTCCAAGGATTCTCGAAGAGTCAAATCCATCAGTGGCGATTTCAATATCATGAAGACTAAAGATTTTGGCAGACCCTGTAAAGTTTAGCATCCCAGAGCCAAAAGACAATGAACTACAAAGAGATTTGGTACCTACCGCCAAAGATCTAGCAGCTCCTGTTTCATCAGATCCAAAAACTGTATAATCAGCCATTTACAAGTACAAAAACGATTTCCTACTAAATGACAAAAGGTTGAATTCAGCATATATCATAATGAATTCTGAACAAAATTCACTCAATTTTCCAAAACATATGGTATTTTTTGTTCTATTTCTAGTTAAGCACCTTAGGAGACTAAAGGTTTCTAATACATGCTAGCGCCACAATTTCTACAAGAGCAAACATACAAAGCAGAATAAATGAGAGCATATCTACGAAGGCAGGCCAAAGGATAGCACAATAAAAGGTCACGAAAAAAATATATAATAAGTTTCTATAAACCCCATCACAATTATCTTTGAAAATAAATTAAAATAGCGATATGACTATGAATAACTAATAACAGCACAAGCTGAATTGGGGAGATATATATTTAGCAAACTTCAACATATTATACAGAAATTCGTTATTATTTCTGGTACCTGATGGCTTTGTAAAGGAAGACACCTCAGTCATTAGAGCCTCTTCAGGATGAGGACCAGAACATCTATGTCTGGCTATCAATATCCATGCAATACCAGCACATGTTAAAAAAGCTGTTATTGCAGATATTATTATCACAGCTTGCATGCTTCTATCACGACCACCAGTAGTTTGTGTTCTTGGTATATCAACTCCCAGAGGCTTTGATGAACTCCCACCATTGCCCTTAAAATTAGCAGGAAAGGGATGATCATCTATAGCAGCAAGATTTGAAGAAAGAGAAGGTGGGGAAGGTGGAAGACCTGCAGAGGGAGCAAAGAATGACACAAGTGAGACATTATACAGATTTCTCTATTAATTTAAGAAAGAATTTATCTTACAATTGTTCCATTAAATATTATTACTTTATTCATCAAGGAAATTGAGCAGCTGTTAATTTGTACCATCACAACGAGAGTATAAGATAAAGAGGTAAGTAAATATCCCCAAGATGATGGCTAACCTGGATAGTGAACGTCTAGCACATCATAAGCACCAAAGAAGTTGGGATTTACATGAATTTGCTTGCGCCAAAACTTCTCATACAGTGAAAATGCAGCAGCATGTTTGAATTTTCCATCTAAAGGAACCAAGTTCACAAGAACAGTAGTTTTTTCTAGCTGCTGGCTTGCAGCATTTGCTCCCATGATGCGAACTTGACTCTGATTAAATGAAAGGCTTGATGAAATGTCTGCAGCCAGCTTAGAGACCAAAGGAAAAAATCTGTATAGAGCAATATTGAGTCGCAATCTGACTTGCATTGGCCACACACAACCACAGGAAGATCCAGATGGCGTGTACGTCATTGGTTCCACACATGTTATTGATGTACAATCTACATATTCAATGAAGATAATCAAGACTGAGATGGTAAGGTTCTACTTAGACAAGTAGAAAATCAGATATAGCAAGAAAATAGAAAAAGCAAGTGGTTACCTTGATTAGGAGGTGGAGATGGTAATACAAATGTCGAAGACGGAGGAGGAAACATCTTTACTGAAGAGCTCAAAGGAGAGATTGAGGGTGGCTTAAAAGGCCCTAGCCAATACAATGAAACAATATCAGTTATGTCGCTCTGTCAGCACATTATTGCATAATTCAGAAAATAATTGTTTGATCAACATACCGGAAAATCTATTAATTTGGCAATTGTAGTTATTGATTACTACCAAGAAAGTACAAAAGAAGGCAATTGTTAATTAACTTATACTTCTACTAACTTTGCCAATCTATTGATGACGGTGCAGGCATAGGTGACTTCTGGCTTGAGGTTGAAGAATAGGGGGACCGAGATGGAGTGATCTCGTGAGCAGGGTGCATAGCTGCCATAAGAATTCCATAAGACATAAGAATTTATTGGTAATAAACATATATTTGTACAATTCAAGCACCTATATCCAAATTCAAGCAATCAGACAAGTAGCTGATTGCATAAGCTCTGAGTTCCTACCTTTAATATTTGAATGTGCACATAAAGATTGTAAACAAACCAAGCCTAATCACCATGAGCATTTATCATAACTAATTGTACTCTTGATGGGGGAAATTATTAATTCCAATGGTCATGAATAAAGAGCTTTCACACTTGTGAAGATGCTTTGCAGAGTATTAAATAAAAATTGCAACAATGTATGCAACAAAAAAAGCCATAGCCATACAGCATAATTAATGAAACATACATTGATAACCGTGTGGAAGAGGAGAAAGCAGGTTTGATGGTCCTGCAGCTGATTTTTCATAATGGTTCTTCTCATGGTGATGATGATGACCACGATGATGCTCAGAATATGAATTTTCATGGGAAGAACCCAGGGAATTGATCTGTTCCCTTGGGACATGTCGAAAAGGAGATTCAGCAGGTGGAGGGGAGGCAAATGTAGGACTATTAGAACCATGCAGGGTAGAAACTGTGACAAGAAATAACATTATGGTTAATTCCACAAAGTGGACAGGCAATAGACTCATGACTAAATCAACACTCACAAAAGTCACAATTGTGAGTTAAAGTATATTTCTTTGAATGAATACCTTTGCTAAATGAATGACTCCTATAAGGAAAAGAATTGAACGTGCTTTTATGAGGTGCTGCAACCGGATGTCCATAACTGTCGCTGCTGAAGACAGGCGTAGCTGCTGGAGATACAACATGGTCTCTTGCATCTAAAGCCAAAATTAGTTATTTAACATTTGTTACCAGAAACACTACGCGTAAACATCGTTTTCCAAATAAACTAAAGAGCCTAGAAATGAAGAAGAGTAATTAATTCAACTCACAGTACATTATTCGCCTTCTATTATGCTACGGAATTCTATTAAGCATTAATTAACTACTGATGCACTTAAAATAATACAGCCCATACCAAACAACACATATCTGCCACAGCAAACGTGCACATGGATATGATATAAGATTCCAAGTTATTACTAAAACCTGAAGTACAGACACACTGTATTCTAAATTAATTGCAGTGGACCATATAATTAAAAAAAAGATTACACTCAATAAATCTACACTTACTTAGAATTTTTACTCATTGCCAAGCAAATTAACAATGCTTTACAGACCTCTACAGGTACTCATTACCAAATCAGTATAGTAGTACACATTTGACTGTCTATCATAGTAATGGATAATTCTACATTTCTACACAAAATTAGGAAGAACTTGAAGGAATCAGCTCAACTTGACATCATTTTCTTGCCAGAAACCTATTAAACTGATTGAATTTTCACCGACAGTTGTAGTCGAATTTTAGTGCTCAATGATTTTACACATGAATCCTAATGAAACACATGATTCTAATACACCAAGAATTACTAATCATGGATCACTCACTGACATCGATTTCAAAACTGAGACAGAAAGATTGCACATTTTGTCAATGAACAATACTGAAATTCCAACAACATAATAACAGAAGTCAGCACATTGATCCAAATCAACATAACTTCACAATTTAAGCACACAAGACATAACAATGTAGACATGAATAATCAAAATCATACTTGGAACATAAATACAGTAAAACCCCATTACCTGCAGATCCAAGAACTGGGAAAGAACACACAATAACAATTATTCTGAGCACCAACAAATTCATCATCTCCCACCTTAAAACCTTGATTAATGAACTCAATTTTCTCATCTCATGCATAAACCCAGTATTGAAACTAGTAAAATTTCAAGAAAAAGAAGTGTAACTTGAATCAAAAATCTGAAAACTAATATGGGTCATGATTATTTTCTTCCAAAGACTTAAATTTTCAAGAAAACCCCACAAATAAAAAATTTGAAGAAAAGTAATGAAAATGCTGTTTAGTGGGAGCACAAAAAATGGGTTTAGGTGGAAAGCACTAGTTAACAACTAAAATGCTTGATTTGATAATAAATCTTTGAATTTTCACCCAAAAAGATTGAAAATTTAGCAAAATTAAGTATAGTAGAAATTCAAGAGTTGATCAAAAAATCCCAAAATTTAGTAACCAGAAAGTTAAGTGACACTTAAAGAGTGATCATTGGAGAGAGAGAGGGAGGAAATCTTGACCATGAGTATTCAATAAAGGAGACGTCGGTGGGTGAGGTGATGTTTATAAATAGCTTTTGGAATGATTTTATAAAGAAATAATTTGGCACTTTTTTAAAGTTCGGACATTTATTTGGATTAAGAACTATTATAAGCTTGATTTGAGTTATGTTTTTGTCTTAATTGTGTGATCTTCTTAAGCTTAACCTGTATTTTGTGTTTAGTTGGTGAGCATTTTGTGTTTAGTTAAAAGACATGAGAATTGAGAAAAATTTGGCCTAAAAAAATTGGTAAACTTGTCATATTTTTCTTGCATAGGAGAAGACATATTACTGCAATTTTGGATTTAGAATTTTCAAAGATGTTTTGAGATTGATGAAAAGTCTATTCAAAGTGATAATAGATGAAGTAATCTTGCATATAAAGGATTTATTGGCATAAACATTGGAATAAACAAGACTAATCTTTGGAGTAATGTTTATCAATAATAGATGAAGTAATCTTGCACATAAAGGATTTATTGGCATAAACATTGGAATAAACAAGACTAATCTTTGGAGTAATGTTTATCAAAAGGTTTATAAGAATCATTTTTGACAATTACTTTAAACATAGTCTTTAGTAATTACTAATTAGTATATCCTCCAGGCTATTAACTACTCACTCAACTATATACTTATCTGGGAGCGAAGTAAGGGATTGTTCTTTTCCGTTGAAATTCAGTTCAGTTCAGTTCAACTCTTAATTTACGTCTAATGATATTGCTAATGATATAAAGCCAAATTCCATTCTTTTAAGCTCTTACAACAACAACAACAACAACAACAACAACAACAACAACAACAACAACAATAATAAATAATAAATAAATAATAATAATAAATAAATAATAATAATAATAAATAATAATAATAATAATAATAAATAATAATAATAATAATAATAATCAATAATTATAATAATAATAATAATAATAATAATCAATAATTATAATAATAATAATAATCATCAATAATTAATAATAATATGTACATTTGTATGTACACATATGTATAGTAATAAATAATCAATAAATAATCAAATATCACTAATCCGTAGTTAAAAATCACTAATTAATAAGTTCAGTTCAGTTCAGCTCAGTTCAGTTCAGTTCAGTTCAGTTCAGTTCAGTCAATCAGAACAGGCCCTAAGTTGGTAATTTTTTTTATTTTATTTTTTATTTTTTTTTACGAAACAATCTTAAGATGTATCTATAATTAAGTTCATATAGCATTTACATCACTACCTAAGTACCTATAATAACTCCCTACACCAAAAAATAAATGAAATTTAGGCCTTGTTTAGTTCACATTATTTTTACTTATTTTAATAAAATAAGTTTAGATCAGATCAAATCAAAAAAAATAAGTTCAGATCAGATCATCGTTTTATATGCATTTTTTTATCGCTAAATATCTTTAATTTCGTAATGAAAAAAATTCTAAAAATCACATATTAATAAAATACACATTATTACGAATCTAACAAAACCCCACTTGATATATTTTTTCAATATAGATTATTGTATATTTAAGGTCAAAGTTGGACAAATCTGACATTCAGATCAAATCAGACTAGACCAGACCAGACTAGATCAGATCAACAAATTATAAGGAGAACTAAACAAGACCTTAGTATACTGCTCCCTCCATTTTATATTGATAGTCTCATTTTGACTTTACACAATCTTTTACATGTACCTTTGACCATCAATATCTTTAATTATATATTAACAAAAATTATAAAGATTTGATATTACAAAACTACATATTGAGGCGAATACAACAATATATCTTATATTCATATGATTATATCAACGTATGCTTTTGGCCAAAGTTTCAAAAGGTTGACTATAAATAGTCAAAATAGGATTATCATATATGAGACGAAGGTAGAGCTGTCAAAAATTGATCCGATCCGAAATACTGACTCAAATGAGATTATTAACCGATCAATCTGAACCCGAAAAAATAGTGACCCAAACCCGACCTGACCCGACCTGAAACCAACCCTAGACCCGAGTTGATCCGGGTATGTGAGACCTGAATTTAACCCGACTTGTTACTAACCTGACCTGAATTCAACCCGACTCGTTCCTAACCCGACCCGAATTTAACACAACCTGTTACAAACCGGACCTGAAATCAACCCGATTTGTTATTGACCTGACCCAAATTCAACCCGACTTGTTATTGACCCGACCCGAATTTTACCAGACCTATTACTAACCCGACCCAAAAATTCAACCCGATCTATTACTAACCTGACTCGAAATCAACGCGACTTGTTATTGACTCAGCCTAAATTCAACCCAAATTGTTCCTGACCCGATTTCAAATCATCTTAGATGCAATTTAGCCCACCTTATTATTGTTGATCAAAGCATTTTGTCTAGGGAGACCAAGTCGGTCCAAGCCAGCTAAAGAAAAGAGCATCATCCTCAAATTTAAGAGTTAAATATAGTATATATTTGCCGTATGGTCAAAGGAGATAATTATCTTCCTAAATTATAAATTATAGTTCCCTAGTATATTGCCATATATATTATAGTCAAAGGAAATAATTAGCTTGATAAAAATGATAATTATCTATTTATAGTTAGTTGAACCCGAATATGACCCGACCTGATTGTAACCTGCAAATTATTGACTTGAACATAACCCGACTAGAGTCCGAGAATGACCCGACTTGGAAATGACTCAACCTGATTAAATTATAACCTGCAAATTATTGACTTAAATCGAACCCGACTTGAACCCGAGAATGACCCGACTTGAAAATGACCCGACTTGATTATAACCAGCAAATTATCGACTTGAACCGAACCCGACTCAAACCCGGGAATGACCCGACCTGATTCTAACCCGCAAATTATTGACTTGAACCGAACCCGACTCTAACCCAAGAATTACCCTAACCCGTTTTAACCCGTGAAAACCAGAATTAAACTCGACCTATTGTTCACCCGACCCGAATAGAACCCGACCCAAACCCGATTAGAACTATGACCCGACTCAAGCATGACCCAACCCAAACCCGACCCGCATAGGTTATGGAATTATTCCGAATTGACCCGACCCAAGTTGACCCGACACACTCTTACCAACCCAAACCCGACCCGTTTATCCAAATTGACAACTCTATCCGAAACCTCCGAAATTTCTCAAATAGCGTGGATATTAGCCTTCTATTTTGGAATTTTTTGACTTTTTTTCACTCGATAATAATAATTAACGAAATGTTTACCATGGTCACTAATACCCTCAAGGAGTTCAATTGCCTGGGTGGAACCATCCAATTTGTCTTTAAACGATCAATTTACCAGTTTACAACTTGCACCAATTTCATTAACTCAAGCTTACCACGAACATTTATGACAACATATAATGATCATATATGGATCCAAGCGGCATTATACGACCCCAAGATGTATCCCCTAAAATCTCAATCCTTTTCAACACCAGGCCCCTAAACATTCGAAATTTCTAAACAGGCCTTCAATTTTGGAATTTTTGGATTTTTTTTGCCTGGATATAAAAATTGCCGAAATGTTTACCATAGTCCCAAATACACTCAGGAAGTCCAATTTGGTGGGTGGAACCATCCAAGTTGCCTTTAAATGATCAATTTACTGGTTTACAACTTACACCGATTTCATTAATTCAAGCCTACCACGAACATTTATGACAACAAATAATGATCATATATGGTTCCAAACGACATTATATGACCCCGAGAAGTATTTCCTAGAATTTCAAGACTTTTCGACACCGGGCCCTTAAGACTCCAAAAATTCTCAAAAACCGCAGATATAACTTTTAATTTTTGAATTTTTTGACTTTTATTCGCCCAGGAATAAAAATTGCCAAAATGTATACCATGGTCTCTAATACCCTATGGGAGTTCAATTAGGTGGGTGGAGTCATCCAATTTGCCTTTAAATGGTCAATTCACCGGTTTACAACTTGCGCCGAATTTCATTAAGTCAAGCCTACCACGAACATTTATGATAACATATAATGGTCATTTATGGTTCCTAATGGCATTATATGATTTCGAGATTTATCCCCTAAAATCTTATTTCTTTTCGACACCGGCCCCGAAACCTTCAAAATTTCTAAAAAAGCATGGATATTAGTCTTTAATTTTTGAATTATTCAACTTTTTTTTTGTCCGGAAATAAAAATTGCCGAAAAGTTTACCATGGTACATAATACCCTTCCGGAGTCCAATTTTGTATGTGGAACCATCCAATTTGCCTTTAAACGACCAATTTACCAATTTACAACTTGCACCGATTTCATTAATTCAAGACTACCACGAACATTTATGACAACATATAATGATCATATATGGTTCCACACGACATTATATGACCCCGAGATGTATCCCCTAAAATCTTAAGGCTTTAATTTTCGACAACAGGCTCTGAAACCTCCAGAATTTCTCAAAAAGCGTAGATATTAGCCTTCAATTTTGGAAAATTTTTACTTTTTTTTGCCCGGAAATAAAAATTGACGAAATATTTACCATGGTCCCTAATACCCTTTAGGAGTCCCATTGGGTGGGTGGAACCATCCAATTTGCCTTTAAACGACAAATTTACCGATTTACAACTTGCACCGATTTCATTAACTCAAATCTACCACGAACATTTATTACAACATATAATAATCATATATGGTTCCAAACGGCATATATGACACCAAGATGTATTCCCGGAATTTCAAGACTTTTCGATACCGGGTCCCGAAACCTTCAAAATTTCGCAAAATGCGTGGATATTAGTCTTCAATTTGTGAATTTTTTGACTTTTTTTGCTCGAAAATAAAAATTGTCAAAATGTTTACCTTGGTCCCTAATTCCCTTTAAGAGACCAATTGGCTGGGTGGAACCATCCAATTTGCCTTTAAATGGCCAATTTATCGGTTTACAACTTGCACCGATTTCATTAACTCAAGCCTACCATGAACATTTATGACAATATATAATGATCATATATGGTTCCAAACGGCATTATATGACTCCAAGATGTATTCCTAGAATCTCAAGGCTTTTCGATACCGAGCCCTGAAACCTTCAAAAAATTTCAAAAACCGTGGATAATTAGCCTTTAATTTTGGAATTTTTAGACTTTTTTTCGCTCGGAAATAATAATTGCCGAAATGTTTACCATTGTCCCAAATACCCTGTGGAAGTCCAATTGGGTGGGTGGAACCATCCAATTTGCCTTTAAACGACCTATTTACCAGTTTATAACTTGCACCGATTTCATTAACTCAAGCCTACAACGAACATTTATGACAACAAATAATGATCGTACATGGTTCCAAACGGCATTAAATGACCATGACATGTATCCCCTACAATTTCAAGACTTTTCGACACCGGGCCCCGAATTCTCCTAAATTTCTAAAAAGCGTGAATATTAGCCTTCAATTTTGAAAATTTTGACTTTTTTTCGGTTCGGATAGAAAAATTGCCAAAATGTTTACCATGGTCCCTAATACCGTCCGGGAGTCCCATTGGTTGGGTGGAACCATCCAATTTGCCTTTAAACGACCAATTTACCGGTTTATAATTTGCACGGATTTCATTAACTCAAGCCTACCACGAACATTTATGGCAAAAAATAATGATCATATATGGTTCCAAACAGCATTATATGACCTCGAGATGTATCCCCTAAAATTTCAAGACTTTTCGACACCGGGTCCCGAAACCTCCAAAATTTCTCAAAAAGCGTGGATATTAGTCTTCAATTTAGGAATTTTTCGACTTTTTTTGCCCGGAAATAAAAATTGCCGAAATGTTTACCATGGTCTCCAATACCCTCCGAGAGTCCAATTGGGTTGGTGGAATCATCCAATTTTCCTTTAAACGGCCAATTTAATTGCCGGTTTACAACTTGCACGGATTTCATTACCACAATCCTACTACGAACATTTATGACAACATATAATGATCATATATGGTTCCAAACAGCATTATATGACCCTGAGATGTATCCCCTAAAATATTAATACTTTTCTAGACCGGGCCCCGAAACCTCCAAAATTTCTCAAAAATCGTGGATAATTAGCCTTCAATTTTAAATTTTTTGAATTTTATTTCGCCCGGAAATAAAAATTGTCGAAATGTTTACCAAGGTCCCTAATTTGCCTTTAAACGACCAATTTACTGGTTTACAACTTGCACCGATTTCATTAATTCAAGCATACCACGAACATTTATGACAACAAATAATGATAATATATGGTTTCAAACGGCATTATATGACCCCGATATGTATCCCATAGAATTTCAAGATTTTTCGACACCGGGCCCCGAAACTTCCAAAATTTCTCAAAAAGCGTGGATATTAGCCTTTAATTTTGGAATTTGTTGACTTTTTTTTTCGCCTGTGAATAAAAATTGCCGAAATATTTACCATGGTCCCTAATACCCTCCGAGAGTCCAATTGGGTGTGTGTAACCATTCAATTTGCTTTTAAACGACCAATTTACCGGTTTACAACTTGCACCGTAACCAAACTCGACTCAAACCCGGGAATTTCCCTAACTTGTTTTAACCCGTGAAAACCCGAATTAAACCCGACCTATTGTTCACCCGACCCGAATGTAACTCGACCTATTATTAACCCGACTTAAACCCGATAAGAAGTATGACCCAACCCAAACCCGACCTGCATAGGTTATGGAATTAATCTGAATTTACCCAACCCGAGTTGACCCAACCCACTTTTACCCGACCCAAACCTGACCTGTTTACCCGAATTGACATCTCTAGACGAAGGGAGTACAACATACACTTTATGACTCATCAAACACTCAAACTCACCATTGTAAAAAGGAAAAATTTTAAATTACCACCCAAATATGTAACCATTTTCAAAATAACCACCCGTTTAATTTTTTATTTTAAATTAACACCCTTTAAATTAAATAAATGCTCAGATTATCACCCATTTCAAAAAACCAGTGGATTTTCCGTCTGTGGGCCCGACCTAACGCTTATTTTGACCCCTTTAACTGATTTTTTCCTCAATTTTCTCTTTAAAAACGCTCTCTTAACTTCAATTCACATCTTTCTATTTGAAATTTGGTAGAATTTGGTGAAGGAAATGTGAACTAAAATTTTAGAGAGCGTTTTTAAAGAGAAAAATCGGGGGGAAAAATCAGTCAAAATGGTCCAAATAAGTGTTAGGTGGGGCCTACAGACGTAAAATCCACCGAATTTTAAAATGGGTGGTAATCTGAGCATTTATTTAATTTAAAGGGTGGTAATTTAAAATAAAAAATTAAATGGGTGATTAATTCGAAAATGGTTTCATTTTTGGGTGGTAATTTAAAAATTAACCTTGTAAAAACGTTATACAATACTTCATAAATTGGTAAGTGCTGCAATTATGATTTTATGGTTTTGCACCATTATTTTATTTGAAAAAGAAAACAACAATTATGACTCAATCTCAAGAAGAAATCTATTTTATTTATATACTGAGCACAATACTTCCTTTATTCTCAATAATTGCTCCATTTTAGCCAACATAGTTGCCAAGGTATTACTTGAATATACTCCGTAAGTATTACTTAAATCATATGACTGTATTTGATCTCAATTAAGCATAATCATTGATTAAAATGGTGTAAATAAATAGTGTAAAAATCAAAATAGAACACTCATTAATCCTCGTAAATAAAATAAAAATAAAAAATAAAAAAAATCTAGCAAAGTTAGGAAGTTAAAGCAACGAATCCAAAAACGCAGTCGTTTAACCTGAAAGCAAACTAAAGAACAGAGGCACACGAGTAAAAACGCTCTTCTCTTCTCCTCCCAATTTTCAAACTCTTCATCCTCCAATTTCCACCAAATTTAATTCTATTTTTGCTTCAAACCAATTTTGCAGGTATTAATTCGTTTCTTTTGAATTCTCAGTAATTTCTGTTTTGGGGCAAAAAAATTGTGGGTAATTTGGATCGACAATTATCTTTTGAATTATGTATTTTGTTCTTAACTACTGATTTTGGCCTTAATTAGATTTTTGTTATCTTTCAATTACATCTACTGAAGAAACTGATCATCATAACTAAATAGTAAACGTTTGTTCAGATTTTTGGTTAATAACGAACTTGCTTATTTTACATCTGCATACTTTGAGAATTTAATGATCTTGATTTTAATTACTACTGTAGTTGTGAGTAAATTGATGAACTATTGTTGTTTAAAACTTTGTATTACTTTTGCATTTATGTTGGAAGCGTTGTTCTGAGAATTGGAGCTTAGAAATTTGTAACAGTCAGTGTCATTCAGTTGATCCAGATACCTTAATTGGTGTAGACGCGAGGCCGTCTACTTATTTGTGGCGGTAGCATTGGATAAATATATTGATAATGTACATTAGAATGATTTTGAATCTTCAAGTACCAATGAATGTTGTTTAGTTATTTTTGGAATGAATTCAATAGAATTCCTTCTTAAGATGGTAAGAAGGAGGTTGGACGACGGATGAGTGGAGTTGTGTGGATTGGAGGATTGTGGAAAAGTCTTCTTAGTTTAGATTTGTAAATTGTGAGCCTTAGATAATTGGGTGATCATTAAGGTTTCTTTGATGTAGAGCGATTCAATAGACGTGATATGACCAAAAGAGTTTTAGAATTTGCTTTTAGCTATGGTTGGAGATCATTCCTGTAAATTACAGTAGGGTATTTTAAGAAGCGGCACTAATCTTTATTTAATTGGTGTAATGGCTTTGTTTGTTTTGTATACATTAGCACTTTTGTAGCGAATTATGCCATCTCATTTTCTATCTGTGTGGATCTGTGGTATTGGCAAAGATCATGGATCATCATCAATATGGAGGAGGAAGCTGGAGTATGATCCCCAACATTACGCATAACAACTTATCTACAGCCTCCACTCAAGACCCTCTCTTTCTCTCGTCTCAGCCCCAGCACCAACAGCAGTTTCATCTTCAGCAACAACAACAGCAACAGTTTGGCCTTCATCATCAACAACAACAGTTTCAGTCACCGCAACACCAACAATACATTCAGCAATCTCCCCAACAACAGCCACAACAGTTTGTTCAACAACAACTGCAACAGCAATTTGTTCATCCCTCGCCACAACAACAGCAGCAACCACAACAACAGCAACCTCAACAACAACAGCAGCAGCCACAACAACAGCAACCTCAACAACAACAGCAACCACAACAACAGCAACAGTACGTACATCCTTCACCACAACAACAGCAGCAACAATTTGTTCATCCTTCGCCTCAACAACAACATCAACAATTTGTTCATCCTTCGCCCCAACAGCAGCAGCAACAGTATGTTCCTCCTTCGCCCCAACAGCAGCAGCAACAGTATGTTCCTCCTTCACCCCAACAACAGCAGCAGCAATTTGTGCAACAGTCCCCTAAACAACAGCAGCAGCAGCAGCAGCCGCCACCACAAATACAAACACAGAGGTTTCAACAGCAATATGTACAGCAATCGCCCCAACAACAACAATTTCAGCAACCATCACAATTTCAGCAGCAATCACAACAGCTGCAACCACAACAACAACTTGTGCAACAATCACCACAACAGTCGCAGCAACTGCAATTACAACCACAGCAGCCGCAGCAGCATCAGTCACTTGCTTCTCATTTCCACCTCTTAAATGTGAGATTTTATTTGCTTAAAACAAAACCGAATGCTATAATCTGTTTTTTCTTATTTATGATTGTGAAAAATTGATGTTGCAGTTGATGGAAAATCTAGCTGATGCAGTTGAGAATGGGACTCGGGATCAGCATGCTGATAATTTGGTCTCTCCTCCTCTTTCTATTTGAGTTGTGTTACTTATTTTCTATTATCTGGGTTAAATTAAGCCAACAGATGGGGTATCTTATTGTGTTTCTTATGGGTGTAGATTGGGGAGCTGAACAGCCGCTTTGAGAAGTGCCAACAACTTTTGAACTCTATTGCAGGGACAATTAATTCAAAAGCCATGGTAAAATTATCCATGATTTGCAACTTTTATCAAGTGCAATGTTTGCCTGATTGTTTTGGCGGTTGTCTCTATTTGATTCTACTTTATTGTGGATAAGGTCCCATTTTTTTTTATTCACTAAAAGCTCTCAGATTTGGCTCGGTCATTAATAACCTGCAGACAGTGGAAGGGCAAAAGCGCAAGCTGGAAGAAAGCGAGCGATTGCTCAATCAAAGGAGGTATGATGCTCCGAAATCTCATGCATTTTAATGTCAGTTTTGTGCTGCTCTCTAACACATCTTTCTTTTCATGCCAGGGATTTAATTTCCAACTATAAAATTTCTGTGGAAGAGCTGATTAAATCGGAGCCCTGATACATGTTTGAACTCCAATTTCGGTAAGCACTTTGGGTTTGCATGATTTACTTAAAATTTAACTGATACCAAACAATAAAGAAATGACCACCGCATAAGCTGTTGTTTGAGTGTGTAGCTGTGGTATCAGCACTTAGTCTTGCTACAGAACTCGTCATTGAAAACTATAAAGATTGTCAGTAGAAGATACTTTGTTGTGCCTCACTTAATTTGTAGGTTATTGGAGAATTTCCTTTTGGTTTTTTAGTCTTGAAGGAAAATAGGAGAATCAGAATGTTACATATGCTTCCACACAAGGAAATAATTGAGCAGTGTGAGAAGATTATAGAGTGCTTGTATGGTTGAGTTTCCTTTTGGGCAGTTTTGAAATTTTAAATGAAGTATCTTTTTCTACTTTGATATTATGGTCTTCCTCATCATAGATTGGCACAATTTTATCAGCAGGGAGTTGTTTACATGGACTCCGTAGATCACATGTAAGGGATGTTTCCTCACATTGTATTTTAAGATTATTTATGGCATTAGAACTCAAAGTCTAGTATACCTTCTTAGTGTGGTCCACATTATGCTCCGTAAGTATTTAGTCCTGGAGGCTATTATGACTACTCTAATTGGTATTCTGTGAACCCTCTTTTAAATTTTGGTTGCTATCTAACCATAATTTAGATTAGGATTTGAGTATTCTGATTCTTAACTGATTTAGAATGCAAGGCAACCTACTTGGGGAAACCTTTCCGTAGTTTATTTTTTAGATTACTCAGTGGGTTTCAATTGTTTCATGGGCGCATAAATTCCTGAAATTCATGGATTATTGTCACTGGAATCAGCATGTAATTACCTACTGTAGTTCTGGATCCCTAGTGTAACATATACCTTTAGGCTAACTATCTGCAAAGATAGTTGAAACTTGAAAGCCTTCTCCAAATTTTTGCCTTGATCTCTTTACAAGGACTGGGAGGATGATGTTACGCAGGTGAGTTTGCCTTTGCCCTTTTGAAATAGGCTTGTGCCACCTGGCCGGGGTAATCTTTCATTTAAAGGCCATGAATATATTCAGGACCTTGGATTGCTCCTTGCCCCCACCCCCCCCTCCCCCTGCCCCTCTCTCATCCCTCTTCAAAACTTTATAACAAGATTAATTGCTCAGCCAGATTTTCAAGAAAAAATTTATTCTCGTACATTCTTGCCCTGAGATGCCATTTTGATCCACTACAAAAGGTAATGAAAGAACACTTAGTGTAACAGAATGCCTTTCCATCGTTGAATGAGTCCCTTGTTACTTCTTTTTTTCTTGCTATTTTGCTTCAGCTTCCCTCTCTCTATCTTCTCTTGAGCTAATCCCAAGGAATATAGCTCCATCTTTGCGAGGCTGAAGATAGCTTATAGTCTCACCCTAGATGCCCCACGATATCAAGATTCTATCCTAGCAATTTTTGGACAGCGGAACTTTTGAATCAGGTCTTTATGAGTTTTTCTTCTTCTTCTTCTATTATTTTTTTTTTAATCTAAGATGTATCGTGTACACATTCATGTTTTCTCTAGATGTCAACTGAGGATCAGAGTTACAGTTCTATTAAATATTGTTAATACCAAAGAAGTTAGCTGGGATAAATATTTGTGCCTCCTCCCTGCTAACTGCTATGTGTTGTTTGCTAACTTTGCTTTCTCCCAGGCTTTGGATTTCATGAAGGCTCTGGTTTGCAGTAACTTATGGCTCATCGTCTGGGGATTGCAATTTAAGATCAGATAGTAATAAATCCCACAATCTTTGAATGTTGATAGCAGTGCTTGGAACGTTGATGGTGATATTGTGATAATGGTTGTTTCTTGGAATAATATTCCTCGTTAAATAAAAGCCCCATTTGATCTGATAAAATGTGTGTGTAAAATATCATAATCTCAGTGAATTGGGGCAGCTTCTTGTTCTAGTTCTGTTCTTTTGTTTTCTTTTAAGGTTTTAGTATTCTTGCTCTGTAATAAAGATCATTTTTAGGTGCAGCATGTTCATGAATTACTAATATGTAATTTTTGCCATAAAACTTTCAAACATGTCTCAACCTCTGGTAGGAATTTTGGTGATTGTTTGATCAATAAGAAAAGCCTAGTTTGCCTTGTTGATTTTTCAACTTTCAAGTGTTATTTGAATGGATATTATCACTGTAATTTCAAGACTTGCCAGTTACCAGAATTGTTAAAACTTGAGACAAAAGGACTAGTTAGGCGTCCATATTCCAAGGAACTAAAAAAAGTCGTTGAAAATGTGCAACATGCGTGATAAGAGAAAAATAAAAAATCACACCTTATTTAGCCGTCGTGTAATAAAACAGGCGTTCAATAATTCTTAGTCACTGCATTGGTGTGTGAGGCAATTAGCCAATTATCAGCACTTTGTATTTAAAAAAGGAAGCAATTGAACATTACAAGTTCAACCAAATATGGAATATTAAAAATTAGAGTTTAGTGGCATGGGAGTAGTCATCATGCCTTACACAAGCTGAACTGCTGAAGGCCCTTTACATTAGAACTGAGAATAGGGAAGATTTCAGAGCTCATTACACAACCGAAAATCCACAAGACAGAATCCATTATGCAAAAGCTGAGTTCCATATTATTTACAACAAAGTTTGGTAACACAGACAAATGTGACGGAACCGATTTGAAGAGCCTATTAACTCATGTATCATTCATTATGTATATGTTAGTGAGGGGCCGGAGAGGAAAATCAGGTTCCATAATCAAGTAATCTGAAATAATATTACAGGATATGAAGGTTATACAGAACTAAGGTGTCCTTGCAACCTTATCATTCTACATGACTCCAAGCTTGCCTAGAGTACCTGTTCTTGGCGAGATTTGTAACTTATGATCTAACTTTGGCTAAACGTGCCCTTATCGCCTCCATTTCTTCCTCGTCATCTAAACCTTCAGCAATTGGCTCCTCATCCTACAAAGACAAGCAACCAAATTTTCAGCCACAGCAAACCAAAAACCTAACTTAGGTAGTCAGGTGAAGGAAATTTCAGGCTCACCTGTATGCTCGTGCTCTGTGCAGGTGCCTTGATCTTTTCTTTCCTTGCTGCAACAGGAAGCTGTGCAGCAGTCTCACTGGCCAACTCGGTCAGGATCTTGTCAACCTCTTCCTCTGTTTCCTCTTCTATGTCTTCAGAATCTAGCGCATCATCAACAGCCTCGTTGACAAACTCTTCAATTACACCAGCCTTGAAACATGAAAGAAAAGGCATGAATTAAAAAAAATAAAAACAGCATTAATGTATCTCTTATCACACAACAGGGGCAAGCTATGTGCCCCATGATGTCACAAGTTTATGTCCGCATCAACTAAGGCTTGCTCAACAGAGCAAATTCCTAATTTCTTATGATACCTTGTTCACATAAACAATAAGACAAATGACACACCATTTCATGAATCAAGAGTTCAAGACTCAGTTAGCTGAGTATTCACTGAAAAAATTCAAGTGACAACATAATGGTGAAATGAAGAATTGCGCTAGAAGCCTGAAAACTGATTGTTTAGAATTATTTTTTTTTTTATATAATATACCTTGGTCATCTCTTTGCTGAACTCTTGCATAGTAACAGCAACTTGTGGAGCTTTCATGAGGTTATTGACAAGTTTCATCACCTCAGCACTCTTTTGCAAATGACCCACTGTACGAGCAACGGCTGCAAGTACAAGATTCAAGGTGAGTTAATAAAGATACAAAATGTAGGGCACAAAGTGTTGCAACATAGAACATATGCTGGAGACAGATTGTAGGCAAAAGAGCCGTAGAAGTAATCAGTACTTACTACTGACATTGTAATGAATAACAGCAGCCAATTTAGCTAGCACAATTCTATTTGTCAAGTATTCTAACTAACATTGCAGGAGACAAACTTAAAAATAAAAAAAAACAACGGTCAAGGTTCATAACGTGTAATACAGCTCAGATAAATTTTCCAGCTTCTGTTTCAAGTCAATTCATTTGTGCTTCAGATTAATAATGGTTCAAAATCACTGCAATGTAAAAATTAAAGAAGTTGGGAAGGAATGAAAGCATATGACAAAGCCTATTTTCCATTCATCTCATGAATGAAGAATGACAGACAGCAATGCAAATAGAGAGAAATATGCTAGAAATTTACTTGTCGACATAAGATGAAAGTTAAAAACCAGTCCCTTATCCATGGGGAAATTAATACACTGCGAAGAAAATGTTAAAAGGACTTTAGGACCATGAATCTAAAGAGAAACAGCAGAAAACAGAAAATTGCAGAAATTGGTTGCTCAGTAATTGACAAGCATATCAACCGCCCCAACTAAATTTTAAACATATTGCAAAAGAAGAACGATGTAAGATCTCATATAAACTAATTTAAGTATTACATGAAGCATTATCATACCAACACTTTCTCCGAGATGCATTGATATTGAATTAAGTTGAGCTTTATTCTCATGAAGACGATTGACAGTTTTTCTTGACCTCACAATTTCCTTAGCAAGTGCCTGATACATTATACACAAACAATAGGTATAACTCTCCATTCGAAGGCACGTAAACATCATTACACTTCTAGCAAGTGGCATTTCACATTCATACACAAACCCTAAATTCTCAAAAATTAGATCACTGAAATTCAATGACATTGATGATAATACCTTTGCAGAACCCATGTCATTTCTCTTGGCAGCATCTCTAATTGCCTTTTGTACACTCTTCTCTTCCCTTTGAATATCTAAAATATTCAGCAAAAACCGAATCACAAAATCAAACAATCTACTCATTAACATCAAATTTTCACATCATCTTCAATAGCAAGAACTAAACAAATAAAGAAATGCGACGACATGCCTCGAATTTGGCGCTCGATATTACGACCCTCTTGACGAAGACGCCTTTGCCAATCTCTAAGCAATTGCTGAGGGTTTGGCTTCACCCCCAACATACTCTTCACTTTCTCCATATTCAATCTCTCCCCAGAAAACAGTACCAAATATATGATTATCAAGCTGACAGCAATCAATTAGGGAAAATGAAGAACCCAATTGAACCAAATTCTGTTTCAATCTAAAAAAAGTTAAATCTTTATCAGTTTGATCTGGGTTTCAATTGAATTAGGGAAATACTTTAGAATTCTAATATTGAACTAGGCGAAACACAAAATTAGCGATAATTTTATAAATAGAGATAATTAAGAATATGAAATCAAAGAAAAGTTGTCATCTTCGAGAAGATTAAAAGTCTAAAACTTGAAATGCAAAAAGTAATTACCAGATCAAGAATGAACGAAGGGATTCTTCCGCGGACAAAGAGGAAAGAGGAAAGTAGTAGCGCGAAGAATGAAAGATGGTAAACTACTCGTAGCAACAGCAAGTACCAACTTTAGCAATGGTACAATCTACAATATGATCTGATCACACGACAATCACCCGGAAATTTCACTCGTTCGTCTTTTTTTGTATGGAGTTATGGCTTTATGGGTGAAAGTTATTTGAATTTATTTTTAGTCGAGGAAATACAAATTAATCACCTTGATAAACTAATATTCACAGTGATTGAAACTATATATGGTAAAAAAGGAGTAGAGGACCTGTGTTCGATCTCCCAATGTTCTTAGAATTTCACATATTTCAGTGAGCATGATAGAAAATAAATCAATAATAGTGAAACCTATATTTAATAAAAATTGTTGACTTATTTACAAAAATGTCACTAGATAAACATTTTTTTTATTTTCTCTTCCCGAGACTTAGCCTCTCGTTTGCACAAAAAATAAATAAAAAAATTTGGGCTTATAATAGTTGTAAAAGTCAATATATATTTATGGAGTAGTCCATTGTATCAAAGGTAACATTCATAGACCGATATGCAAATATAAGAAATAGATTTTGATACAATGTAATTCTAGACCAAATATGATTGTATTGGAGTTAGTGGAAATTGGATTGGATTGGATTGGATTGGATGGAATTGAACCTAATTCAAATTCTAACTTTTATGCATCTCAAGTTAACAATTTATTTTAAACCACCGAATATAATACACTTCAATGTCATATTTTTAAATAATTGTTCTTTAAAAAAATTATGTAACTTGATAATTCTCATTAATTGATCCTTATTAATGATAATTGGTTAAAAATACCACCTTAACTAAATACACTCACCACATGACAATTTAAACTAACCACCCACATAGGAACATCACTTTAATCAAAATTGAAACATCTAATATAAATAGACCCAAGAGTCACCCAACAATAATATCCAATATATATTTTTACTTTTTTGACAGGAATATATATATATATATATAGAGAGAGAAGAAGGCTTATGTAAGAACCCTCCTCTATATAAGAACTCAATCTTATATAAGAACCAATCTCAACCATTTATTAGTTTTGATCCAACCATCTAAAATCATCCTTTAGTAATGGCATTTCTGTAATTCTTTTTTTATGTTCTAAATTTTTTTGCCTACTCTTATGTTCTAAATCTAGTCTACCTATTTTCTAAGTTTTTTTTTCTATGTTCCAAATTTAGTCTACTTATATACTAAAGTTTTTTTTTTTTTCCTATGTTCTAAATTTTTCCAACCTATGTTCTAAAGTTTTTTTTTTTTCTTCTTCTTATGTTCTAAATATTCTTTTACCTATGTTCTAAATTCTTTTGCCTATGATCTAAATTCAGTCTACTAACATTTAGAATATATGAAAAATAATTTAGAATATAGGAAAAAATTTAGAACATAAGCTAAAAAATAATTTAGAACATAGGAAAAAATTTAGAACATAAGCTGAAAAAAAAATTTAGAACATAAGAAAAAATTTAGAACATATGCTAAAAAAAATTATTTAGAACATAAACAAACAAACATTTAAAACATATGAAAAATAATTTAGAACATAGGAAAAAATTTAGAACATAAGCTGAAAAAAATAATTTAGAATATAGGAAAAAAATTTAAAACATAAGTTGAAAAAATAATTTAGAACATAGGAAAAAGTTTAAAACATAAGCTGAAAAAATAATATAGAATATAGGAAAAAAAATTTAAAACATAGGCTAAATTTATAACATATGAAAAATAATTTAGAACATAGGAAAAAATTAAGAACATAATCTAAAAAAATAATTTAGAATATAGGAAAAAATTTAAAACATAAGTTGAAAAAATAATTTAGAACATATGAAAAAATTTAGAATGTAAGCTGAAAAAATAATTTTGAATATATGAAATAATTAGAACATAAGCAGAAAAAAAAATTAGAACATAGAAAAACTTTAGAACATAAGCTGAAAAATTTTAGAACATAAAGAGGGGTTCTTATATAAGATTGAGTTCTTATGTAAGGAGGGGTTCTTACCGGATCCCTCCCCAATATATATACTACCTCCGTTTTTTATTATTTGCAATAAAGGGGTATTATTTGTGAGACATAAAATATTCCTTTGTTGCAAATAATAAAAAACGGAGGTAGTATATATATATATAGAGGAGGGCTGTAAGAACCCTCCTCTGTATAAGAACTCAATTTTATATAAGAACCCATCTCAACCGTTTATTAGTTTTGATCCAACCATCTAAAATGATCCTTTAGTAATGGCATTTCTGTAATTTAGTCTACTTATATTCTAATTTTTTTTCCTATGTTTAAAATTTAGTCTACTAATGTTCTAAAGTTTTTTTTCTATGTTCTAATTTTTTTTACCTATGTTCTAAAGTTTTTTTTTTCTATGTTCTAATTTTTTTTACCTATGTTCTAAAGTTTTTTTTTCCCTATGTTCTAAATATTTTTTTACCTATGTTCTGAATTCTTTTGCCTATGTTCTAAATTCAGTCTACTTATGTTCTAAAGTTTTTTTTTCCTATGTTCTAAAGTTTTTATTTTTTTTATTTATTTTTTTAATGTTCTAATATTCTTTTACCTATGTTTTAAATTTAGTCTACTTATGTTCTAAAGCTTTTTTTTCCAATATTCTATATTTTTTCAACCTATGCTCTAATTTTTTCCTATGTTCTAAAGTTTTTTTTCTTCCTATGTTCTAAATATTCTTTTACCTATGTTCTAAATTCTTTTTGCCTATATTCTAAATTCAGTCTACTTATGTTCTAAAGTTTTTTTTTTCCTATGTTCTAATTTTTTACTACCTATATTTTTATAAAGTTTTTTATTTTTTTTTATGTTCTAAATATTCTTTTACCTATGTTATAAATATTTTTTTTCCTATGTTTTAAATATAGTCTACTTATGTTCTAAATTCTTTTGCTTATGTTCTAAATTCAGTCTACTTATGTTCTAATGTTTTTTTTCCTATGTTCTAAATTTTTACTACCTATGTTTTAAAGTTTTTTTTTTTTTTTTTTTTTGTTATTTATAAATATAGCCTATGTAGGATTCGAACCTACATCATCTATGCATTTGCATAGTGCTCTACCATTTGAGCTAATAGTTTTTTGATATAGATCAACGCCCTCCCATAGAAGCAGAGGAAAACAATCACATGTAGAAACTCAAATGCCTCCATTATTACTACAACAACCACCATAGCTCACAAATTACCCAACACATGCTTACAAATTACCCAACACAACTACTACTAGGAAGTATTATCAAGTAAATTACAATCAGTCTACAAAGGAAAATATAGAGTTGGATGTTCATCCATTGATTCCGTTCTGAAAATTGCATAATTAGTTGCAAAACCAAACCAAACCAACATAATGAAATATGGGTATTCTAGTAATATTAGCTTATTCATATAAACTAATATAAAAATGAGTAGACATCATATATAAACACGAGTACACCACATAATGAAATATGGGTAGTCGGAAACTGAGAAATTAGTAATCTAAAACCAAAAATTGTACAATTATATACAATTATACACACAAAAAAAGGCTATACATACATCAGTCATTAAAAATGAGATAAGGGACCTTTAGTATGACAGAAGAATCCTCACCATCTGTCCTCCATCTTTTAAATAGCTTTGGACATTGTGGAACCTTAAGCTGTTTTAAAGACCCCATGCCACCTACAGAATTGGGAAATGGTTTGAGCAGTGGGCAACATTAAATCTAAAGCCTTTGTAAAGCAGATAGGTCACAAAGTGACTCAGGAAGTGTTATTAAGTCTGGACAGTTTCTAATTGAAAGGCAGTGTAGGTGGGTGAGTTTCCTAATCCACTCCGGGAGGGTTTTCACTTCATAAAATGAATTTAGTCCCCTTCGTATTTAGCATTTAGCAGCACAGACTACAGAAAAAATGAGCATTTGGAACCTTTTTCACACAGACAAATTAGCAAACACGTAGCAGGCATAAACAAATGACAACAAACAACTCATAAAACACAAATCTTTCAACAACACATTGCATTTTTAAGTATTCTGAATTCAAGTAACAACACATTATAGCTTAAATTTGTCAAATCAATTGGATTAAAAAGCTTCAATTATGGTATAATTAACAAGTTTAGAGAAAGAAATAATACCTGGTATAAAATCAGAAATCAGAGCAAAATTTTGAAGTTGAGAGAAAGAGTAAGGGGACTTGGGTTGGAGTTTGGGTGATTGAGTAGGGAAATCACATAAATTTCATAGGTTTTGAGCTTAATTATCTGTAAAAATCGAGTATCTAAGAATATTGCAGGATATTCCTCATATCTTATTTCTTTTCTGGTAAGTAACGAGCATTTGGAACCTTTTTCACTTCATAACATCCTACGTAATTCCACAATTTCAACCACAAATGTTTACCATTTAGCAGCACAAACTACATAAAAAACGAGCATTTGGAACCTTCATAATATGAATTCAGTCCCCTTCGCCATATGTAGCCCCTAGAAAACAGCCTTGGCTTCCCCCACCCCCGATTACCACTTTTCTAAGCTCTGAAACGCAGCACACAAAAGGATCTCCCCTGAACTTCCTCTACATGCCGCACCCAGCCAGAACATCTTTAGAACATACGACACTTAAATTTAGAACATGATCATGAATAATTGAACATGTAATTTAGAACATTGATACGAAGTATAATAATGCTAATCAATTAACCTAAGTATACTAATGCTGCAAATTACATCTAATCAATTCACTACACTGTATAAATAATTTATAGCATAGAACTAATTTAGAACATAGGCCAAAAAAAAATCGCAGTACAAAATCGTAGTATATTCCAGTATATTTTTCAGAGGTAACCTTACTAAATGAAAATATCAAAAAATCCTCGGACAATTACAGTACAAAATTGAACAAAATTGCAGTACAAATCAAATAAAATTGGAGTACAAAAATATTGAAAATTCGGAAAACATCGAACAAAGTTGCAACTGAAAATTCGAACCATAAATTGGAAAAAAAATCACTTAAAAAATCGCAGAAATCGAGCCCTAAAATAGCAGGCAATAAAATGTTGATGCAATTTCGAACATAAAACAAAAATCAAACATAATAGATGCAATTTCGTAACAAATTCCTTAAAAATTCGAGAACAAAAAAATTAACAAAAGCGCCGAAATTAAATTGCTTGAACAAACATACCTTAATTTACCAAATTGCAAGAGAAATGACTGAAAATCGCTGAAAAAGTCTTTCAATGCGCTCTAATAATGGAGATTTTTGGGGGTTTGAGGAGAGAGAAAACAACGAGATGTTTTTGTGGAAGGAGAGAGAAAATTAGGATTTATATGGAGTATTATCTTAATACTTGATTTCATCTTGACCGTTTAATTCAATCAAATTGTACGGATTAGATTGGTTCTTATATACACTTGGGTTCTTATATATCCCTCCCCTATATATATATATATATATATATATATATATATATATATATATATATATATATATAATCCATCATATAAATAAAAATAAAAACAATTCAAGGTTTAAATAGTTTATTACAGTATGGCATAATACTATTTTGGTTTTTCATAGGGAAAATTTAGTACTAAGTTTAATTTCTAAGACCCTATTTTTTCACAAAGCTTCATCACTTAGTCTAAAAATTTGAATGATACATTTAAATAAAAAAATAAAAAAAAAAAACAAAACCTTACAAAAATTAAATGTTTCATTTTGTTGGATCATACCTCTCATAGGTTATTTCAACCAATTTTAAATATCAAAACCCAATATCCCGATCGAAAATTACTAATAGGTAGAAATCATACCATTAGGTCAAACAATAATCTTGGTCAATTCTAAATCTATAATTAATTAATCTTAAATAAAACAAATAGCTTTAAATTTTAACCATTAATAATTAATCTCATATAACTATATAATTACAATATACAATTAAACAAATTGAGTAGTTTGTTTCGAATCTATATTAAATTTTAAATCTTAATTGAAATGGTAAAACATGTCACCACGTTTACTAATTTATGTGGAACACAAAGGACAAAATAACATTTTGTGGTTCTATCTAGACATTAAGAATCTGCAAATATTTTTTATTTAAAATTATTTTGTATCAATCTCTAATTTTCTATATATAGAATATTAACATTGAAATCTAAGACTAAGATTTTGAATATATTCTTATAATTAGTTTAATGTATGAAGGAAAAATTAATGAGATGCAAAAACTATAACAAATCAAAACCTTAAACTGTAGAAGTGGTATTAGATTTGCCAGAAAAATGACACCTCAATTGTATAAATTTAGAAACTAAAAAAAGTCCATAACAACTAACAAACCCTTTTATTTTAAAAAAATAAATAAATAAAAATGAAAAAACTTTGCCTTATGTACTCCTCCCTTCCCTTATTTCTCTCCCAACTTCACATTTCATCTCTTCCTCTTAAGCTGTATGAGAAAATAAGGGAAGGTAATGAAGAGCAACCCGAAAAAGTGATTGAGAAAAAAGCTGCATATTCGGTGGCAACGCAGCGAAAATCTCAGCACCATTCCCCAGCAAACAAGAATCATAAAACACAAATGAGCATTATTAGTTCCAATAGCAGCAGTAGTAGAATTAGCAATGGTACTCAGGCCTGCGCGGCATGTAAGTATCAGCGTAGGAAATGTGCCTCAGATTGCGCTCTAGCTCCTTATTTCCCTCATGATCGCCAAAGACAATTCCTAAACGCGCATAAATTGTTTGGGGTCAGTAACATTACTAAGATCATACGCAACCTTAATCCTCCTGACAAGGACATTGCTATGCGTACCATTATATATCAGTCTGATGCGCGTGCCAAAGATCCTGTTGGCGGTTGTTACAGGATCATTAGGGACCTGCACCATCAGATTGCATATTGTAAGGCTGAGTTAGACCTTGTTCTTCAACAACTCGACCTTTGCAAGGCTCAACTTTATCAACAACAACACGCTCAGTTATATCAGATTGCTACTGCCCTTACCCCTCAACCTCTGGACCCTGATTCACAGGTTGATGCAGGGACCCCTGTTGCTGATAATAATAACAATAATAATACTCAGGGTGCCGAGATTTTAACCTGTGATAACGATAGCTATCAGCAATATCAGGCTTTAATGCGCTGTTATTATTATGATGAGGCTGAACAAGGGAACAATAATGAGCAACAATACATACCTATTTCGCAGCAACAAGATCAGTATTCATGGGTGGCTCCTCCGAATGATGATGCAGTGTTAGCCTCATCAAATAGCAGCACGAGTCATGGTGACTGTTTTGTTATGAAGAATGATTTTGGAAGCGAATGTGATGGATTGGAGATGAAGCCGCAGATTCAGATTGTTGCAAATGGTGCACCTTATGATGATGACAAGGAATATGGAAGCAAGTTTGATGAGTCATCTACGCATGTTGATCTCTCGTGTTGTGATCTTCAAGGGGATGGATTGAAGTTTGATCATCAACAAACTACAGACCTCAGGTTTGCATAACGTTAACACGATTTTTAGATGTTTCAATTCATTCATAGATAATATTACTTCGTAGTATTGGTTCTTGCACAAACAATGAATCTTTCTGGGATTTTGCAGTGAAGAGGCGGCATTGAAGGAAGAAAACATTGTCCTCAGAAATCCAGAGGAAGAGTCTTTTAATCACATTTCCGAGCACGATCTAAGGAATGCAGCTACTTTATTCACCCTGACAAATTGAGCAGACAATGAAAATCTTTCTTTCATAGATTAGGCTAAGAGGCTATCCAACTTTTTTAAAGAATGGATGAGGAAATAGAGTTGAATACATTTGTAAAATTTTTGTTTGAATCGTTTGGTTCGCACAATGTTAGCGATTTTTTCCACATCTCCATCCAATGAAAGCCGGTGGTGACAAGCCATCGCAGCTATAGAGGAATAAATGATAAGACTTGCAGCAGTTGATTTGAAGGATCCTTGCAGATGTATGAAGGTGTCGATCATAGGAGTACAACAAAAGTTCAACCTTTGTGGAGTGACATGCAAAAAAATGATTCATAATTCACAGCATCCAAATCTGTACTTCATGCAACAGAATGCCAGATTTCAGCATTAGATTTTTGACTCGCATGTACAGAAAACAAATGAGGATATGTACTTCATGCAACAGAATGCCAGATTTCAGCATTAGATTCTGACTCGCATGAACTAATAACACATGAGGATGCGGTGTTTTGCACTTTCATCTAGTTTCTATTTTTATTAAAAAAAAATGTTATTCAGATGACAGGTTAAGAATGCAACTTCCCGAAATAATTTTTTAGATGCTCGAGGTCTAACATACTCCACACAAAGGGAGAATAACATCAAAATCAAGAACAAATTTACAAAAGAATTGCTGAAGTAAATTATCACAAGTCCATCTGATCCATGTCTGGCACACGTTGTCCAACACTGCTTTGTTCTGAATGCTCGATAATAATAGCTTCCGTTGTGGTCAGGAGGGAGGAAACACTGTCAATCAGAAAAGAAACGACTTACATTCTGTAAGAATGTATAATAGAAATATAGAAATGACTTACATTCTGTAAGAATGTATAATAGAAATATAGAATACTCCAAACAAAAGCTAATTGTGCTCAGGTGAGTCCCTACCTTGCAGCATCAGCCAAAGCTGTTCTGATTACTTTAACAGGATCTACAATTCCTGCTTGTATCATGTTTACATATTTACCTGCATCAACAGAAACGGACAGCAAATGTAAGAAGCTCTACTGGTAAACCTGCAAGTCTACAACACCAATGTCTAACCTTTCAAATTGGTTAGTCAGGGAGGCTCAGGTACATTGGCTTTGACATAGATCTTATAGTTGCATTTGGGCCGAACCTTTTTCAGTAACTTTTTCTAGTGGTTTCCGGTTTCAAATGTATTTAAGAACCTAAATTTAAGGGCATGTCCACTAGAAAGAAAAGTCAGCCCTAAGAAACAATGCCTAGGGATGGCTTTGGAATGTGTATCTTTTTTTGTTTTGGGTTTGTTCATTTTTGATACATTAGGATTGTAAAGTTCAATCTTATTTTTTTACTTTTGTGTGACGAGTGCTTTTTTTGTATTAAGATTTGGTTCCATTATTAAATAAACTAAATACGAAAAAAAAAAAAAAGAAGAAGAAGAAGAAGAAGGGGAGGGGGCATTGCCGCATTGGGTAGAAGGTATAGATGAAAAGACCATAAAAGAGGATACCTTTGGATGCATCATAGCCAAAATTGTGATCATTCTGCTCCAACAACTTGCCAATTACCAGTGAGGCTTCACCTCCAGCATTCGCCACAATGGTGAATGCAGGTGCCTAAAGATTTTTCAGATTCAATTATAAATAGACATAGATACACTCCCCAGAAGACAAGAAAATCATAATGTACGCAAAAGGAAACCTTAAGAGCATTTTGGACTATTTGAACCCCTCTTTTCTGGTCTTCGTTTTTGGTCTGGATATCATCCAGAGCTTTTGTTGCATAAAGGAGAGAAACTCCACCACCTGTGATTAATACTCGACATGAAAATGAATGTGTGAAAGATGGTGAAAGAGATTAGTCAAGAAAGGCCATATTTTTCTCCAGTGTATATATTGTATAAATGTAGACTCACCAGGTACAATACCCTCCTCCACGGCAGCTCTTGTCGCGTTCAGAGCATCAATAACCCTATCCTTTCTCTCGCCGAGTTCAGCTTCACTAGCACCTCCAACCTGTGCAATGAAAATATGTATATTTAAAAAAGTCCCAGTAAGAGAAATCAATCTTATTTCGGAAAGATAAGGAGGACCTTGAAGACAGCAACACCACCAGAGAGCTTTGATAACCGCTCCTGTGCCTTCTCTTTGTCAAATGTTGAAGTACTATTCTCCATGGAAGTTCTAAGCTGCGAAAAAAAAAATAATATTAAATCTCTTGATTCATACCTGGCAGTTTCTGCAGCTCATACATATAGAGGACTTCATAGCAGAAGTACACAATAGATCCTGGACAATGATAAAGTCTTAAATCCTAAATATTGCTTCTCCTTGGGCCTTGTACTATTATTTTATAATTCTCATCAAATTATCCCCATTGCCTTTGTTTTCTTTCTTCTATCAGCAAGAAATAATTTATATTATCATTAGCAAACAGGAACTCCTACAATGTACAAAGCTTTACACCCATTGTTAAAAGACAGTAAAGGAGGAGAAAGGATTTCTAGCAACACTCTCATCTGAATAGAATGTTGAGGCTGTGAGCTTTCAATGTACAAAATATTCAAGAAGCTTTCAGGGATTGATAGATCCTGTTATCCTTTTTTTCCCAAGTAGCTCCTCCAGCAAGCAGGCAAGTTAAAAGGCTACTAAACTTGGGAAGCCCATTTGTTATCATTATGCTGGCACTGCCTTGCACCACATAATCATCATTATATAAAACTTAGAAACCACTTCAACAATATGACCATCGCATGCCACAGTGACAGTTCACAGTTGTACTCTTTCATCAAACAATGCTGAAATATGTCTATATATGCATTCATGGACATAGCCGATTCTTTAATTTCCCAGAGCAAGTTTCATGGTAATACGAGGAACAAAGTTACAATACATACACTTCCTCCATTCTTTTAATATTGTAATGTTTGCACTTTTGACACTGTTTACACAATTTTTTTTTTAACTACATATTGTAGTTTATATGTAAGGGAAGGAGCAGTCATGTCAGGTCTTGTTAGAATTTTCTCGAAATATGCTTTCACAAAATCAACTTTATATTATTTTAACCATAATATAATCACAGATAATTAAGGTTTAAACTGTGCTAGTTTGATCGTACAAAGTTAACAACATACCTCTTCACAGCGCTCCTCTATCACCTTCTTGTCTCCGCCTCCACTTAGAACAATTGTGTCGTCCATAGAGATAGTAACCTGTCCCAATCCAAAGTCAGTTCTCAAAAGAAGAATTTTACACTAAGATAAATGGAAGCAAATACAAACCTTTTTAGCGGCACCAAGCATTTCAGCTTTAATCTTGTCCAGAGTCAACCCACGCTCTTCTGAAATAACCTGAAGAGTAAAATAATCAATAATATAACTAAACATGTTAAAAGTGCCCCAATACCCAATATGCAAATGCCACACCTCTCCTCCGGTAAAAACAGCTAGATCATCTAGGTTAGCTTTTCTGCTTTCTCCAAACCCTGGAGATTTAATGGCACAGACCTACAAGAAAGCATATAACAAATGACCAAAATTGTAATGAACTAAAAGTTGAAATTCTAAGGATCTCATATCATTGTAAAAGTTAGCAACTCAAAAGCAATGGACGATTCTTAAAAATCATATATCTTAGGTAGGTAACACAAGCATATCTTATCTAACATCAAAGACCTAGCAGTTGCACACTGATAAGGCACTCATAACGCTTACAGCAACAAAAGCTGGTATTACAATTCAGGTGTAGTACTAGTAAATTCACCTTAAGTCCAGCTTGATGCTTGTTAAGAATCAGCAAAGTGAGCGCATCACCCTCAATATCTTCCGCAACTATTAGTAGAGGCCTTTTCCTCTACCACCAAATCCATATCAACAAAACAAAATTATTCAACCACTAAACAAAGATTCACCTAACATTTCAGAACACCTTTAGTAGGTGAACAAGAAATTTTTTCAAAAGAAGTCAAACCTCAAGAGCCAACTCCAATACTTTAACGAGGGAACCCACGTCTGAAAGTTTCTTCTCGTGGATAAGAACCAAAGGATTCTCAAGTTCCTGTTGCATATGCATTAATATTAAATCTTCTACCAAATAAGATGAAAAAAGTCTAGTCTGCCTACTCACAAAGCACACTATGCAGAACTGCAAGGACTTAATCCATATAAAGAATATTTGAAGCAGGTATTCATATTACTGGCAGATGGAAGTATGGAACTTACACATTTCTGGGTCTTCTGATCTGTAATGAAATAAGGAGAAATATAGCCCCGGGCTAGCTTCATGCCCTCCACTACCTCCAATTCGTTATCCAACGTGTTTCCATCCTTAAAGTATAAGTGCACCACAAATGTGATTTAACCTTCTTCAAGTAAATTGAAATAGCATGGAAGAACATCAAGAAATCTACTTACAGAAACGGTGATTACACCTTCCTTGCCAACTGTCTCCATTGCCCTAGCAATAAGCTCACCAATTTCACGCTCTCCATTGGCAGAGATAGTAGCCACCTGTTACACAAGAATGATAAATTTTCAATATAAGGACACCATATGAGTTACATACATGCTTTTATTCGTACCATTTCACAAAGAAAGACACAATCTGAAAAAGAATTAACTGAAAGTTTTCAATCTAAGCTGCAAAGTTCATAATCTAGTGACAGGATGATAATTGCAAATTTATTAGGAATCTACATGATTGCACCTAAGACTGTCAAGAATTTCAAGGTCCAACCTCCCTTCAATTTTTCCTTGTTGATTTAAACAGCTCCTATATAGTGTAAGTCTTGCAGATCAAACTGGAAGGAGTTTGCTGTGCCCTTGAAATTGACAAAGATGTGTACAAGAATATAGATACATTGCTTAGGATATTCCTCTAAGAAGTTACCTGTGTGATTTCCTCTGGTGTGCTTATCATCACTGCTTTGCTCTTCAAATTGGACACTACAGCATCAACTGCCATAGTGATCCCAGTTCGCAGATCCATAGCATTTACACCAGCAGCTATGGATTTGCACCCTTCCACCAATATTGCCTGCGTCAACACAGTAGCACAAGTTGTTCCTGGACCACAAAGAATAATGCCTTAATTCAAAGGTACAATACATATTGACTCGAATGAACATGAGAGAATTGTCGATAATGCTTCTCTGCAAATTGAAAGCTAGTTCAAAGCATTCAAATATCAAGAGCCAAACAATAAAAAATCTCAACATAGGAGAAATGAAAAAAAGTAAAGTATGGAATGCGTGAATGACCATATTGCACTAAGAGAGAAAGATGATGTTTGTATATCTATCACTAAATCAACAATATCAAAATCACCCCAATGCCACAAAACAAGTCCTGCCAGGGCAGGATAAGGGACATAACCAATTGCTGAGATTATATTATTTCTATGCTTATTGGTAAAACTATTAACTGGCCTATGAGTTTTTTTGTAGTAATACGGTACTTAAAAGAGTTATAAGTGATCTTAGAGTTACAAACTCGTAACTCCTAAAAAGAAAGACAAAATATGATAGAATAGTGAACATTCTAGGAGCAAACTGTCCTAGGCATTGTGATAACGGTGTTCATAAAGCCAGATATCATGAAATCCAAGTTCCAAGAAAACTTGGTTGATCTAAGTGATAAATATGTGTTTAGAGCATTGCCAAATCAAAATCCTGGAAGTGCAATCAACTCCCCTCCCCTTACAAACCCCTCTCCTAGAAAAACGAGAACAATTCAACTCATTTATAGATTTAAACAAGTTCTTCAATCTGGAAGACATGTCAATTGGTGCGGTATGAGCTATAGGCCTAAAGCATGGCAAGGGAACTAACAGAGAAAGTAACTTACAGTTTCATATGTATTCTCAAACACAGAGGAATTTTCTATCAAACTCACTGATCTACTCAACAATGGGCAGTTAGATATTTAATTACTTATAACCTCATAAAAGCAGTTAACAAATATATGAGGCAATGCAAAGCTTGCAAGACTTTAAAAAAATTCAGCTTGAATCAAAAGCCAGAACAAAGGACTAAATGGGATGGAGTAAGATAATCACCATCTCCTGCAACGGTATTTGTGGCCTTTGCAACTTGTTTTACAAGCTCTGCACCAAGATTCTTCGTCCTGTCACTGAACTTAATGCTCTTGGCAACTGTAACACCGTCCTTTGTTACTTTAGGTTCTTTAAAGCTCCTTTCAATAACTACATTTCGACCCTAAATCAACATACAAAGCAAATAAATATTAAGATTCCAGCTATCTTCTATTCTTCGGCACAAAATATAGTGACAATATGATATTTATAAAAGCATGATCCATAACTCCCTCTAGACATAATCTTAATGTTTTTCTCAACTCATTCAGCATACTGTTTACTCGATTGAACTGCAAACATCGTGCTTATCGCAAAGTAATAATACAACCCCCCCCCCCCAACACACACACACACAAGTAATGCATATATTTAGGCATACAACTACTTTCAGCCCACTTAGTAAATGCATAATGGACTCAGGGTTTATACCTTTGGTCCCATAGTAACCTTCACAGCTTCAGCAATCTCATTAACCCCTTGCAGCATAGCCGCCCGAGCTCCCAAACCGAAATTGATATCTTTTGCACCATAATTTCTACTAGATATTATTCTACTGTTCACCTACAAATTCAAACAGAAAGGAGACTAAAAATCTTGCAAACGATCACAAATTTATACCCAATAAGTTAATATTATATCATATCAATAATTTTTTGTGCATTCACTAAACCCCATTTCCCGAAATAGATTAACACAACGAATGCAATAAAAATATCTTTTGATCAAAGTCAATCTTTTAGGATCAAAATGTCAATATACAGAAATCAAGATTTAATCTTTTTACTCTAATCTAGCATTTGAAAGACTAAAGTAGAGAAAGGAAGATAATACCAGTCGCTTTGAAGCAGAGGACCTGCACAATAAAGATTAGAAAATCAAAATTAAGGCATTGTTGATGATATACTTTTAAATTTGCGCAGTATTGAGCAAAAACAAGACCTGATTAATGAAGATGCAGCACGAAACATTGTAATAGTTGGGAGAAATTTGGAGTGGGGAGTATTCAGTAGGGTTTAAGAACAGTCGCACAGGAATGATGCCAAGTCTCACTGGAACAGTTTACAGTTGAGAGGTTTAAGAATTTTGAGCTTTGAGTGCTGTTTCGAGGTTTTTGGGTTCCGGGTTTACTTAATTTAGACCCGAATCCATTACTGTCAAGTTCAGTCGATGTGTCTAGAGTACAAGATGTGGAAGTTATTTAATTGGAAGTAAAAAAAAAAAAAAAAGAAAAAAAGAAAAAAGGTAGAAGAAATTTCAAGCTAAATTTGGGTTCAGCGACTTAAGAACGAGGACCCTCTCATGTTCGAGAATGCAAGATGTAGGATGGGTTGTGACTCGTGAGTCGAACTCAAGTTAAGGTCTTGTTCTCATACGTTTATTTTCAGTTCAGTTTAGTTCAGCTCCTAATTTCCTTCTTTTATAAAATATTCAGTTAAGTCTATGAGAATATGCTCTAAGTTGTGTAGATTATTTGCAAGCATACTCATTGATGCAAAGTCTACTTAAATTTTGTCTAATTTGAATGCAACCTAGGTCAAACCCCAATGAAGGGAAAGCTCTCCCAACAAGTAATAAAACTAATAATGTATTTCAAGACCTTAGTTAAGTTAGAACTCAGGTTAAGGTCTTGTTCTCATACGTTTATTTTCAGTTCAGTTTAGTTCGGCTCCTAATTTCCTTCTTTTATAAAATATTCAGTTAAATCTATGAGAATATGCCCTAAGTTGTGTAGATTATTTACAAGCATACTCATTGATACAAAGTCTACTTAAATTTTGTCTAATTTGAATGCAACCTAGGTCAAACCCCAATGAAGGGAAAGCTCTCCCAACAAGTAATAAAACTAATAATGTATTTCAAGACCTTACTTAAATTAGAACAACTTTCTTACCGATCGCCAAACTAACTACTCATTGGTGAGATCTTGTTGGTGATTTAATTTGAGTTGAATCAGGCACGGCAGTTACTAGCCCAACGTGTGATTAAACTGTACTCCGTAGCCAAAGAACTGAAAAGAGCAAAGACCTTCAATTCTATATTCCGCAGTTACTTTCGCACAAGAAACAACCAAAACTCAATTGAAAGTATCAGCAAAACATCCGAGCAACCCTTTGGAACTTCAGGTCATTTCTCTATCTCTCATTCTCTGTGTCTTTCTTTCTTTCTGTCAATCTCTCCCTACCCTAGATCATGTTGTTTATTTGATGGGATCTTAGATTTTTAAAAATTTTGATTTTTTGATACAATAACCCTGTGCCCTTGTTCTTGTTTGTTGTCAATCAAACTAGTAAAGTTGGAATTTTGGCAATGGATGATTTTTAATGTAAACTCTAACTTTATTGGGGAATTTTAACATGGGTTTTGATGGAAAAACTTAGAAATGCCCAAAAAAGAGAACTGATGATTCAAGATGTAATTTTTCCTTAAATTTCTGAAGTAACTCACTGGATTAGATGGTGAAATGTAAAAATCTAAACTTTGGTTTATAGTATAATGATACATAATAGTTATTTCCAATACTCAATGCCCTTTGACTTGAGTTTTTGAATTTGTGGATGATAAAATTCATAATGTTTAGTTTACCAGATAGTATATATACCTAATTACCATGGATGATTCCACTATGTAGGGTTTGTGAAATAGTTGTATTACTGTATTACTTTGCTTCTCTTCTCAGTTCTTACAAGCGGATGCTAAAAATATGGGTGTTGTTTGTGCTTGTAATTCATTCTCTACTGAAATTATATAGATTTTATATATGAATACTACAATAGAGTTTTGTGCTTGTGTTTTTTTTTTTTTCTTGACATCATGTTTCATTTATGCCGCTTTACGCAAAAATTCGTGTCTGCTTGATGTTGTAGACATTGCATTTGTTCTTTAACAGCTCAGACAAACACTTAATTACATGCTTGAAATTATAGGAACTCGAGCATTGCTTTGATGTTTTGTTCATTGGCTGACCCGTCTTTGATGTAGAATGGTTTTCTTGTAGGCCTTTAGAATTGGACATCCACCTTGTTAGTAGGAACTAAGAACTATCTAGAGTTTTGAACTCTTTGTACCCATCTTTTCCTTGTGTTAGAGGCTTTGTGCATAATATGTGCTTAGTGTTGGATACTTTTTAACAATTTAATGGTCAACCTATGTTATTGTTGATTGAGATGCATTTAGTTTGCCAATTGGTGGTTCATTTTTTACCCAAAAGATGAGATTCTTGGTTTAGTCTTTCTGACTGACAAAGAATAATCTTCCTGGCAGCTCAAAATATGACATGTATGGGGGCAGCATGAGTCTTGAGTGCTTGAATTTCTTCTCAATCTTTGCCTCTTTTTACCTTATTTTTCCTTAAACTTATTATTGTCCTGATGATTTTGTGCTTGTTGGTGCCCAAAAGTCCCAACTCCATGAGTTTTATATACATCGTATATGCTTTGCTTATACTAAGTGACCATGATTTTGCGAGTTACAGGACTTTCTATTTGTTAGGTGTTAGCTGGAAACACCCAGGTCGAAGTGTGGCCGCAATTCAGATAATAATTCCATTTTACCATATCCACGTGCAGTCGCATTCACACATATACAAATAGCATGTTTGGTCTTTGAAATGGATCAAATCATTTTGAGATTAGATACATGATTTAATTCTGGTAAATAATGTGGAATAAATCTGTGACTATGTAACACAGTAATTGATGACCAGCCTTCACATGATCGCCTGAGTTGTCATACGAGGACGTGTTTAGGTTTTTTAAGTACTCAAGTTAGCTTATAAATCCATTATGTTCTTGCATACATGCTTTGTCTTGATGGTTAATAAGATCTATGTGATCATATTCTTTTGCAACTCATCAACCTGAAACTTTGTGTATAGTTCTGTAGTTTGAGATTTAGGAATTCCTGCACTTAAAAGGAAGTTAAGTAGTATGCTGGGACCCTAAGCTTTCATATAAATACATCTGCATATATCTCTATCTCAAGAACTATAAAAACAGTTATCTATCTTGCTGGTGGAGCAGGATCTGTGGTGATTTAGATATATTCATCTCACCTATACTAGCTGAAGCTGTTTCCTATAGTATCATGACAGGGTTTGTTTCTGCAAGAAAGTGGTAAATACACGAATAAATAAAAATGACCTAAAAGCAATTTAATAAGTTCTTTAATAACTTGATTGTCCTGTAAGTTACTGTAACCTTGACATTATTATGTTACATGTTATACAGAAAAGGCTATTGAGTGCTTGTTTTGAAACACAAGGCTATGGAGGTAAAACCAACTGTTGCCTTGAGGGCAATGCTTGTCGGAGGAATAGCTGCTTTTGCAAAAATAGCTGGTGCAATGAAAGCTGCAGGAGGTGTTAAGTTGGGAGCCGCTGCTGCTGCTATGACTGCAGCAGCAACTGCCGCAGTTTCTGGATCAAAAAAGGATCAACCAGATGCCTCTGGATCAAAACAGAATCAACCAGATGCTTCCAAGCCGCCTGCCAAGTGACTTCTTGGACCGCCTTTTTCCTTACCTCAAATATTCATTTACAATGATGGCCAGTTAATAATACCGATGAGTACAATAGTTAGTGTTCCTAAATTTTATGGCAGGAATGCACTGATTGTATAGCTCATGGTTCTTGTAGTTTGCTAGGAATGAACTAGTCTTTTTGAAGGAACTAGTTCGTTTATGTGACTGTATCTGTAAGAGGATGTGACTGTTGCCATGAATGTAAGAGTATGTGTAAACCAAATTGTATGGACAGATTTAAATCTGCAGCTTGCCTCTTATACTCAAGTTTTTAGTGGCAGGTGCAGATAAATACTTGCAGAGAATTTTAACTGGTATTGTTTGGCAAGTATATTAATCCCTCTATTTCATAATGTTAGTCCCATATACTATTTTGGGCGTTTCAAAAAGATCTACCCATATTGAATATATTTCATTTATAACTTCAATTTTTTTTTTTTTTGAATTAATTGATTGTGGATTGATGACATGACTCTAAGTAAGGAAATATTTACCTTAAATCATGCAATTATAACTTGTGCTTTTCTAATAAAAAATCAAAAAAGTAGAATAAGGTAAACTAATTATGAATTATGTTGTACTTTAATGTTAGATTCCAAATATATTTCTTTTCTTATTTTATGTGACTGATTCCATATGGGACTAACATTAAGAAACGGAGGGAGTAGTAGTATATTACTTGTGGAAGAAGAGGGAGTTTGCAAAATTTTACAGCTTCTCAGACTTGTTTGCACTCATTAGTCAGATAAACAAATTATCAAATATTTTCCAAACATTTTATATCCAAATTAGAAAATTTGACTCAATCCAAAACCCATATAACTGCAACTGAATAAATCATTCAATCTGCCACCAATGATCAAAACGTGCAAGTTGCAACATACGTAGTACAAGTGTAGAGGAGAAGGCTAATAATAATAGTATAAAAAAGCATTTGAAAAAAAAAGAAGCCTACATTAAGTATTCAACAATTCAAGTTTCTACAACAAATTCTACTCTATTACAAAGGGTCGTATGATCATGATGCCCTTGTAATCTTGTATATTCAAAGCTTGCGACCAAACCTGGTTGTAAGATTGGTATGTAGCGTAATCAGATACTTAAATAAGCAAGGATTTGGATCTACTTCTCCATCTTTCTTTTTACACTGATGTAACTTTAGGCAGTTTAAACAAGTACAAAATCAAACAGATGCAAATGCAATGATTAATTTTGGCATAGACTATTTGTAGCAGGTTTCTACTTGTTGGGAGTGAATGCAGCGCTTTGTATTTCACTGATGTTGTGACTTTATATTTCAAGAATGTTTGAACTAGTTTGACTGCATGAGAAATCCTCGTGCTGAACAAACCTGACCGCAAGATCTGTGTTTGGAGAATCGAGCTCAAAGAGTACCTGAAATGTGAACCTGCTGATTACTGAATTGTACCTAACTTTTAAATTCCACTCGAGTAATTTGGTAGCAAACGGGATATATGAGGGAAGCAAGAAACGGGCAACATGCTACAATGAAATCGTAGCATAGAAAAAATAACTAACCACTGTATTACTCCCATGGCGAAGAAGTGGAGCAGGGACATAAAGATTGCACTGTGGCCCAAATGTCTGTAAAAAGAAAAGTGTTATTCTAATGTTCTTATTGATGAATGTATTGAAAAATGATTCAAAATCAACTTAAATTAGTAGTAATATAAGTATCTACCGGCCAATATCGTCCTAAATTGAAATTATTGATGAATGCAAGCCCTTTGCCCCAGCCATCTACTGACAAAAATGTGTCTTTGACTTGATTGGCACTATTGATAGTAAAAGAACCGGTGTAGAAAGCAGGTTCATTTGATATGTTCTCTGCAGAGGCATAGAAAACAATGACAAGTAAACACGAGTACAACACTGCTTCCAATATAAGAAAAATAGAAAATAAAACAAGATAATACTTGTGATTCTACTCGTAAGATCCACAAAAGAATGTAACAGAAAACATACTGCTCTGATCTTGCATACGTTTGCCTGCATGTACTGTACTGAGGTCATTGCCAGCAAGCTGAATTATGGAACTACTCTGATCATTCAGATTGTGGAGTGGAATTGAGAACATTTTCCAATTGTGAAGAACACGTCCGTCCACATAGACAGGAGACAATATTCCCTGAAATAAAATCACAAAACTGAGTTGAAAAGGTAATATACAAACCTCAGGCCTCATTCTAGTCACCTAAAGATAACCTATATATATACTCCGGGAAAAAAAAAAGAAAGAAAAATTAAACAGTTTAAATTAGTACAAATCAGTTTTGATCGGTATAAATCAATAAAAGTCAATTTCAATCGCTGATGTTCAGTTTGAATCAGTAACTTCATATTACAAAATATATTAGTGTAAATGAAATCAGTTTAATTAGTAAAAACCGGTTGCAATCAAAAATCAAAATAATTAATAGAAATCAGGTGAAGATGAGAGACCCTTATACATCCAAAAACATAGTACAGGGGAAAAAGACATAGTGAATGATTTTAAGCTTGAATAGAGATTAAATATCTGTCATTGAGAACATGTTTTACTATTATATTATATGGTACACCGTAGAGCAGTTCATAAGGAATGCCTGCTGTACTTTGAGAAGCCACAAAACCAACATAACTTCTTTATAGTGGGTATTAAAGCCAAGGGACGATCCCCTAAGTTGAATAGCTCATATGCCAAATAAAGGTGATCATAAAGCAAAATTAGAGACTGGAACAACTTTCTTGTAGTTGGACTGTTCTAGCCAAAGAGATTCTGTGTACTCAAAAACTGTCTTTCGCCTTTTTTTAAGTTTTATGATGCCAAAAGATATAATAGCCTAAATAAATCATATAGGATAGCGATATTAGGAGAAGAGAGAAAAAATGAGGGTGGAGGTGGGGTGAGGGAGGGGAGGGAGGGAGGGAGAGAGGTGACCTTCCTGTCAGAGATGTAGGGCCCATAATTAATCCTGCCCATGTTCTCAACCTACCAACACAAGAGCAAAGCTAACGTAAGGTAAATAGTTGACACAGAAGAAAAATATCATATTAGATGTTAACAAACATAAAAAAGTAAACTGTATCAGAAAAGAGTTGTTTAGAATTCACCAAAAAATCAAGGCATATTAACTGGAAAAAGGTCACTAAGACATCTTAGACAAACACGGATAGAAAAAATAGTATGTTGAGAGCTCAATGGTTACTGATACAAATGCACCTTGCAAGGTATTTGTAGCAGGCTAGCAGCAGTAGCACAACCACCTAGCAATACTTCCATATAGGTATTTCCATGAAAGTATATGCAGCCTCATCCCTACAGAAGCAGCTATTAGAGGACCAGTGACATAAAAAGTTTTTAATAGACAACCTTATTGTGGGATCACCTCTCATTTTAATGATCTTCTTCATCTACATAACATATCCAGTATTCTAAGTTCATTTTTCACTGAGGCAATTGACAGAAGATCTAAGGTGAATTTCAGGGCACATAAATATGGAGAGGAAAGATAATCTCAGATACCAGAACAAATAAACTGATTTTTGAAACACACTTCAGATGAGGAAGCTTAAGTTCTTTGTTGGACCATCTCTCAATTATCCCTGCATAAATTGGTCTTCCTTGATCTTTGGAATGACATGAAACAAATACCTGGGCTCTATCATGCACCTGCAAAAACAAAACAAAACAAAAAAATAAAAATAAATAAATAAATAATTAAATAATTTTGAAATTACACATCAAGAACTCTTTGAGCTCAATAACAAGGAAGTTTACACACATACAATCATTCAAGGAGATTCTATAATTCCATGTTGATTTTCTACAAAAAAAAAAAAAAAATATCTTGCAAGCATAGGCAATCAAGGGCTCGTAGCATTAAAATGGCTGGCATCCATATTTTAAAGCCACTGCCAGAAACAGCTTAACTGTTATCATGATAACATGGGTTTACTTAAATAGGAAAGTAACATTAACGCATCACTTACTAATTACTATTATTAGGGAGACATTAAACTTTGTGTTCATATGAACAATTAATCGGTTTTTGATAGAATAGGGTGTACAAATACCACAATTTGACAAAAGAAATATTGTAGGAAGTTAGAAGAGATGACAATAGAAATGAATGTACAAGGATTTTAAATCATACCTTTGATATACTTAAAGTGCTAGCACTATCACGTTTACTAAATTCTGATATGTATAGTAGAAATCCATGCATCTGAAACCAGGAAACAAGAGTACAAGAACGAAGCTTTAGCAGAAGCCATCTGGATCATTTAAAACATACTCCCACTCAAGCTCACACTTAGTTCTGTAAACTGGTATACTTCAATCTTAGCTGTGCCAATTTTGGTCAAAGTGGATATCACAATAAATTTTATAGTGATTTAGCAAAATTAATAAATGAACTACTTTTCTTTATACCTTTTTGGTCAAAGTGGAGTAGTAAGTTATACCCTTTTATTTTTCCTTTGTTCCGGGAGTGGAAGTAATATTCCAAACCATGAGAAGGTAGCATGTAGCAATAAGTTATATAGAGACAAACATTGATCAAGTTATAACCTTATAAGTAGGTACAAATATACAGCTATCAATAACTATGGACCAGACATTAATAACTGTTCCCATTTTTCTTCCTATGATACAGAAAGTACATGCTTGTTTTCTCTTTTGATTCAGGCAAACACTAAACATCAACAGAAATGTGTTTCAAATCCAAACCTACTTGTCAAACATAATAACAAGATAATTGAAATTAGACGAGCAGATAATAATAATTATATATAAAAAAGTAACAATTCTTAAATTATAAAAACACCTTCCTATAAAAAAGTAATTATGAATTACCTGGCCTACAGACTCCATAGAAATTGGGTTAACAGATTCAACAACATTGGCATCATCTTGAATACCAATGATATCAAACAATTTTGAAGTTTTCTCTAATTTAACAAATCCATATCCTGCCTTCTCATTATTGGCAGGGATCGGAGGAAGACTTGCCACAGTATATTTCTCTATAACCTTCCTTATCGCTGAAAATCAAATTTCAATAGCATAAAATGACAATCAGTATATACAAGAGTACCTGCACAATACATATTACATAAAGTTTCGACTTTGGAAATAAAGACAATATAGCATCTCAGTAACTACCATAGAGCCATAGCAATGTTACTAGATTCTCTAATTCCCACACAAACCACAAATCGAAAGACTAATTTATACAATGAAGAAGTACATCATGGGCTCTTGGCATAATTTACAAAATTAGGGAGCGAATTGCATTCCCATATCCAATCCTGTTACAGCGAGTTAAGTAACAGTGTGCCATAGTACATTATTTACTTCTATATCTGTGACTATAGTACTAGTAATCCTTTCCCTCTCTAAACAAGAGTCTGATGGAGATAGTCCTTGTCCCAAAGGCAGTGCACCAATGTTATGCTAAAAATAAGATCCCTTAATTAATGTTGTCTCCCGTCTAAGCTTCCCATAGGATTAAAAGGGAGAGTAATAAGAGTGGCATGAAAGATTGGTCTGCTAATACAATATAGGCTCTTGGGTTTCTTAGTCTGCTTTACATTTTGAAATAACATATTTACGAAACCAGTTCGAATCATTTTGTTTAAAAATGGATCAATCAAGGGGCCGAGTCCTTTTTATTAAATCGTCCTGAAAAGACAAAAGCTCCTCTTCCTTCTCAATTAAACCATGGAAAAGGTTGCCTCCCACTGCCAAAATTTATGGGATGCAGCTCATAACATCACTTTTGCAAACAGTCTTGAATAAGAAGCTAAATGAGTACATTTGGAAGGAAAGTATAACTGCAACTTATTTCGGAACAAAGGTTATGAACGAGTCAATGATGAATTTTAATAATTACTAGCAGAAAGTAAAAATGATAAGGTGTAAATCAGCTATTAAAAGAGGTACCTCTAAATTTTGCATTGTCTACATCACCAGTTTCTCGAATTGGTGCATCCTGTGAGAAAAGACACAATTTATTAAGCACATAGGCCGAAAAAAAAAAATTGAAAAGAAATTAAAATTAAAACTTTAGGACAAGGTGACTCACATAATCATAGGATGTGAGGTCAGGCTTATAATCTGAGTCATCTGAACCAGTATTTGCACCATTATAGAACCCAAAGTTTGTTCCACCATGTGCCATCTAAAATTTTGAACAGCTTATATCACATTTCTGAACTAACAGTTCTTAATACTGTTTAAAGGCAATTTCTTTTAGCATACATAAAGAACCACAGAGCCATTCCTCAACAAAATCTTTTCTAGCTCTGCTGCTGTAAAATCAGCATCAGTCTTTGCAAGTTTCTCTCCCCAGTGTGTAAGCCAGCCAGTGTAGAACTCCCTGGAATGAGAAACATTATAAGTATCACATTGCAGATCATTCTGTCATGTAATAATGACCACAATTATGATGCTTACGACGAAAGAGGAGGAGATTTTCCAGGTGCATTGAATTCTTTTTGCAATTTAAATATGGGCCATGGCTGATCACCTGTGGTAAAGTCAACAGCTGCCACAGGAAGGGTCGGTCACAAGTTTTGATACAAAAATGTTGGTTTTGGATATCATAAAACTAAAGTTTGCTTCAAAGTAAAATTTGACTAATAAACCAAACATAATCATCTTAACTTTAACCTTAACTTACAAGCATTACAACCAGTGTTGCAACAATGGCATGAATTTACCATTCTGAAAACTTCAAGTTAAATGTTTAAATTCAAGAAATCTTAAATATGATTGGTAAGATAAATTGATGATGAACTTCTTAGCATGTTTCATACTATTATATACCAAAATAAGAGGCACTAAAAATTTAAAGCCAAAACACGTTGCACCGGTGCAACCTAATGTCTCACAACAGCCTTGTGTAACCCACTTAAAAAACAAAGTACATAATTTAATATCAACTTATGCAAAGCCCGTCTTATTGTATAGTGGCCTATATTGTGTTCTCATGCAAGGAAAGCATCCTTTTCTAATACGCAGATGTATTTCAATGACAATTCTTGGTTTTACCTGAATAAACATTGTCTCCTAGGATAGTCCCTTTCTTAAGGGTTACTCTTGTACCTCCATCCGTAGTATACCTGATGCAAAAAGTAAACAAATTTGTCATGGATCCCAAGAGTTTTTAACTTTATACTATAATAATTAAAATAATATTTAAGTAAAAACAGTAATTGAATATTGCTCAGAACTAGTCAAAATAGCAACTTGGAATTGCATACAGCAATATGGTGACACCTTCAGGAACTGATTCATGTTAAGAAAGGGAAGGAAGTTTACAAAATTTCATGACGTCCAGATAAATCTATTGAACAAATTAGAGCTAAGCACACCCCACTTACTGCAACTTGGCCTCAAATGTGCTACAAGCACGGCATAACGCAAAGCAATAATTTTCAGAAACTATATTTAAGATCTTTCCACATTGAAACACATTTTTTCCTAAGAACATTATGTAGGACATGATGCAGCTCTTACAATAATATTTAATTAAAAATATTAGATGACCAGCACTCAAATCAGTTACCAAAAGGCATTTAAATGTCAAAAGAATATCTTGTGTGAGACTGTTTGCTGGGAAAACTCTATCATGAAAGATGCACATAATAATCTAGCATTAAACTATAATAAACCACGAAAACAGCATATAAGACACGGGAATCCTTACAAGATGATGTCATCTCCAAGGTGTCTTCTGGCCAATTTGACCAGGTGATGCAGGTAAGCTTTATCATCTGCATATGAACCATATTCATTTTCTATCTGCCATAAAATAATTTCTTCTTAGAACTTAAGAAGAAATATAAGGTTTGCGCAAAATGTGTTGAAAAAATGGGGATTAATTCCAATTTATAGATTCAAAATATCTTCATTTTGTTATAGAAATCTAATACAGGTGAGGCATCACAAACTCAGAGTACCATTTTGTGGATATGCAGCTTTTAAGGAACAAGGGTCCATTCATAATCATTCCCCTAATCATGAGTGCTGATTGCGTTTTTCTATAATTTACTTCCTAATATAAGCAATGGCTATCCTATAGCAGCTACAAGGATAAAAAAAAGAGGGGGGGGGGATTGCACCTGAACCATGATAATAGGACCACCATTTCCATAAAGCAAAGGAGCCACCACTGGGAGCAGTATACCCCACCACTTATCTACCTGAAGCAACACATGAATTTCAATAGTGTGCATCAAACCAAAGGGAAACATATAAGTTGTTTTGGGTGTTTTTGTCCCTCGGGAGAGTTACAACACGAAGACTGATCCTGGGTGAGCTGTACCTGCAAAACAAACGGAGACACCAGTTGGGTGGTGCTCCGCCTCCGACGCACAAGTTAGAAACTTGAAGGGAGAAAAAGGTGCAGAAGTTTAGGTGGGGATCTGCTCGGATTCCAAGCTCAGGATGTCTCTATCAAAGAGTAAAATGTGTAATAAATGGTACAGCGTGTCCTCAAAATGAGGGACATCTCCCTATTTATAGGGTCTTTGGGAATTGTGCCCCTAATTAGGTTACTGAACCCTAATCATTGGTGGGCTGCGCCGTTTGGCGGCATTCTCAGGATTTGGGCTTGAAGGCCGCCTTTTCCCTTAATTTCGGGAATGACACGTGTCGAGCAGGGATTGGTCCATTTTAGACCAATCTGGGGCTGACACGTGTCACCTTCTGATTGGGCCACGTGGCAGGGTAAAATTACCCTAAACATTTGCCCCTCACAGATGTGACGTGGCACGCCACGTGGCATCTGTGACACATGTCACGCTTCGGCTGGCGGTAATTTTACCGTTACAGAGTAACCGTTCATCTTCCGGGAAAATTACGGAAATGCCCCCAAATTTACCCTCTATATATAGCCGTTTTACCCTCATAATTTTGTACGTTTACAAAAATTTTCTAGAGAGAAACTTCGAGAGAGCAGAAGACATCCGTTTTAGTCAGGCGCGAGCAAGAAACTTTGTTCTTCCGCAACCCAGCCGGACCCGCCTTCCTTCAGATATCAAATCCAAAGGTACCGTCTCTGTCTCTCTCAGCTCTTTTCTTTTTTTCACCGTTTGTACATATTTCTTGCAATAAATGGATGCATCACCAACACACACGGCACAGCCTAGGTTAGAGTCCAGCCGGTCACCAGGGACGGCTGAGTCTAGGACTGGGAGTGCCGGCTCGGGGTGTTGGGACCACCCTTTGCCATGGATTCCGACCAGTTATGTGTCTGTGCAGGACACCATGGCTCGGACAATGCAGACGACCACTGATCCGAATTATAGAAGCGAAGGCTCAAGCGGCCAAACGCCTGAGGGAGAATCGTCCGGCGACAAGGCCGCCTCTGCCCCCATGGACCCAAGCGAGGGGGAGACGGAGAGCGACAGCTCCGCCTCTACCTCCGAGAGCAGCGATGACTTGCCCCCTCTTCCGGATAGCAAGGAGGAAGAAAGGAAAAAGTGGAATGAGAAGGACGATCCCTTCAGCATCCACGTCTCCTCCAAGGACCGAATCCAGATGGGGGAGAATTTGGAGAACTTTAAGAAAATGCACCCGCTTGGAGACGGGTATAAGATCCGGGTGCCGCCTGAGTTGGGCACCGTTGCTTGGGGGGATGATCAAGAGAACGCCAACAACTATTTTGGCTGTTATGAGGCGGCGTTCAAAGCCGGCCTTCGCTTCCCCCTTCACCGGGCGGTGAAGGCAATTTTGAGAGGCTACGGCCTTGGGTCTGGCAACTTACCCCCAACTCCTGGACCAACATTCTGGGGTATGTTGCCGCCTGCGAGTTCCAAGGGCTGGGAGGCCTTTGCAAGCATGCATTATCTCAACAGAAGCCCAGGCGGCTGGAGGGCGTGGTATACTCTAACCACACAGCCGCAATACATGATGACCTAGGACAAGGTCTCCAAGTTCGATGGCTGGAAGCACAGGTTCTACCTGATGTCAGCCCCAACTAGACGGGAAAATTATGAATTCCGTCTGTATAATAAGAAGCCCGACTTGTTGGGCAGGAAGTGCGCCCTTCCCCGGATCCCAGAGGAAGACTTTGACAAAATAATCGAGGCAGACTTTTTCGGCCTCACAGACGCAACTCTGTCAACCGGGGAAACAATAAAAGTCCCTAAGAATTGGATTCCCAAGAGCGCCTGGTTCAGGGATGAATGTTTCCTAGCCGCCTGCGGGATAGGGCACATGTTTAATAAACGTATGCGCCTGGGTTCACACCGTCTGTAGTATTTTTCTATCGGAATTGATTTATGATTCTGATCAATTTCTTTCTTTTTTGCAGAAGAAGCGCTAAACATGTTGCAGTCGGAGAAAACTCCCAAGCGGTCTTCTGCGACCATCCGCAAATATCTTGCGGAGAAAGCTGCGGCCGAGCTCAGGGCCAAGGTATTGAGCGCCTGACCCTTTCTTAAGTTTATTTTATAAACTGTCTTGCCCGGATACTAACCTTGTGTATTTTCACAGGGGGAAAAGTTGGGAAATCGTTTGAGAAGAATCTCAAACGGGCTAGAGAGGAGGCCCCAGCCGTTCTCAATAAAATAAAAAAGTCCGCCTCTGCGTCAACTCCTGGCGCCTCAGCCGGGGCTAAGACGATGCGGGTAGCGGGGCGGCTCGAGAAGGTAGGCGGCAGCGTGTGCCTTGATCTTGTAAACCCCTTATCAGCAGCCGCGGGGTTCACCACGCCTGCAAGCGTTTCCCGCTTGGCCGGCTCTAAAGGTAAGAACCCTTTTGAATCCCCGCTTGAGTTGGGGTGGCCTTTACGGGTGAAATCCCACTCCCAACAGACATCATCCTCAAACGGTCGGCAACAGATAGGTGTTGCCTTAGTTTCGCACTCATCACGTGTTGATTGTGGTGCAAATCAATCTTCCCGCTGGCCAGACGTCCAGAAGCACGCCAAGGCCATGCTGGATGCCGTCCGGAAGAGGGATAAGGACAATATCCCCCTGGGATAGAGACGTTCAATCTTGAACGCATTCTATCCCTTCTGGCTGAGGTAAGAAACTTGTCAATTCAATGTTATTTTTTCTGCCTGTAATTCTTATACCGCCTGTTTTTGCAGGCCATGCTACGGGTGGACGGGCTCAAACGTCCTTATTCCTGCAAACGGGAAGAGGTAAAAAGGGCCAAGAAGTCCGCCATAGACGCTGATAATATTGCTTTACACTCGACTATCGTAAATGAACTTGAAACTAAAGCAATAATTATGACACAAGCGTCTAAAATCCAGCAGCTGGAGCTAGATCTGAAGGCGGCCGACCAGCGGGCAACGGATGCTGAGACGGCCAAGAAGGGGGCGGAGGAGGCCTAGAAGAAGGCAGACGAGAGCGCCAAGCAGGCTGATGAGGCGCTCAAGAAGGCCCAGGCGGACCTTGGAAAACTGAAAGCCAAGGTTGAGAGGCTGGAGAAGGACGTTGCTCAAGCTCAGAAAAACTTTGCAATAACCCTGGAGGCGGAGCAAAACCGCCTTGTTGCTGAGAGTGATGCTGACAACGACGCCCGTATGAAGATTGCTTGGGCTGCCTTGTACCCAGAAGCTGATTATACTGGGCAATGGCACACAGCTATGCCGAGTACGTGGTGTACTTGAGAGAGCAAGGTGAGCCAGAGCCTGCCTCCTTTGAAGCCTGGCTCAGCAACAGTGAGCCAACCGCGCCTGAGCTTCCTGGTCCCGGCGAAGCGCACCAAATTCCCTCAGATGATGAGGAGAAGAGGGAGAACCAGGAGGCTCCGTCCGCAAGCCAGAAGTGACCCCTAAGCGACAGTATGCCAGTTTGCTTTTTAATTTTTATTCAGCGGCTGTATGCCAAAACTTGCTTTTTCCGGCCTTCGTGCCGAGTATTTGTGTTTTTACCGGCTATGGAGCCGGGTTAATTAACAATTTCTTTCTCCCGGACGGGGTCCGGTTAACATTTGATCCATTACAACCGTTTGGTTGGATGGACTTTATGAATTGCACCGACTAGGTCGGTTTTGATCATTTAGCATTTGAATTTTTGTTTTTTGCAAATTTTAATTTTTGCCTAACTTATCGAAAGCATGCGGCGATTTCTTGCCTAACTTATCAAAAGCATGCGGCGATTTCTTGCCTAACTAATCAGTAGTCTGGCTGTCCTTGCCCCTGGACGGCTGTGTGATTGGTTTCAATGTGATTGGTTTCAATTTGAGCTGGTTGATTGACTTGAAAACGTCTGATGCTGCAAAGAGCATGATATGTTTGTAAGTCAATCAATCACAGTAGTGATTGCCCCAAACCAAGTGCACAGCCGGTTGTGTAGCCACTAAACGTGTTTGTGCTTAGTTTCTTAATCAGTGTTGAACTTACACTAAGTATCGAACTTAGTTTTTTAAGCATACGAGTCTGTCTGGGTAATATCCAGACGGACAGACAAATATTTGATCACACTAAGTATCAAACTTAGTTAGATAAATGGAGAATCCGTCTGAGTATTACCCAGGCGGATAATCAAGCAGTTGAATAAACAAAATCAAACTTAAATAAACAAGAGATCCGAGTATTACCCAGGACTAACAAATGAAACCTTCACTAAGTATCGAACTTAGTTAGGTAAATGAGGAATCCACCTGGATATGGATAATCAAACGATAATTTTGCAAACAAAGTCTGAATCTTCATTAACTGACACTGTTTACAAAAAGTTTACATTCTCAGAAGTAGTACTTTTTTAGATTGTCTACATTCCAAGTTCTAGGCACGCGTCTTCCGTCTGGATTCCAGGCGGTAGGTGCCGTCCCTTACTTCTTCATAGATCCGGTAGGGGCCTTCCCAATTTGGGGTTAGCTTTCCCAACTCATTGGCCCTACCGGTTGCCTCCATTTTTCGTAACACTAAGTCGTCAACTTTCAAGGGACGCTTGTGTACTTTTTTGTTGTAGTCTCTCGTCATTCTCAGACGGTAAATCTCATGACGCAAGGCGGCATTGCCCCTGCGTTCTGGGAGTGAATCCAATGCCAGGCGCATTGCTTCCCAGTTTGCCTCTTCATCATACAGCATGACTCTGAGAGTCGGCTCGTAATGTTCGATGGGCAAGACGGCTTCAGCACCGTAAACCATGAGAAATGGGGTTTCACCGGTTGCCCCTTTCGCTGTTGTCCGGATGGCCCCAGGACATGGATTAATTCTTCTGCCCATAAGCCACCAGCTCTTTCTATTTTCTTTTTAATGCCGTCTGAGATGAGTTTGTTGAAAGCTTCAACTTGGCCGTTTGCTTGGGGTCGGCCAACAGATGCGAAATAGCTTGAGATTCCCTGATCTCCCAACCAAGTTTTTAGCTGAGGCGTCTCAAACTGAGGACCATTATTAAAAACCATAGACATGGATACCCCGTACCGGGTGATAATGTTCTTCCAGATAAAGGAAATTACGTCTGAGGTCTTGATGTTTTTAACCGCCTCAGCCTCAACCCACTTGGTGAAGTAATCCACAGCCACTAAGATATAGCGCTTTCCGCCTGGAGCAGGCGTGTAAGGACCTAGAATGTCCATGCCCCATTTTGCAAACGGGATTGGGCTGTGGATGGCCGTCAGATCAGTAGCCGGACGGTGAATGAGTTTGCCAAATTTTTGGCACTTGTCACATTTCTTCACCAACTCCTTGGCGTCCGCCTCAAGAGTGGGCCAAAAGTAATGTCGCTGACGGATAGGGACCTGCCGCCTATGTGAGAGGCGCAGAATCCCGAGTGCAAGTCTTCGAGAATTTCTTTCCCCTTTTCTGGGGTGACACACTTCAACAAAGGCTTTAGAAACCCCGCCTTGAAGAGTTCTCCATTTTTCAACTCGAATCTTGCAGCTCGCTTTTTCAGGACGGCTGCTCCCTGTGGCGAATCAGGAAGTGTGCCATCTGAGAGATAGGCCCGGATGCCATCCATCCAGGTAGAGCTTCGGTCCAGAATTCCAACAGGATCCTCATAGATGCTTCTCTTTTCAAGAACTTCCCAGAAGACTGACCGAGGCGTATCATGGCAGGCGGAAGATGCCAGCTTTGACAATGCATCCGCCTGGTTGTTTTCCGACCTAGGCACCTGATTCAGCCGGAATTCCTCAAGTGCCTTGATCTCTTCTTTGACTGCCTGAAGATATTTAATCATAGCCGGATGAGTAGCCTCATAACTTCCCTCATACTGGCAAACAACCAATTGAGAATCAGAGTAGGCGTCAATTTTCATGGCCCCTGCGGCCTTACACATGTGTATGCCGGCTAGCAGGGCTTCATATTCCGCCTCATTGTTAGAGGCTTGAAACTTTTGAAGCGTAGTGCATATTCAAATCTGTCTCCTTCAGGAGACTCATAAATTACACCTGCACCACAGCCGTTCTTTGTAGAGCTCCCGTCTACGTACACTTTCCAAACCTGATCAAGATAATCCGGAGCCACCGGACGAGTCATTTCCACAATGAAGTCGGCAAACGCCTGACCTTTCACTGCCTTTCTTGGTTCATAAGTGATTTCAAGGCTCTGCATTTCAATAGCCCATTTCAACATTCTCCCGGATGAGTCCAAGGTAGACATTGGCCGCTTGAGTGGCTGGTCCGTGTAAATCACCACCGGATGTGCCAAAAAGTAAGGCTTCAATTTTTTAAATGCCATATACAAAGCGAGGCCAAATTTTTCAACCATGGGGTACCGGAGTTCAGCATTTTTAAGAACATGGCTAATGAAGTAAACCGGGAGCTGCACGCCGTCTCGCTCAGCAAGGAGAACGACACTGAGGGCATGGTCTGAGACGGCTAAATACATGTACAACGTCTCCCTAGGCAAAGGACTGACCAACCTAGGCAGAGAATGTAAATGCTCTTTCAACCTCTGGAACGCCGCCTCAGCATCATCCCCCCATTCAAATCTGGTCTTCTTCCTGATTGCTTGGAAGAAGTAGAGACATTTGTCACCTGACCGGCTGAGGAACCTCCCAGGGCGGCCAGACAACCGGTGAGTCTCTGGACTTCCTTAACAGAGCGGGGTGACCTCATGTCAATCACCGCCTGTATCTTTTCGGGGTTAGCCTCTATCCCCCTTTGATCAATCAGGAATCTGAGAAACTTCCCAGACTCAACACCAAAGACGCATTTCTTAGGATTTAACATAACCTTATGCCGCCTGAGGGTGGTGAATGTTTCTCGGAGATCAGCAAGGTGATCCGTGTGTAGCTTGGATTTGACTATCATGTCATCAATGTACGCCTCCACATTCCTCCCAATCTTATTAATCATCCGTTGGAAAGTGGCAGGCGCATTTTTCAAGCCAAACGGCATCATAGTATAACAAAATAGCCCCTGATCAGTGACGAAGGCCGTCTTCTCTTGATCTTTCTTCCACAGGGGTATCTGATGGAAGCCGGAGTAGGCAACCATAAAGCTCATCAAGGCGTGACTGGCTGTAGAATCGACCAGACTGTCGATCTTTGGAAGCGGATAACTGTCCTTTGGACACGCCTTGTTGAGGTCTGTGTAATCAACACACATGCGCCAGGTCCCATTCGGTTTCTTCACAAGGACCACATTGGCCACCCAGTCGGGGAAATTACAAGGCCGAATGAACCTGGCATCTAGCAGCTTTTTGACTTCGGCAGCTGCCGCCTGACTTCTTTCCTCGCCGTGGTTTCTTTTCTTTTGCCGGATGGGCTTCTTTTTAGGGTCCACGGCGAGTTTGTGGATAGCAAGATCCGGGCTGACGCCTGGCATCTCTTCCACTTCAAAGGCAAAAATGTCTTTGAATTCTTTTGAGCAGAAGGTGCAAGCTTGCACCCAAGGTAGCATGAGCAACCGTCCTAACCTTAACAGTGCGTTCTGGACGGCTGTCGTCCAATACGAGATCAATGCTTTCGCCAGCCGGTTGGGGACGGAGCTCATCTGACCATTCACCGGTTAGTGATTGCGCTATTTTTTCTCTTTTTTCACCTCCACCAGCACAGGAGCCTTTCTTTTCTTTCCGGCTGCTGATGGGGCAGGAGCTGGGTCGGCATCCTTGACGTTGTCAAGGTCTATTGGTTCCTGACCGCCTGAGGCCACAGTATCTCGGACGGCTGAGAGATAACATTCTCGGGCCGTCTTCTGATCCCCATTCAAGGAACCAACACAGACGTCGTCCCTCTCATACTTGATGAGCATGAGGGAAGGGATGATTACTGCCTTGGCTACGTTGAGGGTTGGCCTGCCAAGAATGATGTTATAGGCGGTCAACTCCTCAACGACCAAGAATCTGACGACAATATGTCGTCCCTGGCCTTTCTCTCCCAGCCGGATGGGTAAATCAATTCTCCCGGCTGGGTAGACCATCCCACCCCCAAAACCAACCAAGGGGTGGGTGACCGGATGCATGCTGCTGACGTTGTATTTCAGCTTTTGCAAGCACCGGAGGAGACTGATGATGTCTGATGAGCTGCCGGTGTCTATAAGGATCCGTCCAACCAGCTGATTGGCAACCTTACATTCAATGACCACCGGGTCATCATGCGGGCGGCGAATGCTGCCCCTATCCTTCTCAGTGATCAAGACGTCTGGGAAGGAGGAGTTGGCTTTCGCCTGCTCATCATCATCTTTGTCCATCTTTCGAAGATGGCTCTTGGTGCCCCGGATGGTAGGGCCACCACATGAGAACCCGCCTGCTATAGTGTAGACCGGCTCCTTGTCGGTATCCGAGCTACTAGCAGGCTGGGCGGTAGTCTTGGAGGACTGACCCTTGTTTTTCTTTTTTGCCCCGGCTGGGGACTTAGAAATGTAGGACTTGAGCATCCCTTTGTTAGCCAGACGGTCCAACGCACGCTGAAAACTGAAGCAGTCGTTGGTGTCATGGCCGACCTCCTCATGGAACTGACAGAATTTATTCTTGTTCCGTGACTGGACAGAACTCTTCATAGGATTCGGTTTCTCAATGGACAGCCGGTCCTTTACCTCCATGAAGATGGAGTTGCAATCTTTATTAAACTCGTACTTGGGGACGTACGGTTTAAATTCTTTCTGTTTCTTCTGGGACGGCTGGTCAAAGTCAGTAACCGCCCAGACTTCTTTTCTTTTCTTGCTCTCTTCTTTGTTTTTAGCCGACTGAGCTGACCGGCTGTCTTTCTGTTTGTCAGACTTCTTGGAGTCCGACTGGCTACCAGGCGAGCAGGGTCGGTAGCTTGAATGTAGCTTTCCGCCTCCCTCAGGGCCGCCTGTAGGGTGAAAGCCCCTTTTCTGACTAGGTCGAACTTAAAGGTCGACCCGTCTCTCAGACCTTTAAAAAAGTCTGTAAAAGCTACCTCATCAGACAGTCCCTGAATCTGAATTCTGATCAGGTTGAACCGCCTGACATATGAGCGCAGCCCTTCTCTCTCTCCCTGCTTAACAGTGCTTAAATCAAGGCTTGTTTTCTTAGCAGGGATGTTCATTGAGAAGTTGGAAGCAAACAGGAAGGCAAGCTTCCTGAAGTTGTCTATGGACCCGGCTGGCAGGTTGCCAAACCATTGTTGGGCAATGCCCTTCAATGTAGCCGGAAAGCATCGACACCAAGTGGCATCATCCAACCCCTGCAGATACATGAGGTTGGTGTAAGCCATGAGGTGGTCTTCCGGATTGGTGGTACCATCATAGGTACCAACCAACACATTCTTAACCTTGGCCGGCTGAGCCGCCTCGGTTATCTCCCGAGTGAACGCAGAAGGTTGTTCACCCAGGCGCAGCAGGCGAAGCTGCCAGTCCAATGGCTGGACATTTGGATATGCCGCCTGACCCCCAAAGAAGGCCGGCTGCATGAAGTGAGGAGGATACTGCCCGTAAGCCTGAGTAGGCACGTACAGGACGGCTCCAATCATATGAGGGCCAGAATGGACGGAATTACTGCCTGTCTGGCTCTCATGCAAGGAGGGTGCACTCCCTGCAGAGATGTTGAAGCTGTCTGGAAAGTTCGATGTTGAAGCCGACTCAGACAACGATTGATTTCTCTTCCGGTTGATGATCTCCCGGGCATCGAGAGTTGATTTTTTACTTCTCACCGGCTGATGAGGCCGGCGAGGGTTATTGGTGTTCCCCCAGGAAGGAGAATTTTCGACCAATCGATGGTCCCGGCTGCCTTTTCCTTTGGGTGAGGAGTGGGCTGCCGGTTTCTGACTGACTTCCCCTTCTCTGGAGGAGTCTTCTTCGCCGACTGACCTTTACTTGGGCCAGCCTGGCTTTTAGTGATCAGCTTTGTAATTTCACCCTTGAAACTCGTCATGAACCTCATGAGTTCGTCTCGGGTGACAGGGGCCGATCCAGCTGCCGTTTGGGTTGCCCCTTCCGACTGCCCAGGGGTCTGCTCGGACCTGCCTGGGAGGCACCCCGCTCCAAAGTGTCTCTGGGCCGGATGCGTTTAGTTCTGAGAGAGCCGTCTTTTGCTGTAAAAGCTTCGACCTGAGGATCTTCATCCTCATGGTCTGTAAAAACTTCTGGGTCTTCACCCAGACGGTTAGGGGGTGGTACAGACTCTTGTACCATCTTCGAGGTACTCTCCCCACAGACGGCGCCAAATGTTTTGGGTGTTTTTGTCCCTCGGGAGAGTTACAACACGAAGATTGATCCTGGGTGAGCTGTACCTGCAAAACAAACGGAGACACCAGTTGGGTGGTGCTCCGCCTCCGACGCACAAGTTAGAAACTTGAAGGGAGAAAAAGGTGCAGAAGTTTAGGTGGGGATCTGCTCGGATTCCAAGCTCAGGATGTCTCTATCAAAGAGTAAAATGTGTAATAAATGGTAAAGCGTGTCCTCAAAATGAGGGACATCTCCCTATTTATAGGGTCTTTGGGAATTGTGCCCCTGATTAGGTTACTGAACCCTAATCATTGGTGGGCTGCGCCGTTTGGCGGCATTCTCGGGATTTGGGCTTGAAGGCCGCCTTTTCCCTTAATTTCGGGAATGACACGTGTCGAGCAGGGATTGGTCCATTTTAGACCAATCTGGGGCTGACACGTGTCACCTTCTGATTGGGCCACGTGGCAGGGTAAAATTACCCTAAACATAAGTGATATACAAACACTAGTAGACAACTAGCTCAAGCAAAAATTCCAAATTTTGGCAGCATATTATCCTCAAATACCATCATTTTTTTGTAGCAAAAAGAGCATACCCTATGACAACAGTATGTAAATAGACCTCCAGACTTTCTTTCACCTTTATTTAGTGAACCCAGCCCATTGAGACATAAGCCTTTTTTATAACAATTGAACCAAACTTAGGAAAGTCTTCAAAGGTAGCCTAACAAAGCAAGTAACTGTAATTTACAATAAACCGAGAAGGAAACATACCAATTCAAGGTACATAGGATCTGAAGATCTCAGTCTAAGAGTTGGCTCTGTAGCAAGTAGCCAAGCTGGAAATCCACCCAGATCCCACTCTGTAACATATTCATATATTTTATGTTAAGCAATTTGGTCAACAGAAAGCAATATAGAACAAAGTGGTCAAAAGAGGAAGGGTGAGCAGTAGAGAGGACAGAGGGAAAATGAAAGACAGAATAAATTCTAGTAACTACTGGGGAAAAAAGGTAAAACAGCATAAAGACAGTTTCAGCTTTCCACAAAAAATAAATGGTACCAAGAACCATTTCTGATTGAACAAAAAAATATAAAAACTAGAATGACAGATAGCGCATATTTGTTGATCTCAGAAGTCAGAAGTGCTAAAGAAATAAATTATGTGATGCAACTATAAAGATAAGATTAAAGGAACTACATATCTAAATCCAAAATTAATTATCAAGGAGTAAGACTAGCTTTTTACTAAAGAAAAACAATTTGCTTGACAAAAAGAGAAATTCAATCAAGATGCAATGATCTTTTGTACAAATGACAACTGAAGAAAGACTGCAGAAAGTACATGACTATAGGATAAAGTCAAAGTATAGTAACACGATGTAATTTCAAAAAAAAAAAAAACTTTATTAGGAAGAAATCTCTACAAATAGAATGACAATCAATATGGTACACATAAAAAGTGCATACAAAAATCAACACGTAGTCCTGACTACTGAGTCTTGGCATTCTTCATTTACACCATTCTACCAAGAGAAAATGACCTTTATCGTTTCCCTCTTTTCTGCAAGGTAAAATATCCAAATCTAGAAGGTCACGAGTCCTCCACAGAATTATACATTTATACCCTTGAACACCAACTTCTTTCTTCATTCTGAATCTTGCTTATTATCCAAACCAATCCCACCCAATCAAAAAAAGGTGACAAAGTAGTGCATTTTATGGACCAGCCTCAAGATTTCCATTCAACCACCCCTCCACCAAATTTGAGATAGACAAAGTTGCATCACATCTTCCCATACCACAGTTGTCTACATTCAAAAATACTTTATCTTAGACTTCAAATAGAAGTTTAGAACCCATTAAAAAGTGAACATGAGAATAACTCCCAAAATCCCCTAAAATCACTCTGTAGAAGTTAAGCATTCACAATGTTCCACAGTTGTCTACAATGTTCCACTAGCTTCTGATAAATGATGCAGATGAATGAGATGAGATGAGAAAACAAAATTACAAGGGGAAAAAGTATTGTGAAAAAAAAAATTACATACCTGCACATATGTAAGGGCCAGGCCGAAGCATGACAAAAAAACCTAGCTTCTGGCAGAGTTTAAGGAATGATACTATGTCAGCAATACCATTGAATTTCAGATCACCAGGACTTGGTTCATGCAGATTCCATGGAACATAAGTCTGAATTGTGTTTAAGCCCAACGCCTTTGCTCTTAACAGTCTATCTTCCCAATACTGCATTGCCAGCACACATTGGTTAACAGAGGGTCTATCTAAGGGTCACCATCTAACAGACTTAATACCAGGTATAATTCCCAAGATTTAAAAAGGCAATAAAGTCCCAGATCATAACCATTTGCTGCTTTCCCAATTCCACAATAAAATTCAGTTTGCTAATGCTCATGCCTAGTTAATTAAGTTAGAAATAAGAAACATTCAATAAACACTAAACATGATATGCCAAATACACGGATTTGTTTTCCAATTTTCAGGAATATATAATAAAGACCACCAATCTTACTAACAACTACGAGTACTTTTTAGCAATGGGAACTCTAAGTTTACTGAAAATCTTATAGAGTACCTCAGGAAGAACACGAAAGTAATGCAGATCCCCACCAATTATGCGGAAAGGCTCACCATCTTTCCAAAACTTGTCATCAGCAATCTCAAATTTCCTGATATTAAGCTGATAAAAGCATGTGAAGACTAGTTAATTACAAATACATTCAAAGCCACTTAAGCAAAATATCAAATGTTAAGAACATTTACAGTGTGTTTGGATTAAAGGAAATGGAGGGAAAAGAAGGGAAGAGAAATGGAGAGATGTGATATCTTTCATTTGGATAACAAATGAAGAAGGAAGGGGAGAGAAATGGAGGGATTAATTTGTAGATAAATGATCCCTCGAAGCATGGAGAGATTTGGAAGGAAAACTCCCCATTCTTCCCTCCTCTCCTCTTCTCCTCCCTCCCCTCCTCTTCTCCTCCCTCCCCTTCTTCTCCTTCTCTTTCTTTATCCAAACACACTGTTAGTAACAGAGTTAATATATTGTAGAAAAAATGTTGTTGGAAACAAGAAATTGCGACACAGATCATATAGAAATGATCCACAATACACTCTTAAAATTGAAAACTTCTCACAAATTAAAACCGAGTTAAAGAAGATCATTATCTTACATCCACCTTGGAGTTTAAGAACATAGATCATCTATGCAAAGAAAATAGACAACAAATGTCTCAAACACTAAAACCAAACTCGAAGAAATTTGTCCAAAACCATATTTATATAATATCGAGGATACAATAACACGATGACAAATTGTATTAGGTTTATGATTGGTGTGGGAGCACCATGATGAACAAAATCTTTAATACATGCTTAACCTAACTAAAATTTCCTAAATTTTTCTACTTCATAATAAGTCCCACTTTAATTCCACAATTCACCAATTATATCTCACAAATTGAAGCTCAAAACCTTTATATTAACGTATTATTTCACCACTAATACTAGCATTACACAAATTATCCATACAATTGCAAGAAAATCCAATAATTTAAGTAAATCAAAACCTCATATTTACTAATTTGCTTTACACATAAATACGATCAAAATTGAAGAAATCAAACAAAAATCAATCAAAATTCAGAGCAAAAAACTAGAATCAAACAGAATAAGCTTAAAATTGAAAGAAAAAAGAGAAAACCTTTTTGCGGTGGCGATGATGAGAGGGAGAATGAGAGGAGAGAGAAGGAAGGGGAGCAACGAAGGCGAACAAGGCAAGGAAAGCGAGGAGAGAGAAAATGAGAGTAGAATTAATGGTGGAGAAGAAGAACCTCCCCTTGTTCTTCATTGTCGAAGGAGGAAGATGATCTCTCATGGTTTTCCAGGTTTCTGCAATATTATTACCATTTTAGTATTGTTATTGTACAGTGCAACTCGGTTAAGAGTCTTAAGAGTTAAGACTGAGGAGTGTTACATTGACTAGGGTGACTAGGGTCTGTTAGATTATTGGTCCAAAATTTTGGATTAGCTCATAACTACAAATCTACAATACATTCTTCTTTCAATTAAATTTTTTGCTCAAATTCACAAAACAATTAATCAAACAACTTATTGCTATGGAGCATAAAAAATAAAGGACGAAAAATATTCCAACTTATCTCTATCGAGTTGCTATGCATAATAGTGGTTCGGATTTTAGTCACACATAAACGTTTTTATGTACGCTTTTTAATAAATAAGTATAGATAGATAGCATAATACTGCCAAATCTATAAATTTGGTATTAGTTATGAAAATAGCTATTATGTAAAATAAAATATTTTTTTAAAAAAACAAAAAACAATGATATACATTAATTGTTTTTTTAAGAAAGGTTGAAAAGAAACTACAAATAAAACATATTACACGTTATTAATAAAACAAAGTTGGCCCTAATCAATGGGTAAATAATGCACTAGTGAAAACTTAAAAAGTTGACCTTAAATTTTCTGTAAAATAATCCATTGCCTAGTTTAATTTCTTTTACAATGTTTTCCCTAAAATTCCTAATTTTCCCAAAACTTGTTCTTCGATAATCTTCATCTTCTCAAACAAAGAATGGTAAGGTTACTTAGTCAGGGTTACTTGGTCAATCAGGGGTTATACTCACTCGGGTGAGGGTTACTTGGTTAGAGGTTACTCAGTCGATCGATTAGGGGGTCAGTGGTTACTCGGTGTCTCGGTCAGGGATTACTCGGTGTCTCGATCAGGGCTACTCGGTCGGCCAAAACCAGGATTACCCGGTCAGGGATTACTCATGTGCGTGTTAGTTGGCCACACAACCTCACAGAAAAGTTGTTGCTTCTTCTTGTTGTTAGATTTTGCTCTCTCTCCATCACAGTACTTTGTTGATTATTTAACAAATTTTAAATTTTCTCAAATTCATAATTAATATTTTTTTTTTGATAGGATTCGACTTTATTGTTCTCTCTATTCTAATTAACTAGCCTTCTGACCCGTGCAATGCACGGGTTATTCATAAAAAATTGCATTGAAAGATGAATTAGGAAATATCAATAAGCCATTATGGTTATAATGTGTGATCAAAAATATGATTAAGAAAATTAATTTTTGGAATTGTAATTGAAAATGGGGATTTGAATAAAGGTGGAGAGGTTAAAATTAAAGAGAGAAAGACAAAAGTTTGAATTGAAGAAGGGAGATGAAGATGTAGTGTATATAGAAGATGAAGCAATATAATGTTAATGAAAGAATTAAAGAAATATAGTGTAATAAAAAATTAATTAATAGTATAATAAGACATGTGGCATTTAGGTTAGAGAAAAAGATATTGAAGTGTAATAGGATAGAGACATGTGTTTTCCTTGGTTATAATTTTTAAATACTAAAGTATAAATATAAATATAGATTTTATCCGATTTTTGTTATTTAATCTCCTTCTTCCATTATTGGTTTTATTTAGTCACTAAATGTAGGAAATTGAGGTAAAAAATTTCTTTAAAAATAGGGGGGTGTTAAATACCGCCAACAATTTTTTTATCAAAACCGCCAACATTTAAGACAAATGGACATCAATGCCCTTACTAAACCCCCACTCATCTTCTTCTTTTTCTTTTATTGTTTTCTCTTTCATCACCCATAAGGCCACAACCACCATTTCCCAACCACCATCAACCACGTCAGCGGCTGTATGTTGGAGGTGAAGGGAAGCAGCGGCCATACGTCGGAGGTGGAATTAGGGTAGCGATGCCGATGACCGGAGGAGGCATCACGGTGGTCGGTAAAATAGTCCACCCCCAATCTTCTTTTTTTTTTTCTTCAATAATTTCCGACGCTCGCGCTCACGCAAAACCAAAACACCACGGTGACGCCGATTACCGTGGTCAACCGGCGCGCCAACCGATTACCCGGTACAGCAACCGATTTTGGAAGTCGGTTACCGTGGTCAAACGACGCTTGAAACCGGTTACCATCCCGGTTGACTGATTTTGCGCGCCGATTGTGCTGTTAGTTGGGATATAAAGCACCACCACCGACCAGTCGAGGGAGCAAAGGTGGTGGGTCTTCATTTGGGATTTGTTAAACATCGCCCACAAATTACTACATAAAGCCCACAAAATTCACTTGGTTTCCCTAAATTGCCCTTGACCTTAAAAAAAAAAAAACACTCACACTCTCATCACTCACACTCTCATCACTCACACTCTCATTGCTCATCTTCTTTCAACCTCTCTAAAAAAAAAAAAATTCAAAATAACGGCAATGTCGAGGCGGCAAGGCAAGGAAGTGGCGGAGGGAAGGATGTCCCAAGGTGGAAAGGTATATTTTGTTTAAAAAAAAAAAAAGGGGGAAAACCGCCGTGAACGCGGTGGGGCGCCCTGGCTGGACGCCCAGCCGGCGGTGGTGGCGCCAGATGCAGACGCCGCCACCAGTTGGCTGGCGCCTGGGCTGGACGCCACCGCCACGGTTGTGGCGTTTAGTCTAAGCGCCGCAGCCGTGGCTGTGGCGTCCAGCCCAAACGCCAGCCAACTGGTGGCGGCGTCTGCATCTGGCGCCACCATCGCCGGCTGGGCGTCCAGCCAGGGCGCCCCCCCCCCCTTTTTTTTTTTTTTTTTAAAAAAAATTTTTCTAAAAAATTGTTTTTAAATTTTTTTTTTTTTTTTTTTTTTGTAATATAATTTTGAATTGTTTTTATATTTTGTTGTTTATTTTTATAAATTTTTTCAATTTCGTTGTATTTTTTCTACGTTTATATTTTGTTTACTATTATTTGTTTGTTTTTAGTGTATTTGATTTGCGATGATGATTATTTATCGTATAAATTTTTGTATGTTTATATATTTTAAAATTTTGTGTAGGGTCGTCATGGTGGGGGGAAGAATATAGAGCTTCTTAGTAGAAGTTATTCAGTGGAGAGGTCGGGGCATAGACATGTCAGATCCCGTGGTATTTCGGCCTCAGTTCGTAGAGAACGGATCCACCGTCGGGATGAGGATGACGATGACGATGATGATGCTGAGGAGGGTGACCAGGAGGAGGAGCAGGAGGAGGGCGCAGATGAGGATGAGGATGTGGACGATGGCAGTGGACCGTATGATGATTACGGTCCATTCAGTCAGAGGGTTGATGACATGTACGAGACGCATATGGTGGAGGTGCGTAAGGGTAGGGGTGGTAGATTTTTTAGTAGATCTGGCACATCATCTGCGTCCACTGTCTCTGGGGCAAGCAGGAAACGGTCGAGGGCGGGTAATGATTCTTGGGTTGTTAGGAGTGAGGTGCCCGGTGGGCCTGTTGACGGGAGTGTGATTCCTAGCTTTCTAGGACACATAGCTGCCCGTATTTGGGAGGACCAGGAGAGGCCTTCAGTTACGGGGTTGTTGAAATGTCATACCCGGGAAAAGACTTGTAGTTTTTTGCGTACATGGGCTGAGGCCTGGCCGGCGGAGAGCGAGATGTTCGAGCGACTGGAGGGCACTGGGGTGAAGCACGTTCCTGCCACCATGCACGATAAGATTGACAGTACGCTGATCACGGCTTTCATTGAGCGATGGCAGCCGGATACAAACTCTTTTCACCTTCCGTTCGGTGAGATGACGATCATGTTACATGACGTCGAGGCCATTCTGGGGATTCGTGTTGAGGGTAAACGACTTTGTGCTGTGGCTGATGCGGATCAGGCAGATTCGCTGGCGGAGTTGTTGGCGGTGGACAGGGCTGCACTGTACACCGAGGCGCTAGGTGTTTGGGAACACGGAGGTGTGAAGATCGCATCTGTGTTGCAGCGGTGTTTGTACCCGAGTGCACGTAGGACGCCCGACGCACAGCTGAGTGCTTATGTTTTTCTACTCCTCGGATGTACCTTGTTTCCGGATAAGAGCGGCGGAAACAAGCTCAGGCCACGCGACATCGTAGAGGCGTGTGACCCCGACAGTGTAGGTGAGTTTTCCTGGGGATCGGCTACGTTGGCGTATTTGTATCGCCAACTAGGATTTGCGAGTCGGGCTGACGCGGCAGGTATCACTGGGTGTCTGACTCTATTGCAGACTTGGATATACGAGTATTTTCCTGCATTGCGACCACATCGTGACCCAGTTCCTATTGATGAGGGGATGCCGCGTGCTTGTGCGTGGAGTCCCCGCTCGGAGAAGAAGTCCGTTGACCGCCTCCGATCGATACAGTTATTGCTGGACAGGCTGTCCCCCTTAGAGGTAACGTTTATTTATAGAGTCTACATTTTATTATTTGCACATATTATATTCATGTTATTATATTTTATATGTTGTAATTGTACAGGTGAACTGGATGCCTTTCGGCCCGAACCCTAGTGTTAGGGTACCCAGGACCCTGTACACGGGACTCATTCAGTATCGTGACATCGTCGAAGCGTACATGCCCCAGCGTTGTCTTCGCCAACTTGGATTTGTCCAAGTTGTCCCTCCTCCCCCGGCGTGCCCGATGAAGGCGGTCCGACCTGCATCGTCGAGGGAGTACGTCGTGGAATGGCCGGATATCATGACCGGGACGTGGGACCAGTTTCCGATGGTGGCTCGATTATGGACAGCGGAGTTGCAGCGGCCGCCCTCTGGGGTTACTCCCATGTGTGACCATTACTACATGGAATGGTTCAACCGGTATTCGCACCCGAGGTTGATCGCTGATCTCGACCACAACGATGATGATTATGTGCCACCGCCTACTGCCACGGAAGCGGTATGTCTTTTATTATATTTATCGTTGTCTTTTAATTAAGTTTTATTTGTTGTTATTGTATTTCATCTTCTGTTTTTTGTTGTACGCAGTGGATGGGAAAGATAATGCAAGACGTTCAGAAACTCTCTCTTGAGAAGGACAGCATGAGTGCAACAGGGAGAGTTGTTGTTGATAGTCTGGAACATACCCTTGCGCAGTGGGAGTCGTCGTCGAGGAGGGATTACTGATGGTTATTGTATTTTATTTATAGAACATTATGTTGGACATTATGTTGTAAAATTGTAACATTTTAGATTGTTCTTTTAGCTTCCAACCCAAAATGAAGTACCTGGTTTGTCCAATATTTGACAAACTTTTCCCTATGAGGGACCCATTGATGCATCACATAGTCCACCAGTGCCGGACACCACTGGTACGAATCCCTGAAGTTAGCCAATGCTCGCTCATACGCTTCCTCTGTGGTAGCCTGTAGGATCTTCCGCCACTTACCATTCACCAATCTCTCTGCCATTTCCAAATTCTTGTTGAAAAGGTTGTAGGCTTTCACTTTCACGCAGTTGTTGATGTGCCATGTGCACAATAAGTGGTTCGATTCGGGAAACAGCTCTGCTATGGGGGCAAAGAGACCTCCCTCACAGTCGCTGACGATGGCTGCTGGATGAACATTAGGCCCGATGTAGTTTCTCAGCTTCTCCAAAACCCAATAATAACTTGGAGCCGTCTCATCCCTGATGATTGCATGACCAATCAGAAAGTTCTGGTTCGTTGGAGCCATCCCAACCATCTCAACCAGAGGGAACTTGTACTTGTTTGTCTTGTACGTTGAGTCGATCAAAATCACAAATGGCCAAGACTTGATCATATCAGCACAATCAGGATGCACAAGGAAAAGATGAGTCACCTCCGCTGTATCTTCATCAGAATCAAACCAGAACAGGTAACCACGTGATTGTGCCTGGTGTAGCAGCTGCTGTATAGGGTTCCTTCCCTCTGACCGTTCAAACCTGAGTTGCTGTCTGACGTTGTAGATGTGTCTTCGGTTTGGATGGTCTTCTGGAAATTTCTCTAACACAGATGCTAATATTTTAGCAGGCTTCACTTGAGCATCACTCATTTCTTTCACAACTAGTTTCGCAGCAGGACTTAAGCCGCTCAGTTGTCGATGACCCTCTTCATATACTATCATCTCATGGTTGTGATACCCCCATTTAGAGTAACCTATCACTTCCCAACTGTCACGACTCCGTAGTTGTCGAACCTTTACTCTGAACTCACACCCACAACCTTTCCGCTTTGTGTCAAACCGAGTGGCTGTACGAAAATCTCTTTCTTCTCTTTTGCGATAACGGTCACATCTCAAAATGCGATCCATTCTACCATCCCGTTGAGATTTATGAGTTGCTACTACCAAGCAAAATCCAGCTGCAATTGCAACCTGTTTTGCCCAATCAATCGCCTGTTGAGCTTCTTCGAATGGACCATCATGTCCAAATATCTCACTGTAATCATTTCCGTCTCCACCATATTCCTGCATCAATTATATATTACAATAAATACATTTAACGGATAATACATTTAATTTCTATATTTCCACATAATTAACACAAAAAAAAAACATAATTATATATAATCAAACTTAATTTTTATAAAAACCCAATTCGAATTTTCAAACTAAATTTAAAAATATACCATTTCGAATTTTCAAATTTAATTTTAAAAAAACATATTTCGAATTTTCAAATTTAATTTACAAAAAACCCATTTCGAATTTTTTAAAAAAATCATTTTCGATTTTTTATTTTCACAAAAAAATTAAATAAAAAACAACAACAAAATCAAAAAGGAAAAAATAAAATTTAATTATTAAAGGTGGCGTCTGCCAGGGCTGCCACACCCACTGGACTGGCGCCTGGCAGGGCCGCCTCACCCAGTGGAGTGGCGTCTGCCCAGGACGCCAGTCTGGTGTCTGGGCGTCTGGGCTGGACGCCACTCAGGTGGTCTGGGCGTCTAGCCTGGACGCCACTCTGGTGGTTCTGGCGTCCGGCTTGGACGTCCAGGCTACGGTTTGGGCGTCCACCCTAGGCGCCGTAGCCACTACGACGGTAAACCGTGAATTTTAGCGGTCACTTACCTCGTTTTCCGTCGACGACGACGTACCTCCGGCGTCCCCCGCATCTCCGGCCTGCCATCCGGTCTCCCCCGACGAGCCAATACGGCTCCACATTTTTTACACCGAGATTATCTCAATTTTAGCAAAAGGGCATAATGGTCAAATCATAACATATTTGTGGGCTTTATGTGGTAATTTGTGGGCGATGTTTAGCGTTTCACCTTCATTTTTAATGTTGATTGTTGTTCGTAAATTGGTGGTTCCGTGTTAGAGATATTGGAAACTATATGTGTTTCGGGGTTTTCTGATGTCCTGCGGGAGAGTTACAATTCCGAGACTGGAACCGGACGCCTGTACCTGCAAAATAACGGAGACTCCTGAGAGCTCCGCCTCCAACGGTCAAGTTAGTACCTGATTAAGGAGTAATCAATACAGAAATTAAAGTAATCAGATCTCTCTAGGTGAGAGTGCTTAGTGTTGGTAATCTGCGTTGTTAGCGAGATTAGCCGGTTGTTAATAAGTCTGTTCTTCTCTGCTTGATCTCTTAATTATTCCGTTCTCTTAATTATTCCGTTCTCTGATTAATGAGGATTAATCGAGTATTTATAGCCTTGGGAAGCGTGCAGCTCTCTAGGTTTAAGGTAAACCTAGGGCTGATCGGGCCTCTAGACTGAATTGGGCCTTAATGGCCGGTTGTCCCATTTGGCATGGGTGGACACGTGGCGTGTCTTAAGTGGTCCATGGAGGACGTATCTGTGATTGACACGTGGCAAGCTCCTGTTGGCCTTTGTGAAGGACACGTGGCGGAACCTGGTTGGTCCACTTGTCAGACGGTGATTGGTGGATAAAAATCCCCTAATCATTTGCCCCTCACAGGTGGCACGCGACTGGTCACGTGTCGCCTGTGACAGGTGTCGCACGGTGACAGGCGACGGCCCGTTACAGGTGTCACCTTGCAGACGGCCGAGAGATTTTCCCGCCCAAATTTGAATTTGGAAGCGACCCTTCGCCTTCTCATTTTGCCTATAAAAGGAAGTGCTGACTTCGGTCATTTTCACATTTGAGAACTTTTGCGAGAACATTCGGACCCCTGAACTTGCTCTGACATTTCGGACTTTTTCTGCCTACCGCCTGTTCTAACAAGCCGACTGACCCGAACTTCCAGGACTTCATCAACCGTCACCCGTTCAGGTAACTCAGTTCTCTTACTCTTAATTTTCTTTTTATTTTTTGAAATGGCACCATGGAAGCACACGACACGCCCTAAGTTAGTGATCAGCCGGTCACCGGGGACGGCTGAATCTAGGACTAGGAGTGCCGCCTGCCCTTTTCTGGACCCATCTTTGCCCTTTATACAAAGTCCGACTGAATCTGTGTCTATGCAGAACGTGATGGCCAGAACAAAAAAGACTGCTATGATATCAAACTCAGACGGCTCCTCCCAAAGGGTGCTCCTTAGCGAAACATCTGACCAGGCGCCAGATGTAGAACGAGGCGACTGTCAAGCTGACAGTTCTGAGAGAGGGACCAAGGTGTTCCCTTCTCATCTTACCGTGGACATGTCTAATTTTCCTTCTGCTCCTTCTAAGGGAGAGGAGGCGGGCCCCTCTAGGAGAGGGGAGGAGTCGTCCTCTTCGGACTCGTCAGGGGACGAGTCCGAATCCAGCTCTTCTGACCATAGTTCTTCTGGCTCAGAAGAAAAACATAGCCGCCTACAAGAGGCGAGAAGTTCTCATGCAGTGGAGAAGGGGGACAATTGGGCAGAGCCGTCCGCCTCTTACAGAGAGGAAAACGCCCCTTACTACTGCAGGGTACCCCGGGGCCGGATCGCAACAATGCGAGACAACGTGGCGAGCTTTATTGCTAACCACAAAATGGGCCCGGAGTACTTACTGTTTGTGCCGGATCCAGAAGATACTGTCGTCTGGCCGGCTGGTACCAACTATGGTGACGGCTGCTTTGGCTGCTATGTGGCGGCCATCAAAGCTGGACTGCGCTTCCCATTACATCCGGCTGTTCAGCGGATTTTAGATGGGTATGATCTGGGGTTATGGCAGTTAGCCCCCAACTCTTGGGTAAACGTACTCGGCTATGTGGCCGGGTGCGAATTGAACGGGGTGGAGCCAAGTTTTGAGGCTTTCGCCCACATGAACTATCTCAGCCGGACCCCTAAGTCGGGAGGTACCGGCTGGTATCAATTAACAAGCCATAGGGGTTACCTCATGACGAGAGGTAAGGCAAACAAATGGAAGGATTGGCGGAACACCTTCCTTATTATCGAGAGTTCAGACACGGAGCTGAACAAACGTTTTAACAAGTGGAACAGGGATCCGCCTCTTCTCGCAGGCGGCCGCAGCATGCCGCCTGTTCCCCCAAAGGCTAAAAAAGAGATCCTAGACAAAGGACTCTTCAAAGTAGAGACTAGGGTGAACTCTACTTCAGGGGTACGAGAGCAAGTACCCCTAAATTGCGTCCCGAGCTTCAAGTGGCTCTATGACGAGTACTTCTTGGCCGCCTGTGGCCTCGGCAGTCGGTGCTCTAGAGGTAGCCGGCCTGACGAATACTCTGTTTTTTCACGCCTTGTTTACTTGGGATTTTTACTAACTTTGCTGTTTATTTCTTTCAGCCGACGCCATGAGTAAAATAACAGCATCTAAGACTGCGGCGGCCATGCTGCGGGTTTCGCTAATGAAGCAGTCGTACGCCGACTCCCCCAGCAAGGAGGCACCCTTGGTAAGCTTTGAAAACTCTTCTCCTTTTAGTTGTATTATGCATATACTAACTCTTTTTGTTTTCAGTCTGGCACTCCAAGGGCTTCTTCCTCGCAACAGCCGGACCCCAAGGCCCGGAGGACGACTGTTGCCAGCTCTCCTGGGTCTTCCAGGAAAACAGTGGCGGCTGAGAAGCAGCCGGCCACTTCTTCAAAAACCCAGGCGGGGCCGCCTAGATGTATGGACCCTCACTTGTAAAAAACTCACCCTTGCTTCCTTCTTGATTAAGTCTAACTTGTTTTATCCTTTTACTTAATGCAGCCGGCCCCCAGGGACTTGACTTGGTTGAGGTAGCCAAGTCAATGGTTAAAGTAGTTCCTCCATCTGACAGGGAGGCGGTCAAGGGTGCCGGCACCCTTGACCTCGATGGAATTTCAGGGATCCTAGCTGAGGTATACTTAGCACCTTTTTGAGCTTTTGAGTTCCAGGACGCCTGTTAACTCTTTTGATTGGAAACTGACGCCTGTTTTTCTTTGTACTTAGGCCCTGCTCCGAGTCAACAGCCTTCGCAAGCCGATTGATCGGAAAAAACAAAGAGGTAAAGGCCGCAAAGGCTATGGCCGCCTCCAGCTGTGATAAGGCAATGTTTCAAATTGCCCAAAATGAAGTACTGACCATTGATCTTCTTTATTATCTGGCGCTTGCGACCGCCGCTGTTCGGGCTCAGCTAGAGGCGGCCCAAAAGAAGGTTGACGAGCTGGAGGGGACCGTCACCAAACTTAAAGCCGAGCTGAAACCCCTTCGCCAGAAAATGCACTCTTACGAAGCCATGGAGAAATCTTTGGCTAACGTAAAAGAACGCCTGGTGAACCAGGAGAAGATTCTTACCCAAGAGCTCTCGGACAAGGCCGAGCAAGAGAAACAAGAGCTCGTCTGGGAGATGGTGGAAGACTCCGCCCAAATCCAACGCATGACCTGGGAACGACTGTTCCCCAGTGCCGACTTTGCCTCATGGGAAAGAACGTACCGCCAGTGTTCGGAAATATATAATCAACAGATCCTGGCGGCTGCTGAAGAAGAGGCGTTGGACGTTGCGTTGGAGGAGGAAGAGCCGGTTGTGGCGCTTGTGCCACTTGGGGGTAAGGCATCAAAAGATGATGCAGCTAAGGCCGAGTCCAGCAAGAAGAGTGCTGACCAGGCGGCTGCTGCTGATACTGAACTGCCCCCTTCTTAAGCTTTAAGTATTTTTTATTTTTATTTTTTTTCTTTTCACGGCCTGCGTGCCGTTTGCTTTGTAATTACCCGGCCAGGGGGCCGGGGTTTTGAATATTCTGCTGGTCTTTTATGGCCGGCTCATTTTAATCAAATTTTTTGTTTTTGTTCAAATTTGTCTAAGTATTTGAAATTTGCTCACTTGACCGACTGTTGTGTATGGCCGAACGTTAAGACAGGTACAAATAGTAAGTATGCCGCCTATGCCCCTGGACGACTGGTTGTCTGTTTCCAGGATAGATGATCAGTCGGCCATTTAATCAATCGGTATTCGAACTCTTTATTCAATTTGACCAAGTAAATAGAATTACCTAGTAGCCAAGGAATTTAAGTAGGAAAACAAGCGGCGGGTACCGGTTGTTTCCCTTTATTGCCAATGTTGGCTTTTAACTCGTTATTTGTTAACCTAGCAAGAGTATTGGTTGAGAGCCTTTGTTTATAAAAAACAAGTGGACGACTCATACCTTCTAGGCTCCATACTAAGTTTGAGTGACTATTAAGTTAACATAGGAGTTACTTAGTCTTTGTCACAATCTTGATTGAGTAGTAGAGGTATCAGGCAGCGTAGGCCGGCTAGACCCCTTGATTCACCAATGTTTGTTGGCTATTAACTCAATAGGTTATCCAGTAGGAATAGGGGTTCGAGTGCCCTTGTTTGTTTAAAACAAGCGGACGGACGACTCAAACTTTTTAGATTCCATACCAAATTTGAAGGAGTGACTATGAGTTAACTTTGGAGTTACTCAGTCGCCATCATTTTTGTTTGAGAAGTAGAGGTACCAGGCGGCGTAGGCCGGCTAGACCCCTTGATTCGCCAATGTTTGTTGGCTATTAACTCAATAGGTACCCCCTGCATTTATCCCAAGTAATACAGGCGGTTATCTGACTCAGATGTCAACTGCTACCATTGGTTTGGTTAGTGATAGAGTTATCTTTGTCTCAAAAACGGCTACGTGGTTGCCCTTGGGGACAGTCGTATAGGTGCCGTGTAATTAGTTTATAGAACAATGTTCCACCCAAAAGGGAGCTGCTCTCTGCGACGAATTTCATCCGGAGGGATGCCGTCGGACGCCTGCTATGATGTTGGGACAGGTCGAATTAGTTTTGTAGTTTTGATCAGGTGGCTTGGCGCCTGGTCTGATCATTCGGCCGGTGGCCTTGGTAAGTTCTTGGTGAACGTAGGTGCTAAGTAAAAGAAGGGTAGCCGCCTGTTAGTTACAGGATCGGCCAGGCCCTAATCTTTTTAGCTAAGTATTGTGAGTAAAATACTCGATGGAGAGTAGCCGACTGTAAAGGAACAGACGGCATGCCCCTCGTAATACAATATTGAATAGTAAGTGCAAACTTTATTAAGTAGCTCTTTACTTTACATCATTCAGAAAAAATATTTTTTAAGGTTATCTACGTTCCAGGTTCGAGGCAACGGTTGTCCGTCTGGTGTTTCCAGACGGTAGGTACCGTCCCTGACTTCCGCATAGATTCGGTAGGGTCCTTCCCAGTTGGGAGTTAGTTTTCCAGACTCATTGGCCCTACCAACTGCTTCCATTTTTCTAAGTACAAAGTCCCCTACTTTGAGTGGACGCCTGTGTACTTTCTTGTTGTATGATCTAGTCATTCTTAGGCGATAGATCTCATGGCGCAAAACAGCATTGCCCCTTTTTTCAGGAAGTGAGTCTAATGCCAGGCGCATAGCTTCCCAGTTTGCCTCTTCGTCATATAGCATTACTCGAAGAGTCGGCTCGTAGTGTTCTATTGGAAGAACAGCTTCTGCACCATAAGTTAGGAGGAAGGGAGTTTCTCCAGTCGCCCCTTTTTCAGTCGTCCTAATGGCCCAAAGAACATGTGGTAGTTCATCTGCCCATAGGCCGCCTGCTCGTTCAATCTTTTTCTTGAGACCGTCTGAGATGATTTTATTAAAGGCTTCTACCTGGCCGTTTGCTTGTGGACGGCCGACAGATGCAAAGTAATGTGCAATTCCTTGGTCTCCCAACCAGCTTTTGAGAACAGGCGTCTCAAATTGGGGACCATTATCAAAAACCATAGACATGGGAACCCCGAACCGAGTGATGACGTTTTTCCAAATGAATGAAATTACATCTTTCGTCTTGATTCCCTTTACAGCCTCCGCCTCTACCCATTTAGTGAAGTAGTCAACGGCAACAAGTATATACCTTCTGCCGCCTGTAGCAGGCGTATATGGACCCAGAATGTCCATGCCCCACTTAGCAAACGGTAGTGGGCTGTGAATGGTAGTGAGGTCAGTAGCCGGACGGTGAATTAATTTGCCAAACCTTTGGCACTTGTCACATTTTTTCACCATCTCCATTGCATCTGCTTCCAAAGTAGGCCAAAAGTAGCCCTGCCGCCTTGTCCTTTGAGCAAGCATCCTACCACCTATATGGGAAGCGCAGAAACCAGAGTGAAGATCATCTAGTATCTCTCGTCCCTTTTCAGGAGTAACACACTTTAAGAAGGGTTGAAGGTGCCCCCTCTTGTGAAGTTCTCCCTGTATCATTTCAAAACAGGAGGCTCGTTTTTTCAGTGCTGCCGCCTGTTGAGGATCATCCGGCAGTGTACCGTTTGTCAGATATGCCCTGATTGAATCCATCCAGGTTGAGCTTCTGTCTAGAATTCCAATAGGATTTTCCTCGATGCTTCTCTTCTCCATTACTTCCCAAAACACAGTTCGAGGAGTATCGGAGGAGGCGGATGATGCTAATTTCGAAAGTGCATCTGCCTGGTTGTTTTCTGATCTCGGCACTTGGATCAGATGGAAATCCTCAAGGGAGCCGACTGCTTGTCGGACCGCCTGTAAATACTTGATCATGGCCGGATGTGTTGCTTCGTATTCGCCATTGTACTGACTCACTATCAGTTGTGAATCAGAACAGGCGTCTATTTTCCTTGCCCCTGCCGCCTTACACATGCGGATCCCGGCTAGTAAAGCTTCATATTCTGCCTCATTGTTTGAAGCCTGGAAACTGAAGCGTAGAGCATACTCGAACCTGTCGCCCTCTGGAGATTGACATACGACGCCTGCTCCACAACCGTTTGAAGTAGAGCTTCCGTCCACATATACCTTCCAGACTTGGTCTGGAACTTGAGAGTCAGGAGGACGGGTCATCTCTACAATAAAGTCAGCAAAGGCTTGCCCCTTCACTGCTTTTCTAGGCTCGAAAGTAACTTCGAGACTCTGCATTTCTATGGCCCATTTGATCATTCGTCCGGAGGACTCCATGGTGGTAAGGGGCCGCTTGATCGGTTGGTCGGTATACACGACGACTGCATGTGCCAGAAAGTAGGGCTTCAATTTTTTAACAGCCATGAAGAGTGCAAGACCAAATTTCTCCACTAGGGGATACCTCAACTCGGCATTTTTCAGTACGTGACTGACAAAGTAGACCGGAAGTTGACAGCCGTCCCTTTCAGCAAGGAGCACCGCGCTTAACGCATGATCAGAGACGGCCAGGTACATGTACAGATTTTCTTTGGGCAAAGGGCTGACCAGCCTCGGCAAGGAATGCAAGTGAACCTTTAATTTCTGGAAGGCGGCCTCAGCATCCGGCCCCCATTCAAACCTTGCCTTTTTCTTAATTGCCTGGAAAAAGTATAGGCATTTGTCGCCTGATCGGCTTAGAAATCTTCCCAAGGCCGCCAGACAACCTGTTAACTTCTGAACCTCTCGAACGGTACGAAGCGACTGCATGTCAATGACCGCCTGTACCTTCTCGGGGTTCGCCTCTATTCCTCTCTGGTTGATAAGGAATCCGAGAAATTTCCCAGACTCAACTCCAAATACACATTTCTTGGGATTGAGCATGACATGGTGCCGCCTGAGTGTGGCGAAAGTTTCTCGGAGGTCCGTCAGATGATCTTTCTGAAGTTTAGTCTTGACAATCATATCATCAATGTATGCCTCGACGTTTCTCCCAATCTGATCAAAGAACACTGTGTTTATCATTCGTTGGAAGGTAGCCGGGGCATTCTTAAGACCAAACGGCATGACCGTGTAACAGTATAATCCCTGATCAGTGACGAAGGCCGTCTTCTCCTGATCTTTCTTCCACAAAGGAATTTGATGAAAACCAGAATAGGCGTCCATAAAACTCATCAAGGCATGGCCGGCTGTTGAGTCGACCAGGTTATCAATTTTAGGCAGAGGGTAACTGTCTTTGGGGCACGCCTTGTTCAAGTCTGTGTAGTCTACACACATTCGCCAGGTGCCATTCGGCTTTTTAACAAGTACCACATTTGCAACCCAATCTGGGAAGTAACATTGCCGAATGAACCCTGCATCAAGTAATTTTTTGACTTCGGCGGCTGCCGCCTGACCTCTTTCTTCACCATGGTTCCGTTTCTTTTGTCGTACCGGCTTCTTTTTCGGATCCACAGCGAGTTTGTGTACTGCCAGATCAGGACTAATGCCTGGCATTTCATGGACTTCAAATGCAAAGATGTCCTTGTATTCTTTCAACAGGTTGTGAAAGTCGTCACCAAGGTTTCTCAGAGCAGTCGTCCCTACTTTGACTGTTCGGTCAGGATTGGAGTCGTCTAATATCAGGTCCTCATGCTCACCAGCCGGCTGAGGGCGGAACTCATCCGGCCGGTCCTCTGCCAATGATTGCTATTTTCTTGCTTTTTTTGCGGACTCAGTCTGGGGTGCCTTTCTCTTTTTGTCGCCTGTTTCTTGAACAGGCGCACTTTCCTTGACATTGTCAAGGTCTGTTTTTTCTCCACTTGACCCAGTGGCCATAACAGTGGGCTTGACATCCGAGAGATAGCACTCTCGGGCCATCCTCTGATCTCCCCTTAGGGAGCCGACTGTTCCATTGTCCCTTTCAAACTTAAGCAGCATAAGTGACGGGATTATAACAGCCTTGGAATTATTCAGGGTTGGTCGACCCAGAATCATGTTGTAGGCCGAGAGTTCCTCTACCACTAGGAACCGGACTACCATGTGTCGTCCTTCCCCTTTTTCGCCCAGGCGGATCGGTAGATCTACTCGTCCCAGTGGGTGGACGACTCCTCCTCCAAAACCTATTAAAGGGTGGGAGGCCGGATGTATGCAGTCCGTCTGATATTTCAGTTTTGACAGACATTTGCTGCTGATGAGATCTGAAGAACTCCCGGTATCTATGAGGATTCGGCCAACTCTCTGGTTGGCCACTTTACATTCAATGACGAGAGGGTCGCCATGCGGCCCTCTTATTCCTCCTAGATCCTCTTCAGTGATGACAATCTCAGGAAAGGTATATTTGTACGGTCGTTCTTGGTGAACATAATTTACATCTAACCGCCTTATATTATCTTTGTTGCCCCTAATAGTGGGACCGCCTCCTGAGAAGCCGCCTGCAATGGTGTAGACGACTGCATCATCTGTATCGGAACTGTCGGCCTGTTGGTTCTTTTTGGCCGACTGCTTTTTTGAGGAAGTATTCCCCGTAGATTTCTTGACATAAGTGTCAAGATCACCTTGATCAGCCAAGCGGTCTAGGTACCGCATGAGACTGATGCAGTCATTGGTGTGATGACCAATGTCATCATGATAAGCGCAGATTTTGTCTTGGTTCCGGTTGCTCGCAGAACCCTTCATGGGGAGCGGCTTCTCAATTGAGAGCCGTCCCTTTATTTCTTTTAGGATAAACTGGTTATCCTTGTTAAACACATACTTTGGGGAGTATGGTTTGAATTCTTTTTTTCTTTTTCTGGGCCGGCTGTTTAGAGGAATCAGCCGCCCAGACCCCTTTTCTTTTTTCATCTTTGTTGGACGACTGTTTCTGTCGTCCCTCTCTATTGTCGAACCTCTTCCCGTCCGACTGTTTCATCGTACACAGATCAGTCGCCTGTATATAGGCTTCTGCTTCAATCAAGGCCTCTTGAAGAGTCGCCACCCTTTTTCGAACTAAATCAAATTTGAAGGTAGACCCGTCTTTGAGACCTCTAAAAAAGTCAGTATAAGCTACCTCATCCGGTAACCCTTGAATCTGTATTCTCATCAGGTTGAACCGCCTGATGTAGGAACGAAGCCCCTCCTTTTCACCCTGCTGAATTGTTCCCAAATCAAGGGTCGTTTTCTTCGCAGGGATGTTCATTGCGAAGTTGGAGGCAAATAAGTAAGCAAGCGTCCTGAAGCTGTTTACACAACCAGTCGGCAGGTTGCCGAACCATTGCTGTGCAATTCCCTTGAGAGTCGCTGGGAAACACTTGCACCAAGTGGGATCATCCAACCCTTGAAGGTACATCAGGTTGGTGAATGCCATCAGATGGTCTTCCGGGTTAGTAGTGCCATCATAGGCGCCTACTAAAACATTTTTTACTTTGGCCGGCTGAGCGGCTTCAGTAATTTCCTTGGAGAAGGCCGACGGCTGTTCACCAAGTCTAAGCAGCCGTAGCTGCCAGTCCATAGGTTGGACGTTTTTTGCTGCAGGTCCACCAAATGGAGGTGGCTGCATAAAATATTGTTGTTGCGGCACAAATGGCAAGTTTGGTACCGCCTGCGCACTATGAAAGCCGGACTGACGGGAGGTGCCGCCTGACTGACTCTCATGGTACGACTGAGTTGGCCTCATCGAGGCATTTCGCAAACTGTCCTGAAAATTTGAAGTAGAAGCCGACTCTGATAATCGGTCACTCTTCTTCTGCTCTAGCAGGTGCCGAGCATCTGTGAACGTTTGCTTTGACCCGTCCGCCTGAATATGACGAACCGGTTTCCTATTTCCCGTAGGATAACGGAGTTTTGTGAAATCAAGAGCAGACGGCTCCCGTTTCTTAGATTTAGGATGGGGAGTCGCCTCTCGCCCTTGAACTGGCTTCCTCTTCAGTGAAGTGGAAGGTTTTTTGGCCGACTGCTCTTTGACTGAAGCAGGCGGTTTTTTGTTGATCAACTCTTGGATCTCTCCCTTGAAGCCCCTCATGAAGGTCATGAGTTCGTTCCTTGTGATGGGAGCAGACCCATCAGTCGGCTGTTGCCGAGCAAGCGGTGCGCCTGCTGGCTCGCTTCCTGTTTGAAGATACTCCCGTTCCCTTATTTCAGTATGACGGGTACGGCGGGCCCTTAGGGTCCCGTCTGGAGCTGTATGAGTTTCAACTTCAAATTCACTTTCGGTATCATGGTCCGACTGAACTTGAGGGTCGTCTAGGGGACGCCTCTCTTCTGGAATCGGTACAGACTTGGATGCCATCTCTGAAGTACTCTCCCCACAGACGGCGCCAAATGTTTCGGGGTTTTCTGATGTCCTGCGGGAGAGTTACAATTCCGAGACTGGAACCGGACGCCTGTACCTGCAAAATAACGGAGACTCCTGAGAGCTCCGCCTCCAACGGTCAAGTTAGTACCTGATTAAGGAGTAATCAATACAGAAATTAAAGTAATCAGATCTCTCTAGGTGAGAGTGCTTAGTGTTGGTAATCTGCGTTGTTAGCGAGATTAGCCGGTTGTTAATAAGTCTGTTCTTCTCTGCTTGATCTCTTAATTATTCCGTTCTCTTAATTATTCCGTTCTCTGATTAATGAGGATTAATCGAGTATTTATAGCCTTGGGAAGCGTGCAGCTCTCTAGGTTTAAGGTAAACCTAGGGCTGATCGGGCCTCTAGACTGAATTGGGCCTTAATGGCCGGTTGTCCCATTTGGCATGGGTGGACACGTGGCGTGTCTTAAGTGGTCCATGGAGGACGTATCTGTGATTGACACGTGGCAAGCTCCTGTTGGCCTTTGTGAAGGACACGTGGCGGAACCTGGTTGGTCCACTTGTCAGACGGTGATTGGTGGATAAAAATCCCCTAATCAATATGTGTGATATATTTTCCGTATATATCATTTAAGAGAATAATATATTTAGGATATTTATGTTAAGATATTATTTTGAGAATATATCATTAGGATATATGGTATATCTTTTAGGAATATTGTTTCCTATCTTATGAGCGTAGGTTTTGTATAAATACTCAACCTATTGATGAATAATAATCAAACAATACAAAAGTTATTCTATTCTCTTCTCCCTAATTTGTCATGGTATCTTTTAACCTCTCTTGATACCATGACAAATTAGGGAGAAGAGAATAGAATAGCTTTTGTATTGCTTGATTATTATTCATCAATAGGTTGAGTATTTATACAAAACCTACGCTCATAAGATAGGAAACAATATTCCTAAAAGATATACCATATATCCTAATGATATATTCTCAAAATAATATCTTAACATAAATATCCTAAATATATTATTTTCTTAAATGATATACACGGAAAATATATCACACATATATTTTTCCTTTTATTTTTTTTTAATTTTATAAGGTGGAAAAAACACGAGACTACATGAGAGAGTTTACTCTCTTAACCACACCAACACAAGACCTTAATCGGGAATTATTTTGAGGCCGGGCCGACTACAACATTACTGACTTGCTAGACATATTATTACCTTTTTTCGCAAAAAAAACTAACATTATTGTCATATTTTATAGTATGTCAATCAACTGTCATGTTTTATAGTATGTGTCAAACAAATAACCTATGAATGAATATTCTAGTTCTCATCATCTAAATACATACCCTAAAAACATCATTCAATCCAAACCTATAATTAAAAGTAAAAACTTAGTTAAAAGGAATCTACATTATTACTTACTATTAGTCTTATATAAGCATTGTTATGATTTTTATTATTCTAACTAGTTATTGGCCCGGGCGATGTCCCGGGTCATTATAAATTTTTTACTTTAATTGAAATATATATATTTTGGATTGTTTATCATTGAAAGCTTAAGTGGAGGGTTTTTTTTTTTTTTTTTTTTTTTTTTTTTTTTTTTTTTTAATATTTATTTAATATGATAGCTTAATTAGTTTATTGCTTATATGAGTTGGTTTGATTATAAGAATAATTTTATTACATTAAAATCATAAAAATATTATAAATCAAATCTTTATAAATTTGATGTCAAAATATATACTACTCCATAATGCACAATAATCTTTTACTCTATGATTACAATTTTATGAGTTAATGCACAAAATAAAAATGGAGTAATGTTTAATTTCTTACTAACTTTATTATTATGTAATTATTAAGGAGTTACAGTCCAAGGAAAATTGTCATGCATATGAAGAGTTTATCAATTAAGCTTAACATTAATATATGAAAGTTAATGCATAGAGTTTTTCAATAATTAATGCTATGGTATGATTTGGCGACGACACATCATATATTCATATGCCAAATGGCAAAATTGTTAACACATGGCAAAACATCATGTCTTTTTTTTTTTTTTTTTTTTTTTTTTTTTTTTGAGGAAAGCAAAACATCATGTGTTGCCATGAGTTTTAATATATATATTGATAACAAACCCCTAATTAAACCTTGTTTTATAAGACCGTTAAAAAGACGTGCCAAACACCACTTTCCAAAGCAAAAAACACAAGTTATACACATCTACATTGACCTAACTTTAGCAATCTGTCAATAAATTATTATATGATCCACCATTTTTCTTAGCTTTTGATTTTCACTGATCTATTATTCTCTGCTACCTTCTTTCTGTAAAGCGTTTTTCACGTTTCATGGGATTCTACTTTTTAATGTTAATGATGGCTTAATCATACGTATTTTATTATATTATAAGGTTAAATATTTGTTGAATCATCTTTATTAGAATACTTTTTAATCCTAGCTAACATATAAATTTAATTATTGAAATTGGGTGATCGATTTTAATTTACTCGTAGAGTCGTAGGAATGTCCAAGTCCAAACCTACCTTAATTTAGCTAGGTTTGTTATTATATGGGCTGAACAAAATTGGGGTACCGAGTACTTTTTATTATAAGCACATGTTTGAATATTATTTTCATGTATTATTAGTGTTATTAGTATGATGGAATACTTCTTGTCTGCTCTAATTTGTTTTTGTTAAGTGTGCGAATCATATAGTTGAATACATAATATGGAGTACGTATTACATTGTTTTACTATGTTCAACTTAAAACTAAAAATATAAATTCTTGTGTCTATAGAAAAGTTTTATCAATCTAAACTCCATTATGTGTCTAGCCATAGTATTGATACATAAAAGATTGGGTAAATCAACCCTACACGTATTTCATTTTAATATTCCGTAGTATAATCAAGTTTATTATTTTAATATAAATAAAAGGTCATATGTGGATTTGTAGAACAATAACAACTACAAAAATCAAGTTGTATAAATCTCACAAGTAATATCTCGAATTAATAATAATAAAAAAAAGAAACCCAAGTTAGATTCAGGCAAAGGTATACATATAACTCATATTGGTATCTTATATTATGGAATTAGGGGGTCAAAGAGCATATCTGCAGCGTAGGAGTACGTTTGTTGCATCCAATGCTTTATCAAATATTTATATTTCTCAGTCTCAAACTACCTTTAGAATATGAGATATTCATCATACACATGTACACATATAGATTAAATCATTAAAATCTACATGTATAAAGTAAGAGAATGTAAGTGAGTATAAAGAATGGAGGTGAGTTAATGAGTTTAGACCTTAAAAGAAAGCTCACATGCTAATGGGAGGTGTTTTGGCAAAAAAAAAAAAAAAAAAAAATAATAATAAAAAAAAATGTCTAGGTTGGGCCTAAATAAAAAAACGAAGCCCAAAATATTTTTTTGCAGTTATCTCAAATCGGGTTTGGCTTGGTTGGATTAGTTTTGATCAACTTTAGCTTTGATTCAAGCTGGAATGGAATTTAAAACTTTACTTTAATCACTCTAATACCATTAATTGGAGATTTTTGCTAAGTTATTTTCTCATTTACTCAACATGACCAAATTTATTATTATTTTTTTTTTTTTTGAGTATTAGAGTAGTGTATTAATTGAATTGAACAACTAACTCACTATCAATATTCAATAATATGATTTTTCTTTCTTATTGTAGAATAAGGATAGAGGTCAAATCAATGCAAACTTATTATTCTTTGTTAACTCAATTTTTCTTAACTTAAATCAATGATTAAACTTATCCATATATTTCTAAGTTATGGAATTCCATCCTTTTCAATAGACAATTATTGGTGGAATTGTGGAAAGCTCTATTGATTTTTATATGCTCACATTCATAATATTAAGCAATTATATCTATTTTGTTGGTGCTACATTTCGTCATCAAGTGTAATGTAAAATTAATTTACAAGAAAAAAAAGGAAAAGGCACCTCCATTTGAATCTCGTCACATAACATGTCTTTGTCAATGAAAACGTGAGTGTGTGTGTGATAGAGATGCTACTTTAAATTCCTAGATTATTGAGTTATTCTCTACTTCAATTGTAAACACTTAAATTCGTCCAAATTTATTGGTGGGTTGATTTTTGTTTCTTTTTGCCTTTTACTAATAATTTTAATAAAAATTCAGAAAAAAAATATAAAAAAATACTACTTCACTTATTAAAGGTCCAACTTTTGTGAATTGGAAGACATTTTGAAAATTGGACGGCTGACCACAGTCAAGTAATGTAGGGCCTTAGATGTTAACATCAATTACTTATTAAATTAAGGGTCATAAAAAATGATTAAAAAAAAACTGTGTAAATATAATATACTTTAATTATAAAAGATTTAAAAGAAAAACATTTAGTTGACGATAACTCGTCAAGCAAGTAGTACTAGTTGAAAACATCACGAGACAAATAGTCGTGCAAATTGGTACAGTTATGTTGAATTCGTTATGATTATAAGTGATGCAAAGTTAGCAACTTTATTTTAGGTCAAGTACCATTTCCGTGATAATTATTTTTTATGGAAGGTTCATTCTTCGACTTTTATAGTATGTTTTTCTATCATTTCTCATGATAAATAAAACGTATGGTATGTAGCATATGGCCAAAAGTTGTTATATTTGAAAATTTTGATCAATCTATTATTGATGTATAAAGCTATCTTAATGTATTCTTTCCCTTACCTTTATTATATTAGAAAATAACATCTATCTAATTAACTACTTTGTGTGCATGCAATTTTCCAAACAAGTGTGAATTATGATTTATAACGAGCTTAGGATCGGATGCCTTGTTTAAGTCATCTCTTGAGAATCTCCATTTGTAACATAAGATGATTGGTAAGTATACTTAGATCGATCGAGATTCATTCATACATTCACATCATTTAAATCAAGTGTACATCTCTTACCATTTGCGTCTTTCGATCTATACATCAAATAAAGTAATTTGCATCATAAACCTTTTTTTTTTTTTGATGAAATGAACTAACTTTAGATTAATACTATTTGTGAAGTACATAGATTCATTAAGGATAATCTGACTATAAATACAGTTAATTATATTGTATAGATCTACATCAACGAATGTATTTAGGTCATGACCTAATAATATCTAGCTATTTTATGTATTATCATTGTTCTTTTGCTTAATTTAATTCGAAGAAATTGAGTTGTTTTTGACCTATCCTAATCGCCTATTTTGGTCATGACCTAATTAAATACAAAACCTAATTTAATGAGAATAGGAGGGAGAGGAAGAAGAAGAAGAGTCAGCTATATATGTGGTTTAAATTATTGTTTCATCTCTTTTTGGATTTGGAAGTATCATAATTAATAATTACCCTAATTATATTTAATTATGGAAATGCGATGTACTGTTATTAGGGCATGCATTAGTGTGGTGTGAACTTCAATACTGGTATAATTCTTTAAAAGGATTAACACCATCCAAAAATGATCATCAAAATTTAAAGTAGAAATTTTCATCAACGTTTTCTTAAAGGCAATAGTACTCAAAAGAAGAATATCATGTAGCATATATTACATTAAGTTTTGTGATAATTGATCAACTTCTAATATGGACAATAATAATATTTTTGTAAGAAAGGCAAAATATTATATGATGTACTTATTACTTTGAAAATCACTGTCTGACATTTACTGATTTACATAACCCTTAATTAAAAAAAAAAAAAAAAAAAAAAGAAAAAAAAGCCTATATAAGCCTGTGGCTTCTGTACAAAGTGAAATAATATAAGCATATATGAAATTCTTGGCATGCATCATGCATATATGTATGTGATTTATCGAGTCACAGGGATATAATATAATCGATCAACGTGCATATTCCATCTTGACTTGTTTCTACCAATTTATCGAATTAAATAAGGAGTAGTTTCATTTTATATCCATAATTATGTAAAAGTTTTCTTTTCATCACATAATATTAACAATGTACAATCTTTGATGGAGAATGGTTTCCTCATCAATTTATTTCTACATTTGCAGATGAGGAAAAACCATGAAAAAACTACTTGTGAATTGAGAGATGAAAAAGCTACTCATCATTGTGTCATTTAGGTAAAATTTTGTATGAAGCTTCAACTTGTAAATTTTTAATTTACTCATGTGTTGATAAACATGTGATCAGTTTCGCTTTCTTAAGATCAATTCTATAAATTAAAGAAAATCAAAATCAAGTTTCAATTATCAAAGAGTGAAAGTTGATTTTATCATATTAAAATCGGTTTTAACTAATAACAATTAATCGAGAGGAACATGAATACTCTAAAGTAAACTTTATATTTTCTATCAATAAAAGTAGGCAAAATGTTTTTAATACACCTTCTAAAAAATGACTTAGCTTATCTAATTCAACATTTAAGATAGACGATGTCTCATATCATCCTGTTCGTACTCATGGTTTAAAATATATAATCAACCTTAAAACGGGTCAATACAACCCTACAAATTCAAGTTGAGGTCAGAAAATTTTTAGAGTCATTAACTTGTTAAATAATTATCACTAATTAAACTTATATATGCAATAAGTAGGGACAAAATTCAACTATTAATAAATTTATCAAATTCAATAATCATTAAGTTGGTAATAAGATCGAATATATATAGGGAATGTCACAATCTCATGATTAACAAACAAACATACTTTTGTTCTTAGACATCATTAATGGAAATAACATGAATTAATAACAAAATCATAGAATTGCTAACTAACTGTATTATTAAAGTAATTAACTCATAATCAAGGACTAAAATTATAAGCTAAGGTTTTCATGTGAATAAGACTAGAGAGGGTGCTCAAAAGGTTGGACCACGTGCGGTGCATGGCCAGGGCTAAAGTGGTCCTTAAGAGAAAGAATTGACAGAAAGAAAAAAAGAATCACTCCTCTAAATAGACACCACATCACATGCACTAACACAAATATATTATAATAATAAAAAAAACACACTATTTTTATTTTTATAAATAATAAAAAAAAATCCACAAAAAAGCCAAAATTTTAATTTGCATTGCATATGAATGTATTTCCTAAAAATGGTAATATTCTTAGGCTTTTGCTTTGAAACCAAAAAAAAAGTTAGGGCTCACTTTCATTTTAATTTTATTTATTTATTTATCATGATGAAAAGAGTATACTTTATATTCTATTTTTATGTAGAATATTCATATGATATGATGTAGAAAATGCAGTGACAAGGGTTATACAAATATGAATATATATAAACTTGATACTAAAAAAAAAAGGGGGGGGGGCATATTCTTGTATTTTTTTGTGTAACAATATAATGTATGAAAAGCCCTTTTCCTTTGAGAGAAGGTAGCTAATAAGCAACAACAAAAGAAAGAGAGAAGCAAAATGTTGTTGCAGTAACTAATTAATTAATTAAACTTAAATTACTAGCTATTTAATTATTTAGCTAACCTTGCCATGATTTATGGCTATCTTGTTGATGATGATGATGATTTGTTGTGATGCAATTACCAAGTCCAGCAATGGTGAGAATATCATTATGTGAAAGTGGTCTTAATCCCAAGAAATCCCTTGTTAATCCATCATTGCCTCCTCCATTGTTGTTGTTGTTGTTGTTTCCATTGGCGTCGTCGCCTCGGGTGGCACCCAGAGAGTGATGGAATGCAGCCATGGAAGAAGTGTCATCGCCACCTTTCTTGGAAGTGCCTAACATACCAGCGATACCAAATGCATCGTCATCATGGTGATCATAGGAAGATGAAATTGAATTAATCATCATGTCATGGAAGAAGCTAGAGGAGGATGTTGGTGGTTGTGGTTGTGGTGGCGAACTCGGACTAGTAAGGTGTGGGTGATCAGACCCACCAATGGAGGTAGCACCGGCAACATTGGTAGTAGTAGTGGTGGTGGTTGGTGTTGGAGTTGTTGTAGGTTTATTCCCAAAAGAAGACAAAGCATGGTTTACTATAAGGCCACTATTATTATTATTATTATTATTGGTAGTACTAGTAGTAGGAGTACTAGTTGGGATGATATCTTGATCACGTGAGGACAAATTCAAACCAAATAAACCAGCTGTAGTAGTTGTATTGGGATTAGTGTCAGTCATGTGACGTTGCGAGTGGTGGTGGTGGTGGTGGTGGGGTTGAGTGGCTGCAGTGTTGCTCATGGTAGCGCCCATCTGAGCTGCCTTTTGCAGCAATGCAGTAGCTGACATGTGGGGAGATGATGCCGCTACTGATACTTGTGTGTGGTAAGGTCCACCAAGACTTCCTGTACCTCCTCCTCCTCCTGAGGATGATGAGAATGTGGGTCCCATGCTAGGGTTGTTACTGTTGTTGTTGTTGTTACTAGGGTTTGGATTTTGTTGCTGTTGCTGATGTGGCATCATGGCATGGTGATGGAAGATTGATGATGACGAAGACGATGACGGATCTATTGATGGACAAGCAAGCCATGGTGGGAGGTTGTTCATCATGTGCTGTTGTTGCTCTCTTTTCAGTGGGAATGCATGTAGCTGATGATCCTGCTGTTGTTGTTGTTGCTGGAACTGAACTTGCTGCTGCTGATGATGTTGCTGAGGGGTCATGAAGTGAGAGTTGGAAGGCCCGGCTGCGGCGACAGCAGCAGCAGCAATAGGGTGTGGTAGAATTGAGTTTGTAGTGATTGATCTAGCTGTTTCCTCTGCTAATGCATCACAAAATGCTCTGTGTGTTATGAAACTATCTCTCCTGCACAAACATATTAACAACCCGATCTTATCACATGACTTCCACAATATATATATGACATATAACACCCCCACATTAAAAGAAAAAAAAGATAAAGAAAAGCAGTAGTACTATACTCTTAACACATGCATACACTCTCACATACATCAAAACAAAAAATCATGCATCTTTTTTATTTTAATCATGTTTCTGATCAACTTTTTGCTTCCCCCTCTCTTGTTTTCTGTCTCTTCCCTATTTCTTTACCATCTATTAATAATTCCATAGACATACATTCCATCTCTCCGTGTCTAAAAATTCTTCCTGTTTAGACAATAATTGACTCACAACAAAATACTGAATACTAAACAAGAACTAAGTACAATCAAAGAAACAAATTAAGATATAATTAGCCCATGAGTTTAATAAAAGTGATGATATAATTAAAAGTAAGATTAATGGATTAGTGAAATTAAAAAAATAAAGTACCTGGAGAAAAGGGTGCCACAATCACATCTGTATTCCCTAGTACCACAAACCTTGGAATGAGCTTTCCAGTCAGATTGAACAGCATATCTCTTAGAACATTTATCACATTTCCATTTTTTTTCACCATGTTTTCTACAAAAATGTTTCTTAATCCCAGTTAAATCACCCAAAGCCCTTGAAGGATCATGGTGCACACAGCTTGTTTCAGGACAAACATAAACTTTCTTCCTAACTTCTTTGTTTGTCCTCTGCTTCAACTTCCATGGTAAGTTATGCCCTCTTCTATGAAGCTGTAAATTCTGATCTCTTTGAAACCCTTTGTTGCAGATCTCGCAAACAAATCTGTTTGTTGCTAGTAATGATTTTGGTGATAAAGCTATCACTTCTGCATCTGGGTCTACAAAACACAATCGTCACATGTCGTCCTACCTAGCTAGGTTTATATTAATGAATGAAACAAATCCATAGGTGTACACGAGAACAACTAAGAATAATTGAAATTCACCTACCTGGGTTACCGGGTAGGTTTCGCTTCCGCTTAGCCGGAGGTTGTTCAGAAGGCTGTTGGTCATCAGAGTGATGATGTGGAAAGTAAAAAGAGTTGCTAGGTTCAACTCTATTATTGTTATTATTACCGGAAGAAACACTAGCATCACCAGAAGCAGCAGAAGTCAAATTTGACATGTTTTCTTCTAAAAAAACTTGTTGTTCTTGTTGTTGTAGCTGATGTTTTATCATTCTTTTTTTTTTTTAAAAAAAAAAAAAAAACAAAAACAAAATTGGTGGATTTTTGGAAAACTATAAAAAATAATTAGCAACTTAATTTGGATCTTTGTTTTGTCATGTTTACAAAAAATAAATTTGTTTTGAAGGATCTAAAAATATGTGAATGATCTAAAAAGACAAAAGAAAACCCAAATCTGGAAAATAATGAAAGAAAGAAAGACAAAGTTAAGATGAAATATATAAATAAAAAAGGTTTAAGAAAAAAAAAATGGTATGAAGCACTAACAGAAGAAGCTAGCTTAGGAGGAGAGAGAGAGAGAGAGAGAGAGAGAGAGAGAGAGAGAGAGAGAGAGAGAGAGAGAGAGAGAGAGAGAGAGAGAGAGAGAGAGAGAGAGAGAGAGAGAGAGAGAGAGAGAGAGAGAGAGAGAGAGAGAGAGAGAGAGAGGCTAAAATGAATTCTGTAGGTGGTAGCTTAGTGTGACTATATAACATAAGTTGTTTTTCATAAATGTGAATATGGTTTACTAAAATCAACTAATTTAACCCGACCCATATTCTAGAGAGAGAAAGTAGGAGAGTACTGAAAGAGAGAGAGAGAGAGAAAGCCCTTGTGCTCTCACTAAAAACCATTGCCCAAACCCAAAGGAAAATGGGAAAATCCCAAACATACCTTTTTTTTTAATTTTATTTTTTTAATGGCAAATATTTTTTTTACTATTTTTTTTTTACATGGATAAGAAAAGAGGATATTAGGAGATCCCCTTCACGAGAAAAACTCTTAATAGCGTTGAAGATATTATTTACCAGTAAATTAGACAAAGAAAGAATAGTACTCCTTATAGGCTTATAGCTAGCCATTTAGTGTATGTACAAAGGGGCGGAGACATTATAAATGTACAATTGTACAAACTAAGTCATTTTAAATAATAATGTAACAGTCGACTTTATTAATGGGTGATCTGACTAAGGGTATGTTCTGATTTACTAAACTGAATTGAATAAAATATTTTACAAGAGAAGGAAATTAGGAATTGAACTGAACTTAATTAATTGAAGCTGAACTGAATAGAACTGAATTGAAAAGAAGTTGAAGCTAGAGAACAGGTCCTAAGTTGCATTCTCTTCACTTTGAAATGAAAACAAAAATTAGAAAAAAAAGAAATTAGGGTTACTTTGGTTTGATCAACTCGGATCAAGGTTAGTTGAGTAGATGTATACAATGAAATAAATTTGGGTTGATCAAATCTATAAGTATGGGTGAGAAGAACATGTCCTACTATTCAAAAAAAAAAAAAAAAGAAGAACATGTCCTAAGCTATTGAGTGTTGTACGCAACACACCCGTTATATGCAAAACTGTTGAATTGAGCGGTGAATAATTAATTAAATAGCCATAGAATTATTGAAAGAATTAATATTAAAAAACCACCATCAAATCTGATGTTGCCCATTTTGTCTTTTCCTTAGTTGGGACCTATAGTATATCTTTCCCTACCCCCATAAAAATAAAAAAATTCCTTTCTTTTTGATCAAAAAAATCTTTATAAAAACAAAGCTTTTGTAAAAGTAAAAATAAAAATAATCTCCCAAGTGCTAAAAACTTTTCTTTAATCTAACCATCTTTCCAATCTGTGCTAAAAAGTGAGATGAAAAAGCAAGGATGTAAAAAGGGACAATGATTTGTAAATGAAGAGAGACAGCAGAAAAAACTGTCTATTTGTATATTCATTCTACCCATCATTCATTTTTCAATTAGACTTGTGTAAACAAGTAGTAAAATCCTCTTATCAAACCTTTCTTCTGTACTTATTTCTCTTTTCCTCATTTAACTTTCTTCCTACTTTTTTCTCTGTATATTCATTTTCAGCTTTGTTTTTACGTAGTTACTGTCACATGCTAGCTTGCTTGATCGATCAAGTTGTAAAATATGTAAAAAAGTGTGTAACAGTTAAAAACCCATGTATTAGAATAAGTAATTAATTAATTGTCACTATGTCTTTATTTTACTTTTGTTAATTATTTTAATTTCTCAATTATTCTTAATTACTAATATAATGTAATACTTTCTTTGTAGAGTGTTTTGACTATGCATGTTGTTGGGGCTAGTCAAGTAGGGAATAACAATTAAGGACCGTTTAATTTTCAAGCCATGCATGAACTTTCAATACGTTACTAGTATGCATAGTGAGGAAAATAATAAAGATGAGTTGATAATTCCAAGAAATCGCAGAAAGATATTCAAATAACGATCATAGTAAACTGTATAATAAATTGCCTCATAATTAATTTGTTAACATAAGTGGTGTATATTACTTTCTCTAGCTGGTATGCTTTTTTTTTATTTATTTTTTTTTTTTTTTTTATGAAGTATTACAATACTTCATTACTTTCTTTCGTTTTAAGCACATGTAAATACAACGGCATAAATATAACCTAGAGAAGAATTTTCAAATAAAGTGTCACCTTATTAATTAAGATTATTATTATTAGTTCATTAATTATTATAGTCATTATAATAGAACAGTTTGCATTGTTAACCTCACTTGAAAAGGACACATGAAGGAAATTGGGCGGTCAAGTTTTTGTATCATATTGTCTCATAGTTTAAATTTAATTTTACTAAAATAAAAAGTTTCTTTTTGACAGTTACTTGTTTCATTCCAAAAACTTCTTTTTATACTTTTACATAAACTACAAAGATCGAACATCAAAAGAAATTAAAAGGCACTCGATCGATCACTAACTACGTGAATGCAATTGACTTCCGCAAGAGTTAAAATTTGTGATTTTTTTCAACTTATATGCTTGACATGCTATATATTAAAAGTAATTAGCTAGGTACAGTGATCGAGGAGGCTTTTTTTTTTTTTTTTTTTTTTTTTTTTAATTTTATAAACATATCTCTTGCTTTTATTATACCTTTAGCTAAGGTTGGCTTTTTTTTTTTGTGGGAGGAAAGGTATCTTAGAGTGTTGTTTTCTTTTAAAATTTAAGATAAGAATTATCTTTGGCAACCCAAAAAAAAGTTCAATCTGTGTCTTATAATTACTTAATTCTTCCTTGTTAATTACAAGTATAAAAGACAATAACAGAATATGTACGTGTGAATAGTGTAAAATTTCAACTATTATAATTTAAAAAAAAAAATAGAAAAAGTACTCTTTTTTTTAAAAAAATAAATAAATTGAAAAGGGGTCTAAATACATGTAAAATGTACACATTTGCTTTTATACAGAGTAGTTCAATTGATCAAGTTTATATCGACCTTTAGGGTCCTTGGAAAATTTCCTTTGTCCTTTTCATGCTAGAGTAGCAATGTTCTCAAAAATGACAATTATGGCTCTATTTGGAGTTGTCAAATTGAAATACGCTTCCGTTTCGTTTTCAAATATCCCTACTTTTCTGAAGAAGATATATTTATTTTGTAAGTGTACAACTCTAAGGGTATGATGAAACCCCATCTTTGTTAATTAGTCGACATACTCTCACAAGTTACAAGTATATCCTTATATACGGCGGACCTATTTGATCTTCATGCCACGACTCAATCAAGGCGGGGACAAATATATTATGAAAAATAAAAGGATTTGAGAATGGATCCTTGAGTCCACTCTTTAGCCAGAGATTATCGATGGGTAATTAAATACTTTTAAAATTTCCGAGAAAAATCCTTTCTTTCCGTGTTTTATAAACACTTATGCTGAAAATGTTATGTCAGATAATATCAACTCCTCTATTAAAGTGATTTCCATTGATCAATATTTATAGGGTTACAATCAGAAACCTAATCATATTAGGTAACTATAAAATATGTACAGATATCAAAGATAATCTTATACAAAATATATCCTAAACCTAGGATGAGAATATTATATGGATATTCTCTATCATGTTATCTGGCCTAGAGGACTTTAAATACCAAGAAACATGGCATTTCAAGTAACATCCATGAGTAAGACCAGGAAGCCAATTAATGTACTTTCTGTTAGAACTTCTATTTTCAGTGGGACCTAAAATATTGGTTTTTTCTGTTTTATGTTTCTGGCATTTTTCTCATAAGTTTTGTTCTCTCATTCAATGGCTATTATTGTTTTCAATTTCATATATATACAGCTATACACCTAAATAAATTACTCTTAATAATATTACAGTATAATTGTTTTTAGGGTTGTTTAGAGTATTTCATCACTTTTTGTTCTTTTATGGTATTGGTTTCTTAAATTTTGAATCTTTTTCAAGTTTAGTATAATTTTTTATTTAGCATTTATTTCCTGAATATAACAAAAGAAGAAGAAGAAGAAAACGTGTATTATTTCTTGGTTACTTGATAATAATACTAAGTATAGGAAAAGAACATTATCCTAGAGTATTACGTTAGCTTAAGTATGGTACGTACGAATAATAATACAATTTTGGCATTACTATTGGTATCAATAATAGTTTGCCACAATTGTATTATTATCACAGTCTAACCATTTATAATCCATTAATTCAAACAGCTCAACTACTTGAAGCTTTTTAATTAATTAGAATCATCGCTAGTTTTACCCTAATCTTTGATTTTTTTTCGCACTGAGTGATGAGGACTGAGGAGGAGGTAATCCCTCAATTTTAATGCAATTATTATCATTTTTAAAACCGGAATACCGTACCACAAACAAAATTAATGTAGTATATAAGAACATGACTATTACGTAGCATTCTAGTGATTCGCAAAACCTACGTACTATATAAAACACAAAGTTTCATGTGTGGCTATGATGGGGTTACTTGGTCAGGGTTTATTTGGTCAAGGGTTACTCGGTCAATTAAAAGGTCATGGGTTACTCGGTTGGTCATGTATGAGTTACTCAGCTCGTGTGTCACTCAGCCATACGGTGTGACCAGTCACACAACATACACGCTGATATAAAATAATGTGTGTAAATTTTAAATACATGATTGCAAAAGTATTGCATGTGACATATATATGTAGTCTATGCACACACACTCTCTTATTTAGTATGCAATAAAAGAAAAGAACATCCTAATATCAACGTTGTACTTCAATTGAAATTTCCTAAGCTCGATTTTCAAATTCAAAATCGACATTAAATCCTATTTGGAATGAAGTTAACATCATCAAGGACCTTTCTCAATTTTGAATTTGGAATGAAGTTGAGAATAGTCTCCTTGCACGCACGTTGGTGATAGAGGCTGAATAAAGGAGAAAGATCAAATGCCAATTTAATTTTGCATTTAAACCAAGCAATAATGTATATTTCTCATTAAATCATCTTCTAAATACTTTTCTCCGATCATCAATTATTGACTACCTGTTTTATTATAGAGTGGAGAATATCGTCTAGACTCTAGAGTATAGTAGGTGATAGATAACACATTTAAGAAATTAACGACTAATACGTGAATTGAAGTATTAGCCTATTAGGCTTCTCTAAAAATGAGCCAAATTATCATTACAAATTAAAACCATGCATGATATAGGCAAGTATTTATCCCTTAGGCCCTTTTTGGTTGAAAGGATTTGGATGGAAAAGAAAAGAAAGGAAAGGGTTTTAATCATGTTCATATGTTTGGTTGAATTAATAACATAAGAATTCAAAGGAAAGGAAGGGAAGTGGGAGGAAAGTTCCTTCACAAATTATTAGCTTTCCTTTCCTCCCAAAATCAAAGGAATTCGACTGGAAAGAGAAAAATAAAAGTTATCCTTTATAATTTTTTTTTTCTCTTCCCTTCATTTCTTTTCATTAACCAAACATTGGAAAAGAAAAATACCTTCCTTTCCTTTGTTTTCCTTTCTTTTCCCTTCCCTTCCTTTCTCCTCTTTTCCTTTACTATTATATTTGTGTTATAATATAATAACTAGCAAAGTACTATATACAAATAAACTAGACTAAACTATTTTATAATCCGAACACGTACTAAAGGATGGGATATCATATTGAATCTTATTGATCACGGACCCTAATCTTATGGTTAGATTATAACACACACTAAACTAAGAATGGCTTACGGCCTATTCACATTTACTTAATTTCAGTTCAGTTCAGTTCAGCTCCAATCAATTCAGTTCAGTCCAGCTCCTAATTTCTCTCTCTCATAAAATATTCATTTCAGCTTAGTCAGTTCAGTTCAGTTCCAATCAGTTCAGTTCAGCTCCAATCAGTTCAGTTCAGCTCAGCTCCGCTCCAATCAGTTTAGTTCAGTTCAGTTCAATTCATTTCAGCTCATTTCAGTAAATGTGAATAGACCCTTAGAACTTTAGATGGTTCATCAAGTACTTCTCTTGATTGAATTCATATCAAATCATGCTTGAATTTTATGTTTATAAAACCTAGCAAAGCACTATATATAAAAAGTTATTTAAGGATGTACCAAACAAGTGAAATTTAGATTGTGTTTTTCAAAATATAGATAGATCCCCTCTATTTGTCACTACTCTTCTCTAATTATCATATTTTAAAGTTTATATTAATTTCCAATGAGACTGCAACTAAGTGACGAAAACATATAGCTAGGGAATATACATATCCTTCAGTATTTTGCAGGTTATCAAACCATATATTATAAATATTAATTAATCTAGCTAGATGTATACAGTAAGGTGAGTAAGCTAACTTCAATTCATATCTAGATTTTCTTTCTTTGGATTTATCATAATAAAGATACTCTTTAATAATTTATATAACGTTGAATACAATGATTTATGTGGATTTAGATAATTAATTAGATGTACATGTACTATTTCTACATGTCACTTAATGATACGGTCACTAATATTTCAGTGAATTAGTGTTCTTTCACACTATAAATTATTAAAGGTTGTTACATACTTGTTTTATATTATGTGCATTAATTATTTGAAAAGCAATCGCATAAATATAACATAGATTAGATATATTTTTACTATTAAATATTCCATTTATTTTGTCTTGTTTATCAATTTTTTTCTTCCTAAAATAGGAATTTTGCTGGTTCCCTCTTCTTTCTCCCCACCTCCCACATTAGCCAAATGTGCTACCCCAGCTCATTTAATCTTAAACCTAATTGATTAGAGATTTAAAAATCAATAATTCAATGATTGTTAATCACAACTAATTAATTATTGTGATTGAAAATATTTATTTGTGTGAATTGAAGCTAAATAAAGAAACAATTTTTCTCAAAAAAAAAAAAAAATGAAAATAAAGAAACAACTACATATACTACGTATATAATTACGTGGAAAGCAAACCTTTTGTTATCGGATACCATTTATGCCACATGGCATGCCTTGCACTGTACCTCTACCAATTTATACAAGCTAAATTACAAGTACTTATTATTTGTCTTTGTCAAAAAAAAAAAAAAACCTTATTATTTGTAAAATAATGTACTAATCTGTTACAAGTACTTATTATTAGAGCATTATGCATAATTTTTACAAATTACAAGTAATTTACTTGTTCATGCATATAATGCTCTCACTATACAAATTGCTCTTTTTATCGTCCGTTATGATTGACTCATGCCTCTATTTAGTAATTAAGTATAATATACCTATACGTGTATAAAAAAAGGTATAATATACGTATAATAATACAACTAATATAAGCTAATGAAAAGTTGTGTTACATCTGTTTCATTGATTTTCATGAATTTAAATTTATTAAAACATACTACTATATATATTTGAATCATAACAAATTTACTTGAACTAAATTGAAGGCATCTAAACTAATCTAATAAATTCAACAAATAAAATTACTTATTTTAATAATAAACTAAACATGATGATGAATAATCCTTATTTTCTCTAAAATTAACTAATATGAACTCCCTCCCCCCCTAAATTTACCTTATTATAACCTTATCATATTATAATAAGTAGAAATAAGGTGAACTAAATGGAGTCTAAGTTACTTCTTGTACAATAACTTCGATCTAATCATTAATTACTTTGTAATTAGCTATATGTCATTTCATACCACTGAGCAAATGTTATGAGTTATGACAAACTTATCAAATATAAACATGCATACCATGCAAGCGTATAGCATATACGAAGTATTAAAGATAATGGGTATATTTATTTTTACCAAAAAAAAGATAATAGGTGTTTTTTGGTCCCAGATAATACATGGTATATCTTATAAAACTGTTGACATTTTCTGAACTTTAAACAATAGTGTCTACTACAGATTCTAGTAGTGTTACGTCAAAATGCAATTCATCAGGTAGTAGAAAGTAGCTACCAAAATTTTAAACAATTTCGTTCAAATAATAAGTAACTTACCTTGTGTCGTACCTCCTACAAATCTACAATTATCTTGATCAAAGCCTCAATTTGATTAGATAGACGAGGTCATTCATACATTGCTATATCTTTATTACTCCTCCTACCCCGCCTACTGCTTACATATTGTAACTGTATAGTACTACCTCCGTTAAATATTATGTGCAACTTTGGAATATTATATATCTCATCACAAATAATACCTCAGAGTTGTACATAACATTTAATGGAGATAGTATAAAAAGTATTCTACTTGTTCTTAAAAAATTGATACAGTTTTCTCGCCTTTATAGTATAATACCCAAATGATAAAATTGTAGGAATTCAGTCCATTTGAATAAGAGGATGCAATGAATTGCATCCTTAGGATTGTGTCTAAAAATCTCTTTGTAAGTGTAGTGTTGCTTACATGTGAAGGTACCCCACAAAAATAAAAATATTCCTTACCTTTCCTGTATACATATTCCACAATGAACATGCTCTATGATTCAATATGAATAATACAAGATGAGGAAATAAACTGCAAAGCTTTCAAGAATTTTATTGAATCAAATTTATCATCATTTTTTTAGTTGATTGCTTAAAAATGTTTTAGGCCTAAGGTATGTTGGTGGGGAGTGCTACAGCTAGCTAGCTAACGAATATTTGCAGCCATGCACAGCATAATTATAGTTAGGAAGAAGACAATGATACTATGCTATATTTTAAATGTCTTATTTTATTCTTTTTTTCATTCATGTTGTACTTTGAAATAATAAGAATGTTTTAAGGTAAAAAATTACAGTGTAAATCACTAAATCGTACTACACCATGTGTGAATCTTTAACTAATATATATGTGTAGTACTAGATCTATAAGCACATTATGTATATGCATACAATAATTTGATTAAAATATGTTTTATATAAAAGATTAAATGATAGAAGCTAAGGGTATTTTACGCGTTTATTTTAGGTGAAATGTAAACCACTCAAGAGTTGACTGATTCATAACGTAACGTCCCTGAGTAATCTCAGAGGAAATTAAAGACTACAAGATCAAAAGAAAATAGGTAGAAGGGGAAAAGTGCAGAAGAGACAATAATGTGCCTTCTGGCATGTTGCTTGAAAGAGAGGCTAAATTTTATCAAAATCTAATCTTATGTTATTTGGGTGACCGAAAGAAAACATTTCCAGCCTAGCTTATTACAAGTCCCATATGCACTATCCCTCTTGCTAGGCGTAGCACAACCCCACACTCCACACAACCCCCCCCCCCCCCCCACCCTCCTCAAAACAATCCCCACCTGGCCTCTTGACTACAACCACGTCAACCTCTATGTAATATATCATCTTACTGTGTTACATACATTCGGGTGTATTTATATATCAAATGTATCGGACAATAATTAGTATAAGATCGAAAAGAAATTTGTGTTTAGAAGGTGACATAATCATTAAGCAGGGGAGAAGATTTAAAATTTTGGTCAATTTGTCATGAACATACAAGCTAAGCATTAGAAGACTGTTTTAGAAACTTAGGGTCTGTTCACATTTATTGAAATGAACTAAACTGATTAAAGTTGAACTGAACTGAACTGAACTGATTGGAACTAAACTGATTAAAGTTGAACTGAACTGAACTGATTGGAACTGAACTGAACTGAATAGAGCTTAAATGAATATTTTATGAGAGAAGGAAATTAGGAGCTGAACTGAACTGAGCTAAATTGATTGGAGATGATTAGAAATGAACTGAAATTAAGTTGAAGTGAACAGACCCTTAAACTATGTACCAACGGTTTTATTTGACTTATTACAGATAAAATAAAAAAAATGTTAAGGTAAGAGATTAGATGAAATAAGTTTTAGTAATGTAAACTTAACATTGTATTAGTTCAAATAAATTCAAATAAGTAAAAATAAATTAGGTGGAACATGTACATTATTATTAGTCCTTAGCTAATATCTCATTTACATTAAACTATTTAAAGGCAAGGTAGACAAAAGCATGATACTACTAAAGATAAATTTATTATTTTAAAAGTCTTATCTCAAAATTTCAACTCCTAGCTTAGCTCAATTATTAGGAAAGTTAAATAGTGAAAAAGAACTATACATGCAACAACGTAACATTAACAGTACAAAATTACTATTCCAAAAACTTGTTTAGAACTATGATTTTACTTTATGTCAAGAGAACTTATGAAAGTAGGATAATCATTGTAAAACAATGACAGTATAACTATTTGTTTTGGATTAATTAGCTTTTCCTTTTTTGACTTTTTTACACGTGTACAGTTTTATTGATCAAATTAGTGTCAAGAAAACTATTAATTACATAGAGTATTACTTTAATTTAGAGAAGAAAAATATTTAAAAGTATGTATTGCCTTTTCTAAAATAAAGTAATGGTCCTTCACAAACATTGGACTTTCAAATTGAAATAATGTAGTGATACCAAACTTTGAGATTGGTTTTTGCATGTCAAAACAACTAGCAATGATTTTTGTACTAAATTATTTTTATTTTTAGTTTAGGGCAAACTTAGCAATTTAGCATCAATATATTCCCTATATCATAAACCATTTCCATTTACACGTACTTAAATCTTATTGACCATGTACATGCTAATTTAGCAATTTGACTAGGCATGGCCAATGAGTCAATGACGTTTTACTACAACCTCTAGTATTAAATTATTAATGGTGCGTTAATATGTAATATTCTATGAAAATTTTTATATGTTTAAAGGCAATCACGTCATTTATTATTCTAATCAATATTATAGTTTTCAAATTCAAAATCAATAATACTTTAAATTCTTCTCTAAATTTGCTTCACATGACAAGCGCATACGTCTCTAAAAAAAATGCATACATCTCTTTAGTAGCTTTCAAAAAAAGCTTAGCATGCACAAGCACAGAGGTTTTAGCCAATATTTTTGCAAACAATTAAATGATAAAAGTTTTTTTAAAAATATGAAGAGAAATATTGACCGACAACACAGTGTTGAGAGAAGAGTTACCTACCTCTCATCATGTACTTGACCTTTAGAAAAAAATGTAAATGACTGCCGTTACCATATTATTGTCAAAAATGAGTCAAAATTAAAAATTTGATTAAAAATAAAAAGAAGAGGAAGAGCAAATCTAGCTAGTGATTTGGAACATCTTAGAACTGAGCAAACTGTCAAAACGGTTTGACAGTTCGGGTTCGGTTCGGTTTGAAATCGGTTCGGTATTAAATCGGGTCGGTTTGAAATCGGTTTAAATGTATCGCGGGTCGGTTTCAGTTCGGTTTAAATAGTTATCGGTTCGATTCGGTTTCGGTTTATTCTTGCGCGGTTTTAATTCGATTCGGGTTGTAAACGGTTCGGGAAGTAAACGGTTCGGTACAGCCGGGTTGCGGTTTGTTAACGGTTCGGTGTAAACGGTTTTTATACCGGTTCAAACAGTTTCGGGTTGAAAACGGTTTCGAGTTAGAAACGGTTCGGTTCTTTTTCGGTTTAGTTTTATTTTGGTTCGGTTTGTTGACGGGTTCGCCTTTTATACGATTTGACGTTATTCGGATCAGTTCCATTTCACGTTTACTAAATTATGGTTCAGAACGGTTTTTTATTTCAAAAAGTCGGTTTTTAATCGGGTCGTTTGGATTCGGGCAGTTAAACAATTTTGGTTTGAAATTTCATAGTACTTGCTAACTAACCTTTTGCTCGTTAGCAAGTTTTATATCAAGCCGAGACTTCATCACTTCATATTTAGGCATTAGGCATTATATTATATACAAATTCTCATCGATTTTAAAAATACATGTCATGTTATTTTCAAGTTTAGTCATACTGATGTTACTAGTTTATTACGAAGTAACGTAGATTATAAAAGTTTAGTGTATTAATGAATTATTATTGTTTTACTATCACATTGTTAGCTGCTTCTTATTCAATCATCTAATTGATGTGTCATAATCATGATTTGATGAGTTATTGTGAGATCGAAATTACAGTTTGATTTATAGACAGTTCGGTTTATTAACGGTTCGGTGCAAACGGGTTGCAGTTTGTTAACGGTTCGGTGTAAATGGTTTTTACCTCGGTTCAAACGGTTTCGGGTTAGAAACGGTTCGGTTCTTTTTCGGTTCGGTTTGATTTCAGTTCGGTTTAAAACTGGTTCGGTTTGTTAACGGGTTCGGTTCTTATACGGTTTGACATTATTCGGATCGGTTCGGTTTCGGTTTTACTTAAATACGGTTCGGGTCGGTTTTCGATTTTACAAAATCGGTTTTTAATCGGTTCGGTTCTCATTTGAGTCGGTTGGTTTCGGACAGTTAAACGGTTTTGGTTTGAAATTTGACAACACTAGAAAATCGGGACATTCTCCGTCATTATTGGAACATCTTCACTAAACAAAGATTGACTGACGGACTATGCGTGACCAGTAGTTCTTGCAATTATTGGATTTCTTTTACAATTAATATTGTCAATGTAGCCAATGTTCACACTTATACTTTGCCAAATTTGTAATTATAGCCTTTAATTTAGTCATGTATGACTTTTGATAAACTCCCTCAGTTCTTGATTAATAAGACATTTATCGCTTACTTGATTGAGAATCAATTATTACAAATTTGTCAAAATTTTACATTTATATTGCGTACTTCAGTATTTGAATTATGGATTAATTGAATATAACATACATATTATCTAGTATGGCGACCTGCGACCTAAAATGGAGAAGTGTGACTTACAAGTATTGTTTAAAGACGAAGACATACTCATAATCTTTTATTTCTTGCCCTCGTAAATCGATGACATTTGCTGCATATTATATTTTCATTTGTAAAAGTTTTGTCTAGTTACTATTGTTTACTAGTGTTTGGCTTTGTTCCTTGAAGATCCGAGCACGAATGAATTAAGTTTCAAAAATCAACTCCTTAATTAAATAAAAAGTATAATTAAATAATTAAAAAGTTTTATTAAATCAATAATTGTACGTTAGAAATGAACGTGTAACATTGAGAAAGGTAATTCTGTCTTTGCCTCAAACAGCTCAAAACCAAGCTACTAAAAACAACCTAATTAGGACTTAGAAGTTTGGCCCTATATATTCATCAAACTTTGGTATGTACTATAATTTTATAAACTATGAAATTATAAAAGTCAGCTTAGGCAAGAATATAAGTCAACTTAAGAATACTAATAATTTTCTTAACAGAATTGTAAAACCTTGACTTAAGCTTTGGTTTCTGGAGCAACCAACTATATACTTTTGCTCCTTGGTTGGTTTCTTTGTCGTTACAATATTCTTTGACTCTATGTTATGCATATTATAATTAATTATAACACATGATATAGTATTCAATAAGCACATTGTTATGGTTTATCCTTTAAATTTGTCCAATATATGTTTATCTAGTTACTTATTTGTCACATCATATTGCTATTATTGAGTATATTATTTATGCCCTTAATATAAAAACTGAGGTTTGGTGTTTGGTATAAATTTCATAAACGGAATGGAAGAATTTATATAACTATATAAGGGGAAGGGTAATGATATATGTTACTTTTGATATGTGTTTGGTATCTTTATAGAATGAAAACAAATTGAGGAGTTTATAATTGAGGAGGGAAACACATTTTGTTTCCACTAGTTGGATAAGGGTAACAATTTGGGGGATTTTGTTACCCTTTGGAAACGGTATTTGTTACTTGTAGCTCATACCAAACTAATAAAAAGGGAAACACTTATTTGATTACGTTTCCTACATTACAAATTTTCATACCAAACACCCCCTTTATTTGGTCAACTAATTAATTCGTATTACTTGTTACTCCATATGTTTCTGAATAGCATTCGTTTAATTTTAATGTGTTAACTTACTTCATCTATATTATCCATTATTATATAAAGACCAGACATATCGTTGAATTAGTTCGTGATCTAATAAATACATGCAATATGGATATATTTGGTTAACTTCTGCGTTGACACATATGTCAGGCAATGTTGTACTACAAATAAATTTGAAATAAATGGAGTATTGTTAAGCTAGGTCAAACTTGTCTCTCATACTCTTCTTCTTAATAGATGAAGGAGCGAGGGGGCTTATTTATAGTACTTGTATATTCTCTAAATAAATATTATTCGGGTATGCGGTGGGCTCTTGGTAAGATAGATCCTATCTAAGGATGATCGACTAGCTTGGAGCTAGTGATTGCTTGATGCCAACAAAAATAAGAAGTCTCATTGATCAATGTATATTGATTAATTTAAACTTTTGCCCCTTCAAAAGATTTGAAAAAAAAAAATATCATAAAACTTTTGCTACGTAAAAAACCATGGTTGAACAGGTCTAATAGATAATTGGACCGCAATTAGCAAGAATAATATTGATTAAAATAAGCTCAATAATTAAACAATTCCCATGCATAGTATATGGAATAAAAGACCTTGTTAAATTATATAGCTTGGTAATAATAGACAATTATATAAGTTCATTCGAATTGAAATTATCCAAAGCAAGTAACAACAAAGAAAAAGTGCTAGACCACCTTTTGTTATGAAAAATAAAATCAAAAAAGTTGCTGAGAAAGAGATTCAATTTCATGCAAAATATGCTTTATTGTCCCTAAAAACCAGGTGATGTGTATATGAATATTAGATCATATAATATAAAGTAAAGACTTTGTTATTATGCCTTTACAGAACGAATCATTTGATCATTTTAGCCCCAGCCATTTGGTCTATCACTTGTGTTACTGCTCATTGGTTGAAAGGTCAAAACCTAGGAAAGATTTCATAACATTATTCATGTATTATTCCCTCCCCCACTTTAATTATAATAATGTAGTATTTTCTTTTTTTAACCAAAATTCAAATTTACATGTATCCAATTGCTAAGATAGCTACAACATAAATACTTATACATAAAGTTACATCGTATATATGGTTTTATACGGGGTGATAAGACCAGGGTAACAAGTCAGAATTTTGTTTGTTTACCGTGTATTCAACACTAATAATTACAAGTGGAACTTACATGATGTACATATAACATATGTAAGATTTAATTTCATAACCTTTAATTATGAGATCAGGCGAAACTTTTATTACCACTAACCTTTGCTTGGTAATTAATTAAGACATATAATAGTTTGATTAATTATGCTTAGGAATGTTACGTAGTAGACAACAAATAAAAAAGGAACGTAGGACAGAAATACAAGCTAGAAAGGGACAATGCAAGGGATGTCAATGTTTAGAATCCAAAAATGGGGCAAATAGGCAGTGACACACAAGGCTATGAGAATAACGCATGAATGAGAGAGCACTGATAGATGATGAGATGAGTTCACGAGTGTGCCATTTACGTTTCGTATAATTTAGGGTACTCACTAGTGTTTTTTGTTTTTGTTTGTGTGTCCCACTTTTACTCTTCTTTCTTAAATCATTGAGGTATTAGTGACCCACAAAGATCATTCTTTCATGACCCATTGTATTTAATTAGTTCTCATTATTGTTTCGTCTTTCCGTGGGTTACGAAATAACATAATCGGTCATTGATGTATTGAAAGTTATGATTTTGTGAATTTGTGTATTAAGAAGTTGGGGGCAACAATTATGGAGTAAAATATGATGTATTCTAATTAAACAGCGTTATTGTTAAAAAGTTTTAATAAAACTAAACAGTGTTGTGATAACTCACTAAATAAATCAAATTTGTATAACCTTTAGAATTTTTTTTTTTTTTTTTTTTTTTTGGAACTTCAATGAAGGGTAATTTAATTTTTTTTATTTAATCTTAAAAAAAATTATAAAAAAAAAATAAAAATAAAAAACACTTATTTTTTTGAAGAGTGGGTCTTCTAGCTAGCTAATGGTCTTTTACCTTGCCCTTGTGGAGTGTGGACTATCAGCACGACAGTAGTAGTTGCTGGGCCTACTATCCCTGTACTAACTGGGCCAACCTGGGCCCTAGCAGAGTTGTTAAAAATTGCAGTCTCATTTTCTTGAATAATCTCTCTTACATGCTCGTATTTCATCCAATATTTTAGTAGTTGTTGGGTTAATCTTATTGTATAGTTTCAAAATACTATTTGATGAAATACGAAGTGATTTTTACTAAAAATGTATTTATAGATTTTAATATTGAAAGTTAGTATGTACGTATTGTAATAAAAAAGAAACAAAAAATCTAATAAGAAACGGAAGAAGCAATATATATGAATCTAACAAGAACAGAAGTAATATATATATAACACGAACAAATTATGTAGACATGTTTGACAATCAAAGCGTCAATTAATTTGGCTAGGTTTGGAAATGGTTGGTGATTATCGTGTCTATGAAATACCCATCAATGTCATTTAGAAGGAATGTGATGTTACACTACAACCAAGTTTCACCAAACAAGACAAACATCATCTGAAGCCTCAACATCTACCTACTACCATTTTTTGCTATTTAAAGCTCAAGATTAGACTTATTGTCAACTCCATTATTCCATATTCTTCGTTGATCATGACCTTTCATGCTTTTGCAATTTACATGACCAAAAAAATGGGATGAAAAACAACTCTTCTGATTTAATTCCTGCGAAAAATTTCCACAATTATATGAAATGAGAATAATCTGAATGATAATTGCATTCCTTATACTATGATCCATCATGTTTGACATGAGTTATCAGGATGTACTCTATCCAGAAATAATTGTCGCATCATCTCAGTAGTGTACCTTAGTTGAACTTTCCATACATCTTATGTAACATGTAACTATTGAATATGGCCAAAGAGAGCACAAAGTGTACTCTGCATATACCGCTTTCCAGCCCCCCTTTCCCTGTGCACGACTGGGCAGTCAGCAGTGAAATTTATAACAAAAAACAGCCGGGAAGTACAATGAGAACAATGTTCTCAGTCTTTTATTATATTTCTGGTTCAGGGTACAAATCGTACAATATAATCTGTTGCAAGTCTTGCAACCTATGCCACATTGCGCAGCTGAATTGACCAACCACACTTTACCTGGAGCCCATATGCAATTTGCATTGATTTGAACCGAAGGTATCAATCTTGCTGGATAAATAATTGTGAACACAGCAGTATAATCTGGAGAGATGGAAACTTGCCAGGGAAAGGGGGACTAGAGATCTATAGGCACGCGAAGTCCATCATAGCTCAATTGCACATCAAGTCCTTCTGTATCCTTCAAACCAGACAGCTGTGCGTTAATTTCTTCGTGATCCATTAAGTGCATCATGCCTTCACATCAGTAGGAAAAGAAAATTGAGGGAGAAATCAGGATTATAGTTCATTACAGTACAGTTTCCAATCTCTCAGATAGGATTGGATAGTGAAACGATGAATGAAGATGGAGAAAACGTTAAACTAAGTAATGGGATAAAACAATCGGATTGAAGACAAGTCTTCATTGAAAATTGAGCTGTGTGTACATAATAGCTCAAAACATACCAGTGAAAAGTGTTCTCTTGGGTTGGATTTTTCGAACTTCATCCAACGCCTGCAAGAAGAATATGCAGAATCGAAAATCAAACAATCTGGGGCAAAACAGAATGGAATGAAAAGTAGAACTAGAGCCTACCCTTGGCAGTCCGAAATGGGTTGGAGTAGATCGTTCAGGTTTCAAAGCATCCTAAGTTGGATTAGCAAAGCATATTAAGAGCCAAACAAAAATAGAGTAAATTGTAGATAGAAAGGAACCATGCAAGTAAGAAGCAACCAAACAAAAAACAAAAATATAAGGAGAAAGAGGGGGGGAGAGGAGGTCGTACCATGATTAGGAGATCACAATCCTCCAAGAGCGGATAAGTTTCATCTGGAATATCACTGACGTCACTGCAATCAATTACAAAAGTCCATTGGAATATAGGTGAACATCTACAGAATACTACATAATGTTGTAAGGTGACAGTCAGGATCTTAAACATAACCATTTGAACAAATTACCTTATGTAGCAAATGTTGCCAAAACGAAAACCAAGAGAACGATAGCCTTCACCATGCCACACAGGCAACGGAGTAATCTGAAACCATAATAAAATACTTGGCCATGACATGAAGAACATGAAAGAGGAGAAAGCATGCAGTTGTTTTTCCACAGAACATGACATGAAGAACATGAAAGAGGCAAAAGCACCACACAGACCTTCAGATCATTCACAATAAACGGCTCCTCCTGAATGATATGGAACTGCAACTCAGAGACAGCAGCACCTTCTAAAACCACACTAGTATCAACCAGATAATAATGGGTTTTTTTCATCACCTGAATTAATTTAATTGCTATAGTCATCTCAAATTCTCAATACATATATGATGGCACATTTTAGTGCAAGAAGGAGCCACATATAATATTATCAAGGGTCACAAATTTACAATCTGAATTGGTAAAAGGCACCTCCTCTAAGCATGCCACTTGATCTTGTCAATCAATGAACATAACATAGACAAAGGATGAAAACGAATGACGAGGAGATAAGAATATAAGATGCATCAAGACCTATGAAACCCAGACAACCAAGTTTTTAACTTGCTAGGTAAATTAAGCTAAATGAATTCCTAAGCATTTTAATATCACATTTTTGTTAGAGAAGCCTATAGATTTAAGCCAGCAACTGGTGTCTTTTGTCAATAAAGTTGTGAGTTTGAATAACAGCATTACTTCAGCACAAAGGTTTTATTTTTTTATTTTTTTTTGAAACATTGAAACCAAATGTCTTTGTCCTCTTTTCCCCCTTTTCCCTGAAGGATGTTCAATAAAGCTGAAGTTGGAAAGTATTAAAAATTGAGCAGATTATCACACACGAGTAAAGCAATCCATCACCATATAGATAAAACAACGGCATCATATGCATAAGTAGTGTTACACAACAGTTCAAGGAAGATTAAATTTAGATTATCTAACAGAAAGAACTTAAAACCTCAAGTTTAACTTATATCATTTCAAGTTTAGCTTAAGTACACATATTTTCATGCAAGAGCATTTATATTTATAAAGCACAAACACTAATGTAAGAAAACAAATGTGGGTATACACCTCAAAATCACGCCTTGCGACATATATTGGAATGTGGGGCTGAACATTATTTGTCCAGTCGCGAAGATCATCAAGACCTAAACCAAAAGAGAAAAAAAAGAAGGCTTGGGCGGGTGAGCTGAAAGATAATAACTATCAGGGGAGTCAAGTGAAAATTAAATATTAAAAGTGTTCATGTCAGAGACCTCCAATAGCATCAGCATGAGAATGAGTAATAATAACCGCATCAAGTGTTCTTATCCTGGCAGAAATGCAACTAGTCATGAAAGGGCAAAATTGACACTGGCAGATACATGACTAAGAAACCCATTACCAAATATTCATGATTTGCTTACATTCGACAATTATCTCTACTGAAGGTAGATAAAGCAACATAACTTCTGTGGAAACAACAACTCTATGGAAAATCACATGAGCAAAATCACGGTAATTTTACAATTTCCTTCCACCCCTCAAAAAGAAGACAAACTTTAAATTTTAAAATCCTATTGTAGTAATGTATGCAAGTGCATCATACCCTCAAGGAGGGGGGGGGGTGAAGATGAAGAAGAAGAAGATGCATCATATGCACTAGACTTGTTGCATTTTGAAGTGTGTGCATATATTTTTTTTTTTTTTTTTTTAAATCAACAGAGTATGGGTTTATTACTGGATTTCTCAGAATGAGCCAAATTAAAATAAGTGATAACCACTAAGGAGAGTAAGGTAATGATACAACCGTCATAAAGGGTCTTTAAAGGGTAGGCATACCAATATACCATGCCCTTATGAAGGGTTGGGATAACGTGACAATGTTTACAGATAGAGGAGTACATTGTAAATTGGGTCATAGTGTGCCAAGTCCAACGCTAATGAGGCAGTATACATCTTAATAAAGATAACTTCATATCAGATATAATGAGTTAGATACCTAGAAAAAGAAAAGTGAATAAAGAAAACTCCTGCCCTTCTCTAATAATACCTCATGTGTAAGTTATAAATTTTCCCAGCCTCCTTTCCCTTATGTTGCCTAGTTACAAAAAGCCTCCATGTGTCAGTCAACAATTCTATGAAAATTTGGCATGATATTGGACCATAATGAAGTATCAACTGTCAACATCCATGTTGAGAACTGTCAACATCCATGTTGAGATATCGAAGTATTCAGCACACACAAGTACTCGAGGTGAAATAGAGTACCCAAGTAACATAGCCCTCATATCTTATTCTTTGATAGATTAAATTGTAATGTGGATTAAAGTGACTACAATAAACACATATTCATATCTCTTTTAAAGATGTGTCTGAACTATATCTCCCATATTCCTCATCAGAAATGTGGCATAACTGAAATTTATTTGCAGGTCAAGACTAAAACACAACTATAAAGATCCTAAGAGTCTAAGACAATTTGATGCATAAACTTGCTCAAAAGTATCAAATTTTTCAATATCAAAGTGACCCTTACAATTAGAGCTGTCAATTAGGGTAAACGGGTCGGGTTTGGGTCGAGTAAGAGTGGGTCGAGTCAACTCGGGTCGGGTCAATTCAGATTAATTCCATAACCTATGCGGGTCGGGTTTGGGTTGGGTCATGCTTGAGTTGGGTCACGTCGGGTCATACTTCTTATCGGGTTTGGGTTGGGTTTAGGTCGGGTTATAATCAGGTTGGGTCATTTTCAAGTCAGGTCATTCTCGGGTTCATCCGGGTTCAGTTCAAGTCAATAACAAGTCGGGTTGATTTCAGGTCGGGTTTGTAACAGGTTGGGTTAAATCCGGGTCGGGTTAGGAACGGGTCGATCAAGTCAGGTTAAATTCGGGTTTTGAAGGGTTAAAACAGGGTTGGGACAATTTTAGTTCAAGTCGGGTTCGGTGCAAGTTAATTAAATTGGCCGTTTTAAACCAATAAATCGGTACAAGTTGTAAATCGGTAAATTGGCCGTTTAAAAGAAAATTGAATGCTTCCACACACCCAATTGGACTCCCGGAGGATAATAAAGAGCATGATAAACATTTCGGCAATTTTTTTTCTGGGCGAAAAAAAATAAAAAAATTTCAAAATTGAACCCTAATATCCACGTTTTTTGAGAAACTTTGGAGGTTTTGAGAATCGGTGTCGAAAAGTCTTGAAATTCTATGGGATACATCTCGGGTTCATTTAATACCGTTTGGAACCATATATAATCATTATTTATTGTCATAAATGTTCGTGGTAGGCTTGAATTAATGAAATCGGTGCAAGTTGTAAGCCGGTAAATTGGTCGTTTAAATGCAAATTGGAAGGTTCCACCCACCCAATTGGACTCCTAGAAGGTATTAGGGACCATGGTAAACATTTCGGCATTTTTTATTTTCGGGCGAAAAAAATCAAAAAATTTCAAGGCGAATATCCACGCTTTTTGAGAAATTTTGCAGGTTTCGGGGCCCGGTGTAGAAAAGTATTAATATTTTAGGGTTACATCTTGGGGTCATAAAATGTCGTTTGAAACCATATATGGATCATTATATGTTGTCATAAATATTCGTAGTAGGCTTGACTTAATGGAATTCGTGCAAGTTATAAACCGGTAATTAAATTGGCCGTTTAAAGACAAATTGGATGGTTTCACCAACCCAATTGGACCCCCGGAAGGTATTAGGAACTATGGTAAACATTTCGGCAATTTTTATTTCGGGCGAAAAAAAAGTTATAAAATTCCAACCACCCAATTGGAATACTGGAGGGTATTAGGGACCATGATAAACATTTCGGCAATTTTTATTTCGGGCGAAAAAAAGTTAAAAAATTCCAAAAAATTAAAGGATAATATCCACGCGTTTGGAGAATTTTTTTAGAATTCGGGGCCTGGTGTCGAAAAGTTTTGAGATTTTAGGGGATACATCTCGGGGTCATATAATACTGTTTTAAACCACAAATGAGTTAATAAAATCGGTGCATGCTATAAACCGGTAAAATCGCCATTTAAAGACAAATTGGATGGTTCCACCCACCTAATTGAACTCCCAGATTGTATTAGGGACCATGGTAAACATTTCGGCAATTTTTATTTATAAGCGAAAAAAGTCAAAAAATTCCAAAATTTAAGGCTAATATCCACGCCTTTTTAGAAATTTTGGAGGTTTCGAGGCCTTTAGATTTTAGGGGATATATCTCGAGGTCATATAATGTCGTTGGGAACTACATATAATCATTATATGTTGTCATAAATGTTCGTGGTAGGCTTGAGTTAATGAAATCGATGCAAGTTGTAAACCGGTAAATTGGTAGTTTAAAGGCAAATTGGATGGTTCCACCTAACCAATTGGACTCACGGAGGGTATTAGGAACAATGGTAAATATTTTGGCAATTTTTATTTCCGAGCGAAAAAAGTCAGAAAATTCTAAAATTGGAAACTAATTATCCACGCATTTTGCAAAAGTTTAAAGGTTTCAAACTCGGTGTCTAAAAGTCTTGAAATTCCAGGGTATACATCTTGGGGTCATATAATGCCGTTTGCAACCATATATGATTATTATATGTTTTCATAAATGTTCGTGGTAAGATTGAATTAATGAAATCGATGCAAGTTGTAAACCGGTAAATTGGTCGTTTAAAGGCAAATTGGATAGTTCCACTTACCCAATTGGACTCCATGAGGGTATTATGAATCATAGTAAACATTTTGGCAATTTTTATTTTCGGCCGAAAAAAAAAGTCAAAAAATTCCAAAATTGAATGCTAATATCCACGCATTTTGAGAAATTTTGGAGGTTTTGGGGCAAGGTGTTGAAAAGGTTGAGATTTTAGGAGATACATCTCGGGGACATATAATGTCATTTGGTACCATATATGATCATTTTATATTGTCATAAATGTTCGTGGTAGGCTTGAATTAATGAAATCGGTGCAAATTGTAAATGGGTAAATTGGTCGTTTAAAGGCAAATTAAATGTTTCCACCCACCCAATTGGACTCCCAAAGGTTATTAGGAACCATGGTAGACATTTCGGCAATTTTTATTTCTGGGCGAAAAAAAGTAAAAAAATTCCAAATTGAAGGTTGATATCCACGATTTTTTAGAAATTTTAGAGGTTTCGGGGCCGGTGTCGAAAAGGCTTGAGATTTTAGGGGATACATCTCGCAGTCATATAATGTCGTTTGGGACCATATATGATCATTATATGTTGTCATAAATGTTAGTGGTAGGCTTGAATTAATGAAATCAGTGCAAGCTGTAAATCGGTAAATTAGCCGCTTAAAGTCAAATTGGATGTTTCCACCCAACCAATTGGACTCCCAGAGGGTATTAGGGACCATGGTAAACAATTCGGCAATTTTTATTTACGGGCGAAAAAAAAGACAAAAATTTCAAAATTGAAGGCTAATAACCATGTTTTTTGAGAAATTCCGAAGGTTTCGGGCTGGTGTCGAAATGAAATGAGATTTTAAGGGATACATCTCGGGGTCATATGATGTCGTTTGGAACTATAATTGATCATTATATGTTGTCATAAATGTTTGTGGTAGGTTTGAGTTAATGAAACTCGTGCAAGTTATAAACCAGTAAATTGGCCGTTTAAAGGCAAATTGGTTGGTTCCACCCACCCAATTGGACTCCCAGAGGGTATTAGAGACCATGGTAAACATTTCGGCAATTTTTATTTCTGGGCGAAAAAAGTTAAAAAAAATTCCAAAATTAAAGTCTATTATCCATGCTTTTTGAGAATTTTAGGAGTATTCGGGCCCGATGTCGAAAAGTCTTGAAATTCTAGGGAATACATCTTGGGGTCATATAATGTCATTGGAACCATATATGATCATTATTTGTTGTCATAAATGTTCGTGGTAGGGTTTAATTAATGAAATCAGTGTAAGTTGTAAACCGATAAATTGGTAGTTCAAAGGCAAATTGGATGGTTCCATCCACCCAATTGGACTCTCGAGGGTATTTAGGACCATGGTAAACATTTCGGGAATTTTTAAATCCAGGCGAAAAAAATTCAAAAAATTCCAAAATTGAAGGCTAACATCCACGTTTTTTGAGAAATTTTGAATGTTTCGGAGCCCGATGTCGAAAAACATTGAGATTTTAGGGGATACATCTCGTGGTCATATAATGTCGTTTGGATCCATATATGATCATTATATGTTGTCATAAATGTTCGTGGTAAGCTTGAGTTAATGAAATCGGTGCAAGTAGTAAACCGGTAAATTGGTCGTTTACAAGAAAATTGGATGGTTCCACCCAGCCAATTGGACTTCCAGAGGGTATTAGGGACCATGATAAACATTTCGGCAATTTTTATTTTCGGGTGAAAAAAAGTCAAAAAAATTCTAAAATTGAAGGCTAATATCCACGCTTTTTGAGAAATTTTGGAGGTTTCAGGTAGAGATGTCAATTCGGGTAAACGGGCCGGGTTTGGGTCGGTAAGAGTGGGTCGGTAAGAGTGGGTCGGTAAGAGTGGGTCGGGTCAACTCGGATCGGGTCAATTTGGATTAATTCCATAATCTATGTGGGTCGTGTTTGGGTTGGGTCATGCTTGAGTCGGGTCACGTCGGGTCATACTTCTTATCGAGTTTGGGTCGGGTTAATAATAAGTCGGGTTACATTCGGGCCGGGTGAACAATACGTCGGGTTTAATTCGGGTTTTCACGGGTTAGAACAGGTTAGGGTAATTTTCAAGTTCGAGTCAGGCTCGGTTCAAGTCAATAATTTGTGGGTTAGAATCAAGTCGGGCCATTCTCGGGTTTGAGTCGGGTTCGGTTCAAGTCAATAATTTGCGGGTTATAATTAGGTCGTGTCATTTTCAAGTTGGGTCATTCTCGGGTTCAAGTCAGATTCGGTTCAAGTCAATAATTTGCGGGTTAAAATTAGGTTGGGTCATTTCCAAGTCGGGTCATTCTCGAATTCAAGTCGGGTTATGTTCAAGTCTATAATTTGCAGGTTACAATCAGGTAGGGCTATTTCCAAGTCATGTCATATTCGGGTTCAACTAAATATAAATAGATAATTATCATTTTTATCAAGCTAATTATTTCCTTTGACTATAATATAAATGGCAATATACTAGGGAACTAATTTATCATTTAGGAAGATAATTATCTCCTTTGACTATACAACAAATATATACTACATTTAACTTTTAAATTTGAGGATGACGCTCCTTTCTTTTGCTGCCTGGACCGACTTGGTCTCCCCAGACGAAATGCTTTGATCAACAATAATAAAGTGGTCTAAACTGCATTTAAGGTGATTTGAAATCGAGTCTTGAACAATTTGGGTTGAATTTAGGTCGGGTCAATAACAAGTTGTGTTGATTTCGAGTCGAGTTAGTAATAGATCGAGTTGAATTTTTGGGCCGGGTTAGTAATAGGTCCGGTAAAATTTGGGTCGGGTCAATAACAAGTCGGGTTGAATTTGGGTCAGGTCAATAACAAATCGGGTTGATTTCTGGTTGGGTTTGTAACAAGTTGGGTTAAATTCGGGTCGGGTTAGGAACGGGTCGGGTTGAATTCACATCAGGTTGGTAACAAGTCGGGTTAAATTCGGGTTTTGACGGGTTAAAATGGGTTTGGGTCAATTTCGGTTCAAGTCGGGTTTGGTTCAGGTCAATAATTTACGGGTTACATTTGGGTCGGATCATCTCCATGTCAGTTCTTGTTCGGCTTCAGATCTCACATACTCGGGTCAACTCGGGTTTAGGGTTGGTTTCAGGCCGGGGTTGGGTCACCATTTTTTCGGGTTCAGATGGGTCGGTTAATAATCGGGTTTGAGTCGGTATTTCGGGTCGGGTCAACTTTTGACAGCTCTACTTACAATGTCAACCTTTTCTCTATGAAGCCTTCTTCTAGAAAAAGTAAACACTTTCAGAAAAAGTAAAAATGACATACATTAGAACCTTCAGAAATATTTAGAAATGAGGTTGCTTCAAGCATTGATCAATATGTAGTGAAGCTACTGCAGCATTGCTTACCCATAGGTAGGAAACCAACGGAGAGCACTATGGTAGAAAAACCTGCATAAAATTCAAGAAGCTCTTCAATGAATATAGTAAAACTACATGGAAAAAATGATGAATGATATACTTGCTCTTCATTTTAAGTCTTTTGGATATTGTGGTCATTTATTATTATATCAATTATCTCTAAAAGTAACTGACATCAAAATCAGTTTGGTTATAATGTCCCTGAAAGCAAAAGGTCCTTTCCCAGCTCAAAGGGAATTCTAGAAATTACAGAACAACAATAAATGACTTCCTAGGTTCAAAATCCAGAAAATTTATGTATCAGATTATTCCACAGAAACATGAATGAAACATTTGAACCACAAAAAGAGAAATATAAATATCGTTGGTCTGTCACTGATGAAGTGCCTCAAATGACAAACTCATAGGCACATCAAGCACCATGATCCAGAGTCACCAATGTGGCTATGTGCAAAATACTTGTGTAAATGTAGCAAGAGTAAGGATGTGTTATATTCACCTATCTTTCACTTATATGAACTTATTAAAGCTTATTTTAGTTGTAATTTGAGCTTGGGTAACCCTTATCAACTCTTTATCAAGACTTATATTTCTTGAACTTATCTAGTTATCATATTTGAACTAATGAGACTTGAAATAAGTGAAAACAAGGTGAATATAATAGGGCCTAAGAAATAAATTGTTGAATGGCATTTAAGAGAAGCAGCTACACTGTAATATATAATCTAAAACAGAAAATTAAACACTATTGGCAACACAAGATCATATTGCTGAAAATGCAAATTCGAAAGCTAAATAAAAGTTTTCCTGGTCAATAAAAAACAGCATTATGACCTGTAAGGTGCAGCTCTTACACTACGGACGCAGCATGTTGTAGCCAGAAGTTGGTTCACTAACACATTTAACAGAAAACGAGAAAGCAAAGAAATCACCCAGGCTGACAGGTACTAGTTGCCTCCGCTTTTTGGCCTACATTTTGTGCTCCATGTTCTATTGAAGTGCTAAGAAACAACTAAATTGAGATACTTGATCCTACTGTATAGGAAATTCAAAGCCTACATGCAAATTAGTCTCCTTCACTCCCCAGCACCCCACTATGTTGTATTGTTGTCATACAATGTTCTTAACATCCTTATAACCATCCAGTCCTATCCTCTGGGAGTCTGGGGCTTCAAAATACTGCTAAGATTTCTCCTATGATTGACAATTCAATAAAAATCCGGAAATTAAAAATTAGGAAGAAGCAAACTTACTTTCCAGCATCTATAAGAATATTGCGCATCCCAGAAGCTCCATTGTAACGGATCAAGATGCTTGTATTGAGTCTCCTATTTTTACTATTTGGATCTGCTGCTTTCTTGCATACCTAGTAAAGTAATATGGAGGACATGAATTTCACTCTTCTTAGATCAATAGCATAATGATGGAACATTTCGAATCATGGCATTCTAGAGAGATGTTCATACCGGACAGTTTTTGAAAGGATCAGTCAAGCAGCTAACACGTGGGATGCCCTCACTTGTTCCTGTTCCCACAAATATTATCTCAGACTGTTCTCCTGGGGGGGTTACAAGACTGTTGCTTGTAGATTCTAAAGGAACTGAAGAAATAACTCATATTAGCATTTACCAAACAACCTTCAACAGATTCTATTATGTCTATTAGCAAATGTCTAACTTATTTTCACTTCTAATAATTATAAGTTCAAAATAAAATTGACTGATTCATCCAAACAAGCATACATAAAACAAAACAGACTGTTAAGCATGAAATTTCAGAATAACGAAAGATAGAAGTAAGAGCAGTAGAACACTTGTTAAGTCGTTATAAAAAAAGCACCAACATCACAAACACATTTGAAAGACTTTTTTTTTAGAGGTATGAATATCAAAAACTTCCTGATATTATAATCCATTGGTAACTCTTTTGCTTCGCTTCTAATCTCTCACTTGATGTGACTAACCCAATCATCCCTCGACACTTTCAAGATTAATCCACTATCCATACTGAACAAGAAAAGTAGTTGTGACTCACAAGCCTTCAAGCTACAAATTTCTTATTCATCATACAGGCAAACTACTCACTCATCAAACTCCTTATTACTCGTCATGAAAACCTTAAAAAGTTGAACACTATGTGAAGAGTCTAACACCAAACCAGGTCAATATCTATGAAACTCTAAATACTTTTTACTTGACACGAATCCAAAAACCTCACCCCACCCCCTTTTAGAAGTACTCATGATTATGTTTTCAATTAACATAGATCAATTTTCAGGATCATCATCCTCAGAAGCACAAAATTTAGTGCACTGGCATTAATTTTCGTTCCGTACCCTATATAAACAAGACAATCACATCAGTCAATAATCACATATCACATACAAGTAAAGGACATACTTTTAACTTTTAAGCCACTATATCAATCAAATAATCAATAAACAATGTACATGGTAACCAATTGGCCCAACATTTGCTATCTAATCTGCTGCTCGATTCGCCTATCTAATTGATACGGCAAAATTCCTAACACTATATTGCTAGTATTACTCATAAACATGGACATAAACTAAGTACATTATTGCTAAATAAAACAACTAAAAGGAAAAAAAATGAAAATTACAGAACATACAAAAACGAAAAATTAAAAAAGAGGGGGGGTATTTTAAGACATACCAGAATGAATAGAAGCTTGAAAACTTCGTTTAAAGAGATGATGGAAAGATAACCCATTTCTGGGGACTGAAACTGGGAATCCTGAGAAAGAAAGTTTGAATCTTTGATTTGCAAAATTGGTTAAACTATAGGGTACTGGACGAACTGAGCCCAGAAATAATGCTGACATTTTTCGATTTCAATAATTCAATAGAAAGTGAAAAATGCCCAGAAAAAAATGAATTTGTTAAAGATGAAAATTTTAATTGGTAGCGGGAAGCCAGAACAAAAAATCTGGGTTTATTTGGCTCCCTTTCTAATGCTTCTTTCTGTGCGCAGTTATTGTCAACGGCTGTATATTTCACTTTTTCTAATTTGGTCCCAGGTGTGCGGACTGTGGAGCACTAGAGCGAGCTAGACGCCTTCACACAAGAGGTTAAGTTTAGTCAATTAATAATTATTTTATTGACTGATTGGATATTGGTTTAATGATGATTGATACTACACTTGGTATGAAAGACTCGTGTTTGATCCCCCATAATAACAATCAGGAGGGGAGTGGAACCTAACCACCCATAACTGATCCTGAATCCGGATTAGCCTTAAGAGTGAACCGGGTGGAACACCAAAAAAAAGAAATAATGATTTTATTGATGTGCAATTTGCTTTATACAATCGCAATCCCTTTATGGTCCCGAGTAGTAAGTACTCAATGGACATTTTTATTACCAATTTGTTAAAAGATTTTTACAAAAATCAGTAGAATTTTTTTCTCATGAGAATAATTCTTAATATGTCATTTGGAATATACGGAGTATAAGTTAGGATAGAAATACTACAGTAACTAATAGGTGATATTCATTTATTCAATGCATATACAACTAAATAACCTACGTTAGCGGTTCAATTTGCCACTGGTAGAACTACTCCATTTATTGAACTTGCCATAGTGTAGACCACTTGTCGTTAAATGCATTGATGATTAGTAAGAGTTCAACAGACTCCTTTGTCAATAACCATCTAGGCATCTAAATACTAAATCATCATATAACAAAATTCAATTATAATTCACACGGTCTTACATGCGTTTAATATAGACACAAGCCAATACGGCTAGAGATTTCCCTACTACCCCCTCACACATAATTGCACATTTGCACCAAGTTAAAATCGGCAACTCCATGATACTACCTGCCAAACCATTGAAAATGAATTATCACTCTCTAAATCAATACTCAAGTAGAATCTACCCCATTAGATATTACCCCCTTTTTAATTTCTGGAATTCCAGGCATATCAAAACCGAGTAGGCTTCAAGCATCTCGTTCCCCCTCGCCCGTTGTTGGGCTTTGGGCTTTTGACTCACTTGTTCTCCCAACACTCGGGCTCTCTTTCCCTTTAACTATTGTCTTCAACATTTTTTCTGTAAATCTGTAATCGATCACAATTCACAATGGTACAACCTCAGATCAACAATGGCGACGCAGCCAATTTTTCCCGCACATTCAAGTATCTCATGGGTTAGTTAACTTTTCGAAATTCATCTCAATTACTACTTTGATCTCAATTTTAAATGCAATTTTAGTTACCCTTTTGCTTTCTCTCTTCAGCGACGCAATTTTTGTCAAGGGGCATACCTTTTATCTTCAATACCTGGATAATTCGGCACCTTACTGCAACCGATTATGCTGTAAGAATAAGTCAATTCTCTTTTTAATACTATATTAATTTGTTTCCTGCATATTTTGATGATTTTCTGAGCAATAAATTTAGCTGCATTTCTTAATTTTTCAATTGATTGATTCTGATTTTGCTGGAGTAAAATATATAATTTTTTTTTTTACTGGGTTGTGTATTGCTGCCTTTAGGAGAGAGTGAGTACAATCAAATCCAGAGATAGATTTTGATTTGTTTTTATTGTTGTGTATGAAGAGTAGTAAAAGGCAATGGTGTAGACGGTATTTGATTTGAGGTCTTGGGTACCAACCTCCTAGACTTTAATCAACTACGCTAGTTGGCACCTGCGGTTGATGCTAATTTTTTATTTCGATTTCGAATCTTTTTTATTGCCCCTTAATTATTAATCATACTAGGCTAGAATTTATGGGAAGAATTCTCTTTTCCTAATTGAATGAAGTTGAGAGTGTTACATTAATCCAACATAAAGAAGGCTATTTTTTTAAAAGGACTTAGTGAAACCATGTTATAATCTTAATTTTGAGATGTTTGCTACCAACATGGTTACTAAAATATTTAGTGAAATATTTTCCGATTGGCAAAATATTGCGCATATGTTGATTATTATTGTCCCTGGTAGTTTAGAGTTTGTGTCTTTATGATCTTCCTGTCCTTGTACTAGGATTTTTGTACTGGAAATACTCTTCAGATCATATATTGTTATTTTCATGTAAAATGCAGCTTTATGCAGTGCAATTTCATCTGTTTGTTACTTGCATACTGTTTGTCAGTCGAGAAGGATTCAGGCGAGCATGTATGCGGGCAGAAATTAAGAGGTGTTTCTCTTGCACTCTTCCATTTTTACAATTCTATTAAGGCGTTTTTGTGTTCACCTAATTTTCAATTATTTAAAGTAAAATATATTCAAGTTCATGCATAGGTTAGTAAGCTTAAAGAAGATACATCCAGGAAAACTAAGTCTAAATAAGATGTAATAAGGGTTATTTAAGTTCCATTTGTAACTAAAATATATTTTGATAAGTTTAGCTATATATAGATTAGTTTAGGTAATGAAATTAGGTGAATTGAATGCACCCTTAGTGATTCTAGTATGACTTTTGTAAATTATGGATCATTTTTTTTATGATAATGCTGATTTTGTGCTCTCTATATGAAAAGGTTTGTGTCCTTGCATTGAAATTTTGAGTGCTTGCTCTATATATTTTTGTAGATTAATTTCTAAAACTTATAATGGAAGTGAAGGATGTTGACTATCCAAAGAATCACCAAAAATTCTATTTCTTTGTTCTTGGAACTAGTGTATAGGGTTTATGGAGGAGATAGCACATTTTCTAGTTGCCACTTGCCTTTATGCATCTAATTAGTTTAGTGATGTAAAAGCCAGTGAAAGTTTAACATGTTTGATGCAGTGATGATGCTTCAGCGAGTGAATATGCATCAAAGATATTGAAAGTAGCCTGGCTGTCTCTTCCACTTGGAGTAATAATTACAGTGACAGCATGTGCATTTGTCTTCTGGTGGCAACATTTGAGCTATTCCAGCCCTTATGGGCAGGCTATATTATTGAATGGTAATCTACTGATTATATTTAGTAGTGTTTCCTACCTAAATAGGTTTTTAGAGTTTGTTTCCACTCTCTCTCTCTCTCTCTCTCTCTCTCTCTCTCTCTCTCTCTCTCTCTCTCTCTCTCTCTCTCTCTCTCATGTATGTGATTCTCTTACTTCCAATCAACTTTCCTCCTATCCAAACCCTTTCCAATTTTTCAGATAAATCAGTCAAGACTAATTATCAGGATTTCCTAGTAGTTGGGACTTGGGGAATTTCTTTCATTTATACTTGTAGGGACAGGAAATATTTCACAACTGCTTTCAGATGTTCTGGTGACTTCTCACTTGAAGCTTCTCTGATGTCTATGTTTTTTTTTTCTTTTTTTTAAGTTATGTTTCCTTTTTTTTTTCCCCTCTATTTGGGAGATGGAGAGTGCAGTAGAGGGAGTGTAGAAGTGATACTAAAAGTGCACTTATCAGATTGTGTTGACCATGTTTGTTTCAACTAGCCCAACTACACAATGTATTAACTTCTTTAGAGGTGAATCACATTGGAATTTTGAGTTCTGTGAAATGCATTTAAATTGTAGTTTTATCTGATTTCCATTGACATACATGCAAAGTATTTTCCTCACCAATCAATTACTATTTTAATGGCCGATTAAGATGGTTGTTATAAGATAAATTTTTAATCGTGGAAGTTATAAACCCAACCACTTAACTTTTGCTTCTTCCATGGAGCTTTAAATTCCCTTAACCCAGCTGTTTTTGGCATTGCAGGCTTTGCGTGCTTATTGGAGCTTTTAGCAGAACCATTTTACATTCTTGCTCAGTATATGTTTTGTCTCAAATTGCGAATGTTGGTTGAAAGTGCTGCAACACTTTCTCGGTGTATAACAACATATGCCCTTATAGTTGGAAGCAGTGGCATGGTAAGCCATTGAACTGGACTAAGCTTGAGATACTGTTAAATACTAGAGCCCTCTTTTTGTTTTTGACAATTTTACCTGCGAAGCCTTGCAATAATTAAGTGTCACAACTAAGTCAAGAATTCCCCAGCATAATTAATGTCATGGGTGATCTTGTTTTATTTAATTTAGAATATTTTTTAATCGTTACGTATTTCATGATAAAAATATGTTTTGATTCTGTTGGTATTGTAATAAAATCAGTTGTACCTTGCAGGAAAAGGCAATTATGTTTGCTTTATCACAAGTTTCATATGGGGGTTGCGTGTTTCTAGGTTATTGGGGCTACTTTGTCTTTTATCATAAATTGCAAGGTTCAAAGCTGTTTCCTTTCAGGTAAACTTACTATTCTATATATGCAACTATGCAAGCTATGATATTACATCTAAGAGCTTCATTGTTGAGTTTGAAGACCTGCACTAGTGATTTATCCATTGTAAGCTAATGTATGGCTGCTCATCTTGACCTAAGGTTTAGCTTGCATGCAATTTGGTTAGTATCATGGGACATTTTTTTTCACACCACAATATGACTAAATTAGCATGCAACTAGATCAATAATTTGCTGGGACTACTGGAGAATCTTAATGTTGAATCATTGTGTATATGCTTACCTGTAACTTTAGCAAATTCCAATGTTTTTGGGTGTCTACACGACAAAAGCTGTCTACAAGATCCTTTTTTCTTTCTGATTTTATAAAATACTGTAAGTCCATTGAGAAACTCTTTGCCTTCATGTGTCAGGGTGAAAACTGGTTTTACCATCTCACATTTGCTTATCATTCATTGCCATCTTTATCCCTCTTTTCTCAGAATAGGTGCTATGATGAGCTATGACAAGCCGCTATTGAAGATGTGTACAGTGTTTACTCTTCAGTCGGTTCAAAAACTGATTCTTCAAGAAGGAGAAAAGATGGTACTTGTGTGGTTTGACACTCCATATAATCAAGCTGTATATGGACTAATTGATAAATTAGGTGATTTATCTTTCAATCTCTTGTTCCTCTAATGGCAATCTTTTATTTGGCTTTAAACTATTAACTAGCTAGACACATTGTGATGTACTGACAAAATTTACTGTAGGGCTTAGTTGCTTACTCTGTCTACTAATTTCACGTGTCAGGTAGTTTGGTGGTGAGAATGGTATTTCTTCCTTTTGAAGAAAGCTCATATGCCATATTTGCAAGGTCTGCTTCAGGTCAAGTTCTTTTACTCATCATCTCGATCTTGTTTATTCATTCTCTTTTGATACAAAGCTCTATAATTTTGTTCACAGTGGAAATTTAATAATGAGCATACTAGCATAATAATGTTATTTGAAGCAATATATAAAAAGGTTCAAGGTGCATCAAGTAATTGGTATTTCCCTACAGGACTTCCCTACACCATAGGTGCAGTTAATAAATGTTTAAAATTTTGTGAAAAAAAGGCTGTGCCTTATCGCACCTAGGTGCACTTCAAATTTGCTTCATCTAGACCAAAAAAAGTGTAAGACCCATATGGCCTTGCGTCACAGCACCTCAAGCATGCTTTTTCAAACACTGGTTAGAAGGGATTGCTCATATCTGCAATTGTCTTTCTCCCAGAAAATTTTGAGGGTGTTACCATGTTACTTCCAGGGCCCTATCTTTGGGGAAATATTTAGATTGTTACTCTAAGAGTCTAAAATGTGACCCTTGTGAAATCTGAGACTATATTATGCTTTAAAAGTAGTTTTAGCATCTATCAAGTTCCTGAATATATACTTTTGCCTTATGCTTGAATTACGGCTTGGTAACATCTGATAAGATGTGTCTTTTCCTGATGACCTCATTCATGATTTGTAAATTAGCCTCACTCCTAACTTATTGGAAATTTCTCTATAGATAATGGCACCAAAGTCTTTTGCTCCATCTTATGCTCTTTGTCAAAGCCTTTGTCCTCTTTCTCACCACTTTCCCCCTTTTTTTTCCTTTTGAAAACAAAGGTATTTAGGGGTAAAATTAGGCACCACAGATGAGTAATCTTGAAGAAAAATAACTTTAATGTAACAGGCATAAATTGAAAGGTTAGTGACTTAGTGGAGTAGTCACTCAACGATTGGAAACTTGTCAGTTTTGTTTTTTCTTTTTTTGTGCAAATGTCAATTCAAAGTAAAAAAGATTGGAGCAAAGACTAGTGCATTTGATGCATATTGAGATCGCTTCTTGTTATGGTCATTCTAGGTTAGACTTGTTATCCCCTTGGCTTTCCTCTATCTGTCTCTCCATCCTTGTTGCTATTGGGATCAAGAGGAGTTGCGGCTGAGCTCTAAGGGAATACTCTTACCTAAGTGATTTGATATTTTTGTTTGCCATTTGAACCTTTTCTTCTCATTCACGACAGTATATGAAGGCTACATTGCATTGTGGCAAAAATCCTGTTCATAGTTTTTATAAATTGCTGCATATCAATCTGCAGAAGATTCTAAAGATAGAAGGAAGGATCTAGGACGCCGCCTCACGGAAGCCCTAAAGCTTGTAATGCTTATTGGTATGTCTTCCTAAGTAGTTGTATAATTAATTTTTTTGTAATTTTCTTCAATCTGAAGAATCTTTTAAATATTAACAACTTATTTAGTTTGATGCTTGAAGAAATTCTTGCCAGTACTTGACAATAAGTGATGTAATAGCTTCAGTGGATATCTGCTTCAACTGTGAAGTCCATATTTTTTTTTAAACTTGGCTGTTGTTAAATCTCTGCATTTGTAAACATGAGATGTGTCGGTGTAGTGTTCACTCTGTTCAGTGCTAGTCATGTTTCTGCATGCTTGGTATCATGGTATGCTATGTCTAGCTGTTCTGGCATCTAAGTTCTGCAAACATGTGCAACTAATGGAGTACTTCTTTAATAGTGCTAATTTAGTCTGCCCCTCCGCCAGGGGCGGAGGCACATACACTCAAGTGGGATCCATTGACCCCACTTAACATGAATAAATGAAATTTTTTTCTATAAAATTATTTTTTTTCCTATAAAATTAAATTTTTTTGCCATTAAATATACGCACTTGACCCCATTAAAATTTATCTAATGTATTTTGACCCAGTTAAATATTTTTTCTGGATCCACCACTGCTCACCGCGTTCTTCTTTTTGTAAAAAATTGCATGTTTGAGTTAATTTCTTTATCTAAATCAGCTAGTATTCTTCCCTCAATATTGTGACTTTTATCTATGAGTTTTGGACAGGGACCTATTGTCCTCTTTAATTATTCTTTGTCATTGCAGGTGTTATTCTCTATTGAGAATCAGAAGTATTAAACTAAATTATAGCCTTATGATTGTCTATCCGGTACATTTGAAACTGTCTGTTTTAATTATTATCGCAGGTCTTATTTTTATGGCTTTTGGACCAAGCTACTCTTATTCTCTCTTGAGATTGTTGTATGGACAAAAATGGAGCGACGGAGAAGCTTCAACTGCTCTCAGATACTACTGCTTGTACATTATAGTTCTGGCAATGAATGGTTTGTGATATATTCTAACCATGTAGTTTTGACTATATCCACTGAAAGTTAGAATATGAGCAATATATATTCTTTTGATTGTGATTTGATTGTTCAATGTTTTCTCTGTATCAGGAACATCAGAAGCTTTTCTGCATGCTGTTGCTGATGAGAACCAACTGAAGCGCTCTAACAAGTCACTGGTTGTGTTCTCACTGATCTATGTTATTCTGAATATCTTGCTAGTACGATCAGCTGGTGCACTTGGCTTAATCTTTGCAAATGCCACAAGTATCCTTATCTGTTGTCACTTTTTTCTGCCATATTCCTTGTAATGGATTTTTCTTTTCCCTCTGATACAGCTATATTTATCCCGCTGAGACAGGGTCTTATAGGGACGTCTTCATGTATGTAAGATATCCCTAAATAGTTCAACCACCATGCTAATTCGGCCCTATACATGCATGCACATGACTAATAAGAAAATCATAACAAATAATTGCACCCCTGCTCCCCCTCCCCCTCCCTACACCCACACCCACACCAAAACATCCCTATTTATGAAAGAGTCCGTCTCAGGTTCTGTCATCAAATTCATGTACTATTATTGTACTTTCATGCCTTGTGGCTGTGGAATCAGGATTTAGACAAATCAACCTTTTTTTGTAGAAAAGCTTCTCTCTAGGTAGTAATGGCTATTATTGTCCTCATTTCTATATTCCCTGTTGTTGCCTTGACTGTAATGAAGATATGGCACTGCGGATAGCATATTCTGCTGTATTTATCAAGCAGTACTTCCAGGTTTGTCCTGTATTTTGACTCCAATCCTTGCCAAATATTTTGTGATGTAGATGTGTGGCAAGTCCAATATTGGAGATATGTCTTCTTGTACTATTAACCTCTGTCCTGTACACAGGGCTCATCGTCATTTTCATTTCGTAGCTGTTTGCCTTCTGGTTGGATAGTGCTTCTATTATCTTCAGCGGTTACTCTGTTATCTGAGAAGATATTTCTGGACAGGGATAACTTCTTGACTACATTTTTGCGCCACTTTTCTGTCGGGCTAACTTGTTTCTGTGTTTCAGCTTTTGTCATGTAAGTCTCATATCTTCTTTCTTTCCAAGGGTTCTGACCTTCAACACCCCCCTTTAAAAAAAAAAAAAAAAAACACCACACACACACAAACACCTAAAACATGTTTTGAATTGGAAGAATAAATTACGAGCTGAATAGGATTAATTCGAGGGCTATAATGATGGGGGTAATGAGGAGGTAATGATGGATTTTTAGGACATGGTGAAGGAACTTATGTTATCTATCTGGAAGTAAATTATTAGTTTATCCCTATTCACCCTATTAGAGATTGGTCCATTCCTCCGTGATTAATTTACACAATACTTTACTTCCCTTAGTTATTTTCACAATTGATAGACCCCTTTTTCCTCAATTTAAGTATGTTGTATGATTTTAGAAGACAAGAAATCCTCTTCCACTATTTGTTGTTCCCAAGATTTTGCATTGAATTTTGTGCCCCTTGCTCCCTCCCAACCTGAGTAATATGGTATCAGCTGCTGCAAAGTCATCCTATTGGGTTTTCTTAAATGATGTAGTTTTATTGGTATATTGTGTTTTCCTGAATTGAATTTAGTGGCAGGGTAATATTTACTGGTTTATGATATTGCTCAAACATGGATTCACTTCCTCCAAACAAGTTGTTTAGTGTTAAATTCTAGTTAATACGGAGTATTAATTATACAAGTACTATGTATTATGACTGGTTTTATGTACCAACAGATATCACAGGGAACGGGACTTTATTAACAAATTGATCCACATACGCCGTCATGCTGACTAGATAGTACCAGCATTTTCTCCTGTGATAAGGTCTGTTGCTCTATTAATTATTTGTTTCTCCTCATTCCCTTAAGGCCTAAATTGTGCTTTTGCATTCCTTTACCTCTTGTTTACTATGTAGTGTTTTGGGATGGATGCGAGAGAATGGAGTGCCTTTTGAGCTTGTTCAACTCTTGCAAATTGTTGACCGGTATCTACAAGGAGCTTTATCAACCAATTGGGAGATTCTTGTCCGGAGTTCAACTAATTGGCAGTTTCTTGTCCAGGGTAAAGTTGTTCACTCTCCCCTTTATTTGATTGTTTTTTAACTGCAACTTGATCATCACTCATTGTCAAGATCCAGCATGTAAATGTTTTACTTTGCCTCATTATTATATTAGTGAATTGTAATGGTCTTTATTTTTACTATTTTCCTCTTATGTTTACAGTTCTCTCTCTTTCTCTCTGTGATCCATCTTCTGAACTTTGGGGAATTGCATTGGGTGGCCTTCAGCTAGTGTTACTACTTGTTTACAGCTTTTCCTGCACAGCTCTTGTGGTGGTGGAAAATCTTGTTGCCATTGCATAATCTTAGCAATGGTTGGTTGGTCCGAGAACATGAACTTGCTGTCGGAGAAGATTAGGTGGAGCTGATTAATCCATTTTCATCTATACAAAGGATCTCTTGCATGAAGTTGTAGCAAAGAACTGATAGTGTTCTTCTGGAATTGTACTATATTATATCATAAAATCTCATGCTGAACGACACTGTACAAGTTCAATATAGACGAGTTCTTGCAGTATAAACTACTATAGATACGTTAATGGTTTTTTGTATACTTTGAGCTAGCTACATAATTCAACGGTAGAAATTCAGTGATTGATATTGCTCTCGAAGATCTTTACCATAGTATTGAAACTGTTTTTTCTAGTAGTATTGATGAGTTGAAGCCATTTTTAATTTTTTTAATGCAACTATTGTTGCTGCAGGAAATATGCTGTATGGGCCGTATGGTTCAGCATCTAGCTTGATTGAGTTATGTGGTTCAACTCTAATATTAGTGGGCTAGAAATATGCTGACAAATAATAAAGTATTGGGCTTGCTTAAAAATCTCATTGTATATATATATATCAAAAGCTTATTCAAAATTCCCATTACAGAAGGTTTTTACATCAGCAATATATCAGTAGACATGAATGTTAAGGTAAGTTTTGCAACTTCCAAACGTTCAAACCCTGTCATATAAGTTGGTTAAAGTCTTGGAGTGGTGTCTGAGACCTCCTTTCATGCCGAAATCATATACGGAGTATATTTTTTATTTAAAAAACGTCAGCCTTTTTCTATAATGTCCTGAGTTGTCTAATAATACTTCATAAGTCTCGTCTCGTTTACACCTAAAAAATGTACTCTTTTTTGGTCAACCTTTTCGAAAGTAGAACAATGTAGATCGAGGTGGGAGGATCAAAACTTACTACGTAAAAGACATTAGAAGCATTATTATTGGGTGGAATCCACTTGGTCAATTTGCAACCCTTTTTGGTGCAATCTGCAATTGCACAAAAAATTGAATATCTCTTGGAATGAACATATACACGGGTAACACACAACACAACTACTTTCTTTTATTTTTGGGTAACCTTACAAAATTTGTAGTAAGTAGTACTTATCCAATTCAAATCCTAGTATGATTTATGTAGAATTTGCTGGTTGTTAATTTAACGATACAAAAATTCACCTACTTTTTTCTTGTTTTCACATGATTTTAGTTTTTGTAACTTCACTTTTTCATTTAAACTATCTTGCATCATCATTGCCACATATAATGATATACATTTAGATTTAGATATGAATTTTGGTACACGAGTAATGTGTAACTTTGTGTTCTCTTTGGGTCCTTTTCAGAATTTTCTGAAATTTGCTTGAATAAAGTTTTTGATTGTGTTCTACTTTTGAGATTCAAGATCTCTCACTTGAATAAAGTTTTTAATTGTGTGGTGTCATTTGTAAACACATTAGTTTCAATACTTGTACCTTTTCCCACTTGTGGATTTTATATTGTTTTTCTCGCATAACTTTGTTTCCCTTATTTATTTCGGATAATGTAGTAAAATCCATATATTTGAAACATTTAATACCTTATTCATCAAAAAATAATTGCCACTTTAATTTAGAGGTCTACATTCAAAGTAACTAGCATTGACCTTTGATAGTCACAATTCACAAACCTCAAATTGTAATTACTTCATAGCTAAATTACAAACCTATAGCAACAGAACAAATCTAAATTTTTATCTTAAATTGATTGTTATAAAAATAATTAGACTGCCCAAGACATTAAAAAAGCTTTCTTTGAATTATTTTTTTTCTTGTAAAAAAAAAAACAAATAAAGAATCGTGTGAAATTGTGTGATTAAGAAGGAAATGTGTTGTTTTACAACCTTGATCATGACCCCTAATTCAATTTATGACTTAGCTTCTACTCCATATTTTTAAGTACTCTTGTAAAAATAATGGTTTTAGGTATGATAATAGCATATACTACGTATCGTTTAAGATTTTTAGAGGACTATGATTTATTTTAATGTAGATCGTCTTAAGAATATTAATATATTTCATATCATTATAAGAAAATTCTATTATATATTTAACATAAAACTGATTAAATTGCAATTCTATTTTACACCGAATACCTCACTAGTTATTATTCAGTTAAAGACCGAACAAAATAAATATTAATATAGAGTATTATAGTACATACAAATTATACTCCGTAATTCCGTATAGTATAGTACGATTGTGAATCTGTGATCCGAGTATTTCTTAATATAAGACAAAATTATGCATGTGTTTTCAAGTTAGTAGGCATGATCTACGGATGAGCATGTGTTTAATCTCGAAAACAAGCAAATCAAATTGACGTAAAATGCTAATCATCTTCTTGATGCATTATAAAAAGCTAATTATTGCTTGTGCTTTGAAGTAATTAGGTTCTCAAAATAGCATAATCTCTAGATTAGATCTTGTTAATTAAGGAAAGGTGGGCTAATTGCAGTTGACTTAATTTACAATGTTTATGCATGGTTGTCACTCTTTTTCAGGTGGTGGTGTCCAAATTAAAAACAGGCATCGGATTATGATGTCACCAATAACAATCTTTCTAGCTTCAATGACATGTTCAAGTTACCAATAATACTAAAAGGAAGAGTTATTATTAGGATAGAGACTCGTTTTCTTAGGGAAAATTTACACTTTAGTGTCCCAACGTTTAAGTAAATTCCACTTTGGTGACCCATGGTTTTAATATTCCCAATTTAGTGTCCTATCATTAGATAGTTGTTCAATATTAATGCCTAATAGTTAACAGTGTTAAACTCTCCGTTAATTTTTTCTTTTGAAAAATATCAATATTTTTTTTATTAAACTAAAGCACTAAAGCTAAATATTAGCATTAAAACATAACCAGACCATGATATATATATATATATATATATATATATATATATATATATATATATATATATATATATATATATATATATATATATATATATATATATATACTACGTGTAAAAGATGTCAATAATATAGTAGTGGAACTTCTTTCTCCTCGTGAAACTAAGAGCCATGAAACTAAGATTACAGCTATTAAACAAAAATATATCCTTAGGTATGCATAAATTGATTAAAAACAATTAAAAAGTCAATGTACTGCACTTTTAACATCATTTTTTGTAACCCAAAAAATTTAATGACTACATGCATGCCCAAAAAGTAATGTTAATAAAATAAAAATAAAAAAAAATAAAAACCCTAGAATACTATTGTTCAGTGAGGAACTTGGCGTGTTGCGATGATGCAACTGTTGTAAGATCTAGTCGCTTGGATTGAGTTTTACGATTGCGGCATTACCTTCACCAATGAATGAGACAAATTTTATTTTATTAGTTTGTGATGAATTATGGAAATGAGTAGCAGTGTAGAACCTAGAGGCGTAGAAGTTAGAGGGAAATTTTGAGAGAGATGAGGTAAATGGGTTTTGGGGGAAATTTTAGAGACCCTAATATAATTAATTAATTATACAACTTTAGTTTTTTTTTTTCTTTTCTTTTCTTTTCTTTTTTTTTTTGTTTACGGAGAATTTAACACCGTTAACTATTAGGCACTAATATTGAACAATTATTATCTAATGACTAAAATGGGAATATTGAAACCATGGGTCACCTAAGTGGAATTTACTTAAACGTTGGGACACCAAAGTGTAAATTTTCCTTTTCTTAGTGACACTCTTTTGACTTTATAATAAAAATACATAAAATTAATTGACTTGTTTATAATTACGTCTCGTACTTAAATTTTACTTTAATGTTCCAGGTACATTGTAATTATGATCTCCCATAATATTGCTAAATTTTTGTTTAGGATTGAGTAAATAATCAAAGATTTTTTTTTTTTTTTTTTTTACGAGAATAATCAAAAAACCTACCAAGAAAAGTAGGATTATACGTAGTATTAACTATCAAGAGGCGAAGGAAATAATTATTTTAGAATATTTTTAGTTGTACTTCTCTTTTCATATGAAATAATCATATATATTATTTTAGAATATATATTAAGAGGGGAAGGAAATAATTTTTTTAGGAGTAATACATTTCATACTAATTGTTTAGGATATTTTTAGTTGTACACTTGTACTTCTCTTTTCATATGAAATGTACTGTATAGTATTAGAGTTAATTAGAGGAAGAAGTATAAGGGTGAGACAATGTTCATACAATATAACATGTGATTTAAATAAATATTATTATTGTTCGGTCCAAATGAAGACTTTTTTTTTTTTTTTTACAAGCAAATGAAGACTTTTTTAAAGGGAAAATCATAAGATAGATAGATAAGTCTTATACCGCTAATTTGACTAGATAAAAGAAGGGATAAAATCAATAGTTCCACCTCCTAATTACGTGGATTATGGTAGGGCGGTTAGCCGATTTCATACCCCTTTTGTCCAATGGGAATCATGCTTCGTGTAAAATATTCACAAAACTAAAATCAAATATCATAAAGCACAAAAAGAGATTTCCTCAAAAAAAAAAAAAAAAAAAAAAAAAAAAAAAAAAAAAAACGCACAAAAAGGGAGCAGCTATATTTTGACTTCAATAATCAGTTTATGACTTATAAAATAAAATCGTACAACTCCATCTATTTTGTACTCTGTATCTCATAATACTTTACCATTGTATTTCTATTGGCTAAGCTTGGGAACGTTTGCTAATAATAAATCTAACAACAATATCTTAAATCATTCACTAGCAACCATTATAAATAATTCTCACCTCTTATGTGATAAGAGAGGTACCCCGTATCTTATCTGTAAATAGAAAAAAAATAAAAACAAAGAAAAACCATTATAAATAATTTATATCTTTACAATATATATTTTGAGACTAATTTAACAGCTTAACTACTCTAATACTGCACTTTTTTTTTAATCTACAAAGTAATACTAAGCTGTTTTTACAAGTATAAATAAAAGATATGATTAAAGTAATTATATTAATAGTATTCCAAATATTGATCAGTGCCAAAATAGTAAGGGTATACTGTATCGTATTCGTATATGTATATACTTCTTCTATTTTTTTAGTTGATATCTTTCTATTATCACGTTTGTCAACGCATGTTTTTAACGATTAATATTTCTATTACTATTGTAAAATATTAAAAAGCGGATATTAAAAGATCCCACGTGAATATGTTTTATCGTATTTATAAACCACAAAAGCGAAGCGTATTGTGTGATTAGTATAAAAGTCAAACGGTGTCAAATAAAAAAAACAGAGGAAAAGTGCATGCCATATTACTCGCAAATAAGTGCGTGAACGTATTTTAGTTCACACGTTGAAAACTAGGAATCGTGGAATTTTGTAAAATTACAAGATTTCAATGCCTAGTAGTAGCCAGTAGCCTACAACCAATGTGCCAATTAATATTATTTAACTACTACCAGTGTTATACTAGTATGGAGTATATACATACGGACATACGGTGTATTTATTTCTATATTAGAATTATATTATATATACAGGATTGATATAACACTAATAACAGTATATTTTATTTTATTGTTATTACATGTCAACAACTTGCTTCTCAAAAAGAAAAAAAAAGGGCAAAATATCTTTCGTACAAAATTATACAGTAATGAGCAATAATGAGTAAAATCCTTTTTTTCTGTCAAATATATTAGTATATGGAAAAACCTCTTTCCCGTGGAATAAACTACAATTTTGGTCGGGTGAAATTCATCAACTTTCAACTATTTATTATTTAAAATTAGACTTTTTTTTTGTGAGGCTAATTGAGTTGCATATTTAACAATGAATCAACGTCACTCACCTTATAATCTTATATTCTTATATATACATATTCATACGTATTGATTGTATATCCCTGTTTCCTCCCAACTTTATTACATTATTTTCATGAAATGGTTAAATAAGTCCAGTAATTGGGGTTACCAAATTGAAAATTCCATCTCTCTCTCTCTCTCTCTCTCTCTTTTTTTTTTTTTTTTTTTTTTTTGTTTTTTGTTTTTTTTTTTTTTTTGGTTTGTAATAAAATTCGTGTACACACAAAATAGACAAAAATCAGTACTATATGTACTTGGAGCGAGAGTGGTACGCCTAATGACATGGATGTATATTTAATTAGTAATTTAGATTTCATATAAATATTATAATTAGAAAAAATAATCTTACGTAAAGTAGTGCAATGGGCAGTGGGAAAACCCAAAATCTAAGTATGTTCTTTACTCCAAGATCTAAAGTATAGGAACGAACTACTGTACAATTTAGTGTAATAAGTGTATCCAAGGGAAGTAACATGGCGTCTGGAGCGCGTTGTAGCCGTTGGACAATTCATTAATACAAGAAATAATCAACTTCTTAAATTATTAGAACTAGACTATTAGAGTGTCCATTTTGCACGGGATATGTATATTATATGAACAATATAAGTAATGTTAAAATAATATGTTTTAAATTTAATGGTTTTGGAGGATAAAAAGTTAGAAGGTTTTTTTTTTTTTTTTCTTTTTTTTTTTATTAAGAATTATAAAAGAAGTTATGGGAAAAATAATGGGATTTAATTTTTTTTATTAGAAAAAACAAGGGGAAAAAAGTGCACAGAATTTAAATACTATTGGAGCTTTGAAGGTTTGTGGTTGAAAGTTGGTTAAAAAGAATTAAAAATAAAAAAATAAAACCCATAAACTATGAAGTTATTATATTGATTAAATGTTATGTTAAAAGATTTTTTCTTTCTTGTACTTGTGTGTTGTTAATTTGTTATGAATGTCGTTTTATTTGTTTTATGTGCATTCATAATGTGTTTCAATTTTTTTTATTCATTACTTTTTTTATTTATTATCAAGACTTCTTATTATCAATCGCACCCAATATGAATTTTTATATCAAGTTAAAGTCAATATAAAGTCTTATATGTGGCTAGCCACATGGTATGACCACTTTATATAAACACATACAAGACAATTAATTAAGTAATAGGGGTTACCTTAACATGTATATAGGTTTTTTAAATGAGAAATAAGGGTTACTCTCTTAAATAAGTAGAATTATTCTTTTATTTTTCAAAACAAAAAAATAAAAGTTACTCGAATGAATAAATAAAGTTACTTATTTCTAAATTACTTGAATTCACTCATATAATGAATTTTTGCTACTTTTATATATGGAAAACATGAGGTTACATTATTTATGAAAAATTGAGGTTACTCATACATATAAATGAATATTACTCTTATAAACTAAAGTCAAATTTATTAAGGATGATGATTATTATTACGGAGTATAATTATTATTATTATTATTATTATTATTATTATTATTGATAAAACAAATAAATTATATCCAATCTTCATCTTAAACGTACTCTCCTTTTATGTTTCAAGTTTGAAAACCCAAGGCCTCACTTAGCTCTCATATTAGCTTGAATATAATCCAATACTTGCATGAGTTCGTTTACTACAATTTGGACTACTACTTTTCAAAGCCGTAATCATACACCAATATAATTAGTACCGTATCTTATTTCTTTGATATTCAAAATTAGCATAGCCAACAACCATCAACCATGCATGAGGTATTGAGAAACCGAAATATAAACTTTGACCATTGACTAATTGTTTATTTCCCACTTGAAAATTAAAAAAATACTAGCATAGACATAATTTACACTTCAATTAACCTATTTAATTATTAATAATTATAACTGTATTAATTAACATACAAATCCTTAATTAGCTACATCTCTATCCACTTATTGCATTGATGTTTCATCTCTAATACAATATTAACCCATAAAACCTTCGTGAGGGTCCCACCATATTTAGGTTTGACTTTTTATTTCATCCTAATAAACCAATCCACAATTTCCCTATATAATACCCAAACGTATATACATGCAAGCATAATAACATATGGTCCAAACCATATAATATAACTCAAAACCATATTATTTCTTCCCAAGTTTTAATCTTCTTCAATTCATATTATTCATATCAAGCATTACTCATGGCTTCCTATAAGCTACCAAAACAAGTGACTTTGTTACTTGTTTCTCTCCTCTTCCTTGGCTATGGTGCAGCCGCGCAATCTCCACCTTCGGGTGATCCTTATCGAACCGCCTACCATTTTCAACCTCGCAAGAATTGGATCAATGGTACGTTTCAAAAACTTTTTGTATTAACATTAATTATTAATCGAGTTAATTAAATATGTACCGTATATATTTAGGTGATGAATGCCGATTGCTTGTTTTTTCATGATCAAAGGCTTAACATCTTTTTTACTTTTCCATGTTTGCTATGTGCTGGTGGAATGCGTAACTGGATGGATTATTGTGTATATTTGCAGATCCGAATGGTTAGTTTTTCTAACCTTGTGCTTCTATTTTGTTTGTACATAACTAAAGTCAACATCTTACATGTAAACTTGATCAAGTACAAAGTTTTAGTTCACTTTAGATTCTTCTCTACTTTTGTATAAATCTCTTATTTAAATATTAAAAAATTGAGTGATAGGTTAAATTTTTTATTTTTTATTTTTTTAATTTACAAGATCAAATCTCAAAATTTTGTCTAAAAATATTATAGCAACATTTTGAGTGCAAATTACTTCAGATAATACATTAAAAAGTACAGGAATTAACTACCCCATCGTAACATCTTCTACGAATCACTAAAAACATGTTAACTCACAAAAAATTAAGGCTAATATTATGGTAACTCACCAAAAGATTAAAACCTATTTTAATACGTAGTTTGGAAAAAAATACTTTTTTTTTTTTTATGATTTGTAAAGTTTACAATTATGCCAAATTGTAGGAATCGATAAAGCCTACCTACCAATATTGCTTAAATAAAGTTCTTGAATATATAAATATGGAACTCACAAAGCCACCGCATGAGTATAACCTTTACATTGACAAGCTGTCACAAAGTGGCGACCTTTTTGGATCTTGTGACTTAATTTTGGTCATTCATTATTCAATCGTATCATTTTGTAAAGCAACTTTCTGTCTGTTTTCCTAGTGTTTCAATTACTACGTACAAAAATTATCAATTTCTAATATGTCTTTTACTACTGCATCTATTTTACGTTTTTTGCAACTTTGAAAGGGTGCATGAAATTTTAGGTAAAAATTCGTTTGTGAGTGTAAGATAGAGAGAGAAAAATAGGTATGTATGCGACGAGAAGAGAAATAGGAAGAAATGACAACCTAAAAAGGAAATAAAACATTTGTTACAAATCATGTGTAGCATCCATTTTTGGCAAAAGTTGTAAAAAATATAAAACGGAGGTAGTAATAAACTTCAAATTTCATTTTTAATCTTCTTCTTCTAATTTATAAAACCATATCTTATTTGATAGGAAATTTCGTAAAGAAGATAAACTTGTTTAATTTGTTGGCTAAATTAATTAAATTTATAGTAGTTGATTAAAGATGTTTACTTATTTGTGTATAATTGACTTTTCCACTGTGTCAAAAAAAAAAAAAAAAAAAAAAAAAGACTTTTCCACATATGTTGGCAAAATTTTCTTCTTGATTTCATTACATATAGTTTCTGTTATAATCTTTGTTTGACATTGAAGACTAATAAATTACATTAAAACTGTCAATTTCACTAACTTTATTTTTTCCTGGATATTTTCGTACATTACCACACTGAGACATATACAGCTGAAAGCTACTCCGTATAAAATAATCAATGTGTATACCATATACATGCTAACTAATACGGAGTAAGAATTTACTAATTGTTACAATGAGATGAGAGTATAAGTTCTTATTCAACAATTAAATTAATAGTCAGCTCGGACTAATTAGAAGGATCATTTGCAACATTAATATAATTAGGGTGCACATTATAGGAAAACTAATTTTATGATTTATTTACTCCATACATATATTTTTTAAGATGTTCGGAAAAAAAATTCTAATATATAATATTTTTTATTTTTATAGGGCCGATGTTATACAAAGGCATATATCATTTATTTTATCAGTACAACCCGAACGGGGTAGTATGGGGTCCACCCGTTTGGGGTCACTCAACATCAACAGATCTAGTAAACTGGACACCACAACCATTAACAATGGAGCCAGAAATGGCTTCCAATATTAATGGAAGTTGGTCAGGGTCAGCCACAATACTCCCAGGAAATAAACCAGCAATTCTTTTCACTGGACTTGACCCAAAATATGAACAAGTCCAAGTTTTAGCCTACCCTAAAAACATAAAAGACCCTTATCTTAAACAATGGTTTTTGGCACCCCAAAATCCAGTCATGTTCCCTACCCCACAAAATCAAATTAATGCCACCTCATTTAGGGACCCCACAACTGCGTGGATGTTGCCAGATGGCAGATGGAGAGTGCTCGTCGGAAGCAAACGAGGACAGCGTGGATTATCCTTGTTATTTAGAAGCAAAGATTTTGTTCATTGGGTTCAAGCTAAACACCCTTTATATTCTTATAAACTTAGTGGTATGTGGGAATGTCCTGATTTTTTCCCGGTTTATGCTAACGGTAACACAATGGGTGTTGATACTTCTATAATTGGTCGTAACATTAAGCACGTGCTTAAAGTTAGCTTGGATATAAGTAAGCATGATGTTTATACAATTGGAGGTTATAATACTACCAAGGATGCGTACACCCCTGATGTGGGTTACATGAACGAGTCGAGTTTAAGGTATGATTATGGGAAATATTACGCGTCTAAGACATTTTTCGACTATGCTAAGAAGGAGAGGATTTTGCTTGGTTGGGCTAATGAGTCTTCTAGTGTTGAATATGACATTAAAAAGGGATGGTCCGGGATCCACGTAAGATTTTTCTATCCATTTTATTTTTGATGTGTTAAAATTATGTTAGTATAAAGAATAATATATTTGGGTACTTGATACAATTTTCAATCTGAAAATGCAGACAATTCCAAGAAGGATTTGGCTTGACAAATCAGTGAAGCAGTTGATTCAATGGCCAATTTCAAATATTGAAAAGTTGAGACAAAATCCTGTCAAATTATACGGCAAATTGATCAAAGGAGGATCACTAAATGAAGTCACTGGCATCACCGCAGCACAGGTAAAAACAAGACTACACATCCATCATCAATTACTATCTATTTACCAATATTGCCACATACCTACTATCATCGTAATTTTAAAATTAATAGTCACGTATACTATTTTACGATAACATTGGTCACCTCATATCGACAGGCTGATGTAGAAGTGTTATTCAAAATCAAGGACTTGAAGCACGTGGAGAAGTTTGATGCAAGTTGGACTGATCCACAGTTACTTTGTAGCAAAAAGGGGGCTTCAGTCAAAGGTGGGCTTGGACCATTTGGGCTTATGACTTTGGCATCCAAAGGCTTAAAAGAGTACACGGCTGTTTTCTTCAGAATTTTCAAAGCCTATGACAATAAATTTGTTGTCCTTATGTGTAGTGACCAAAGCAGGTAACTTAACATTTTAATTCTCTCTAATCTGTAGTTTGACCAATCAAATTTAATATTAATCTTAAGTTAAAGGATGTATGTGTGATTAGATGTGTATTAATTAACTGTTTTGTATATTGTTTGTAGGTCTTCTCTAAATCCAACTAACGACAAAACAACTTATGGAACTTTTGTGGATGTGAATCCTGTTCTTGAAGGCTTGTCTTTGAGAGTTTTGGTAAGTAATAGTTTTTATGTGCTCTATAATTTTTTAAATTGCTTAATGGTACTTTGTATAAGATAAATATATTATGTACAAAGTGACTATATTTAATTTTTATATCGATAAATTGTTAGGTGCACTTTAGAGTATGTGCTTTCAGAAGATGTTAGAACAATTATCTTAGAAATTGTTCTAAGGAAATCTAAAATGTATAGTAAGTATACATAATTATATATCGAGGTTTTAATTGGTATGTTGATTTTATGCGTGACAGATTGATCACTCAGTGGTGGAGAGCTTCGGAGCAAAAGGAAAGAATGTGATAACATCAAGGGTATATCCCACATTGGCAATCAATGAAAAGGCTCATTTATATGTGTTCAACAAAGGGACATCAGATGTTGAAATCACTGGACTAACTGCTTGGAGCATGAAGAAAGCTTCTATTGCTTAACTCGAATTAAATTAAATTAGCTCACTTACAAATCAATTTTACCGGATTTTTAGAAAGATCATATGTTGATTTTTTTTTTTTTTTCTTGTTCTTGTATTCGTTTACATAATTATACTGTTGATTGAAGAGTAAAAACATGCACACGGTAAAAGGAAAATGTCAATATACTTCTGTATGATTATCTTTTTCTTTGGAGTACTGACAATTATAATTAATAAGTAACATCTTGCGGCATATTATATATTTTTACGCTCTATTTTGTTTTGATCTTACGGAGTTCAACAGCAAGTAATTCAATAATTCATATAGTTTCCGATCCTCATGGTTAAAAAAAAAGCGCATTTTAGATGAATAATGGCCTATGATTTTTCTCCTAATTAATTTAATACTCCGTAGATAGATACTCAAATACACCATATAATTTAATTACAAACGTGCAATTACGACCAAAAATATTTAGTTGTACGTAATAAAAGTTAGAGCTGTGAATTCGGGTAAACGGGTCAGGTTTTGATCGGGTAAGAGTGGGTCGGGTCAACTCGGTCGGGTCAATTCGGATTAATTTCATAACCTGTGCGAGTCGGGTTTGGGTTGGGTCATGCTTGAGTCGGGTCATACTTCTTCTCAGGTTTGGGTTGGGATACATTCGGGTTGGGTGAACAGTATGTCGGATATAATTCGGGTTAAAACGGGTTAAAACGGGTTAGGGTAATTCTAGCTCGGGTTCGGTTCAAGTCAATATTTTGCGGGTAAGAATCAGGTCGGGTCGTTCTCGGGTTTGAGTCGGGTTCAGTTCAAGTCGATAATTTGCGGGTTATAATCAGGCCAGGTCATTTTCAAGCCGGGTCATTCTCGGGTTCAAGTCGGATTCGGTTCAAGTTAATAATTTGCGGATTATAATCAGGTTGGGTCATTTCCAAGTCGGGTTATGTTCAAGTCAATAATTTACAGGTTACAATAAGTCAGGTCATATTCGGGTTCAACTAACCATAAATAGATAATTATCATTTTAATCAAGATAATTATTTCCTTTTCCTATAATATCTATGGCAATATATTAGGGAAGTATAGTCTATAATTTAGGAAGATAATTATCTCCTTCGACCATACAACAAATATATACTATATTTAACTCTTAAATTTGAGGATGATGCTCCTTTCTTTTGTTGGCCTAGACCGACTTAATCTCCCTAGACAAAATGATTTGATCAACAATAATAAGGTTGTCTAAATTGCATTTAAGGTGATTTGAAATCGAGTCAGAAATAATTGGGTTGAATTTAGGTTGGGTCAATAACAAGTCGTGTTAATTTCGAGTCGAGTTAGTAACAGATCGGGTGGAATTCTTGGGTCGGGTAAGTAAAAGGTCTGGTAAAATTCGGGTCAGGTCAATAACAAGTCAGGTTTAATTTGGGTCATGTCAATAAGAAGTCGGGTTTGTAATAATAGGTTGGGTTAAATTCGGGTCGGGTTAGGAACGGGCCGGGTTGAATTCAGGTCAGGTTAGTAACTAGTCGGGTTAAATTCGGGTTTTAATGGGTTAAAACGGGTTTGGGTCAACTTTAGTTCAACTCGGGTTCAGTGCAGGTTAATTAAATTGGCCGCTGTAAACCGGTAAATCGGTGCAAGTTGTAAACCAGTAAATTGATTGTTTAAAGGAAAATTGGATGGTTCCACCCACCCAATTGGTCTCTCGGGGGGTATTAGGGACCATGACAAATATTTCGGCAATTTTTATTCCGGGCGAAAAAAAAGTCAAAATTTTCCAAAATTAAAGGCTAATGTCCATGTTTTTTAAGAAATTTTGGAGGTTTCGGGGCCAGTGTCGAAGAATCTTGATATTTTAGGGAATACATCTGGGGGTCATAAAATGTCGTTTGGAACCATATATGATCATTATAATAGATGTTCGTGGTAGGCTTGAGTTAACGAAATCGTTGCAAGTTGTAAACCGGTAAATTGGCCGTTTAAAGGCAAATTGGATGGTTCCATCCACCCAATTGGACTCCTGGAGAGTATTAGGGACCATGGAAAACATTTAGGAAATTTTTATTTACGGGCAAAAAAAGATAAAAAATCCAAAATTGAAGGTTTTATCCACGTTTTTTAAGAAATTTTGGAGATTTCGTGGCTCTGCTCGAAAAGTCTCGAAAATTTAAGGGATACATCTCGGAGTCATATAATGCCGTTTGGAATCATATATAATCATTATATGTTGTCGTAAATGTTCATGGTAGGCTTAAGATAATGAAATCAGTGCAAGTTGTAAGCCGGTAAATTGATCGTTTAAAGGAAAATTGGATAGTTCCATCCACCCAATTGGACTCTCAAATGGAATTAGGGATCATGGTAAATATTTTGGCAATTATTTTTCCCGGGCGAAAAAAAGTCAAAAAATTCCAAAATAGAATGCTTAAAATCCACGCTTTTTGAGAAATTTTGTAGGTTTCACAGCCCAGTGTCGAAAAGACTTTAGATTTAGGGGATACATCTAGCGATAATATAATTCCGTTTGTAACCATATATGATCATTATATGTTGTCAAAAATGTTCGTGGTAGGCTTGATTTAATGAAATCGGTGCAAGAATTAACCGGTAAATTGGCCGTTTAAAAGCAAATTGGATGGTTACACCTACCCAATTGGACTCCCGGAGGGTATTAAGGACCATGGTAAACATTTTGGAAATTTTTATTTTCGGGCGAAAAATAGTCAAAAATTTCCGAAATTGAAGACCAATATCCACGTTTTATCAGAAATTTTGGAGGTTTCGAGGCCCGGTGTCGAAAAGCCTTGAAATTTTAGTAGATACATCTCGAGGTCATATAATGTCGTTTGGAACCATATTATATGTTGTCACAAATGTTCATGGTAGGCTTGATTTAATGAAATCGGTGCAAGTTTTAAACCGGTAAATTGGTCGTTTAAGGCAAGTCGGAAGGTTACACCTACCCAATTGGACTTGCGAAGGGTATTAAGGATCATGGTAAACATTTAGGCAATTTTTATTTTCGGGCGAAAAAAAGTTAAAAAATTCCAAAATTAAAAACTATTGTCCACGTTTTTTGAGAAATTTTGAAGGTTTCAAGGCCTGGTGTCTAAAAGCCTTGAAATTTTAGGATATACATCTCGGGGTCGTATAATGTCGTTTGGAACCATATATGATCATTATATGTTGTCATAAATGTTCGTGGGAGGCTTGATTTAATGAAATCGGTGCAAGTTGTAAACCGATAAATTGGCCGTTTAAAGACGAATTGGATGGTTCCACCCACCCAATTGGAATAACGAAGGGTATTAGGGAATATGGTAAATATTTCGGCAATTTTTATATACGGGCGAAAAAAAGTCAAAAAATTCCAACGCTTTTTCAGAAATTTTGGAGGTTTCGAGGCCCGATGTCGAAAAGTATTTAGATTTTAGGGGATACATCTTGGGGTCATATAATGCCGTTTGGAACCATATATGATCATTATATGTTGTCATAAATATTCGTGGTAGGTTTGAGTTAATGAAATCGAAAAAGTTCTAAACCGATAAATTGACCGTTTAAAGGCAAATTGGATGGTTCCACCCATCTAGTTGGACTCCCGTAGGATATTGGGGGTCATTGTAAACATTATTGCAATTTTTATTTTCGAGCCAAAAAAGTCAAAAAATTTCAAAATTGAAGTATATCGCCGCTTTTTGCGAAATTTTAAAGGTTTCGGGATCTCGGTATAGAAAAGTCTTGAAATTCTCGGTAATACATCTCGGGGTCATATATTGCCGCTTGAAACCATTTATAATTATTATATTTTGTCATAAATGTTCGTGGTAGGCTTGAGTTAATGAAATCGGTGCAAGTTGTTATTCGGTAAATTTCCGTTTAAAGGCTAATTGGATGGTTCAACTCATCCAATTGGACTCCTGTAGGGTATTAGGGACCATGGTTAGGGGTGAAAGTTCGGTTTTCGATTTGGTTTATAGGCCAAACCGAAACCAAACCACCCTATTTCGGTTTCATGATTTTGCAAACCACACCGCACCACTTAAGAAAAGAAACCGAACCAAACCAAACCACTTAAATTTCGGTTTTCCAAATAGGGGTTTTTTTTTCTTTATATACTGTATAAAATTGGGCTAGGGTTTCGTTGGTGTTGGCCGAAATTTCGGTTCGGTTTTTCGGTTTCTTATTTTCCGAAACCAAAATCGAACCATATAATTTCGGTTTCTGGTTTTTGCAAACCGAAACTGAACCACTTAAGAAAAAAACCGAACCATATTTCTTAATCGGTTTGGTTTTCGGTTTGGTTTGGTTTTAAACCGAGTTTGTTTCACCCCTAACCATGGTAATCATTTCTGCAATTTTTATTTCCTAGCGAAAAAAGTAAAAAAAAATCAAAATTGAAGGCATTCACGCTTTTTGAGAAATTTTGTAGATTTTGGGGACTGTTGTCGAAAAGCCTTGAGCTTTTAGGGGATACATCTCAGGGTCATATAATGCCGTTTGGAACCATATGTGATCATTATATGTTGTTATAAATGTCCGTGGTAGGCTTGAAATAATGAAATCGGTGAGAGTTGTAAATCAGTATTTTGGCCGTTTAATGGAAAATTGGATGGTTCCACCTACACAAATGGACTCCCATAGGGTATTAGGGGTCATGGTAAACATTTCAGTAATTTTTATTTACAGACGAAAAAAAGTAAAACAATTCAAAATTGAAGGCTTGTATCCACGCTTTATGAGTAATTTTAGATTCTTCGAGCCTCGGTGTCTAAAAGTCTTAAAATTCTATGGAATACATTTTGGGGTCATTTAATGTCATTTGGAATCGTATATGATCATTATATGTTGTCATAAATGTTCGTGGTAAGATTGAGTTAATGAAATCGGTGCAAGTTATAAATTGGTAAATTGGCTGCTTAAAAGCAAATTGGATGGTTCCGCCCACCCAATCTGACTCTCAGAGGGTATTAGTGATCACGGTAAACATCGGCAATTTTATTTTCGGGAGAAAAAAAAAAGTAAAAAAATTCCAAAATTGAAGACTAATATCCACATTTTTTAAGAAATTTTGGAGGTTTTGAGGCCCGATGTCGAAAAGTATTGAAATTCTAGGGGATATATCTCGAGGGTCATTTAATGCCGTTTGCAACCATATATGATTATTATTTGTTGTCATAAATGTCGTGGTGGGCTTGAGTTAATGAAATCGGTGCAAGTTGTGAATCGGTAAATTGGTCGTTTAAAGGCAAATTGGATGGTTCTACCCACCCAATTGGACTCGCGAAAGATATTTGGGATCATGGTAAACATTTTGGCAAATTTTATTTACGGGTGAAAAATAGTAAAAAAATACTCAAAATTTGAAGGCTAATATCCACGTTTTTTTAGAAATTTTGGAGGTTTCGGGTTCTAGTGTCGAAAAGGCTTGAGATTTTAGGGGATACATCTCGAGGTCATATAATGTCATTTGGAACCATATATGGTCATTATACGTTGTCATAAATGTTTGTGTAGGAATGAGTTAATGAAATCGTTGCAAGTTATAAATTGGTTAATTAGCTGTTTAAAGGCAAATTGGATGATTCCACCCACCCAATTAGACTCCTAGAAGATATTAGGGACCACAGTAAAAATTTCAACAATTTTTATTTTCGGGAGAAAAAAAGTAAAAAAATTCAAAAATTGAAGACTAATATCCACACTTTTTGAGAAATTTTGGAAGTTTCGGGGCCCGATGTCGAAAAGTATTGAAATTATAGGGGATATATATCGAGGTCATATAATGCCGTTTGGAACCATATATGATCATTATTTGTTATTATAAATGTCCGTGGTGGGCTTGAGTTAATGAAATCGGTGCAAGTTGTGAACCGATAAATTGGTCGTTTAAAGGCAAATTGGATGGTTCCACCCACCTAATTGGACTGAGGGTATTAGGTACCATTGTAAACATTTTGGCAATTTTTATTTAATTTACGAGCGAAAAAAGTAAAAAAAATTACAAAATTAAAATCCATGCTTTTCGAGAAATTTGTGATATTTCAAAGCCGGTGTCCAAAAGTTTTGAGATTTTAGGGGATGCATCTCGGGTTCAAATAATGCCGTTTGGGATCATATATGATCATTATATATTGTCATAAATGTTCGTAGTTGTAATCCCCCGTATTTTTAAATATGTTATAAATGAAATTTAATTTTATTTATAATATTATTTTGTATTTTTCCGTAATTTAATTTCAAAATATTCAAATTATTAATTAGGGTCAAAAATTATTTTGGTACAAATCATTTTATGAACCTTCATTTTATAATTTATTTCAATACAACTAAAGCTTAGTCCATTTCATTCATTTGGCCCATTAATTTTATGAGGCCCAATCTTTCTATTTACCCTATAACGTTCTCTCCTATAAATACCCCATGAATCCCCAAAGATTTTCCCACACAAAAAGGTTAGTCTTATTTTCTCCTTTGTTTTATTAATTTGTATAATTATAATTATTGATTTATGGGTTTTGATTTTATTGTTTGAAATTAATTTAATTAGTATCAAATTGTATTTTGATGATTAAACTTTATAATTTCATAATTTATAAATGTCATAATTTTCAGATTTTGTAAATTTTATAACCTAGGGTTTTTAATTATTAAAATCATGATTTTAAGGTTTTTTATGAACAATTGATTCAGGGCTTTTATAGTAATGATGTTTTGAATTTTGGTGATTATAACTAATGATTAGTTTAACTTAATTCCAGATTATTTTGAACACTTAAATTCGTGTTTTAATTTTTAGATTTTCGTTCGTTAATATTAATCCAGTTTTAATCCCGATCAGGTTCTGAACTCATCCGATTTTGATGAAAAAGTAGTGTTTTTCATGTGGAAACGATGTTTTAAGAAAGTTTTAAGAAAGACTCACTACCTTTGGTAGTGAGCATCACCCTCTCGTAGCCAAATTCAGCCTCTAAATATGATTTTCAGTCAGTTTTTGATTTTAACGAAGTTTTTTTATACTTAAAATATTATCCTTGAGTTTGATTGATAAAATTAATTATGTTTAAAGTTAATTAAGCATAAATATATATTTTTATTGAAGTTTTAAGTGCTGGAAATAGTTTCTAAGTACTACTTTTGATGTTTTATAAAGAGGGTTTTATCACCCATTAAAAACGGAGATTATTAGGGGTTTTAAAATAATTTTCAGATTTTTTTTATTAAACTTTAAAACTTGCTGTAATTTCATGTATAAGAGTGTATTTTAAGGTTTTTATGAAGAAAATTTAAAGAACTATATATAAGCCTTTAATTTGAACTAAAGGGAAGGTTTTAAAGTGTTGTTTGATTTGGATTTTGAAGGTTTTAAAGTAAGTTAATATTACTGTAAATTTGATTGATTGGGTATTTATTGAGATGTTATTGTTTGGTTTAGGAGAGGAGTTTATTGAAGGTGATTTCTAGATAGTAAAGTGGCATACCAATTCGTTTATTCAAGGTACGTACAAGTTACGAAACCTTGCTTGTAGGTGCATGTTTAAGGACGGTTCGAGAACTTAGTATCATGCATAGGAATGACTAGGTTAAATTGTTTGGTTATACATTGTGAATTTCATATGATGTGCACTATTTTATATTGCAAGTATTATTCGTGCTCTAATTATGCAAGGTGCGCTTAGAGGCAAAGATATGTGATTGGTGTAAAGATTAATTTATTACTCATTCATGATTATGCAAGTAGGATGAGTAAAGGAAGAATTTAAGTCTTATAAGACGAGGTTAAGGTTTTGGGGTGCCTTATGCACTCAAGGTGTTTATACACTGAGGTAGTTAAAGGAATAAATAATAAATGTTGCTTGTCACTAATAAATCAAGAATTGAAATTGGAAAATTGTTATACTTGATTGAATTGATATTGGATTGATTGTATTGTTTGCATATGAGTCATCACCAAGTCTAAACCAGTAAATCACGTAAACTGCAAGATGTATGAGCAATAAAACTCTGGATTGGTGCACATCTAGAGTAATGACAATCAGGGGTTGGGGTACATGGGGTATTAACCGTGTACTTTTATCGAGGCCGTCTGATATACGAGTCTTCTATTTCAAATATTTTTTTTAAAACTAGGAGTTAGGTGAGATCTCATACTAACTACGGTCACGGAGTTGCGCTCGTGGTCGTTGGATGTTTATTGATGTTTCCGAAAGGAGGCATGGGGTTTTTCTTTAATTGATGTTCCAAATGGAGCATAGGTTGGACAACCTAGTCTATTGCGTAATCCAATGAATAAAAATAATTATTTACCTATTATTAATTAATGAAGTCTTAGTAATATAAATAGTTGAGTCATGTGTCGAGTCTATAACTAATGACGCGTGATGATTGATTGTTAGTAGCATGTTAGGGATTTCTTTTATGTTTTGCAGCTTGTATGTACTCAGTTTTGCTGATTGCGTGCTTTATGTGTCTTCCTTTGGTCATGGCCTTCGCCTTTCAATGACCCTGTGACGATCCAATTTTTACACTTGTAATATTTGGGAGCAGATTAACCACAGGTTCTTACACGTGCAACATTCACATCAGGGTTGTGGGATTTTGAGTGGAGAGTTGGTTTTTGTTCGCAGTTTATCTCTTTTGCAAGTTTGAATTTATTTAAACTCTGGTTTTATTTATTTACAACTTTTATGGGCCGGGGTTTTGAATAAGGGTCTTAATGGTTCCAGCTTGTATCATTTAATTTGGTTTTGGTTATTGGTTTTGAAACTTATTTATAACTGAGTTAGTTTTTCCGCTGCTAATTTCTGATATAGCCTTAACGTTTGAACACGTGACGGTAGCACGCCAGTAATTCTCTTGGATTTTTTTCAGGGTATTTACAGGTTTTAAGAGAGAATTATTGGGGTGTTACAGTAGTAGGCTTGAGTTAATTAAATCGGTGCAAGTAAACCGGTAAATTGGCCGTTTAAAGGCAATTAGGATGGTTCCACGCACTCAATTGGACTCCCAGAGAGTATTAGGACAATGGTAAACATTTCGGCAATTTTAATTTCCAGGCGAAAAAAAAGTAAAAAAAAAATCCCAAAATTGAAGGCTTTTATCTACGCTTTTTGAGAAATTTTGGAGGTTTCGGAGCCCGGTGTCGAAAAGCCTTTAGATTTTAGGGGATACATCTCGGGTTCATATAATTCCGTTTGGAACCATATAGGATCATTATATGTTGTCATAAATGTTTGTTGTAGGCTTGAGTTAATGAAATTGGCGCAAGTTATAAACTGGTAAATTGGCTAACATTTCGGCAATTTTTATTTACTGTCGAATAAATTCAAAAATTGAAGGCTATATCCAAGATTTTTGAGAATTTTTGGAGTATTCGGGGCCCGATTTCGAAAAGTCTTGAAATTCTAGAGAATACATCTCGGGGTCATATAATGTTGTTTAGAACTACAGTCTATAAGTTAGGAAGATAATTATCTCCTTTGACCATACAACAAATATATACTATATATATTTAATTCTTAAATGTGAGGATGATGCTCCTTTCTTGTGCTGGCTTGGACCGACTTGGTCTCCCTAGACAAAATGCTTTGATCAACAATAATTAGGTGGTCTAAATTGCATTTAAGTTGATTCGAAATCGGGTCAGGAACAATTTGGGTTTAATTTAGGTCGGGTCAATAACAAGTCGTGTTGATTTGGAGTTGAGTTAGTAACAGATCGGGTTGAATTTTTTGGTCGGGTTAGTAATAGGTATGGTGAAATTAGGGTCTGGTAAATAACAAGTCGGGTTGAATTTGGGTCAGGTTAATAACAAGTTGGGTTGATTTCGGGTCGGGTTTGTAACAGGTTGGGTTAAATTCGGGTCGGGTTAATTCAGGTCAGGTTAGTAACAAGTTAGGTTAAATTTGGGTTTTGATGGGTTAAAACGGGTTTGGGTCAATTTCGGTTCAAGTCGGGTTCGGTTCAGGTCAATAATTTACGGGTTACATTCGAGTCGGGTCATCTCCAGGTTAGTTGATGTTCGGGTTTGAGTCTCACATACTCGGGTCAACTTAGGTCTAGGGTTGGTTTCAGGTCGAGTTTGGGTCACCATTTTTTCGGGTTCAGATGGTTTGGTTAATATAATCGGGTTTGAGTCAGTATTTCGGATCGGGTCAACTTTTGACAACTCTAATAAAAAGTACCAAATGCCATTGTTGTGCATGTACACCGTACACCTAGAATGAAGGTTGTAGTGCTTTGGCTTGTGAAAGCCAACTGTTAAGGCACAACAAACATATTTAAACAACGCATGTAAGTGTCCCATATTATTGATTAAGATGAGAGAATTAAACACTTTATAACATTAAAGGGCTACTTCTTCTATTGCTATGTATGGACTGAGATGGAACCTACCTAAACTCCTTGAATTTATAAAGTGAACACTTGTGGTGTGGCCTAAGCCTTGTATTCAATTGGAGAGTATATGAATAATCGATCTATTCAAATAATCCCCAGAATAGCTAATGAATTTTAGAAACTATAAGGATACCCCAATTTATTCCATTCTATTTTGTTAGTATATTTCATTCGTAAAAATATAAGCTAAGAGTATTAACTTTTATACTTGTATTTAGGATTGTCCATTTGGTACTATAGTAGTTTTGACTTTTACAAATGGTACCCAATTTTCAATTTTATTCCAAATAGTACCATTATACTTTCAATAATTTATTCTCTACTATAGCATTCTATCAAATATATTATGTATTTTTCGATTTGGATGTCATTAAAATTGATTGGTTAAAGTTTCAAGAGGATGTTTTAGCCTTTAGTGGCCTAAGGTTCAAGTTTAAGGTCAAAATTAGCAAAAATAATAATAATTAAAAAAAACGCTAAAAAATTTCTCGGATTAATTATGTGCAAGAAAAATATCCCAATTTGTATATTTTGATCTGTTTCGTGCAAAAAATGTTCGGTTAAAATTTTGGAAGTCATTATGACCTTAAAGGATAAAAATTTGCAGTCACAATTAGAATTAAAAGACCACAATTATTGCCCCAAACTAATGTTACATTTAACAAAATGCTATAGTAAGGAATAAGATAAAATTACAATGGTACTATGTGGATTTAAACTAAAAACTGGGTGCCAAATGGAAAAACCAAAACTACAATCATACTAAATAGAAAATCCCTTTATATTTTGATATTTTACCACATCGTGTGGTAAACTATTATGGAAGTTATTCTGTCAGTGTTGTAGGGTTATTTGTTCAACGTTATTGGTTACCCAGTCAGAGTTATAGGGGGTTACTCGGTCAGTGTAATAGGGGTTACTTAATTCTTATGCAAGCAGTCACATTGGTGGCTTGTCGCACAGTGCCTTAATTTTTTTTTTTTTTTTGAAGATTATTGAATTTGATGATTTTTAAAAGTATTTGTCAGTGTTATGGGGTAGCTTTGTTCTTTTGCAAGTAGTTTTTTGGACTAGCATGTGTGTTATTAGGATAAATAGTATTGGAAGTTATTTGAAAGTTATTTTTTAGAGAGGGATGGAAGAAGTTATTTGGAGTCTAAAAAAAAAGGAAAAAAACAGTGCATGATAATAGAGAGTTGAAGTTTTGGAGTGTTTTGGTTAAATGACTCTTAAATTATAAAATAGATTTGATTCCTTTTTATGTGGAGTCATGCTCATAGAGAGCAAAGTAGTCACTCACTTTAATACTTTACCGCTAATCTGATTTACATCTTGATAACTGTTGAGTTCATGAGAAAAAACCCACATGTGAATTGGTGTATCGTCCAACATTGGTTAAGTTTATAAGTGAAAATTTGTATTGGGATGTGTATCAAACATTAAAGAAATAAAATAAATTGTGTCCATTTTATAAGGCTAACGGGCTACTCCCTTTATTGCCATATGATTTTGAGGTGGAACTTCCTTGGCCCGTGTAAAGTAGACAGTTGTTATGGGTGTGCCCCAGACTCGTTTATCAATAAACAATACTTCCTTCTCTAATAGTTCTTCTAAATTTAATTTCATATTTTAAGAGAAGAGATTGAATATCAATTGCGTTGACGAATGTGTATATAGCTAGTGGTGTGTTGTACATGGGTGGCTTATCATCTAAAGAAGTAATCATCCGACAAAGGCAAATTTAAAATCATGCATGCATGTAACTCGCTACATTATTCTAATCAACAAATCTCCTCTCCCTTTCACCAATTATCATTAATCCAAAATTTGCAATTTGTAGGAAGCTAAGAGCTGTCCATCTTCTACATTTTATTTTATTTAGTTGTTAAAGGATACGCTCAACTTCAATTTTGATTTTCTGGTTAGGTGTATGGGTCCCTAAATCCATAATCTAAACAATTAATTGACCAGTTCTTCTCATCTCTTTTCTTTAATATACACTATAAGTAACCCTAAGCTATATCATTCAAACATGTACATTGCTCAAAATCGATCATCGTGATAAGCATGAAATCGATTTTGTTGCTTATTTCTCTCTTCCTTGGTTATGGTGATGTTGAACTTCATGCCTCCCTTCATTCCGATGATCCATATAGAACCGCTTACCATTTCCAACCTCTTAAAAATTGGATTAATGGTACGTTTTAATTAATCAATATATATATATTTTTTAACCTGAAATGTTAATACTACCTCCGTTAACTATTATTTGCAACAAAGGGGTATTATTTGTGAGATATAAAATATTCCTTTGTTGCAAATAATAGTTAACGGAGGTAGTATAGAGTTCGTATTGTGATCATTATATGCCTTTTTAATAAGTGTGTGATGCTAATTGCTAATTAAGTTGATTAAGTTAATTAGACAAATGCTTTGTTAATATGATACTGAGTACAAGTATATTATGCCATTAATTCCTAATTATTATTGTGTTGACTTTAACATGTGACCAACTATACACATACTGGCTTGGGCTAGATTAACTCCTAATATTGTGTTGAATTTACACATTCCTAGTTATTTATTAGACTCTATTTTGAGTCTCATTCTATGTTGTTGGGTAAGCTACCCTTGCTTATTTGCATCGTATGAATATGCATGGTCGCATGGACGTCAATCGTTTATCACAGTGAATTTGTGATGTATATTACTAAGTTACCTTATTTATTTTTTGCCAATATTTGTGAATCTTCTTGTTTGTTATTACTCTTGAATCTTGATCTAATGCAACTTTTCACCTTTGGTTATGTGATGGTGGATTGCGCTAATTGATATTCAAGATCCCAATGGTTAGTGTTTCTTTCTCAAATATTTCCCAAGCTAAAGTCAACTCTAACATATGCCCAATTTACTTATACAAGTATTACTATTTTTAATTAATTTAGTTGAAGTATATAGTACGTTAATTAGTATATTTTTGGTATTGCATCCATAGAATGATTGAAAGAATGATGAGACGTGTATAATTTAAATGAACATTAAAGTATAATAATTTGGGTTAATGCAACAAATAAATACTCAGCTTTATTGAGTTCAATCAGTTCATCCATCTTTTTTTTTTAATACTTCAAAGCTATATACGAAGTCTTGAAAATTTGTCATAGTTTCAAAAATAGCTTAGTTACGAAATATTTATAACTTTATACTAAAGGCAAGTTTTGAGATGACACACGTCATCTTCTAATTTAAAAATTTTCCGCCTAAATGTTATTTATTTTATTATTTTTTATCATCTTTGCCAAATGTTAACTTTTATATGTATTTGACATTAAACTTCTTCCATATATATTCTACCAATATATATTTTCATATCTTTCTTACCATTTTTATTGGGTAGTAATTTTCTATATGACTTTTTTTTAGGAAATTTTCTGTAAGACTTAATTTTTTTTTTTTAATTTTATTTTTATTTTTTTAATTTTTTAAATAAAGTTGTAAGAATCTATACTTTTGTAAATATAATACAAATATGCAATCCTAATAATTACTCAAATTATATATTTATACATAACTATGTATTTTTTTTTGTTTAATATTATAGGAATATTAGATAAAAAAAATACCCATTGAATATAATCATAACAATAGTACTAAAAAAACAAAATTAAATTCTCAACCATTCACTAAAAATGAAACAAGTAATTAGTTAAATTACTCATTTGCCTATCAAAGTGTGGGACTAAAAGTCGCATGAGTATTAACCTTGATTTTATTGTTATAATGTATTGTATATAAAGAAGTTATTTTTTCTGTAGTAATAATTAAACGTTGTAATTCGTAATAAATTTTTGTAAAACCGTGCATTGCACGGAATTTGTACTAGTACTATAACAAAGCTCAAGTTTTAATTTTCTTATATGTCCTTACAGCCTTACTTAAAAAAAATATTAATAAAATATAATGAAAAATAAATAAATCTTGTTCCTTAATTTTTCATTTCTTATCAGCTAGCTCTAGGGTTGTTGTCCAAAACCAAAATGGACTGGATCGAATTAGGCCAAACCAAAGACCAAAAAATCAAAAATACAAAATTTAGACCTATATGATTGGACCTATTAGTTATGCAAGGATCAAAACCATGATAATTTCTCCAACATATTGATGAGAAAATTAATCATTTAAAAATATTTATACAAATATAATTTGATCCAATATACTAATTTTAAACAAACTTGGATCATACCATATACAAAAACCTTAAAATTATATATCTACTCGTAGATAAAAGTAAAACCATTTATCAAATAAAGACTAGATGTCTAGATATTTTTTTTTTGAGAACAGATGTCTAGATTTGTATGGGATTAAAGAATATATATAGTTTAAAATCATTTACTATATATTTTGTCCCATATAACTTAAACCATTTTTTTTTACAGGACCAATGATATACAAAGGAATTTATCATCTATTTTACCAATACAACCCTGATGGTGTGGTATGGGCTCCACCAGTATGGGCCCACTCAACATCGACCGATCTAGTGAACTGGACCCCACAACCTATAGCCATTGAACCCCAAATGGAAGCCAACATCAATGGAAGTTGGTCAGGGTCAGCCACAATACTCCCAGGAAATAGACCTGCAATGCTTTTCACTGGGCTTAACTCTAAATATGAACAAGTTCAAGATTTGGCCTTCCCTAAAGATTTATCAGACCCATATCTCAAAGAATGGGCTTTGATAGCCCAAAACCCCGTAATGTTCCCTTCACCTGAAAATAATATTAATGCCAGCTCATTTCGGGACCCAACAACGGCTTGGATACTATCGGATGGAATATGGAGAGTGCTTGTTGGAAGCAAGACTGGGACAACTGGAACCTCCTTACTATTTAAAAGTAAGGATTTTGTTAATTGGGTTCAAACTAAAAGCCCACTATATTCTTATAAACTTAGTGGCATGTGGGAATGTCCTGATTTTTTTCCCGTTTACATAAATGGTAAACAAAATGGTGTTGATACTTCCGTAATTGGTCCTCATGTTAAGCACGTACTTAAAAATAGTTTGGATGATACTAAGCATGATATATATACGATTGGAACTTATAAGCCTAAGAAGGATGCTTATGTTCCCGATGTTGGTTTTATGAATGATTCGAGTTTAAGGTATGATTATGGTAAATATTACGCGTCTAAGACATTTTTTGATGACACAACTGAGAGGAGGATTTTACTCGGGTGGGCAAATGAGTCCTCAAGCGTGGCAGATGACATGAAAAAAGGATGGTCCGGCATTCATGTAAGTTTATTTTCGTTTCTACTTTTTGTTCTCTATATAGTATGATTACGTAAAATAATTCAATTTAAGTATTAATGTAGACAATTCCTAGAAGAATTTCGCTTGATAAACACGGGAAGCAGTTGATCCAATGGCCAATTTCCGAAATTGAAGCCTTGAGAGGAAAACCAACCCGTAAACCTGCCCAAGTGATTAAAGGAGGATCACTCGTAGAAATTTCTGGTGTAACTGCTGCTCAAGTAATTATATACTCCGTACTTCATATATTATTATTCGCATTCAATTAATAGTAAAAAAAAAAAAAAATTTCGTAGTGACCAGGCCATTTATAACATATTTGGTTGATTTTCGTGTGTTCATATTTGTAGGCAGACGTAGAAATATCATTTGGAATTCATGAGTTGAAGAATATAGAGAAATTTGATGCAAGTTGGACCGACCCACAATTGCTTTGTAGTCAAAAAGGGGCCTCGGTTAGTGGTGGGCTTGGCCCATTCGGGTTACTGACTTTGGCTTCAAAGGGCCTGGAAGAGTATACTGCTGTCTTTTTCAGAATTTTCAAAGCCCATGACAATAAATTTGTGGTCCTTATGTGTAGTGATCAAAGCAGGTGACTATAGACTAATTAAATTTATTGATCAACTGTATATGCATTGATGTTATATTTAGGGTATAATCACTATAATTGGTTCAAGATTAATTATTATTTGTTTATTTATTGTAATTTTGTAGGTCTTCTTTGAATCCAACTCCAGATAAAACAACTTATGGAACTTTTATGGATGTAGATCCTATCCACGAAGGATTGTCCTTGAGAATTTTGGTAAAGCTAGCGTATTTTGCTTTTATCTTTGATGGTCTAATTGTTACATTCGTGCCTTTAAGGTAATTTTTTTTTCTTTTTTTTGTTGTTGTTGGTGACAGATTGATCACTCTGTAGTAGAAAGCTTTGGAGGAAACGGAAAGAATGTTATTACATCCAGGGTGTATCCAACTTTGGCTATACATCACGCTGCCTATTTGTATGCCTTCAATTATGGGTCGGAGAGTGTTAGAATAACTTCCTTGACTGCTTGGTCTATGAAGAAAGCTAACATTGCTTAGCGTTTTCAATTACCCAAATACTCGAATAATGTTCGTTTGATAATTCAAGCTAAGATACGTACATGTGTGACTGTGTGAGTGACTTGCAAATGGAGAAGTTGAAATAGAAATACTCTTGCTAACCATTGGAGCACAACATATAAACGATTCATCTTATATTTTAATCATTTCATTCCAAATATTTGAGATTTTATTGGATTTGTTTCATAGATTATTTTCACAATATATATTTAATTGTTACATACTATTTATTATAAAATATAGATAATAAGTCAAAACCGTTCTAAATGCAATTCAATAAGAATATCTTTGAATTCTTCTCTAGTATTCTCCCTAACTTGTAAGGAAATTTATATGAAAGGTAAAATACTCTAGTTGAACCGTCCCTCAATTCCCCTTCATTCCTTCTAAGATTAGTAATTAGTAATATATACAATGTACAAAGCCATCACAAAGCATATATGTAGTTAGCCTAACATATTATCTAGGAGAATAATTAGACTACTACTCCGTATCTATGAGATAGAATAGTTGACTGAATATTTACTCACATAATGTTAGCTAACTAAGGAAAATATTCCAACTTCCTAATGTACAAAAATTCATATACGTACTATACAAAAGAAATATGTAAAACAAGTACTATAACAAACGATTATATTCTGTCATATGACATGTAATTCACTACAAGAAAATAACCTTTTCGTAGCGATTATTTTAACCTTTAGTATCGATTGTAATTGCAATAAAAAACTTTCCCAACGAATGGTCATTCGATACAATATCCCTTGTTGCCTTAGCCTTTAGTAGTGGTTTTCAATATCGCTGGGGTTGGCCTCAATAATCGATACGAAAAACTACATCCAATCGTGGTGATTATTGTAGCGATTACAATCGCTATAAATGTTTAACTCATTTTCTTCAAAGGAAAAAAAACATGTGTATGATCTTTACAAGATTGGAACATGCAACCTCAAACTCTTATATTAAATGTTTCACCAATAAGCTATGACATATTTTATGTATTCTTTGTCAAACAATATTTATATATCTAGTGTTGAAAAGGCTTTTCGTATCAATTTTTAGGATTTAGTGGCGATTGTAAATGTTACAATTTCTCAAAATTATATAAATGTGTAAAAATAGTGTTGATATGTATTATTAAGTTTTCCGTATCGATTTTATATGGGAAAACCATGGCGATTGTAAAAATGATACAACATCCTTAATTATTTCATAAACATACTTGCATATTGTAGCGAATGTACAATCGCTACGAAATAATCGCTACGAAAAGAGATTTTTCTTGTAGTGATTTGTATTTAAACCTTACGCAATTGGCTAAAGAATAAAATATTACAAAGATAATTGGTGTTTAACGTGTTATTGAGTTATAGTTCAGGAATCACAAAAACTTACGTATTAATAATTCTCCCATATATTTTATCAAATTTTAATTGATTATCATTTTGGTCGTCACTTTTCCATTGACAAATGTTCCACAAAAGAAACTATTTATTAAAATACTAATGTAACAAGTAACAACTATTTAATAACTATAGATCGAGCCGCCACTCCCTCCTTCTCTCTTCCTTGACTCTCTAAGGTTCACAAAAATCTGTATAACGTGGCTATTTTGCCAAACCTTTATCTCTTATGATCATATGAATTATTATACAATAATACAATGATTACAATTCATCGATAGAACTATTTGTTAAAATAGGGTATAAAAACAACTATATATATGAAAGTTGACGTGAAAAATGGTCAAAAGATAGATATACAATGATTGGAGCATTGTTAAATGAATTTTATTTGTTTAAGTTTATTATTATCGATTATGTATCTGTTATGAAGTAGATTATTATTTGAATTACTTTTAATTTGTACATGTCGTGATGGCGAATTAGATGGATATACTAGCCCATATTGCCTAATCCAAAAATATTATTTGAACGATGGGTGGTGGTGGATTTAATTAATTGATCTACTAACTTGTTATAATATTTAATTATTTACTATATGTCGTATTGCGATCGTATTCGTATACACTAGCTTGCCAAAAAGCCCAATATATATGTTCTAGCTTGTCAAATTCCAACCATGTAATTAATTACAACTCTTGTGTATTATTTTAAAACAAGTTGATCACAAGGATCAACTACATGCACTAGCTTGTTAAATTGTACAATCAAATTAAACCAGTTGATTTTCCATTCAATTCCATACTTCACGTACCCTCCAAATTAAAAGAAGGGCGATACCATACATGCACACGCATGCAATAATGTATTTTGAATTTGACCTTATATTATTGGAAGTAGTATTTATACAAGTAAGTATGGTGTTTCAAAAATGATAAATCCCAACAATTAATTAATTAATTAAATATGAGTCATCATCTCTTTTCCCCTATATATACCCTAGAAAATGAATACAATTTTGCAACCCTAAACCATAATTAATCATCTCCTTAATTTCCTACACATATGGCTTTGTTTTACTCAACAAAGCTAGTGTATTCTCTTCTTCTTGCTTCTCTAACTCTCGGCTATGGTGTAATCGAGCTCCAAGCCTCCCGCCATGTACAAAATGTTGCAACTTATAATCAATCTCTTTTATCTGACGATCAACCATACCGAACTGCCTACCATTTTCAACCCCTTAAGAATTGGATGAATGGTACGTTTTACTACAACTATATTATGCTTTGCATATTATACGTACTTTGGTATATTATGAAGCTAATTTTGTGAAAAATTGTTCTTCTCTTTGGTTACGTGATGATGAAATGTGCTAATCCATGCAATTTGGAAATGATGTAGATCCGTGTGGTTAGTTTTCCTTACCCTTGAAGAGTATATAATTACTGTTGAATTGTCCTAAATTCATCACTAGCAACTTAGCAAGCAGTTGATAATAACAACTTATATCACAATATTAACATGCAAACTACGAGTATTTGATAAGTGACATAATAAATTTAAAAATTTCTTTCAGGACCGATGATATACAGAGGAATTTATCACCTATTTTACCAATACAATCCAATTGGTGATGGATCACCCGATGGTCCTCGTGTATGGGGCCACTCAACATCATTGGATATGGTCAATTGGACTCCACAACCCCTAACCTTGCAACCACAAATGGTATCGAATATGAATGGGAGTTACACTGGGTCGATCACTATACTTCAGGGATATAAACCAGCCATTCTCTTTACCGGAATCACCCCTAAAAATGAACAAGTCCAAGATTTAGCCTTACCCAAAGATTTATCCGACCCATTTCTTAAAGAATGGGTTTTGGTGCCTCAAAATCCATTAATGTATCCTACCCTAGAAAATAATATAAATGCCAGTTCATTTAGGGACCCGACAACTGCTTGGATGTTGCCAGATGGAAATTGGAGAGTGGTTATTGGGAGTAAAATAGACCGTCTTGGTTTAGCTTTATTATTTAAAAGTAGGGATTTTATTAATTGGGTACAAGTCGACCACCCTTTATATTCATATGATCAAACTGGTATGTGGGAATGTCCTGATTTTTTTCCTGTTTATAGAAGTGGGTTACCAATTGGTGTTGATACCTCGGCTATTGGTCCTATTGTTAAACATGTGCTTAAGATTAGTTTAGATGATACTAAGCATGATGTATACACAATTGGTACGTATGATACTATGAGAGATGCATATGTTCCTGACGTGGGTTTTGAAAACGATTCGAGTTTAAGGTATGATTATGGTAAATATTACGCTGCAAAAACATTTTATGATAGTTCTAAGATGCAGAGGATACTGCTTAGTTGGGTTAACGAGTCATCGAGCTTGGAAGATGACATTAAAAAGGGATGGTCTGGAATTCATGTAAGATTATTTTGCCTTCTAGATAAAATATGATATTAAAAAAATGGTGTTATATATGTGTTTAATTAATTTCCCAATTATAATGCAGGCTATTCCTAGAAGAGTTTGGCTTGACACATCAAAAAAGCAATTGATTCAATGGCCAATTTCAGAAATTGAACTCTTGAGAGTTAACCCTGTCATATTACCCACCCAAGTGCTTAAAGGAGGATCAACCATAGAAATTCTGGGGATTACTGCTGCACAAGTAAAAATTTTACATTTGCGCATCTATAAATATTTGTGTATTTTTATTCTCTTCGTCTGTAGTCTATTGCAGTAATTTTATTTTTATTGATTAAAACTAATTTTTCTAATGACAATTTATTTTAATAATTAGTCCTCCTTTACAATCTATTAGTAGTATAATTAATTTACGTTCATATTATTGTGGTAAATGTGTAATTGGACTAATGTTTAAGGACATTTACAGGCAGATGTAGAATTATTGTTTCGAATTAGAGACGTATCAATCGTTGAGAGGTTTGATGCAAGTTGGACCAACCCACAATTACTTTGCAGCCAAAAGGGGGCCTCAGTAAGTGGTGGGCTCGGCCCATTTGGGCTACTCACTTTGGCTTCTAAGGGCCTCGAAGAGTATACTGCTGTTTTCTTCAGGATTTTTAAAGATTATGACAATAATAGATTTGTTGTTCTAATGTGCAGTGACCAAAGCAGGTAATTTGTGGATTTAATCATAATTTTTTTAAGGAAGTTTTTTATTCAAAGTTGATTATGTAGGAATAAAGTCATGGATGTAAATAATTCGTTTTCATTTTTAATTAACACATACTCGTATTTCTTATTATAAATTTGCAGATCTTCTTTAAATCCAACACCAGATAAAACAACATATGGAACTTTTGTGAACGTCGATCCCACTTTTGATGGGTTACGTTTAAGGACTTTGGTAAGAAAGCTTTACAAATTTGCATAATAACATTACCAATTAGTCATTACGTGCTTAACAAGATTTCGTGTTTGTGGCAGATTGATCACTCTATTGTGGAGAGCTTTGCGAGCAAAGGGAAAAATGTGATAACGGCAAGGGTTTATCCCACATTGGCAATATATGATAAGGCTCATTTGTATGCCTTCAACTATGGCAATGGCAGCGTTGATATCACTTGGTTGACTGCTTGGTCTATGAGAAAAGCTAATATTGCTTAATTAGAACAACTTGAAATCAAACCACTGCGCTCTGCTCGATCCTCAACATAAATTACTATCTTACTCTTATTGTGTACGTTTACCTTAAAAAACAATCGTTTATATTATACTATAGTAATATACTCAATATGAGTTGTATTGAAACTTTGTAACAAATATACTTTGAGAAATGAGAATATATAGTTTGAAAAAAAAAGTTGATAGCTTATGTAATCATTTTAATAACATTTTAATTTAATTTATACTTCACATATTGCTTATTATTTGCTTCTATGTTACAATAGGAGATTAATTGGATTGAAATTTCTTGTAAAACCACATGCTCTTCAATTCATTAATGTTCAAAACATAACTCAAACAAAAATTAAACAAAATCAAGAAGTAAATTTAATTATGTTCAAAACACAACAACATTATCCAATAATGGAGTTAGCTATAGTCGTCGAATCATGATCCTCTCCCTTCGTTCTCATTGAAATTGCTAACCGCGTACTCTTAGATAGATGTTACTTCATATATAGTTGATTAGATTAGTTGTGACTTTGTCCTAGAAGTCTAGAACACGGTAATATATAACACGCGATGTGGACTCGATCTTTAGTTTCATAACTCATTAATTCTTCATCCCAAGTGTACAATTTTAATTGCTGAATTTTTTCAAAATGATGAATTGGTCACCCCTCACCAATGCACCATCTTATGAGCTTGATGTCCACTTTATCATAAATTTCTGGCCCAAATTCATTTCTATTCATAATGATTGACTTTATGCACGCTAAGTCAACCTTCAAGAATTGAAGATCGAACCTTCTCTTTGTTTCTATTAATAGCCAATAATAAACTAACAATATTGCTAGTTAAGTTAAAGTTCGTTTTCTTAACCCACTAAGCTTACACGATAGAGTACATCAATGATCTTGTGGCTTATTTCTCTCCTCCTTGGCTATGGCGTGTTCGAGCTTCAAGCTATCTCTCCGCCTAATAATAATCAACCTTATCGAACTGGATTTCATTTTCAGCCCCTTAAGAATTACATGAATGGTACGTACATTATACAATTGCACACTAGTATCCGTATTTAAATTTATATGTATATTTTTTGGATGAATTAAGAAATAATACTTCATATCTAATTATCTATATGCTATATATGGTGCAATGTGTTCTAATGGACGGACATTGGAAAATGCAAGCAGATCCTAATGGTTAGTTGTATTTTATTTCATGTTCATTTGTTATTTATACTTTTCAAGTCAAGGTACGTAATAAGTCCTATATGATTTATTATCTCTTATAGGACTAATGTATTACAAAGGACTGTATCACTTGTTTTATCAATACAACCCCGTCGGCAATGGCTCATCCAACGGACACTACTAGAAAATGGCTTAATACCGACGGATTTTTTACGACGGACCTATTTTTCCGTCGCAAACTTTAATTTCAGCGACGGAATTAAGTGTGTTGCTAAAATGCGTCGGAAAATGTGAATTGCGACGGAAATTCCCTCGCAAAATTTACGACGGAATTTATTTCTGTCGGAAAATTAATTTTGCGACCGAAAATTCCGTAGCAAAATTTATTGCGACGGAATTTTCCGTCGGAAAATAATTACCGACGAAATAAATTCCGTCGCAAATACTTGAACTAGAAATCAAATTTCAAACCAGAAAGAACCAGGGAAAAAACACGGGGGAAGAGAGAGAAAGAAAGAAAGAAAGAAAGAAAGGGAGAAAGAGAGAGAAAGAAAGAGAAAGAGAAGAAGACGCGCCTCCGCCTGACCGTCGCCGTCGCCTCAGCCTGAGCGCGCCTCCGCCTGACCACCGGATCCCGCTGCCGCCGTTCTCCCCGACGGTAACCTCCGGTGTTAGGTTTTTGTTTTTTTTTTTAAATTCGCACTAACCACCGGGGCTTGTGAACAGCCACCACCGGCTTGTAGCAGCCGCCGTCACACCTACCCGGCCGGCGGCATTCCAAGAATTCCGGCTGCAGCGCCGGTGAGGTATTTTTATTATTTTTTTTTTATGTTTTAATTTTTTTTTTATTTAACCCTAACACCCCTTTTGTTTCAGGTGGCTCCACCGTTCCGCCTCCTACCAGAACCACCACCACCTTCATCCTCCCGCTGGTAAGAACTCTGAACATAATTTGACTTATTTTTTCATTTTTTTAAAATAAATATTGATATTTTACACCTTAATTAATGTTTAATTGTTAATATTTGTAGGATTTGTATCTTTGCCTTGCTTTGAATCTCAATAAAAAGTGCAGATCTATAGGTTCGTGACATTCTAATTTCTAAAATTGTTATTTTAGTTTATACTTGGAATGTTAGTGACTTAGATAAATGTTAGTTTGGTTTGATTTGGTTTATTATAATAAATAATAATGGTTGATATGTTAGTTAAGTTTAATTTGGTTTGGCATTTTTATAATAATGTAAGACATGACATGTAAATTTTGTTTGGTTTAGTATAATAATGTATGACATGATATGTTAGTTTAGGTTGATATTTTATTATAAAAATGTACCGCATGATATGTTAGTTTACATTGATTTAGTTTATTATAATAATGTATGTTAATTAGTTTAGTTTAATTTATTATTATTTAATAATGTATGTTAGTTTTGTTTAGTTTAATTTAATGCATGTTAGTTAATTTAGTAAAAAATATTTGTTTTATATAATTTTAAATGTAATGATTACTATATAATTGTTTATATCAATTTAATTATGATTATGATATATTTGGTTTACTTATAATGATTGTGTTATGTAATTTGCTTGGCATATTTTTAAATGAGCGTGTTATATTTACTTGATATATTTATGAATGAATCATTTGCATCATCATTTGCCTAGATACCCGTTCAAGGCATACTCATTAGGAGTATGTCTTGGATAGTCCCCGGTTGGGACTGTCCTTGGACGTTTATTCTCACTTAGGTGGTGAATGTATGCCTTGTTATTGATTCTAGGGAATATCCTGGCTAATCATTTCTCTACAATGTTCTCTGGGTACATATGACGGGTTATCTAATAGCCTACATCGTGTACTTGGAGAACATAAGGGAAATGCTGCCGGATTTTCCATAGAATTGATAACCTGGCATACATTCGCTAGTGAGATTAAATGTCCAAGGATGGGTTAGGTTGGAGTGATAAGGACCTTTGGACATCATGTACAATCTTATTATCATATTTTTAACATTTAGATGGTTAATGAATATTCAATACGCGTTGTGACTAATGTGATTATACATATTCATTAGTTTGTGTAGAAGTTGTAATCATGAAACGAACATAACGTAGCTGGATGTATGAAAGGAAGGTTGGGCATTCTATTAATCCGGAATTTGTGAAAGGGGTAGATGAATTCCTTAAATACGTGGAAGACCATCCGAGAGTAGCAACCCGAATGAAGTTAGGTGTCCATGTTTTAAATGTAAGAACAAACGACTTTGGGATGCGGAAACTGTTAAAATTCATTTGTACCGCAAGGGTTTCATACCTAATTACTATGAGTGGATATGAGGGAAAGTTATGTGGTCCTGTTCAATACAGATGGATGTATCCCTTCGAAAGGTAAATCAAAGTCCCCTTCACTTCCTCTTTCATTTTGAGGATATGGACCCAAAAACTTATAAATTTACTACTTTTATGTGATTTCAAGTCATAAACTCTTATAAATATGTAAATATGGGATGGTTTAAGAAAGAATGAGTTCAAAAGTTAAGAAATAAAGAAAATAGGCATGTAAGTACCCATTTTGGCTTGAAATGCCTTCATTTTGAGGATATGGACCCAAAAACTTATAAATTTGCTACTTTTATGTGATTTCAAGTCATAAACTCTTATAAATATGTAAATATGGGATGGTTTGAGAAATAATGAGTTTAAAAGTTAAGAAATAAAGAAAATAGGCATGTAAGTACCCATTTTGGCTTGAAATGGCTTCATTTTGAGGATATGAACCCAAAAACTTATAAATTTGCTACTTTTATGTGATTTCAAGTCTTCACTTATATGTTTATTTGCTTTACTTGTAACTTATGTTGTTGGGTAATTGTTTAAACTATATATTATTGTGTAATGTCTTTCTTGTAGGAGAACTACCAGAAGAATGTTGAAGAAGCCACCACTCAAGGGATTAAAAAGAGTCCTAATGAGTTGTTTTGGGAGAGCGTGGGTGGTCGCAACAAGAAGGGTTGAGTGAGGGGACTTGGCCAAAGTGCAGAGCTGTACTTTGGCAACCGGACGGGTCGAGGTTCTAGGTCTTCACAACAGTACACACCGTCTGTTGTTAGTCAGATGCAAGACCAGATGGACCATAGGGTGGAGGCTCTTCGTAGTGAGATACGCAATGAACTCCGGAGTGAAATACGAAGTGAACTTCGGAGTGAAATGGAAGTTGAGATGCAAGCTCAAATTCAAGCTGAAGTAGCCCAAATGGAAAGGAGAGCTGAGGAGAGGTGGAATGACTTCATCAGACGATTTGGCAACGACACCTGTTCCACCATTCAGCCTCAGCGACGAGACCCTAGGGATGACCCGGGTAGTGGAGGAGCAAGACATGGTACCCTTGCAGTTTTTTAGCCTAGCTTAGGTTTATGTAGTACGGACAAGTAGTTAATTAGAATTTATGTAGCATTTGATGATTTTCCCGCTTTTGTAGAATTACTATACATTATGTAGCTTTTAGATATGTTTAACTTCAGAATAGCTTTTGTGGAAATATATATATTTATATTTCCAAAATTGGTTTATGATTTTAATTTTCACAGGTATTAGGTGCAGGAACATAGGTTATTAATGCTGGACAACTAGAATTTTGGCTTTGTGAAATATATTATGCGACGGAAATAATTAATATTTAGTTTGTCGAAATTGATTTGCGACGGAAAAATGAAGAATATTCCGTTGCTGACACAATCCTTAATGACGGAAAATTCCCTCGCAAAAGTGAAAAGTTTGCGAGGGATTTAACTTCCGTCGCAATTAATATAATAGCGAGGGAATTTTCTGTCGTAGTTAATATTTTTGCAAGGGAATTTTCCGTCGCAATTAATATTTTAGCAAGGGAATTTTCCGTCGCAAATAATATTTCAGCAAGGGATTGTTCCGTCGCAAATAATATTTTAGCAAGGGAATTTTCCGTTGCAAATTACCGACGAAAACAATTCCGTCGCAAATATTGACCTTCAGCGAGGGATTTTTCCGTCGTAAGTTATTATTCAACGACGGATTTTTCCGTCATAAATCTGCGACGGATAATACTTGAAAGTCAGATTTTCTTGCGACGGATGTTATTCCGTCGGTATTTCCGTCGCAAAAGACATTTGCGACAGAATTTCCCTCGGAAATTCTTTTTTTTTTCCTACGAAACGTTTTGCGACGGACAGTTACAACGGAATTCCCTCGGAAATGCTATTTGCGACGGAATTTGGCCTTTTTGTAAGGGAAAATTTCCGTCGCTATTTAACCTTATTCTTGTAGTGGGACCCCGTGTGTGGGGCCACTCAACATCGACCAATCTCATTGACTGGACCCCACAACCCATAGCTCTCCAACCTTCATCTAGTGGAGAGAGCATGCATTCAGGATCAACCACTATTCGCCCGGGAAATAAACCAGCTATTATTTTTACTCTTCACACACCAAATCTAGAAGTCCAAGAAATAGCCGTGCCTAAAAACTTTTCAGACCCATACCTTAAGGAGTGGGTTGTAATACCCCAAAACCCAGTTATCATTCCTACCCAAGAAATTGACCCATTAAATTTTAGGGACCCAACAACGGCTTGGATACTGCCAGATAGCACATGGAGAGTGATTGTTGGTAGCGTAAGCAATAATCAAGGAATGGCCTTATTATATAAGAGTAACGATTTTATTCAATGGGTTAAGGTTAACCACTCTTTGTATTCGGAACAAAATAGTGAGATGTGGGAATGTCCTGATTTTTTCCCTGTTTATAAGAACGACAATCGAAACGAGTTCAATGCAAATGATGGAGCTAAGTATGTGCTAAAAGCGAGCTTAGCAGCTAATCAGCATGATGTTTATAGTATAGGAACATACGATCTTAAAAATGACCAATTTGTTCCCGATCAAGGGTTTGTTAATGACTCGAGTTTAAGGTATGATTATGGAAAATTTTATGCTTCAAAAACATTTTATGATGCTGCTAAGAAGAGAAGAATTTTATTTGCTTGGATTATGTAATGCATCTCGGATGCAGATAGTGTTACTAATGGATGGGCCGGGATTCAGGTTAGCTCATTGAATTTTTTTTCTCCTAACATACATATTACATATTTTTCAACAATATTATAATGCAATAAACGTTACTTTTTACATTATACTTCGAAGTACTCCCAGTTAATCAGTTTGTTAAACAAAATTTGTTTATCAAATGACAAAATAGTATATAAAACAACATATATGTCCAGTCATCATGACATTTTTCGTAAATAAATCAACAACAGTGGAACCCAAATTTAATACAAAATTGTTGATTTATTTACAATTTTGTCATTTGATAAACAAATTTTGTTCATTAAATTAATTAACTGGTATTTTTTGTACTTTTTTTTTTATGTAAGAAAAAAAATGTCATTTGCTGTGTTATATTATGCCTAAGAATAAAACAATATTTGTGTAGGGGATTCCAAGAAGCATTTGGCTTGACAAATCTGGGAAACAATTGATATAATGGCCAGTTTCTGAACTCGAAATGCTAAGAGAAAAACCAGTAAGCTTACGAGACAAAGTAATCAGTGGAGGATCAATTATAGAAGTTTCTAACATCACTGCTGCACAGGTAAAAGTAAAGTAGGAGTACAGTGTTATTGGTTAATTAATAGTTAGTACACATTCTCGATGAATAAGATCGAGTTCGCTAATCAGTATTTTGCATGTATAATATGCAGGCAGATGTAGAGGTATTAATTAACTTCAGTGACTTGAAAAATGCTGAAAAATTCGAGTCAAATTGGACGAACAATCCACAGTTAGCTTGCAACCAGAATGGATTATCCAAGAACGGCGAGTTTGGGCCATTTGGGTTGCTGATTTTGGCTTCCGAGGGCTTGGAAGAGTACACTGCCGTCTACTTCAGAATTTTTTATGATAATAACAAGCATGTAATTCTTATGTGCAGTGACCAAACAAGGTAAAATTTTTACTTTGCCTAATATAAGCATTGAAATACAGTATGAAAGTAGTACATTTATACTCGTAGTAGTAAATATTATTGTAATCATAAATGTTGCACTAATTAGGATGATCTTCTCCGATGTTCTGTTTGTTATGCAGATCTTCTCTAAATACGAATCCTGAGAAAACATTGTATGGAGCTTTTATGGACGTAGATCCAACAAGTGAAGGGCTGGCCTTAAGGGTTTTGGTAAGTTGGTAACTACTTTTCTTTGTTGCTATTTTCTATCAACCCATAATAATAAGGTGTTGTTGACATATTTCTTTGTGACAGATTGATCACTCTGTGGTTGAAAGCTATGGAGGGAAGGGAAAGGCGGTAATCACAGCAAGGGTGTATCCCACGATAGCAATTGACGAGAATGCCCATTTATATGTCTTCAACAACGGGACTAATAGCATTCAATTCTCTAGATTGAGTACTTGGAGCATGAACAAGGCTCAACAATGCTAATAATTAATGTGTTTACTTTAATATAAGTTAAATAGATCTAGTGTTACAAGTTGTGTACTTAATTAGGGGAAATTCCCTGTTTCTTATGGTGAGAAACAAATTTTTGTGAATAAATCAACAACTTTTTCATTATTGTGGGCTCCACAATTGAATAAAGTTGAATAAAGTTGCTGGTTTATTTACGAAAATGTCATGTGAGAAACAAAATTTGTTTCTCACCATGAGAAAGTGGGGCATCCTCATATATCATTTACATTAATAACAATGTTAAGGTGTTACGGGTAGTCAGCCCACCGCGCCGCCAAAGATTCCAAAGCTCATATGGCAAGAAGGGACCTCAGAGGTTCCAGACTTCTTTCTTGTATCTGCAAAATCGTGAAGAATTTTTTTTTTTCTAAGTATCTAATGAACTAACTAACACACAAAAACGGAAAAAATCGGCAAGAAAAAGCACAAGAACGGCACCTGAAGAAAACCGAATTCGCCCCAACCTCGAATTCGGATTTTCGAAGGACGCGACCCCCAACCCACGGGGGGAGCACAACCGAGTGGTCCCCTTACTTTATTACCTTCCTAAAGTCTGGTAATAGATCGGGTACAATAGCACCATTAGCTCCACTTACTACGCGCTCGGAAGCCTAGCAAGCCTTCGCTGACTCATACCAAGATTGAATATCGTAAGTGACTGTTGAACACCGCTGAGAACACATAATCTCGAGGATTCTCAATTCTGACTCGGAATGACAAGACGGCGATTGTGTAGCCGATGATTTACCGACCCTTTCAGAACCAACTCACGAATCAACTAAAAGCCCCTCCGAGAACCACTATCTATTGCAAAGCGGGGGCTTTAGCTTAGGGATTGGGGTAATTCGAATTTGTTCCTTAATAGATCCGCCAGTGCCATCACGGATTTTTGTGATCGATTAGTAGCCGCATATGTTTCTAACTTACACAGCTACGCAAGTAAAGCAGTGTGTACTCTGTGGTATATTTTTGTGTGATCGATTAGTAGCTGCATATATTTCCAACTTACACAGCTACACAAGTAAAGCAGTGTGTACTCTGTGGTATATTGTTACTTAGATTGATACCTACTTTAATATCAAAGGACCCTAAATAATTACATTCTACCAAATACAATAGGAATTCCCCTAGGGCTTCCTATTTTATTATTTTTTATTTTTTTCTTACCTTTTAAAAAATAATTACATTCATTCTACCAAAACTGACACAATTTAATTTTGTATTCCTATCTTTTCTCTCCTTACATCCACTCCACTTCCCTCTAATTATTAAGTTGACCCAGCATGAAAGTCGTTCATAAATACATTTTTTTTTCCTTTTAGAATAGTACAAATTGGAGTATACATAAAGCAACCCAAGAACGCAACACCTTAATTTCCATCTAATCTAAGTCAATTTCTCTTAATCATTATTTCTCATTAATGGCTATTCCGATTAACAACAATGACAACAAACAGTTGACCAACTTAGCAGAAGATAATCAAGCGGATTATAATGTTGATGCTCTGTTTAATCACGATGATCCATTTAGGACTGCTTTTCACTTTCAACCAACACGATATTGGATGAACGGTATGCATTATTATTTCTCTTATTATTAGCATAATTATTCTATTTAATGAGCTATCTAATTTGTGTTAATTAATTACATGTTAATGCCCTTAATGGATGTGACTGGGTTGTTCGTTGCTGAAATTGGTGCTGAATGTTGGATTGGTTTTTGGGTTGACTTTGTGCAGATCCAAATGGTTAGTTTTTACTTTACCTCTCTAGCTTCATCTCCTTTTGTTTTATACTCCGTATTAGTTTCTTTTAACATCATGCAATTACATATTACGGAGTACCATTATTTTGTTGCGTATGTGATACGAAGTATATGGGTCTGTTCACATTTATTGAATTGAGCTGAAATGAATTGAACTGAACTTGATTAGAGCTGAACTGAACTGAACTGAATTTATTGGAGCTGAAATGAACTGAAATTAAGTATATGTAAACAAGTTGGTTAGGTTGATTGGTTAGGTTTGAATCATTTACAGATTAAATCATTGTATTTCTGAGACGACTGTACACAGTAATTTTTTTTCAGTTATTATAAATCGTTATAATATGCATGTTTTAGCTTACTCTTTTGTTTACATGTTATAGGACCCATGATTTACAAAGGAATATATCACTTCTTTTACCAATAATAAATGCTGAAGGTACATTTTGGAAACCAGAATTAGTTTGGGGACACTCTACATCTACTGATCTAATCAACTGGACAACACAACCAAATGCCCTTATTCCATCTGAGCCATACGATATCCGGGGATGTTGGTCGGGTTCCGTTACCATACTCCCCGGAGATAAACCGGCCATCCTATACACCAGTATCGACAGTCAACATTACCAAGTTCAAAACCTAGCCTTACCCAAAGATTTGTCTGACCCTTACCTTAAGGAGTGGGTTAAGGTACCTCAAAATCCAATAATAGTTGGCACACCCGACGTTGATCCCTTTAATCTTAGGGATCCAACCACTGCTTGGCTATTACCTGACGGTAAGTGGCGAACCATTATCGGTACGCAACAAGGGAGGAATGGATCAGCAGCTCTTTACACAAGTGAGGACTTTGTAACTTGGAGCATCGTCGATCATCCTTTACGTTCAGTTGTAGATTCCGGAATGTGGGAATGTCCTGATTTTTTCCCGGTCTATGTTGGAAAGTCAGTAGGTGCTGATACATCTGTTATTGGTGAAGATGTTAAACATGTTCTTAAGATAAGTTTGGTTGATGGTCAAAAAGAACTCTACACTATTGGAAGGTACGACATTGTTAACGACGTCTATATACCAGATGAGGGATCTATTGAAAGTGTTTCGGGTTTGATGTGTGACTACGGTAGATTTTTTGCTGCAAAGACATTCTTTGATAGTATGAATAATCGAAGAATATTATTCGGGTGGGTTAATGAATACTCAACCAAAGAAGATAACATTAAAAGGGAATGGGCTGGACTACAGGTATATATATTACTACCTCCGTTTTATATTATTTGCAACGATTATATATATTACTACCTCCGTTTCATATTATTTCAAACGATTAGACATTTTTCCTCTCTACTTTATGTTAAATTGTTGCAAATAATATGAAACAGATGTGGTATATAATTAATCACCCTACTAACCTTTTATTTGTCCTTCAATATCTAGTTCTTTATTTTTCAACATATTGATAATATATATCTTGTTCCTGTACTCAAGGGAATCCCAAGAACAATTTTGCTCGATGAATCTGGCAAACAATTGGTGCAATGGCCAGTCGCGGAAGTTGAAACACTACGACATGGTCAAGTAGACTTACCTTCGCAAGTAATTAGAGGAGGAGGAGTCATTGAAATAACAGGAATCACTAGCTCTCAGGTTAATATATACATTTTCCTACAGTTATGGTTTGATGCATCACAAATATTTTTAGTCTTTTCTTTGAAATAATTTATTAATTTATTTATTTCGGGTATCTTTTGATCATTTTAACATACTACCTCCGTTTCTTATTAATTACAATTTTTGGGTATTATTTGTGAGATATAAAATATTTCAAAGTTGCAACTAATACGAAACGGAGGTAGTACAGAAAATTACTAATGGTCATCAATCCCTTGGTTATTATTGTTAAAGGCAGATGTGGAAGTTTCATTCAAAATACCAGAATTAAAGGATGCTGAAGAAATGGACCCAACATGGACCAACCCAGAGGCATTGTGCCACGAAAAGGGAGTATCAGTTGAAGGACGAATTGGGCCATTTGGGCTGCTAACACTTGCTTCTGCTGGCTTAGAAGAATACACTGCAGTTTTCTTTAGAGTTTTCAAGGACCCAAATACTCCAAACAAATATGTGGTCTTAATGTGCAATGACAAAAGCAGGTTACCACCAAGTTTTTTAAGTGTTCTATTTTAATCGTCATATTAGCTGACATAAAATTTTGATCAATAATATTTTCACATTAAAACGATTCAAACAAACATAAATATCGGTTAAAAAAAAATGGTGTATGTCAATACTTTAATTTTGTTTGTACTTTGTAAAAGTTTAGTCCTCACTAATAAATAAAAATAATATATATATATATATTAAAAAAAAAAAAAAAGGAAAGAAGCATAAAAGGTTAATTGAAAGATAGAAACATTAATAAACTTAATCAATTCTAAGCTTGTGTTTGCAAATTAGCATTAATCATTAATTTCTATATGCTTTGTAATACTACCTTTGTTTTTCTGGTTGCAGGTCTTCTCTAAATCCAAATACTGAAAAACCCAGTTATGGAACGTTTATGGATGTGGATCCTACCAAAGATGAGTTATCCTTAAGGACTTTGGTAAGTTCAAATAAAGTTTTTATAAATAATAGTGTTAACACGTCACACCTTCCTTTTACATCTGGGTGCATCTAGAATTAGGTGCAATAAAGTTTGACTTTTTACTCATTTGGTGATTTTTGTTTATTTAAAATCATTTTCAAATGAGCAATAAATATCAAGTGAGCAATCAATTTTTTTTATGCACATAATTCTAGGTGCACTCGCCTCGGATGGAAGATTGAATACGTATTAACACAATTACAAAAATTTGTAAGAGTTTGCATTATCAATTATATTTATTAATATATTGTATGGGACAGATTGATCACTCCATAGTGGAGAGCTTTGGTGCTAAAGGGAAGAGTTGCATAACTGCAAGAGTTTATCCCACACTAGCAGTTAATGACAAAGCAAAGTTATATTTGTTCAACTATGGAACCGAAGATGTTTATATTACTAAATTGAGTGCTTGGAGTATGAGGAGGGCTGAAGTTAATCTTCCAATTGATAATTAATAACTAGGAAAACTAAGTAATGATTTGTGATTACTCATAATTTCTTTTATTTTATATTCAATTTGTTTGATAATTTGGAAGAATATGTGAATTCTATTTCCTATTTATCCTTTTATTGTATTTTGTAAGAGAGTTATATGGTTTTACTTTACTTTAAAGTAAGGGTTTTACATGTAACTAAATTTATTTTCGATCTATTAATTTAAATATAATAATATTGGGTTATTTTAGCTCATTAACAAATTTTATATGTAGTATTCTCTTTGTATGTTGGAATTGTATACAGGTTTAAGAGATTGTACACTAATTGAGAAGTTTTTGGCTTCTCATCAAGTTCTCTATGTAGTACGTAAGTAGGTTTTAAGTGATTGAATTTGTGGTTGAATATAGCTTCTTGCCTTCTCATAAAATTTGACTTACAAATCTCTAAAATTACTTATTAGTTATTACTATATTCTTTAATTTACAAAAGGGCCGGTCAAATTTATATCATGATCACTCCGTATATAATTTTGATGTGCATTTTATCAGATCATGTGGCTAATGAAGTCCGTGTTAACAAATTAGAAAATAAATAACTTTCAACAATATCCATAAAGCAATCAATTAAGGTAAAAATGATACAAAAGAAAAGAATATTACGGAGCACTTTAACTTCTAAGGCAAAAATAGATTGAGATATTCTAGTTCTTATTTTAAATTCGAAATTCAACAAAGCCGGAGATTTTTTAGGGATTTGCAAAGGACAAATGATGTAGATAAAGTTTGATACATGTTACAAAGTAATATTTTGAATACCAACTTAGGAGTTTAATGCTAAACATTATTGTACGACCATCAAATGCAACCTACCAAAAGCTCTCTCCAATATAAACAAGATGATTAAAAATTAATCAACAAGTATAATAGTGGTTAGTTAATATTATCTTTTTTTGTGTACAAATGGTTAATTTATTAATTATAATGCTATATAATCAAGTCATATTATAATATCCAAAATCATTGACATACAAACTAATTGGTGCATTTGAACATACCATACAGGATACAGTTTATCTATCTGTTCAATACAAAAAAAAAGTAAACACAACACCTACCTACCCTTTGAAGTTGAATCTAATCCAAATCAACATTATTGAATCTCTCTCAGCAATGGTCATTCCCATCAATGGGAGTTGGTTAGTGCTGAGTATTGCTCTTATGCTATCAAGCCATGGAATGATCATCACAGCTCAACATCAAGAGGTCCAAATTTCATGATTAGATTTTAGTATTTTTATCTGATTTTTTATTGTAATATAATTAAGTGTATTATTATTGATGATCAACAGGTTAATTATGATACTAATGATCCACATAGGACTGCTTATCACTTTCAACCACCTCAAAATTGGATGAATGGTATGTATGCTAATTTTTATTTTTTTTAGCTACCATCTCAACTTTTCATCATTTTTTTTTCCAAGTTACTATTTATTTTACTTTTTATGTCAACTTTTTTTAATGTATATGCTGCTGAAATATGGGGAAATGGTGCTGAAAATTGGATATGGATTTGATTTGTGCAGATCCCAATGGTTAGTTTCTTAACTACCTCTTTTCCAATCAAATCTCGTGTACATTATTATCCTTCGTGATTCTCTATACTATGCTAAACTTGACGGAGATTCATATTTTGTCATAGGACCCCTGGTTTACAAGGGAATATATCACTTATTTTACCAGTATAACCCCAATGGTGCATTTTGGCAACCTGATATAGTATGGGCACACTCTACATCGACTGATTTAATCAACTGGACACCACAACCAATTGCCCTTACGCCTTCGGAACCTTACGATATCAATGGTTGTTGGTCAGGGTCTACAACTATACTTCCTGGAGATATACCAGCAATCTTATACACAGGATTTAGCAACCAAAAATATGAAGTTCAAAATCTAGCCTTACCTAAAAATCTATCTGACCCTTACCTTAAGGAATGGACTAAGGTACCCCTAAATCCACTAATGGTTGTCACACCTAATAACAACCACAGCTTCAATGCTTCATCTATTAGAGATCCAACCACGGCGTGGCGGTTAGCGGATGGTAAATGGAGATTGATCATTGGTACTCATCAAGGAAAGCGTGGAATCGCGGTTCTTTACACTAGCAAGGACTTTGCAACTTGGAACTATGTTGAACGTTTTTTTCATTCAGCTGAAGATAACGGAATGTGGGAATGCCCTGATTTTTTCCCTGTTTATGTTGGAAAGTCATTAGGTGCTGATATATCTGTTATTGGTAAGGATGTCAAACATGTTTTCAAAGTAAGTTTATTTGATACTCAATATGAGTACTATACTATTGGAACGTATGACATTAATAAGGATATTTACGTGCCTAATGAGGGATCAATTGAAAGTGATTTGGGTTTGAGATATGATTATGGTAAATTTTACGCGTCAAAGTCTTTCTTTGATAGTATGACTGATCGTAGGATAGTGTTCGGATGGGTTAATGAATCTTTAACGCAAACAGAATTTATGATAAAGGGGTGGTTCGGAATACAGGTAATTTAATTATTGCACATTACAAACCATTTTTTAGTGTATGTATAGATTTGATTATATGTGCATGAATTTGATTAGTGAAATATTGTTGTTGTATATATAAGGCAATTCCAAGAACAATTGTGCTGGATCAATCTGGGAAGCAATTGGTGCAATGGCCAGTGAAAGAGGTTGAAACGCTACGAGAAAAAAATCATGTGGAATGGTTATCTCAAGTAATCAAAGGAGGATCACTTATTGAAATATCTGGCATCACAAGTTCTCAGGTTAATTCGCGCCTTACTTTTTTCTATAGAAAAGTACAATACTAGTTTAAGGATCTTGCTACAAAGATCAACTTGCACTTGAAATGACAATATGACATACGTAGTAGTTGGTAAATAATTAAGCCGTTAACACTTAACGTATAATGGTAATGAAAATGAATTTGTATATACAACTAATTGAAGTAATTAGCTTAGTATAAAAATAGTATATTCATTCATTCCAATAATAATGCTAAAAACGTTACAACAAAGACCTTGTATATATAAAGCACATAATTACCACCTAATCCACTATATATATACCTAACCTCTGTCCCAAGCTCTTTTTTAAGCCAATTGAGTGTACTAATTAGAAGAAGCTAATCAATTTTCTTTATTTTATTATTATTATTATATTGTTGAAGGCGGATGTAGAAATTTCATTCAAAGTACCAGATTTAACTTACGTTGAGGAATTAGACCAAACATGGACCAACCCACAAATATTGTGCAGCCTAAAGGGTACATCCATTGAAGGAGGACTTGGGCCTTTTGGGCTGCTAACACTTGCTTCTACGGGCTTAGAAGAATACACTGCGATCTTCTTCAGAATTTTCAAAGGCCCAAATAAATATGTTGTCTTAATGTGCAGCGATCCAAGCAGGTTAGTATTTTAGGTCTTTAAAAGCACTAGTTAACACTACCTTTGTTTCTTTTTAGTTGACACGTATTACTTTTTAGGAAGTTTTTTGTTTAGTTGACACGTTTCCTTTTGGGGTAAATTTTTTACCTTGCATTTACAAGCTACCCCACTTGTTTTTTCATTATCTCTCACACTCTTTCCTCTCCTTAATATATGTGCCTAAATCAAACGTGTCAACTAAATAGAAACGGAGAAAATACTACACTTTCTATGCCAAAATAAATAAATAAATAGTCACATATATTAATGATTTTACAGGTCTACTTTAAACCCAACAACCGATAAACTAAGTTTCGGGACTTTTGTGGATGTGGATCCTGAAGATCTTTCTTTAAGGACTTTGGTGAGCTTGAATTAGCCTTTAAAAATTAATTTTTATTTACACTTTTAATTATTTTGTAAAACAATAAGTGAATTTTTCCCCTAATATATGGCAGATTGATCATTCTATTGTGGAGAGCTTCGGTGCCAATGGAAAAAGTTGCATCACAACAAGAGTTTATCCCACATTGGCAATTAATGACAAAACAAAGTTGTATGCCTTCAATTATGGAACAGTGAATGTTAATATTACTAAATTAAATGCTTGGAGTATGAAGAAGGCCCAAATCAATCTCTCCAAGAACATGGAATATCACAATGAGGAGCATAAAGATGAATTATGAATTTTATGATAGATGATAGCTTCATTTTGTTTTGTGATTCTTATTCCTATAGTGGAGGAGCAATTGTTTGGTAATTTTTATTTTAATTTTTAAAAAAGTTTTTTATTAAATCTGTCTTGTGTTAATATGATCATAGACTTGAAATTTGGAATTAGATAAGCTTAATTTTATTTTATTTTTTAATATTATACATGTGATATATATATATATATATATATATAATCCAATCAACACTACACAAACTTGAAGTAGTCACAGTTGTACTCCAACCTAAAAAAATGTCAAGCTATACGATGACCTGGGGGGAGTATATGCATAATAAAGGATTAATGGTTAACAAGTATTGTACTCGTATATCCTCTAACATTCAAAAATCCACAAATCATGGCATCATGCCAATTGTCATGGTGGATTGGCAACATATGAGGTTCTCTAAAAGAAATAAAACAAATATTGAAGGGATGTTATCTTGGTAATGCAAATTATAACCAAAACTATTGAATTCACTATTAATAATTAAAATCACATACAATTAATCAAAATATTTCAAAATGACCAAAATAAATCCAATTGTACTAATACAAGTATACAACCCAATGTATGTATACGTATATTAACACAATAGACCCAAGTTGTCTTAGAAAAGCCATTCCTAAAAAAATTAAACAGGTAAGATAATGAAACTTTACAAAGATCCCATTTTCCGGAGCACGATGGATGTTTATTAGATTGTACAACTAAGAATTGCAGATGATATGAAAAAGACTATTGCAAAATCTTATTTTATAATCCAATAATAATATAACAAAGACTGCTTCTTTAAGTCAAAATTATTATATACTTCGTGTAAATGTATATCATATGTTAAGTAAATGATTACTACTAATAACAATAGTTTAATAATATACATCCAATCCATAAATCGAACCCCAACACTTAGCTACTAATTATTCATCAAATCTTAATCAAAAATTCTAAATCAAACTTTCTCACTAAAAATGGTTATTCCTAATCCTAACAGTGGAAGTCGTTGGTTTTTGCTCAGTATTTATCTGGTGCTACTCAGCCATGGGTTGTCCACCATAGCAGAAGATCAGACGGTCCATAATAATCATGATGATATGTTTATTGTTGATGATCAGATGATTAATCGTGAAAATAATGATCCATATAGAACTGCTTTTCACTTTCAGCCACCCCAATTTTGGATGAATGGTATGCTATTTTTCTCTCTCTTATTATCTCTTAATTCTTCTCTAATGTATTCGATTAGTTATCTAATTCAAGATTATCAACAGCTAATGGTTGTGTTTTTTTTGTTTTTTTTTTTTTTTGGTTGCTGGAATATTCTGGAATTGATGTTGAAATTGGATATGATTTTGGGCTGGATTGATTGCAGATCCTAATGGTTAGTTCTTAATTACCTTTTTTTTTCGCTTTTTAATTTGTTTAATATTTGGCTTAATATACACTAGTGACTAGTTTAAGGTCATAATACTCCATTGCACTTTACATTATGCATCTTGCTGTATTATTCCTGTTTTTAATGGTCAAGATGAATAGAGATTAGTTTGTGCCTAATTTTAAAAAGGAACTTTTTCTTTGGTGCTTAAAAAGTCCTCGGTAGTTCATTGGCTTTCATAACTGTGAACTTTCTAGCAGTCAATACATTTATACATTACTCTGTATTATTTAATTAGATGGAAGAACCATTTTACTAAAGTGGTTACATTTTTTTTTTATAAAGGTATACTAATAATGTAACATTTAATTACGTGTTGGTATAAGTTATAACATTTAACTATCTTAAGACACTCATTAGACAAAATAAACATGATCATATATAGACCGATAAAATCTTCTTGTATGTATTAATAGGCAATATACGGTCAAAAATTTAAACTTTGGCCTTAAAGATGTAAACTATAACCATTTAAGTGAACTAGAAAGAGTAGCCGCACTAGGGCTCCCCTTGTCCCAAGGAGGCCGTAGGGGAGGGGACGGGTATAAAGCGCAGCACGGTTGTCCAATGACGCTTGCTTAAGGCTTGTAAACAATGGACCTGCATAGTTCAAGGGAGGGGGTTTGTAACATTTTATTAATTACAAACCTTAATTCTCTTTTGTTTATGTGTTATAGGACCCATGATTTACAACGGAATATATCACTTGTTTTACCAATACTATCCCAATGAGGCTGTTTGGCACACTCAAATTGTATGGGGACATTCAACATCAACCGATTTAATCAACTGGACACCCCAACCAATTGCCCTTATTCCATCCGAACCATACGACATCAACGGATGTTGGTCGGGTTCTGCTACCATACTCCCCGGAAATAAGCCTGCAATCTTATACACTGGTATCGACACTCAAAAGTACCAAGTCCAAAACATGGCCTTGCCCAAAAATTTGTCTGACCCTTACCTTAAGGAATGGGTTAAGGTACCTCAAAATCCCTTAATGGTTGGTACACCCTCTAATGACAACATCAATGCTTCCGAATTTAGAGATCCATCTACTGCGTGGCAACTACCAGACGGTAAATGGAGAGTTATCGTTGGTACACAACATTTTAAACGCGGCTTAGCAGTTATATTTACGAGTGAGGACTTTATTACTTGGAGCAACACCGAACATCCTCTTCATTCAGCTGAAGGCACCGGGATTTGGGAGTGCCCTGATTTTTTCCCTGTTTATGTTGGAAAGTCATTAGGTGCTGATACATCTGTTATTGGTAAGGATGTCAAGCATGTCTTCAAAGTAAGTTTATTTGATACTCAATATGAGTACTACACTATTGGAACGTATGACATTGATAAGGATGTCTATATCCCGGATGAGGGATCAATTGAAAGTGATCTAGGTTTGAGGTATGATTATGGTAAATTTTACGCGTCAAAATCATTCTTTGATGATGTAACTAATCGTAGAATATTATGGGGGTGGGTTAATGAATCTTCAACCCAAACAGATGATATCAAAAAGGGTTGGTCCGGACTTCAGGTAACTAATCAACAATTACTAAGCTCCATAATTTTTTTTTTTTTTCTATGTACATGTATCTAATTAGCAATGTCATGTACTTGTGTGTATTAAGGCAATTCCAAGAACAATTGTACTTGATAAATCTGGCAAACAATTGGTGCAATGGCCACTAACAGAAGTTGAAAGTCTACGAGAAAATCCAGTACAATTGATTTCTCAAGTAATTGGTGGAGGGTCGCTCATTGAAGTATCTGGAGTCACGGCCTCTCAGGTTTAATTCTCCTTATTGGTCTTACTAATTTTCTATGATGTGTCATACTCCGTATAAGATTTAAGTTTGAGACAACTCCTTATGCATGTTAATTTATGTTAGTCGACCTCAGTCACTCCAGCACTAAGGGATTGTTCACATTTACTTAATTTCAGTTCAGTTCAGCTCTAATCAGTTCAGTTCAGCTCCTAATTTCCCTCTCATAAAATATTCAGTTCAGTTTAGTTCAGCTCCAATCAGTTCAGTTTAGTTCAGCTCCAATCAGTTCAGTTCAGTAAATGTGAACATGCCCTAAACCTTTCTTGCAATTGACAATTTTTGTTGCATTAAAACAATTTCTAAAATAATACGAGTATAGTGAATGGATTAAAATTTAATATGAACTAATTATGGGGAAACAAGTATTTATTTATTTTTCCTTAATAGCTTATAACATTCTTTTTTGGGTAAAGGCGGATGTGGAAGTTTCATTCAAAGTACCAAAATTAAAGAATGTTGAGGAATTGGACCCAACATGGACCAACCCACAAATATTATGCAGCAGGAAAGGAGCATCCATTGATGGAAAAGTTGGGCCATTTGGACTCCTAACACTTGTTTCGACGGGCCTTGAAGAGTACACTGCGGTCTTCTTCAGAATTTTCAAAAGCTCAAGCAAATATGTGGTCTTAATGTGCAGTGACCAAAGCAGGTTAGTAGTTTAAATGTTTAAATAATATACCAAAATATTAATCATGAATCATTTTTATATCAGAAATTAGACATCCGTTAACTTTTATTTACAACTTTGGAATATTTTATATCTCACAAATAATACGTCAAAGTTGCAAATAAAAGTTAACGGAGGTAGTAGTAAATGTCCATATTGGATAGGAACACGGTAACAAACTAACACAAATTGTGTCTTATTTGTTGGCTGAAGTTTCAAGTTTGTTCTTTTGATTTGCACAGGTCTTCTCTAAATCCAACTACTGATAAACTAAGTTTTGGAACATTTGTGGATGTTGATCCTGTCAATGATGAGCTATCTTTGAGAATTTTGGTGAGTTACGACAAACTTTTTAAAATCATATATATTCCCACATTCATTAAAATTTTACAGAAGTATTGCTAAACCTTTTTTTAAATTCTTTGGGACAGATTGATCATTCCATAGTGGAGAGTTTTGGTGCCAATGGAAAAAGTTGCATTACTGCAAGAGTTTATCCAACACTAGCAACTAACGACAACGCGAAATTGTATGTGTTCAATAATGGAACCGAAGATGTTAAGATCACTAAATTGAGTGCTTGGAGCATGAAGAAGGCTCAATTGAATCTCCCAACAACTATGGCTTCTCACACCAACAAGATGGATAAACAAGAGTTATAACAATAATAGATTTATTTGATTTCAATGTATAAGATGATATAATCTATATATTTAAGCTAAGGCGAGTTTTACACCACCTAGATGTATTGTTTAACTTTTTAATCTTACTCTAATGTATACTGTATGAATTGTGAGTCGAGAATCTATTTGATATAGTAGATTAATAGTCATTTATACATGTTTGTCATTATTTATTAGTATTTTTAAATTGAAAACGGATTCAATTAAATCATTACCGTTACATACGTCACCTTTGGTTAACAGGTTTGGTTTGGTAATGGTTACCTAGTGTTTGGTTAGGTAATGATTTTCACCTGTTTGTTAACTCTCTAAAATCCAGTGTAACAATTAACCTAACCTTCAACCAAAAAAAAAAAAAAATAGAAGGATTTAAGTGATTCTTTAAACAAAACAAATAAAAAAAGTAAGGGCTAATTGTTTCTATTTCCACTCTTTTTTGGTTTCTTTTACATTCCATTTTCAATATTTATACCAATACCACTCAATGATTAACGTGGAGGGTTCCACACGGCTATTCTCTTGTTAAAACTAAGCTAGGAAGGAAGAATCTGCATGATTAACTAAATTAGGCTATGTGTTTATACAACTATACAAGGCAATTAATAGAAGCCTCTAGAATTTGGATATGTAAAGGCCTTATACTCGTAAACATTTTTTTTGTTTTTTGTTTTTTAGGTATGCGCATATCCAGCCACCAATGTCCAATAGTGAGTAATACTCCTAATGAGTGGATTTGGAAGTGTATAATTAAAGTTTCTTATAATACTTCCAACATTGGTTTTCACATTATTTAAGTACAACTTTTAAAAGGTTAATGTCTTAAAATATCGACATTCATATTAGTCAAAATGTTAAGATTATTATAAATCGGATGAAGTAACTATATATTAAATATTAAGTATCAAATCTCAAACATGAGTATATCAATTAAGGATTATTTCATAGTCCTTACATACATTACATTCGTTAGTGCGACAGAGAAAAATAGACATATAATTAAAAAATGGAGGGAGTACCACGAAACTAACTACATTATTTGAAAAGAAAGGAACTGACAATTTCAATTTTTGTTTCTTTTGGAAAGTTTCAAGGTTTGAAAAACTAGGGATTACTATGAATTTTAAATGCATGTCAGCAAGTGTGTACACCACAACAATTGTGATAGATACACATATAAGTCATGTAACAGTTTCTGCCGTACTTTCAATCACCAATGAAGATTTCACATGAATTTGGTTGTGAGGTTACTTGCACAGTCACACTTGAAAGTCTCCCCTCAAAACGACCAACTTCATCAGCATTAATTCATTCACAAGTTTCAAATAATCTAACTACATTGCAACTTTGTCAAACGACAAAATCTAAGTTGACATGATTTTTCTCTATTTTCTTTTATTAGAAGACTCAATTGTCACATTTGCTTAAAAAATTTGACCAATAATGAACCCACCAACTAGTAATACACTAATACTTCCTATAATCCTGTTATATACTACAGTACTATATGCTAGCTCGTGAAAGTTTTATATATACTCCACACATAACTTCACAAGAACATACACAAAATTCGAGTTTGTAATCAAGTGAAACATTACGATAGAAATATCGGAACATAAACATTAAGGATGATAGTCATATACGAGTATACAATTCGTATTTCTTTGTACGGATCGGATATTATTTTTGAAGTTATTTTCAACATACATGTGAATGCGTTTTGAATATGCAAATCGACTATTTCACTGATTTATAAAGCAAAGATCATTAAAGTTTTAATTTCCCTCATAAACTTACACTTAAACTAATGCGCATTTGATGCCTAGTTGCCCACAGAAAATATATTAATAGAAGAGACGCAACATTTTCAAAGAGTGGTACCCACCATATTTGTAAGCATCACTGACCAACAATCCCTCTATAAAAAAGGGTGGAAACCACATAATGTTTTTGTCCCAATAATTATTGCACCAAAACAAACAAATTTGTTTCTCAAACTTACCATAAACCATACCTCAAATCATAAAGCTTCTAAAAACTACTTGACATGAAAACTCTAAGCAATCCTTTACTATTTTTTCTCCTGTTCATTACCCTTGTACATGCATACTCCCACCATAAGACTACCAATGACCTTGTGACCACTACATGCAAGCAAACACCCGACCCGGTACTATGCGAAGCCGAGCTCCGGTCCGACCCACGGAGCTCCAAGGCTGCTGACACTCAAAGCCTGATCCTGATCATGATAGACGATGTTAAAACCCGGTTTTCGGACTCACTTCAATATGTTGAGGAGTTGGCCCGGAAGACCCATGACCCGGATACCATCCGGGCCTTGAAGCAGTGTATCCGGCTTTACAGGGTTGTGCTGGATACAAGTATAGATTTAGCAGTTAGAGCGGTGAAGCAAGGGAATCCAAAGTTTGGAGAACAAGCCATGGTGGATGCAGGTAATGAGGCTGAGGCGTGCCGGATGGCGTTCCCGGAGGATAAGGTTCCGGGCCCAATTCCGGGTCAGACACGGATGCTTCATGGTGTATCTAATGTGGCTGCTTCTATGATTAAGGATTTGGAGTGAAGTTTTAGTTCCTTGTGTGGTAAATACCAAGAGTATTTGTTAAGTCCTTCAACATACTTCCTAGTACCAAATAAATGTCTCACAAGCCGTGTCTAATTTCTTTTAATTCGTCTGATTCAGAAAAAAGTTGTACAAAGAACATTATCCAAGTTACAAAATTAAGAAAGTGGCATACTATTTAAAGACAACTTATAATAAAAATGGCAAATCTTGTATCACCTTCACATATGTGATCCTAATTCGCAAGTAACTTTTGCAAAGTTACAACTTTATTAAAAAAAAAAAAAAAAAAAAAAAAACCTTTTGTGTTTTGATCTTTAACTAATCTGTAACTAATCAAGCATAAGCAAACCAAAACTTGAGTTAATCATCAAGGACATTGGGAAATGCTTAACAAGTAAGCATTAATATGAATAACTAAAAGCCAGCAAATGACAGGAGTTATATCTTATCTCATCTCATGCAATTCTAGTGCGCAACTTCATCTTTAAGACTTTAAGTCTATGTCCTGTACTTTCCGCTATATAAATTAGAGATTACCGTTTGAAATTATACACAATTTGACATAACTAGTATTTGTTACTAAGCACAAAGATATTGCACTTATTTATGTATAGCTGAAACTTTTGATTATCTACTACTTTCTCATCCCATTAACAATGGCCACTACTAAGTACTAAAAGGGCCTTAGATCACTAAATAATCCAGTAAACGTGGTAGTTTCGACAGAAATCAAAGACCAGAGAAAAAAAAAAAAAAAAAAAAATCAGTTCATCTAAAAATCATAATAGAATTGAAAATAAAGGGAATAAAGTGAAAATTTACCACATTTTTAAATTCAAATACAAGATTATAGAAATGGGAAGAAAGCCGAAAAGAAAAGAAAAAAAAAAAGTCTGTAGATTTATACGAAAATTTAGAAGATTAATGTGAGAATGTCTACAGCCTAGGAATAAGTTTGGGGCCGAATATTGAAAGATATTAAGTGAAATTAACAAAACTAGTTCCACGAAATAAGTTAAAAAAAAACTTCCAGTCAAACTGTTCTCAACTTTAGGGTTCCTAGTCACAGCTTGCTATGAAAACAGAATATAACAGTCAATTTTCAAAAAATAGAGAGCATGAACATATATACAAATTTGGACGCAGCAAAAAGAAATAGTTTGTAATCAAACATATGCTTAGTGACAAAACGACCTTAGGCATTGATTCAACAATGGTAAGGCAAATGAAGAGAATAAATATATAAACAACCCATATATTTCAAATCTTCACTTTCAAACCCACAAATCGAACAAAGAACACTCACTACCCAAGCACATTACAGAGCCTCCACATAAGTGAAAGGGAAGACGCAATGAATTAAGTAATTGATAACAGAAGGAATTGCATCTATCAAAACTCCAGGGGTAAACCTCAATACCATATAACAGCATAGACCAGATGCGCAGTCAAGCTTCTGTTTCTTCAGGTAGCACGAGAGCAACTACTGTTGCTTGCATTCAGGAGGATGCTCTCCTGCAGGTAGTCCAGCTTGTGCTCTTCCACCCTTCTGTTGATAACACACAATTCAAATTCACATATAATGTATTGTCAAGAGATCCTCAAGCAACCAAATAATGACCGTTAAAGTTTACCTTAGGTCCAGATGATGTCTGCAAAAGAAAAATAAAGGCCACATTTAAAATAGAGCTCCCCATCCACTGATTTATATTGTAAAGATAGTTTTTTTTTTTTTTTTTTTTTTGGGGGGGGGGGGGGGGGGGGAGGGGGGGGTTCAACAAACAGTTGCTTGCAGAATCTATACCTTCTTCCTGATCTTAATTTCTTCCTCATCGTCGTCGTCATCATCATCCTCATCATCATCATCATCCTCGTCTTCATCATCATCGTCTTCGTCATCATCATCATCCCCTTCGCCAACTATATCATCAAACTCATCCCCCTGAACAGCCTCTCCAGTAAACCACGATACAGCATGAGGTATAATTTTGTCTCGGATAGTAGAGCTGTGTCACAAGAAGTGTTCCAAGGAAAATTAGTTAGCAGTCAGCACAAAACAATGATTTTGATTTTGTACCAAACAAACCCATGTCATTGATCACAATTTGATTACTAACCCAATCTCATAATCTTGTTCCATCATATTCTGAAGTTCCTCTGCCTGTCGGTACATCAAATTGGTAGTTAGTAGTTAGTTGTTACATGAGCCTTGATTGATAAAAGCACTAGAGAAATCAAACTTACTGCATCTTCGTCAAGATCATCATCATCATCAGGAACTTGTGGGGGGTTGAAAAAGTTGAAAAAGCTTTCACAACTCTCAGTCTTAGTAATTGGTTTGGCACTCTTTGATCCCTTTTTAGGCTTCTTCTTCAGGATCTTTTGTGTTAAACATTTTCCTTGGTGCCACTCAATCTCCGTTCTACACAAATGGAATAAAGAGATTATAATCGAGTGCATGAGAAAATTGATAATTCCCAACAGTTAGCCGCTTACCCTATAGCCTTCTCTAAAATAGGCTCATCCTCATCAATCATGTGATAAGTTTTAGTAAGAACAGTATTTTTAAAATAGGGATTTGTATCAAAAAAGAACTCAAGCTTGAATCCCTTTGGATCATCAATCCTGACCCACTTGATATCTTTGAGATATTTGAGAGCTCCTTCATCCCGCTCTGTAATCTGGAATATAAACTTATGTCACATATCCATTCCAATTCATCAAGAGATCTAAATTTATCCGCAAAAACAGGGGAAAATTGAGAAAAAACTGCTCACCTCTTCGGCCAAAACATCATTGGTCTTCATTGCAGTGAGCCAAAAGTTAGGTACACCTTTCTCTGAGCCAAGCAAAAATACATAATAAGAGTTACATTCCATTAACATAAGTCTTTGCAGGATCCTCAACAAGTCAACATCACTACAAATCATAAACAGTGGATAAAGAGTTACTTCTTACCTTCAGGTGCTTCTTCCTCTGCTTGCTCTGTCATTGTTTCATTTGTAACACCTTCAACTTCAACAACTCCATTAACAATATCATATCTCTGTAGTTGAAGACATAAAACCAGAATAAGTGCAGTTAACATTGATCAAATTCATATAACATGTACTGCAGTTCAGTCAAAGAAGAAATCAATCAATCAATTAAAGCCTTAATCCCATAAGTGGGGTCATTCCAAAAAGTTAAAGAAGAAATAGAGGGATATAAAAAATAAAAAAAATAAAAAAATAAAAAATAAAAATAAATAAAAAGTAGAGTTCCATGACTTCAGTTCAAACATACCTTTGTGTAAAGTGGTTCATAGAGCTTTTGATATTTTGCCTCAAGAGCAGCCCTTTCCTCGAAAAATTTAGACTCAAGCTCATCATGTTGGCCCTGTATGAAAATGGTATCAGGACATTTTGTATTGAACTTTCAACCCAATATGAACAAGCATAGCAGAGAACCACAATTCATGAAAGAAAAAACCCAGAGCCCGCATGCTAAAAGAGAAGGGTAATATGAATAATACAGATAGACACTCGAGCCTTATTGACAGCACAGAGGCCACGAGAGCCAATATTATGTTTATCATGCAAAATCCACATGTAAAACGCAAACATCAGTTTATTTTACTTGTATAAACCTCCTATTACTAACAAGTGGCAAATCAATTACAAAAGCTTAATTCCTAATATTCCTCTATAACTCATGGAGATAGGGGAAATTTTAAGGCCTTTAATATCTTGATAATTACACATATAAGATCGACTCAAACATTTTTTTTAAACATTCCCATTGATATATGCAAACCAAACATGGTGGTAATATTCCTCAAAAAAATATATGGTGGTGATAAACAAATAAAGGACAATACCATATACCCACACTCCCAAAATTCTTCCTATTCCCACAAAACAATTCACTCATAAAAAAGCCATAAATGACAACAAAAACTTGTATACAACCTAAACTGTGAAGAAAACCCAATTTAAAACATTTATAACACCCTAAAACATCCAAGCCCTTTTCCCTCCTAAAACAGATTTGGGGAGAAGTGTTATAGTCAAAGTGGTCCAATGCAGCAAGTATAATTACAAATCTCTCTCTACTACACTTTGCAGTTTCCAATCAGCAACATTAAACTCATATAGAAACAAAAGACAAGGCAGCAGCTAACATAACAACACCGAGTAAAAACGACATCAAAAATCAAAGTGACAACAAATACCAAAACTTTCAGTATATATACACAAATTATCCTAAACATAATAGTCCACACTCACATATTTCCCAATCTCTTCAATGTGTCAGCGATTAATAAGCAGTCAATATATTATAACTTGCAATGCCAAAATCGCAATTATTAGGATTACAACAAAGATAATCAAATGATATCATATTCAAACACATCCACCACATAAGACAAGTCAAAGATATGATTAAACCCTAAACATCATAAAATTGAGAATCAACTGGCAGATAATGCTTACAAAACCCTAAAATCAAATAATTATCACACAATTCTTCCACGGCTATACTCTTCTCCGGTTATTCGACAGCAAAATGAGCTTAAAAGTAACCTAATCACCGCTATGAATCAAAATGTGAATGTTCAATCAATAGAAAAACTTGCATTTTCAATAAATAATAACAATTTCTAAATAACAAATTATGTAAAAATAAAAAATTACACAAATGAGAAGAAGAAAAAAGGATGAAAAACCTGAATCTCTCGAAGAACTTCAACACGCTTGCGAACATTTGGTGTCAATGAATCAAGTATATCAAAATGTTCTCCTGCCAAATTCTGCAGCTTATTCTACATAAAACCCAACAAAAATTACAAAAAATCAAAACCCTAAAACCAAAAATTAATCACCCCCATTAAAAATAAACCCCATTTCATAATTACCAACAAATTCAATTCCAAAAAAATGGGATTAAAAAAAAACCATTGAAAACCCACCTTAAGCGCATTAACAAGACCAGCCCTATCCTCAGCGCTCAAAGCTAAAACCAACAACAAATTTCAAAAAAAGCGTCAAAATTGAAAAAAAAAAAAAATCGAAAAAAATGGGGAAAAAATCGAGAAAATTCAGGAGTAAAACCTGCAGCGGCGGCGGGGAGATTGACGGCAAGATCAGATAAGTTCATCTGATCATTGTTGGTGTTGTTGTTGTTGTTATTATCGCTCATTTTTGGCCCTGATTTTTTCAAAAGATGAAATTTTTAGCAGCGAAGAAAGAAAGATAGTGAAGGAAGGAAGGAAGGAAAGAAGGAGGGAGAGAGTCGGCGGTTTGTAATTCGCAACTTTCTCCGTTTATTTTTTGTTTATATTTTTTTTTCTTTTTAAAAAATGAAGCGAAATTCTCTCTCCTATTTTGTCTGGTTAAGTGTTGGTACTTAACCTAAACTGCACGACTTTTGTTTACGACTTTCCTGTTTTAATACTGCGCGCACGGTCGCACGCCACCGTTATTCTGTCCTTCAACTTGGGTTTTTTTTCAAAAATTGAATTTGATACTTGTATAGGGTTTTTGGAAATTGATTGATTTGATGGTTGATACTTTACTTTGATTCCAACCAAAATTATACATAATCAGATTCGTAACTGAGAAAAACGAATTTTTTTGAATTGGGTTCATTTATATTAGACTTGAATTTGGACGATAGTAGAAATTTTTCAGCAATATTCTATTTTCAAGTTAGGTTATGACTTCAATATCGTATTAGATTTTGGTAAAGTCATTTGAATTAGTTACTTTTAATACGAAGTTACGAAGGGAATGTGATGCGTTGAATGATATAATGTGTCAACAACTTAGGTAAGTTCCACTCTGATTTGATGATGTGTGCAAGTTGACTTCATTTTTAATATGTTTTGACGAACTTTATTTATATTGCAAGATGGGATAGTAACGGTAATTCTGTGTTAATTTTTATAAATTATTTCTAAAAAAGTATAAATAAATATAACTTTGATGGACCTTGATTTGCAATAAATATTATGCTTAGTGTTTCCTTTACAAAAATATACGGTTAATTGCTCACTTGTGTTGTTGAGTGTCCATGGCACATATTATTAATGAGGATGAGCAAAGCAAATGTGACATATGAGTGGCTCCCTACACAAACTCTTAAGGAAATAATGAAGCAAGTTAAATAGGATTACCCTAAATATTCTCACCTTATTACATATAGTAGGTGCATGTAAAATATTATACTCGAACATAAAATAAACACTAGAGCTTTGAGAAAGACTCTAACATCATTCGGATTAAACATAGTCTCCAACTCATCAGCACCATATATAACCGTTAATTGCATATTAAAGGTGGAAATTCTGCCCACAAAGTAGATATGCAAAGTGAAGGTTTATTAAGAGAGGGCTACTCATGTAGGGAAATATCAAGAGAGGGGAGGGCGAAGAAGGAATTAAATAATCGGTATGATTTGTTTTATTTGGTACACTGCATTCATGCAAAAGTGAGTCAGATTTCTACAGGATTAAACTTGTTGCTGCTTATACTGTAGTGTTGGATTTCAGAGCTTCAATGACAGCTGAGAAGTCCTGCTCGCTTAGGCCACGAGATTTGGCAATCTTGTAAAGCTCATTTGTAGCCGCTGCAATTGGTATTGGTTGAGAAACAGACTCTGCTAATCCAAGAGCAAGCCTTAAATCCTGCCACAAGTGTTGAAATTCAAGTAATATATTTTCAGCAAAGGAAGCTGATGAGTGGAGTTCTGGTAGGAAAAATGGTTTGAATGTTAACTGACCTTCTGCTGATGTTTTAAGGGAAATGCTGTAGGATATTGAGATTGGATCATTGATGGGCCCTTAAGTTTGTACATTGGTGCACTAATTGCACCTTGTGTGATTACCTGCAATCATCACATAATCAAAGATTTCGAAGAATATTATTACTGTCAACTGAGATTAGTTGCACAGAATTATAATAGTATAATGTCAAAATTTGTCCTAGAACATTTATGATCTATCCCACTTGGACTCCCCATACGCCCTTAACTTGGAATCTCACCAGTCATTAGGTGCAGGCTTTTTTACTTGAGCAAAAGTATGCACCCTACACTATTATGACATGAAAGGCAAAAGAAAGGCATGCGTTCCTTTACTAAGAAAAATGATAAAAGAAGAGTATCAATGAACACAAACATTTCAAAGCCGTCTTAAACTTCCTGGGTAGCACATACAACCATAAAAACAAAAACTGTTTAGGAGGTGCAAACATGTGCTAATATGCAACCTTGCTTCTTCTACTAAACAATCTCAGATTGTAGAGAAATTGAAGAACATATGTAATCGCAGAACACCACAGTAATACATATGCTGATATGCAACCTTGCTGGTTCTGAATTTGAATCTTGCGCTCTAAGCTCAGGTATAAATTGAATTCAAGCACAAAAGGCAAAATGATATAGGAAGCATTAACAAGAAAATTTTGGGAGATGGGTTGCACTGTGGGCTGTTGGCTGTTGGCTGTTGCACACCATAAATAACCAACATTCATATGAACATTGCTCCTTTATGGTGTAGTGTCGCAACACTAGGATATAAAAATCTCATTTCCAAAAGAGAATAAGGTGCGCCTGGTGCGGTACATGCTGAAATTTCAGAACAGAAAAGTATTTACTTTGTATACTCTAAATTTTAAAGTTTGTCATAAGTAGGATGTAGATTAAGATTAATAAGGGCTTATATGGAGAAGCCACAGAGCAAAACCACTACCTTCATCTCATACTAAACCATAAAAATAATAGACAATGTGAACAAATTAGCTATATACTTCTATGGATATACCTCAACAAGCACACTTGGATCCAGCCCAACTTTTTCACTAAGCAGCAGTCCTTCAGAAAACGATGCCATCATACTGTAAATTGCAGATGGCCATGAATGTAATATTAGTGAAGATATTATATGATTTCCCTTCAAAATGAATAAGCATGCAGGATTTAATAGTCCCAGTACCTTCCCATGATCATGTTCACAACAAGTTTCATTGTGGCTCCATTGCCAATATCTCCAAGATAGAATTTTGACTGAAATGATTCTGCAAGTTATATGAGGGGCATATAAATATAATAAGGGGAATCAATACCTAACCAAGATAATGTACCTTTCCCATGATGTCTAAGAGGGGAGTAACCTTTTCGTATAGAGACTGGTCACCTGTGAATTAGCAATTCCAAGAGTTGTTCAAACAGAAAGTAGGATGTAATAAGCTGAACCGAACAATTAAAAATGGGAATTTGACAAACTTTTACCAGGTAGAATAATACAATATATACAATTTGGGAAAGATGACACTAATTCTAGAGATAAGTGAGTTACCTGCTGTAAGAAAAATTAGTTGCCCATCCTCTGCTGGTTTTTTGGACCCAGAAACTGGAGCCTGTTACGAAGTGCATAAACTTGAGAATGTTTTAAATGTTAACTTAATACTCTGCATATGTTACAAGGATAAACCTTTCACCGCAGTTCCTTTGTTTATTCTTTATTTTATTTTATTTTATTTTTTTATTTTTTTTATTTTTTTTTTTTTTTTTTTTTTTTGGGGGGGGGGGGGGGTTCCTGATGACTGATTAAGTGATTATAGCATGCAGAGAAGAAATGAAAGTAATACCTCCAAGAATGATGCCCCAGTTGCTTTAATACGCTCACTTATAAGTTTAGATGTTCCGTCATCAACTGTTGAGATGTCTACATACCTTCATATCTCATTTTAACAAAAGTTACACACAGTAATCAGAACTTACACATAGACAATTTTATTAGAAGTATGAATTATTATCTTTTCCCTCCACCGTTACAGAAACCCTCATGTCACCTAAACTACACAATAAGGAATGCAAACATATGTAAAGTCTATTTCAAAGGATCTGCTCATAAGCTAGTTGTTCTGCTCCAAAAAAAATATACGGAGTACTATACTTGATATTTATTGTTTAAAAACTGTTGAATTAGGAAACATACCAGCAATCGATTCGCTGGTTCACTAAGAACCATATTCATTAAGTGATAAATAAAAGCACCACACACCAAAACTGGTTAAATGTTAATAGATTCATTACAAATTGGTGCTGAAGTTGCAAAAGGTTGAGCTCGCTATATAATAGCAAAAGTTAAAATTTAGACCGTCAAAGACTCACGAGAGAATTGAATAAAGCATCCAATTTAATGAAAACACTTCCACTAGACCACTGCATCTTGACTTCTAGCCTTAGAGTCAAAGCCTGGGTGTAGAAGTGCAAGTATAAGAAGGGGGAGGGGGACAACTACCATCTTACTCTTGTAAAACAGTAGATGAAATAGCATTGAACTATATAACTAAATATCTGGCATTACTGAAGAACTTCGTACCCTTTGCCTGGACCCATGCCATTTGCAGCTCCATTCTTCCCACATGCAACATCCATCTAATGCAAAAGGCTTAGATATTGATATCAAGGCGGAAAAACAAAAAACCAAGCAAGAGAACACAAAAGAAACATACGCACTGCACTATCAGGATCAGCAAGCATGGCAAATGTCACATCACAAGACGCAGCTACTTCTTCTGGAGAGGGTTTATACCTGTACCAGTGACAAATTTATTACATGAACATTTCAAGGAAGTTAACTGCTACATGAAACTTATATCAACTAGACAACTAGACCTATGTTCTGCCAGTTTGAAGATTACTTGTATAAGCATGAGGAATAATTAAGTTATAATATATGCACACAGCAACTTACGTAGCACCAAGGCTGATGAGAGGATCACATTTGCTCTTTGTCCTATTCCAGACAGTCACATCACATCTACACCATGAAGATCAAAATGTCATAACAGTAGGAAGATAGCAGCACTGAGTAGTACATTACAAGTATCCAGCACTAAAAACATATCGAAAATCCAGCAGATCACTCATGGAAGACGAATGCAGATATTATTTTTTATTTCAATCAGCAAAAACGAAGTACTACATACTTAAACATAAAATCCATCATGTCCATCTATAAACTCGAGCTCTGTGACAAAATACTTCATTTTACCCTGACAATTAATATAGAAAAAGCTCATACAATTCTCACCCGGCCTTAATGAGATTTTGGGCCATTGGAGAACCCATGATTCCCAGACCAAGAAACCCAACACGACCTGAAAATTCATCTGCAATAATACACATTGATATTCAGAATTGGCTAAAATTTATAACATCATTATTCATCAACATAAATGAAAACAATCTACAGTGAAATTACTCAGAACCGTCACATGAACATTCCCCATTGTTTCGAAAAATTCCAATTCATTTCAAAATATTCAGAAAGAATTGTCCAATTTCCAATTAATGAACACAGTTCCTTATTTTTCTGATTTCATTTTATCATCAATTCATCATGGCATTTGCTCAACTTTGTTGTATACGTCATAATATATATGATAATTATGAATTTATGTGATTAAACCCAGCAAATTCTTGTAAGTTCTATGTTTAATGACACTATCAATTAATTATTTCAGACCACAATCAAAATTATAATTTCAACCTCAGCTAACCATTACAATACATCACAACCAATTTAAAAAATAATTGACATAGGAAAGCATACAAAAAACCTAGCACAGAAAAGCTGATAAAATCAAAACTTTAGAAAAGAATCAATAGAAAAGGTAGTACCTTTGGCAAAAGCATTGATAATCCGAGAAGAAGATTGCCTGGAAGAGAGAGAAAAAAGAGGTTTAGAGAAGAGAGGAGAAGTGGGTTTAGGCCTAAATTGAGGGCAAAATGCGGAGGCAGAGTTAAATGCAATAGCCATTGAAGTTGTGGTTGAAGGGCAAATGGAAATGGCAGTTTTAGAAATGAGAGTAGTCATCGCCATGGCCATACTTTTTAAGGTGATTTTGTGGAGTGTACAACTGCTACTGCTATTACTGGATAGCTTTTTCTTTTATAACCAACTTTCTCTCCCACACCCCTTGTGAAAATAATAAGAAATTTGACATGGATTAAGTTTTTAAGTGCATTTGTTAAGTTCTAATTTTCTAAACCTAGCTTGATCATGTTTCTTTTTTGGAAGGACGGAGAGTTAAGATGGTTGTAAGGTGTGCCTCTTGAATCGCGGTGAGGTTGCAACTTTGAATGAAGTGAGCTTAAATAGATACGTGTGATGAGCACACAAGCTACGTGTTGTGTCAAAATTATTTTAGGTGCAGCTCACACATGGTCAAAGCACATGTCTACCGAGGCGTGTTATGAATGCATTACTCCAGATGAGTAAGTGTTATATTTTGTGTCTTGTCATGCTTTGTAAAAATAAAGTTCAAGTATAGCTAATGTTCCACCACATCTAGATGGCACAAGCCGCATAGTAATGTACCATGGTTATATCCAAGTCGTGCTATGTTTTATACCGTATATTGTGTAAGGTTATGATGTGCCACAAGCCGACTTAAACAAGTGTCATTATCTAAGAATGAATATTTTTTTATTATTGAAATTAGTAATCAATTATTTAGACTTTTCATAATGAGCTAATATAATCCATCAACACTTAATATAAGTACTCTGTAGCGTTTTCCTTAAAAAACTTATACATGAAAATAATAAAGTAGTGTTATTCTAGAACTTCAAACTGCTCATTTGCTCAACCACATACAAACAAGCTTAGAAGTGAACACTGGCCTCAAAGATTTGAAAACAGAACATAGGACTGTATCAATAGTAACTTCTTGCCAAAAAGAGGAGAAGAAGAAGAAAATGAGATAAAGGAGCATACTAAATACAGCCAGAGCCACTTTATACAATTAGATAATGAGCATTAAGGGGGTTAAAAAAAAAAGTACAAAGAACAAGATAAATCAATCAACAAAATAGTAGAGCTGGTAAAATCCACCACTACAAAAGTAGATATAAAGGAATGACAAGCAAAAATGTCATTAGAGTTTAAAAATAGCATGACTTTAGTCAATGCATAAACACAACTAATCATTGATTGGCGGGGAAAGAGAGGTCGCCCAAGCAATTAAAGACCAAGAGTCCAAGATCAAAATACCATATCCAGCAATAGACATGCTCTAAATAAATAAACAGTCCAGCAATTAGTCACTTTCTGTAACCAAAGTACGGCTACAACGAGCTACAAAAATAAAATAAAAAAATTAAAAAAAAAAATGATAATTCGAGCTCAGTACCACTCATGTTCCAGAGTAGACACTGGTGTTAGCAAGTTTAGATCAGCAATCAATCAAGGCAAAGCTCGCGCAAGATAACCAGATAATGTTTGCTTGATTTCTAGAGGGCCATCAGGAAGCACTATTTTGCTGGGATATTGACGTCCATTTGTAAACATGTACTCTTCATGAACACTCTCATCTCTTCCATATATATATAAGCCAGTGAGGACGATGTCAGCCAATAAAAGAGAGCATTCCACATCAATGCAAATGGTGACAGTTGGAGATCCAAACAATGCTTAGCGGAGTATATAAAAATGACATGTGGGACTGAAGAAAGTATTAACAGGCTAACAGCACATTTGGTAGCCAGTTATAAAAAGCAGTAATGGAAATGAAATAGTGTAATTTGACAATGAAATATATTTACATAGAAATGCAACTGTATCCCCAAACATGTGTTTCTCCTCATTATTGTTCAATTCCACTCAATACCATCCCAAATGGATGGATAGTAATGACAATTTGTGAAGAAATTTACATAATTTGGGGTGAACTAGCATTACCATGAGAATGGACATTGAAATTTTTCTTACAAATTACTCCGTAATATACAAATTTAATCTCATTACCACCATTTATTACCACTTACCAAAGAAGCTGTGACATTATTAAAACTTACTGTCAAGCTGAATCCTTCTGGAGAAGTATCAAAACATGAGTTATCAGAGTCAAAAACACGATTTAAGTTGCCTGGTGTCTTACGAAACTTTTCAGTAGCTAAGTTCTCTAATACATCATCTCTTACAGAATGTTGCCCTTCATCTGATGTTTTTGGCCGTGGCAATACTACGATTCCAGCCTCGGAAACTGAAACCAAACAACCAACATTTAAAAGAGAATCAGAGCAATTAGGCTTTTGCACACAAACAGTGTTTTCAAATTAACAGCCACACAATGCAGATAATAACAGCATCAGATTGCCCAGATGCAACAGCTTCTGGATCAATGCCATCGCACAAGCTTCAGCAGAGGCAAATTGGTGGGAATCATCCTTTTTTCCTGCCTCTTCGCTTCTTGAAGTACTTGGACCTTCTTCAGTGTTATTAAATTCTCTAAACTCACAGAGATTTCCAATGGAAAGACCATTGGGTTTCTCATCAGCCCAAGTTACAGAACGTGCAAGTTTCTTTATCCCAGAAGTTCTAAGAGCATATTTTCTTTTGGATAAACTAGAGTTAACAACTTTCCACAATGATATTCATCTTTTACATGCGTGCTACATGAAGTAGAACCATTCTGATCTTGCAAAAAATAAACTTCAGCTATGCTTGCATTCTGATCCAAATTATTTCCATCATCAACTAAAGCTGAATCCATGCCTTCTTCATACCAATAAAACAGTCACACTCCTTATTTTGTACTGAATAATGTAGAGAGTATGAAAATTGTCCGGTGCACATAACAAAATAGAGCAGCAGCAAGATGACCTTGAATAGTTAAATAATGTCCTGTGTAGAAGGGCTGGACTCTTCTACCATTGAAATATCATTTATATGCTTCCCATTCCCGACTTATCTCTATTATATCTGTACAATAAATATTATGCTCGATCAATATCAAGGAAGTATATACATAAGCTTAACAACCAATCTTCTATAATGCGTGCCGACTATAGACTGAATGTTTCAGGCTGCCTTTGCCCGTATGTGGCACAGCCTACTGCCAATAAAGCATTTATATCAGTAAATAGTAAAGAGTTCAAATTGCGCCAATATGTATCATTCATTAAAATCTTTATCTTGAGTGGAAAGTCATTAAGATAGGAAATTTTGCATACATTATCTGTTCAACTATCCCCAGGATTTTGTACAGCTACATAAAAAAGGAATAATATCATCTTCACAACCATAACTCCATCATCCTGCTAGTAAAGAAAAGCATCAACTGCAGCTAATGATACTATGACTCAGATCATTAGGCACCCAACTTGCATATATAATAGTTGTCACAAAAGAAACATATTTGTCACTATGCTGCAAAAATAGAATTTTTATATGAGGGAATATATGACAGAACTAACGATTGGACCTAGACAAAAAAAAAAAAAATTAAGCCAAATAATTAGGCCAGCTTTAGTTGTAATATAAAGGGATAGTCAATAGTCATAGCCTCATAGGAGTAATGCCTAGATACAGTTTGCATAAAAATAAGATTCACAAATAGCATAAACACAACAGATGCAAGATAGTAAATAAGCAAAACAATTGACAATATGAAGTAAAAAAAGCCTACTTTTTGTTGTTCCCTGCAGCATTTTCTTCCTTCCCTAGCGCAATAACTACTTACTTTAAAATTGCTTCAGTTGGCTGGTGGGCATCCTCAACTGCCTTTGAAATTGCTTGCCATTTCTCACCATGCTTGGGCTCTGCAGTGACACAACGTTTCAGCACTTCCTTCTGAATGTCCTCGTTTCCATGCTGAAGTTCAAATTTGTAGTACAAAGCCCAGAAATCCCCAATATCTGGAGCAAGTGTCACTGCTCTATTAAGCTGATCCCTTGCCTTGTCTACCTTCCTGTCATGCCAAAATAGTTTTGCAACTGCAGCTATGACATGGGGATCCTGGTCACATTTTGTAATTGCATCTGAGCTCTTCGATTTTCGTTGAGGATGGGGAACATTCTCAATTTGAGCCGCCCATAAGATACCACTGTTAGGACATTCTTGGAGGGCCTTAGCCAACAAGTTATCACCCTCCTTTTTGTTGCCATGCCACAATTCAGCTCTAACAGCAGCAAGCCACAATTCAGGACTCCGAGGATTCTTTTTCCTAGCCATAGTAAAAACAGCTCTAGCTTTACTCAACCCAATCATCTTCTCTTCTATATTTGCAAGTGAAAGCCACAAAGAAATGCAATGTGGGCAGTTTTTAAGACCAGATTCATAAACTTTTTTAGCCTTTGCTTGCTCTCCAGACCGCTCATGAATCTGACCAAGCATCAACCACAACTTGAAGAATGATGGGAACCGCTGCAGACCTTCGTCAAGAAGTTTCTTCTCCTCCGAAACATTACCAAGTTCTCTCTCAACAATAGCTGATTTCATCCAATCTCTTTCCGTGCCTCCTTTTTCTCGAGCCTTAGCAAGTAGCATTTTTGCCCTTTCAGGTTCATGGTTTTCAAATTCAAGCTTAAAAGCAGCAAGCCTAATCTCTTCAGAATTTGGAATAGCAGCATAAGCTTCCTGAAGAATGGCTCGAGCAGCAGGCACATCACCAGCAAGCCATTTCTCTTTTGCACCCATAAGCCAGAGAACTTCGGCCTGGGGCACATATGTGACTGCCCTCCGCAACAAGGCATCAAGAGATTCCCTTGTTCCATGACTCTTCTCCAATTGTGCTGCTTTAAGCCATATACTCTTCTTTGTCAAAAAGACAGACAGAGCATGAGAATATATAGCCCTTGCAGTTTCAACATACCCTCTCTTCTTGCACTCTTCAGCATCAGCCACCCATGTTCTCTTCCTATCTTCTTCCTCTACCCTGACACCGACAGTGTGCTTAATAATAGCTAGGCAAGTAACTACAGACCCAGCACGCTCGGAGGCCTCTGCTTCTCTCATCCAAGCTTCTCTATCAACAACAACTCCATCTCTTTGTAGGGCCCTGATACCCCTCTCTATGATCTTCTCAACCATCGCAGTATTTCCATTAGCTTCTTCCAACTTTGCAGCAGTAATCCAGATAGCTGGTTCCTTTGGGAGCTTTTCTCTGGCCCTGTTAAGCACTTTCTTTGCCCTCTCATATGTTTCCAGCCTAGCAAGAGCAAGCCACAATTCAACATGCAAAGGACAGCTCTTTACAGCCTTCTGAAGAAATAGCTTAGCCTCATCCTCATTAGCAAGCTCAACAACTGCCTTCCAAAGTCTCACTGACTTTGGAATATGTTGAAGCCCCTTTGTCAGCACCCTGATCTTACTTATATCATCTTGCTCCAATTTAGCAGCCTGAAGCCACAACTTCACAGAATTAGTAATTGCTTTAACTCCCCTAGCTATCACAGCCTTGGCTTCATCAGGGCTCACCAAACGACATGCCTCAAGCCACACATCCTCGTTCTTGGGACACTCCTCACAACCCTTCTTGATAAACTGTCTAGCAGTCTGGATCTTGCCAGCAACCTCCTCTAGCCTTGCAGCTGCAATCCAACCAGGAGGGTGCTTTGGATTGGTTTGTATAATAGATTTCAACAGCAACCTAGCCTTCTTAATATCTGAAATTTCTGCATCACTTGTAATCTTCATACTTTTAAGATCAGTTAAATAACCTTTCGGGTCAACAACAGTCTGCCCTGTAACAGAATCAGATAACCTATCAAGCTTTAGTGACAACACAGTACCCCTCCCCTCACCAACAGCAGTTAAATCAGTAACACGAGTCTGTCCCCAAGGCGTCTCCGTTCCACCAGCAGGTCTACTCTTTGGATCAAGGGCTGTAACATGCTTTTGCTCCTGTCTAGCCTTCTCAAGAAGAGTATCAGGCACAGGCACAAAACTCTCAAACCTCCTCTTCTTATTCCTCAAAGAATAATCTCCAATCTCCGGGAGACTATCCCACTCCTCTGCAGACAAATTATGCAGCTTCCTTTTCAAGTCTCCAAACTGCTCAGTAATTTTGGGATTTAATGCATTATAGTTTTCAATCTCCTCCTTCAGCCTAGCCTCCCTCCTATCCTTCCTCCTCGAGTCCATTCTCTTATCAATCTCCTCCCACACAGCATCCGCCTCCTTATCATCCTCATCATACTCTGCCAGCGCTAACAATCCAACATCATTCCCTTCAAACTCATCAAACTTTTGATTCTCATCATACCCTTTTCCCTCTCCTTCCTCCTCTTCCTCCTCCTCGCCAGCACCCTTCCCCAGCCCACGGCCCATAGTAGGGATCGCAGCACTACCAATCATAGTAGCGGAACGGTCAGGCAAGTCCGGGGCTGCTCGGGCAGGCCCAATTTCAGACCGGGTCGTAAACCCGGTAGCCCCACGACCCAACCCGGCAACATAATTCGGTGGGGGCTTTGCATTCAAGAATTCAAGCTTCCCCTTTGACTGCACAGGAGGTTGCATACCACCATAAAAAGGGATATACAGCATTAAAGTCGAATTCGATCGAATTCCCAAATCAGCAATTACACAATCAACATTACCAATTACCCTTTTCGATGATGATAATAAAAATTGGTTTTCACTAGGAATTCCTAATTTATCAGTAATAGTATCATGAAGATTGCCTAAGGTTGTTAATTTAGGGTTCATATCAAGAACTAGGATATTCCTATCAAATGTTATGAGATTAACCATTTTTTAGTGAAAATTACAAGTAATTATCAATGGAAAATTAGGGATTTTGCGAACAATCAAAGAAAACAGAGGGAGAAGGAATTACCTGTAGAAGAAGGAAGTTGAAAGAGCTTCAAAGGAGTTGCACTGCGATTAGGGAATTAGGAGGGAGAATAGTCGGATTTTATGTTAACTAACTCTAAATCAATTTTTTTTTTTGACAAAATAAAAAGGCTAAACCCACTTATATAGGCTAATCTAAAAACCCCACATCAATTTAGGAATTAGGATATTTTAATTGCTGTCAAAGTAGAAATAATCTTATTTCCTAAAATTTATCTAGTTTCCTAATTAGGCCCTGTTTGATTCACCTTAAAAAAAAATATTAAGTAAAAATAATTTCAGTTCAGTAAAAATAAGTTCAGTTCAGTAAAATTAATTTCAATTCAGTAAAAATAAGTTCAGTTCAGTAAAATTCAGTTTTCCTAAAGAAGAATTATAATAGAAAATCAGTAAAAATAATTTCAGTTCAGTAAAAATAATTTAAGTTCAGTAAAAATAATTTCAGTTCAGTAAAATTAAGTTCAGTTCAGTAAAAATAAGTTCAGTTCAGTAAAAATAATTTCAGTTCAGCAAAATTAAGGTGAATCAAACAGGGGCTTACAATCCTCATCAAACTAGAAAAGCATAATTGATTATGTTTTCTTTCTTTCAAAAACCACATTGAAATTATGAAATCCTGAAACAATAAGGGGAAAGAGAAAGAAGAAGAAGATGGGTGGGGTTTGAGCAAGGGCATATGTGTCCATTCAACATATATGTTGGCAGTTTTGATAAATATTATTAGTGGTAGTTAACACCCTCTATATTTTCTTTCTTTAAAAAAATACAATATACGAAGTATTTTCTAATTTCCATGTTGGGTGATATTAAATTACTAAAAAATTATAAAATTATTATTGCTAATTCTTTTTAGAAATCTTTTTTTACTATAAAATTCTTTTCCAAATGTTCAAAGTTCATTCATGATAAGTTGATTATGTGCAATTTATTTGAAAACGATTTTGAACCAGCTGCCTAACACATGTAGTAATATATTATGTACTTGGCATTTTGAACATATTCATTAAGAATTTAAGAAAGCCTGAATTCTCACAAGATGAATATAACACAGGAATCAATTCATACTACCACCTTAATAAATCGAAGTGAAGGTAAACAAACACTACACATTTAATACATTCATACATTTATATACAACTAGGGTATCATAGCTAAGGGTCTGTTCTCATTGACTGAACTCAACTGAACTGAATTGAACTGAACTGAACTGAGCTAAGCTGAACTGAGCTAAGCTGAACTGAACTGAATTGAGTTGAGCTAAGCTGAACTGAACTGAATATTTTATAAGAGAAGGAAATTAGGAGCTGAACTGAACTTTTCAATGTAAGAGAACAGGCCCTAAGTTATTTCTTATTTGGCTATCACCAATTTAGGGAATACGTAGTTAGGTTATACTCCGCATAAGTGTTTCTAAAATGGATACATAGATGAGAAGTTTTGCTTTTGTATAATGATGTTGTAAGACGTTATAGAAAATAAGTTAAAAAAAACCCGGGAATCAATTGTGATGAGATAAAGCTATTGTATATTCAAAGAATATGTATAATGAGGCAAATGTAAAGAATTATGATGGATTAATATTCAATATGATCACATTTATTATGTTTTCCGTGTTAGAATTTGACATTGTAATTTCAATATAAGAGTCTTACCACAATGTGTGAGTGGGGAATAATTAATATTTATGCAATAAAGAGTCGTGAAAATTGTGATTAGGCTTTTAGTTTTTATGTGTAGGATGATCACAAAAGAATTATAAACTCAACTACGGAGTATTTTTTTTTTTTTTTTGTTTTTATGTGTAGCATGTTTTATTGCATTTCTCAATGTTTTGTGAAAAGTATTGAGAGTAATTTAGAAGATATATTCATCCCCGATTTAGGTAAACATACAAACAATCTCAATTTTGCGAAAATTAAAGTATTAGTAAAAAGCGCTTTTAACCCATGTTTATTATGAGTTAATTGAAATGTATGAATATTACAATTTTTTTGCTGAATAATTACTCCGTAGTTTTTAAGACTTTTCTCTGACTTACATAAACGGGTTGATCTTGTGATGTTTTATAAAAGAGTTCTTAGGGCATTTACCAGTAGAGTAAATTCAATTATAACCGTATTGGTTGCTAAATAGTAAATACGGAGTCCCCCCCCCCTAAGAATAGCTATTGTGGACATGTAAGCCTGAAATAATGACAATTCCACAAAAAAAATCTTGAAATATTACACAAGACAAAGGAATTATAACACTTTAACCAAAATTGGGATAAATATATAAAAACTCAGAACAGAGGATAAACCCCTGATTTTAACAATATAGCGTTGAATACGTAGTAATTAAATAAACCCGGTAAGGAATTGTCAAAATAAACTAAGGAAAAAAATCCCAAAAAAGCTTGAAGTTTGCAAACTGGATGAGATCTTGGTGAGCAATAAGGCCAACAAAAGGTAGGCTGCACCTTTGGGTGCTAAAACTTCCGATGATATGATAACGATCAAATTCTCCTTTGCCACAGCATATTTAAGGCCGTCAGTTGCAATGTAAATCAGTCACTTTCGGTTTTATTCACAGAAAGCTCACTTAATTGTCTTACGAGATCGGGTAAGTGGCTGAGATTAGGGCATCCCTTTACCATCAAGAAGTCCTCCAAACGAATTTATGCTCGATAAGCAGAAATCAATGGCTTTCATACCCTGATTAAATCCAATTCTGCCAAGTTCCATTAACAATTACAGTAGTCAGTAATCAACATTTCAGAAGCTCGTACCTTAATTTTATAAAATCCCAAATATATCTATGATCGTAACATTTATGAATTAAATCATCATCAAGTTGGAAAAATAAGCAAAATTTTAGCAAGACAGTATAAAAATACTGAAATGTTACACTACATGATAGTTATTTTTTTTTTTTTTTTTTTTGAGAGACTACATGATAGTTAATTCAATACCCATATAATTGACCAATTTTTTTCACTACAAAAATCAGTTGCGTAATAATGCAGCTGTTGATTAATTATATGATTACTCTACTCCAATAATAAAACTAAGAAGAGCCAAAAAATAATGGACACAAGTACACAGCAAAGGACACATCATTAAAGTAAAAATCCCACTCAAACTACCCAATTAATATCATGTATTATCAATACAAACAACCAAAATCACTTAATTGAAGTTCAAACTTAAGTATCAAAAGTCTAGCTCAATTAGCTCATATGATCCCATAATCAGAATTGAGCTATCAACATAAATTACTACAGTATCACTCCTCAAAAACACTGATTAATCTTGATATCAGAAATCATATAATCACTCTTACATCAAGTATCAACAAATACATCATCAAAATGAATAATGTAACGCGTGTGCCGGGGGGGGGGGGGAAGGAAGGAAGAGCGGCGTATATCTGAAAAGTATTGAGACTCTATTCGGAGTGGTTGATCCAATATAAGTTTTGACAAACTAAGATCTGAAGCTAAGTTTTAAAGAAGTTGGACAGAAATTTGTAAACATGAAAAAATTTACAAGTTGTAGCTCATAACAGTTTTCAGGTCAAAAAATGCAAAAACGAGCATGGGCTACATTATTGACCAAAGAGTTGTAATGGGCATCAATGGAAGGTTTAGTTACAAGTACATCCATGAGGCCATGACCGTTTCATATCAAGTAATATTTACACATACATCATAAAATCTAGTTCTCTTTCCAATTCTACTGCAACTTTCCTAGCTTTATTAAGTATGGTAACTTCATGAGTCATGACCACTAATTCAATTAAACAGCTCAGGAAAGCAAATCATATAGAGGATATAATTTGATTATTTCCTAGATATGCCTATTACATGAAAATAATAGACTTGTGTCAAAAAAAAAAAAAAAAAAAAAAAAAAAAAAAAAAAAAAAAAAAACTGTCAAAATGGAGGTTAGTATTGGATGACACTTGACAGCACATTATCTAATACTCGTGCAAACCAGAAGTACGGATTATCACTACTAATTCGATCATCAATTCCAAACTCATCAGAGAATTCCAAAGGTTTCAATTAGCAAGGATGTAAGAGTGAGGAGGTGCCGGCAGGCTCAGGGTTTAAATTAACCATTGATTCTTATAGGGTTGTACCCACATCATGCAAATGATACTTCTAGGAACTGTCAATGAATCAGAACAAGATTGAATGAATATTTCTCAGAAAGCTAATTCAACTAATATATGAACTTGTTAATTGATGATTAATAGTGTCTGATTACACATATGCCAACATAACAATATATCGTGTACTCCCCTTCCTACTTTAAAGAAATTTCCACTTTACAAGTTCAATTGGTTCGCCATGGAAAAAAGAAAAGAAAAGAAAAAGTATTGATCCAATAAAACTACTGCACTGCATTAGACCACTGCATACCTAACTTCCTTTGGATTTGTAAATTTGAAAAACAGAATGCATTTATTCTATTTGAACATAATGTAAGCCAAAGAGATATAAGAACATCCACTAATTAAATTAAGCTACCAAATCTGAGAATTCATTTGTAATGTCATAAACTTTCTTATTTAACTTATGTAGAAATTAATATTGAAGTCGTTTATGGGGATCTAATCCAAATCTTCCTTTACAATGTACTCCGTGTATCAAAGAAGTACGAGGAAATAAGACAAACTACATGTGATCAGCGCTTGCTAGTTGGTACCGGGATTAAAACCCTGATGCTATCCTACTAACAACATAGCAAACTACTAACATCAAGTCCTAAAGTTCTAGACCAATAAGAGGAGACACATGCTGCAAAGAGCCTAGTGTCTAAAATACAAAATATTCATGTAGGCTCTATTTTCCTCGACTTATATATACAAATTTCAGCAAAAATTCTCTCATATTGTAATTATAAGTTCAATCCCTTTTTTTAATACATCATACTCCCACCATCTCATATTACTTGCCCTACATTCCTATTTGGATGACTCAAATTAGTTGATCCATTCCTCTAATGGAAAGTTAATCTTCTCTACCGTTTTTTCCTTAATATCGGTCCCATATAGACTCATTCACTTTGAACTTTCTACTTTTTCTCCCTAAAATTATTGTGCCATCTTCTCATGGAGCAAATATATTAAGACAATGAAAGACAAGGAATAATATTTTTCCCTTTTTTTAGGTGCAGCACACTTGGCCCATCCTATAAAAGTCTCCAACTAAGATTCAAGACTCATAAAAGAAAATGTGAGCCTAGGTCACCACGAACCACAAGAAATTGCCAAAAAAAAAATGCAAATCCGGTAACATTTGACGCAAATATAATATAACCAATAATACAACAACTATTAACTGTCCATGAAATAAATGTCTATACATGGATAAATATAAACATGCAAAAACTTCATAATGTAACTAACAATTACACAGTAAGATGGAGTATTATTTTCTATTCTCTTGTTCTTTTTTTTTATTTGCAAGTTTTAAGGGGGATCTTGTTACCAATGGAGAATCAGGCTATTGTTATGTACTAATGAGAAAATTCAATGACTCCAATGAAGTTATCATCTTTTCAGCAACAATACTAAGCTAAATTAATACATAAAAAGCTACAGCACAGAATAAAGAAATTTTTTGAAAAGAAGGCGTTCTGTTAATTACCTCTGATGCAGCCGAGTCAGCACTAAATGGGGAACACACAGCATATGCTTTGGGACTAAACCTCCTACGAAGCAGCTCATAAGAAAATCAAAGGCAAATTACAGGGGTAATTTGGGCATGACACTGTTCATAAGAAATCAAGGGCTTTGAGCAAGTTCTTTATTTGGGTTCCACGACTTTTATAGGTTAGGGATGTGCAGCAAAAACACTTGGCAGCTAAACTATACATACAAGGGTCATTAATCTTCTAGTTCATCTTCAATAAATTCTTCCTCTTCATCCTCATCCATTTCATCATTTCCATCTTCTTCCACTGTATCATCATCATCAGTTACAATAAAGCCTCCTAAGGTCTCATCCTCATCGTCTTCAGATTCTTCCTCCTCTTCCCTTGTGCTTGTGTTGGTGGAAGATTTCCTGTTTGTTGTACCTTTTTTCCGTACGCCATGGTCTTTTGATCGAGTATCATACTTTGGTCTTTGAACCTTACCTGCATTTGTGGTTAGTTCCTCGCCTTCACTCTCAGCAGTCCACTCCTCTTCTACATCATCATCTTCTCCTCTATTAGTTTTCTTCCTCTTCCTCCCACTTGTAAATCCTTTCATCTCAGAATCCTCCTCATCATCAGAATTTCTCTTAGGATCGTCAAGGAACCAGTCCCATTTCTTGATATCACGAATCATGTGTTTCGGATACTGATCAAACTCGTGTCCAATTACAACAAAACCAAACTCTGCAGTGACGCAAGGAAGAACAGTTGTTACCATGACTATTACTTCATATTCATACAGATCACACTGTCACATAACAGATAATCACCATGAAATGCATCCCAGAAATTCGCAACTAAGTTTACCAATCAAGCACAATTTAAACAGACATATAAAGCTAATGCATTTTTATTTCCAATCAGAGCTCTCAAAACACTAGCATTCTCAGTGATTTAGCTCATTATCCATTATCCTCGCGAAGACAGCAATGAAACCATCAGCTACATCACAAATCTTTCAAAAACTAAACTCTCTAACTTTGCAAATTGCAATAACAAATTCACTAAACCGCTTAAACCTGCTCAGCAAAAGATTAAGCAATCAAGCCATAAACACACCTACACTATCTAAAACCACAAACCCATAATTACTTAATTAGCACTCACAAATCAGAAATCACAATCAAATTACATACAGTAAAGTAAATGGGTATAAATTAATGCTGAAAATACATAAATAAATACTGCAAATTATATTTATGTAAAATAAAATTAAAGAAATTGAACAAACCTTGAATTGGATCAATGTTAGAAAGATCAACAAAATCCAGCCCAATGTCCTCAATTTCTTCAAACCCAGAAGCAGTTTCCAAATTTTCCCTCAAATCAGCATTAATTCTTCCCTTAACTTCCTCACAATGCTTTTCTCTCTCTTCAAAAACATTTGCAATATTCTTGAGAGTAAACCAAATAGGGGTTTTAGCAGAAACACAGAACAAATCATCAATACCCAAATCACCCCTTTGAAATCTCTTAAAACCTTTAACATTTCCATTTTCCTGCTGTTTTTTGTGAACCCAAATTGGGTTTTTTCCAAGGACTTCAAATGAAACCCTAGGAGCTGTTTGGGGATCTTCTGAGGGATTAAAATCGAACGAAACTTGACGACGAGAAACTGTTAAGTCGTTTGAGTAAAACCCATTTCCTCTTCCAAAAATGGTGGTTGAATTTGGTTTTAGTTTGAATTTTGAACCATCTGAACCTTCAATTTCCATGGTTTTGGTATATATTTGTCTTTCTGCTTTGAGTAGAAGATGGCTTTTTCTGGAGGGAATTTTTTTTTTTTTTTTTTTTTTTTTTTTTTTTTTTTTTAATCTTTCTGCCAAACGACGTGCTAACGTGCTATATTGTTTTGGCTACGAGTAGTAGTGCCATCGTGTATTTCGTGTATTCATGTTCTAGCAACTTAACTTTGGGCTAAGTTTTGTGGGTACCTTACATAGAAGCCCATGGGTTGGCTTTTGACACTTAGATAGTAGTACTAGGTCTAAGACCAGACCGGACCGACCCAGATTGAACCGAAAACCGAAAATTATAATTTTAAGAACCGAACACCGGACCGATTAAGCTTGGACCGAAACCAGACCAGACCGAAAGAATCGGTCCAAAACCCGTACCGGACCGCTTTGGACTGATTTAAGAATTTTTTTTAAAAAAATACTAAATTTTTAATAAAGTTATGGAAAACAAGAAAAAAGTAAAGGAATAACTATATTTTACGTCTTTTTTGTGTGTTTAGTAAACAAAACTTATAAAATTAAGGAAAATTGATTTTTGCTACCTATCAAACACATCAAATTGAATTTTGCTACCTATCAAAACTTTAATTTTATTTTACTACTTAACATATGCCCTCTGTTTAAAAATTGCTACCACTAGCTAACTTCTGTTACTGTTGACGTTAAGGGGGCCCACTCCAACGGCTATTTCCCCTTCCCCTTCTATTTAGTTGAATTGTACCAACCTAATTGCTCCAAACTTCATTATCTTCACAGCGATTTGTTGAGGGATTAATAATTAAATTCTGAAGCAAATTTTTTTTTAAAGATTAAATTGGTGAGGGCTGTTGATCAGTAGTGGTTGTTGTGCTCTGAAATTTAAGGTTAGTAGCTTAAATTTTTGCAATTAATTAGTTTATGCGACACTTAGGGGAAGTTTGAATTGCGATTTATTTTAAAATTTGTGCCTGTGAATTGTTTTTGTTAGTGTTGGGAATGATAGTAAAGCTTAATTTGATTTGGAAATGGTTTAATTGGTTGTTAATTGCATTTATGTTTCTGGGAATTAATTAGGGTTCATGTATTTTGAAATTAGGGGTTTTTAATTGTGAGTTGAATGGTTAAAATTGATGTTTTATTTTCATTCAAAACCTATGTATGACTGTAATTATTGATATACCTGGCGTAATTGCAGGCTATAATGGCAATGGTTAGGTTCTCTCCATCAAAACAGAGGAAATGTGATTGTGGAATCCCTATGGGCAAGCTGACATCATGGACAAGAGAGAATCCTGGTAGGAAGTTTAAAGCTTGCACATTTTATGATCCTAAGATTGAAACAAGGGGATGCAAGTGCTTTGAGTGGGTTGATGAGGAAGATGGAACTGAGTGGCAACGCGACGTAATCAATCAACTCCTTTTGGACAAAAAACTAATGAAGGGAGAGATCAACATACTGCAATCAGAACTTGAAAATTTAAAATGCCAAAAGAGGTGTTTGCTGAATGACAACCTGTCATTGAAGTGCAAATCTCTAAGCTCTCAAAGAAGGAATTACAACAAGGAAGGGCAGCATATTTGTCTTGGTGGTTGTAGAAATGTAGTAGCAAGTTTGATGTGTCTTTTGTTACTGATTGTTGTTGTTTTAGTTGTATTGAAATGAGACTAGGGTAGTGAAGTGTTAGAGTGGGTATGCATTAGTATGTATGAAGGAATGTATGAACTTGTGAATGTAATGTCATGAATTTGAATGAAATAAAGCTGAAATGCTATTATATTTCATGGCTAGCAAAATATGAACTAATAAAATTGGCTTTCTTTGCCCATTGCATAATAAGCACATAAAAGAGTTAGCCAAATACTATATTTCATAGGTAGCAAAATATGCACACAGCAGTGCATCCAAAATACCAAGTTTTCACATTGCACAAAAGTCTAACAAACTAATTGTTCCTTAGTTGCTAAATATTACAGTACAGTTGAAAGAGTTAAGAGTTAATAATTGTTTTGGCACTATGATTAACCCCCCCCCCCCCAAAAAAAAAAAAATGGAGCCTAAGTCTTCTGTTTCTTCCCCTTTCCTTTCTTCAGTGTCTGTTGTTGTGGTGCTGTTGTTGTTGTTGATGCCTGTGATGCTTGGGTGCAGGCTGCATGATCTTGAGACCTTGTCTGCAGGTTCTTTGGAGGTTGTTTCATGGGATTCTTGGTTGCAATACTGTGAGGCCCAGGAGTTCCACCAATCTGTGTTACACCAACAAAAAACACAAATAAAAGAGAAAAACAGAACACCAAAAAACCAAGAATTATAAACTTCAATGCAACATGCTATTTATATGAACACCAAACCCACCTTACTAGCAGCCCTTTGCTCCTTCTTCCTTCTTTGTTCAATGTTCCAATCATCTTGGAGAGTAGGCTTGCCAGGTGGTGCTTTAGGAGTATGCAATGGTAGATTGGCACAAGTCTTGGAATAATGACCAAGCTGTCCACAATTGCTGCATTGTTTCTGTTTTTTCTGACTCTTTACAGCTCTGTCAGGTTCTTCCTCACCTCTCTCCAGCTTTCTTTTCTTAGACTTTGGCCTTCCAGGCATGGCTCTCATTGCTGGAGGTAGTGGCTCTTTGAATCCATGCTTCTCCCAATGCTTAGGCCCTGGCATGGGCTTGACAGGTTCCTCATATGCATACATATATGTCTGCCTTGTGTAATACACATCAACATAGTCTTCAGGATCTTGTCCAATAAGCATGCAAACCCATGTACACATGGAATCTCAGTCAATTGCCAATGGTAACATGTGCAAGTCCTCTGACCTAAGTCAACAAGCACTGTATCACCATTTAGCTCAACCTCATATGAGTCTCCTCTTGAGATTTGCACTATACAGTGCCTTGCAACCCTCTCAATCCTTTCAAAAATTTTATTCACATAAAGCATCAATTTCCCATCCATTTTCTGTACAGCCTCCCATTTCTCATTATGTCTCTTCATCATATACCTTCTTAACCACTCCATTTGAGTGAGTATTGGCTTGTCCCTAGCATCTCTAATGACAGCATTGAATGTCTCACATACATTATTTAGCAGCATATTTGATTTGCAGTCAGTTGGGAATGCATGTCTAGATCAATGCTTAGGTTCAATGTTATCTAAGTACACAAAGGCATCTTCAGACAGGAACCTAATTGATTCCATTGCTATTCAAAGTCAATCTAGCAAAACAAACACACAAAACCAGCAGGAATGAATGACTGACTGAACTAACTACTCTCACATCAAACTAACTAAAAACAGTCACATAACAAAGCAAGCCACAAAGACAAACAATGCAAAGCTCAATCATAGTCATCTATATAAAACAGTAACATCAAAAAAGAAAGAAAACAAAAAGGAACCAAACTCACAGTTGTGGTAGCCCTTGCTGCACTCCAGAACAGCTCTTTGAAGGTGGAGCCTGTGAATTGAAGCTTAAAGTTGGCCCAGCTATGCCTCACACGGTACCTCTTCTCAGCTGAAGGTACTGCCAACTCAAATGCTTCAAGTAGGCCCTGTTTTCCAATAAACCACTTACAGTTATTAGATTAAACATAGTTAGAATTCAAATAAAAAAAAGGAAATATTGTAGTTAGCAATCACCTTTTGTCTGTCAGACATGAATGTCTAACCACCACCTTCACATACATCACCAAGGTCCTTTTTCAGGCACTCTAAGAACCAACACCAAGTCTCTTTATTCTCCACTTCAACTGTAGCCCAAGCCAATGGGTAGATGTTGTTATTTCCATCTTTGCCCACTGCCACTAGAATTTGACCTGGGTATGCTCCCTTCAGATGGCAGCCATCAAGTCCTATTAGAGGTCTGCAGCCTTTAATAAACCCACTTCTTAGTGGCTGAAGACAAATGTACATCCTCAAAAACAATGGTCTCTCAGGGCTGCTGTGATCACCATCAACAACTATGTTCACCCCAGAAGCAGGGTTGTACTTGATTACAGCCTTTCCATAATCATACACTCTGGCATATTGCTCTGCAGCTGACCCATAAATCTTCAGCTTAGCTCTAGCCCTAGCAAGCCACCCCATTGAATAAGTGATGTTAATGCCTAAGTCACTAAGCACCCTAGCCTGTAAAGATTTGATTTTCCAGTTAGGATTGCGCCTCCATTCCTCAACATACTTTTCAGCAATGTACTCAGCATTTACCTTGGAGTTCATCTTACTCCTCATACACCTATGCTTCATAATCAATTCCTTGATTTGCCAAGCACTGCTGTTATGCAGTCTTCTAGCTATCACCTTAAAGGGGCACCTTTTCACCTCCTCACCACACTTGCAATTCCCTGGCAGATTTCTTCTCTTGGCACTCCACTCACAATTACACCTTTTTTTGCAATATGTTGTTACCCTGTCACCCCCATTATGCAGATAGTAATACTCATATCTGTTCTCTATTGCATGTGTCCTCAAGGCTTTCCTAAGTACCCTACTGTTACTGAACTGCAGCTTGTTCACAAGCACAACTGGTTTTTTGAAATCAGTTTCTTCATGAAACCATGGACTGTGATCTTCATCTTCATCTGACCCATTCAAGCTTCTAAGCTCATCTGACTCAGACCCTCATCCTTCAAATCTGGTTCCTTACAAGAGAAATCCTTAACTAGTTGCACAGCTAAATCCTTTGTCCCTTCATCCCCATATTTCACAATCTGCAAACTCCTATTTACCTCACCTAAAATAGTATGAGAACCTTGTCTGTTAACCTCATCATCATCACTATATGCCTCTTCTTCTCCAGGCAACCAGCCTATATCTAGATCAGACTCATCTAAGCTGGATGAACCAGACCCTGAAGCATCCTCATCATCCAAATTCAGAGCCCTCCTTGTTTTACTTACCCTCCCTTTACCTTTCCTTGTCCCTTTACCAGGACTCACACCAGAACTGCCATCTTCTTCTGTTACCTTACCCTTCCCCTTATCAACAGATCTAGAAAATCTAGGGCTTCTTCTCACAACCTTCTTTTTCACTATCTCTTTTGTTTCAGGTATTACAGACAGTTTTAGACTCCTTCTCAGTCCAAGTTCAGCATGTGTGTTTGAGTTTTTTTGGCTTTCAGGTGGGCTACTTTTCACTACAGTTGCCTTCTTTTGTCTTTGCTTTTAGGTGGGCTTTGTTTGGGTTGGGTTACATGTATTTGCAGTATGGCCTTGCACAAATGTAAATGACTGGGAAGTGGGGTTTGAAGTGGAATGCAGCTGGCTAGAAGTGGGGTTTGAGGTTGGGTTATTGTCTTCAACAAAAGTGCTTTGGGGGTCCTGACTAGGGGGAGGGTGATCAGACACTGTGCAATAGACCTCTAAATATCCATCCCTATGCTCAGATTCTTTTAACCCTTGTACATCCTCATCAGTTTCTATCTTTCTTTTACCAGTCATCCAAGTCTTACCTTTCTCTTTGAACCACAATACATAGATGTTAGGTATAACATATCTCATGTCCCTAAACCCTTCAGCACATAAATACCTTAAGTACCCTATTGTTAACCATTTCCTAGGGACATCCCTTCTCCAATAAGTGAATCCTGCCTCATACACTTGGTACGAGACTCCACTACGATTTTTAAACACAAAACCCCCATGTATTCTAAGCTTTATATCAACCACATCAAACACAATATCATCAACAGTAGTCATGTGTTTAATCTACAGTAAGTTAGAAATAAACAAATCAAAAACTATTTAATTCATAAAGCAGCACATAAACAATTCAATTAATTAAAAAAGGAGAATTTCATCAATTTTAATTTAGTGTAATTGCATAAATTAATCAAATTCGCACTAACCTAGGGTTTAGTGTAATTGCATAAATTAATCAAAAATACCCCAAATTACATATAAAATTGCTAAATTACCACCATTTTTGGACCACTTTAAGTAATTAGGGTTTCATACCTTGTACTCAAGCCTTGTCAGCAGATTCTTCCGACAATGGTGATGCTTCCTTCCACCTGGGTGTCCTCCCCTGCTTCGCTGTATCACACAAAAGCTTCCACGCAAGCTAGTTCAACCCCCAAGTTGCAGATAAGATCTGATAAAGAAAGGTGGGAAAGGTGACAGATGAGAGAGAAAGGTTCAAGGTAAAAAAAAAAACTTCAGGGAGTTAATTTTGAGCGTTGAGGGAATTCAATGGAGAGAGAAATGAAGTAATTAGGGTGACAGGGGGTAGATTCGTGGAGAAAGAAGATGGCAAGGAAGGTTAGTTAGTTGAGTGGGCCCCCTAAACGTCAACACTAACAGAAAACGTTAACTGGTAGCAATTTTTAAACAGAGGGCATATGTTAGGTAGTAAAATAAAATTAAAGTTTTGATAGGTAGCAAAATTCAATTTGATGTGTTTGATAGGTAGCAAAAATCAATTTTTCCTAAAATTAATGTAGTCTAAGCTTATTAAGGATAATTTTAACCATTATTTAAGGTTTCACGCATATTATTAATTAAAAAAATCGGTCCAATCCAAGACCGTTTTTTTATAGGGTTTAGGAACGAACCGAATACCAAATAATGAATTTCAAGACCCGAAGATCGGACCGAATTATTCGGTTCGGTCCGAGGTGGTCCTGTCCATTTTTTCGGTCCGGACCGATTTATGAGCACCCCTAAATAGTATCAATAATCACACTGGTTCAAGGAGCACCGTGGACATTAAAGAAGCCAAGAATTCAAGAAAGTATATACTCCGTATCCCTTAAGCGCCGGTGTGTGACTACCACGTGTTGGTCGTGCTTGGTCTCATATATTGATGAACGTGTAAAAAAAATTCATTCGCGCTTATTCATTGATAGAAGTCATTATTTTTGCTGTATTTGAATAAATGATACTCCCTTCATTTCAAATTGATGTTATTTATTTGACTAATTTTGTCTCACAAAAACATTTTAAGTAAGAAGGATAATATAAAATGGAGGGAGTATAATGCTTCATACATTAAATCTAGATTGCATCTTTTAACCTAAAATTTACTTCGTATTAAACTTATTGGTCCAGATTGAAACTTATTAGACTAAAACTGGACTTCCATAAATATATTAAAATTTGAAGTTTATAGTAATTTATATCAAATAGAAAGTTACATATATTGATATACATTGCATAATTATGTGAAGCCAATTAAAAAGTTTTTTTTGCTTGTAATTACATGACCTGAAATCATTAATCAATGAGGTTGAGCATTATGTTAATGATGGTGTTGTGTGCTATTTTACTAACAAAAATCAAGAAATCGTAACTAGGGATAACTCATTTGAGTATTGATTTTTATTTTACTTTTACTTATTATGTTAGCTTATTTATAGGTAATATTTGTTAACTAGCTTATTTGAGCAAAATTAGCTTATTTAACCAACATTAGCCATGACTATTAAATAAGCTAATTCAAGGTATTTGGTGGGAAGCTTATTTAAAGAGCATATTCCACTAAATAAGCTCTTTTTCAAAAAATTCCTTTTATTAGTCTTTTCAATTAGCTTATTCAATTGACACTTATACCCCCATTTAATTAAAAATTCTATATGAACTACCTATCCCACAATTAGCTTATTGGTCATTTCACATAATCAATCAGCTTTAAACAATCAGCTAGTTACTAAACACTTTTCTATAATAAGCTAATAAAATAAGTTAGTCAAATCAGTTAATACAATCAACTAATTAAAGTCAACTTTAGCTTTCAGCTTTTCCTCAAACACGGCCATATTCTTATGAGCATAGAAATAGATTAAATGAGATTGATTAGATACCTTGAATAATAATCATACAAAACAAAATGTACTAGTATGAGATTGGTTACATACATAATACATTTATGTTCTTGATCATTACATAGAATTTGTAAGTATGGAATGACAATACGCTATCTAATTATGTTAAACTAGTCTAAAAAGTGTTCCACTATATTAGTAGTTTAGTACATGCAATTTCAATACTCAAAAAAAAAAAATCAAAGTACTTAGTAACACTAGTTAAATCGTTGAAAAAAGTTTATGAATATATATATATATATTTAGAGAGAGAGAACGAGTACAATTATACAACGTATAGAAAAATACTACTCCTTTTAGAGAAAAAACAAAATTGGAAGGCATGGAAGAAGAAGGTATGACAGGTATGAGGTGTACAAAAGTAGGTTAACCCATCCAATAAAAACCTTAAATTACTCCACAAAAGAAGCAATTATGTTCTTTACACAATCTAATCACAAAAGAAGCAATAATTAAGACACCCAGTTTATTCAATATTCCTCTGTTTAACCAGCCCCTCCTTTTTCCCTCTCTCTCCTTTCAAATTCTTTCTCTCAACACACCGTTTAAACCGGAACACCATCTTCTTACCTCAAAAATAGAACCCTTTTTAAATTTTCTCCCAGAAATTATTCTAATTTTAAAGATTTAATTTTTAAAAAAATTACAAATTGTTTGAGAATGACAACTTCTGTGAAGAACAATTTCATGCCACCCAATTTGATTTCTAACCTTAATCAAGCTCTTTTAAGGAGGAAAGATGCAGAACAAGATGAATCCTCCAAACCCACTTCATCTTCTTCAAAAACTGAGAATGTGAATCTTGATCTTGAAGATGAAGACTGTAAAAAACCCAGAATTTTGGTTACTAATGGTGATGGAATTGAATCCCCTGGGCTCACCTACCTTGTTGAAGCTCTTGTTAAAGAGGGTCTTTACAGTGTCTTTGTCTGTGCCCCTCAAATGTAAGTTTTTTCGTCTTTTGCCATATCCGATAACTGAAGCTTTAGGTACACCCGGGTGTATAATATAAATTTAATGTCGTACCTCTCTATTTATGTTGTGTGGGAAGACATTGTATTTTTGTGAAATGGGTTTGTCTCTTTTGGTTAATATAAAATTGATTTTGTTGACAAATTTGTGATTGGTTTATTATAAATTACAAACAAAGTTATACATTTGTATGAATTTATGTTTATTTTTTATTCATTAAATTTCTGATTTTGGTATATGATAATGTATTGAGATGGGTTGCCTTAAGGTTAATTTAAAGCTGATTTGTGATGGTAGGGATAAATCAACATCAGGTCATGGGGTGACATTTGGAGAAACAATTGCTGTAAGTTCTGTTGAGATGAATGGTGCCACAGCTTTTGAGGTTTCAGGTACTTTTTATGTTAGGCCAATATCTGCTTCCTACAATGTTATGATAAGTTTGCTTTTGTCACATAATTTTGCCTCATGTTCAATTAGGTAAGTTGATTCTTTTTTGGTTAGACCATATATGCTTGGTTTTCTCTTAGTGGTTGATAATGTATCCAAAGACTGATAAGATGATAAGATGTTTATTGGCATTCTTGTTACTTAGACTCTTCATTTAACCTAAGGTGTCAACAACTCAATACTCGATTACTCGGCTACCTTATGGTGGTTCGATATGTTACACACTTAGACTCAATCCTTGGACGGTTTTTTAACCTGAGAGTAGCCTGTTCTGAACCATATTCCTAGTTCTGAACTATGCAGATGAGATATGAGGAATTGAATATATTTATCTTGCAGTTTGTCATACAATCACATAAAACCTATGCCGTATTTTGCAATTGTATTCTTTAATGCAATCACTTAATTTTCGGTCTTGGTCCTGTTGGTGCTTTATTAGTTTACTGAGCTATTGCTTTTGTTGACTACAGGGACTCCTGTTGATTGTGTTTCACTGGCATTGTCCGGGGCTTTATTTTCTTGGTCCAAACCTATGCTGGTATCACTCATATTTTCATAATTTCAGAACATAGAGAGCATACATAGGGGTTTATGCCTTGCAGCTGACCAATTTAGTGTTATGTTTAGGTGATTAGTGGGATCAACAAGGGTTCAAATTGTGGGCATAATATGTAAGTAATCTGTGTACTTTTTAACGTTATCTTTAATATCTAGTCACTTGCTCTAAAATTAATCAATGCAAAACTATAAAATTCTTTTGTTACAATGCCAAAAACAAGAAGCAAATGTTCAAAATGCACCTTAATTGGAATATTGTTTGTAAATATGTAATGAATCCAGAGCTTGATTTGTGCTATATTTGCTTTCTCCATTGGAATTCTTTCTCACTGATGGACCTTTAGGTTTTACTCTGGTGTTGTCGCTGGGGCAAGAGAAGCATTAATTGGCGGTGTTCCTTCAATTTCCATATCGTTGAATTGGTATAGTTGAAGACTATCTATTGGTTGGAATATATAGCTACAATGTCATTAGTGTAACTTACACTTATTTTCATATGATTTGTTTACAGGAAGAAGAACGAAAGCCAGGAAACTGATCTCAGGGATGCTGTGGCTGTTTCAGTTCCAATAATTAAAGCTGCTCTTAGAGATATAGAAAATGGAGTCTTCCCTAAAAAGTGTGCATTTAGCGTGCAAATCCCTACATTTCCTTTAACAAATAAGGTTCATGTCTTTCTGCAACTCCTGACAAAAATGAGTGAACATTACTAGAACCTGAGGAATCTTAGGGGATGCTGGTTAAAGGGCTTTATTTAATAGAACTGAGCTTCTTGTCTTCGTTTTTTTTATTTTCAAACTTGTAGGGGCCTTTCACAGCTTAGTCATAGTATTAGATAACTTATGAACTTGACCTCTTAGCTGGGTTCAAGATAACTAAGCTTAGTCTGAAATAATCTTTGCACTTGGCTTTTCAACAGGGCTTCAAGGTGACGAAGCAAAGTTTGTGGAGATCTACTTTGTGTTGGCAGGCTACATCTGTCAAAAGGCATCCGTTCATGTCTAATCAACCTTGTTTAGGCTTTCAGTTTGCACAACTTGGTCGAGATGCATCTGCTGCTGTGAGTAAACTCTAACACCGACATTGATTGATCATTACAGCTTACTTTTATCTATTCATGTTTTCTTCCTTGGCAGAGATCTTGATATTTGTTCTTCTAATGGTTCTTGAAACTTAGGGTGCAGCTCGCCATCTGACTGGTCAAAAGAAGAATGTGGAGATTGAATCAGTTGGTTTAGCTGGGAAATCCAAGGCTAACCATGTTGTAAAAAAGCACTTCCGCCTTGAGGTGGGAAATGTTTTGCAGGACAAACTTATAAGAATCAACAATATAACATCAAATAGAATTTTCATATCTATTTACATATTGCAAGTATAACAAAAATGGGATGATAGTCATGCATAATTTTTTTTACTGTGGCAAACAAGTATCCTTCCATATATTATGTTTCTTACATGATTGTACACTTGCAGAGATATACACAAGTCACAAATGGAATATTATTAGTTGTTATTTGTTAATATAGCCTCATACTGATAATTAAGGGAACCAATTATGTCTTTGAATCCCTTTCAGTTTATCGACAAGGAACTTGATGGAGTGGACGAAGATTCAGATATCAAAGCACTTGAAAGCAATTTTGTAAGTAGAATATGAGGGACACTTTTTTCATTTTCTTTTTCCCAAATGTAGCCACTTTTCTCCCCCATTGGCCGATTGGTGATTGCTTCATTTGATGTAGAACAAGGGCTTTTATTGTGCATCTTCAGATAATTGTTTAATTTGTATACTATTCTCTATAAAGAACTTAAATTTTAGTGGTTATTGACAGGTTGCTGTTACTCTCATATCTCTTTCTCCCTACATGGAGTCAGACATTCATACAGCGGCTGCAGATTGGATTAGGTCTACTTTCAAAGAAGACCAATAAGAGCCGTCTATATATTCCTATCATTGGTTGATAATTAAGCCGTCAGTTCAAAGTGACATAACCTAGGAGCATATGTTGTGTTATTTTAGGTTTACATCTTCTTTCTTATTCTTCGCTTTTCTCTAGTTGTGGAAGCTTAAGGAAATGCTTCCATTTGTTATTTAGAATTGAAGAATGTTGTAAATGGCCGGCCTTTTGATTCTTTTTCACCAGACCATTTCAAGTTAAGAGTCTACGGGGTTATATTTGTCCTCAGCACCTCTCTTAAGTTGTGGCTTGTAGAGTTGTAGCTTTTGGCTGTTGTATTTCAAACAAAATTTTGTAATCAAGTTGAGTTGGAGATTGATGATTATAAAATTGTTTCATCTGCTATGTTATAAAAGTCTTCCATCTTGGTATCTCCTGAACCAGTGGCTCAAATTCAGGCAATGTTGTTTCAGTTTGAGGTGTTTATATTTTCAAAGACTGGACTTGCAACTAAGCTGTATTTCAGCTGAAAGTATGCATAATGTCTGATTGAAAAACTGTCTGTAAATGCTTCTTTTCATCAAGATTGGGATTGTACATATAATTTTTTTTTTCTTTAAAAGGCTAAAACCAAATTTCACAAAGAATGGTCTTTAGTAGTAATTTCTCAAAATAATTGACATAGAGAGTAGGAAAGCAGAGCTAACCATGGAGAAACAAGAGCAAAAACCAAAAAGGTACATGATTTGCATATGATAAAAGCAACATTGTTCATGGGAGCAAAATTTAGCTATCTATAATGTGGGCATAACAATAAACAATAGCTATCTATCAATCTATGTATAAGGGAAGTAGCAAAATTTAGACTACATATAGATCCGGACTGTTCACAAGTCACAAGTAATCTCTTACAAGAGTTACAACACCGCACACTAAATTTCTTTGCAAATTGAAACAATCTTCACCTGCGAAATCTCCAATTTGCAACTCATTTCTTCAAAGTAAATAGGGGATTTATGGGAGCACAACAATCTTAGGCTGTTTTCTCTTAATACGACTTTCTGACTGCTGTCTTGAAGAACCATCTACCTGCATATCTGAATGTCCTTCAGAAGAATCAGCCTTCACATTTTCATCTTCATCACTGTCATCCTCATCATCATCGTCATCATCACCACTGCTACTTCCTGATTCTGAAGAGCTGTCATTGGTATGTAAATCTACAACTGGTTGGTTTCCGGCCATTGCAGCCTCTGCGGCTTCCATGGCCTCTGGAGTTTGAAGATCAGCAACACCCAGCATCAAATCCTACATTTTTAAGCCATTAGAGTACGCTCTGACATACTACTCCTGATGTCACCTAATATTCAATAGTAGATGTGAGAAAATTTGGCAATACCATTTCAATGTACTCTGATTCATTACCATGCAAAACTTCAATATCAAATTCCTCAGGTTTGTCCTGCAAATAAGTGTGCTCACATTAGAAATTAGGAAGTGCAGATTGAAGAGCTCAAGAATCGCTAGTTCTTTTAGTAAGGTTTGTTGATTCGTACCTTTGCATTAAGCTGTAGAGTTTTGTTAGCTTCAGAAATTACTCCTAGGAAATCCTTTACCTTCCCAAGCACTGCAAATCAGATTAGAAAGTGCAAGTATTTTTAATGTTACAAGCTCTATAGAAATCTACAAAAAAAAATTGTTACGAAGTTCATGTTATTAGGAGGACAAGCTAAAATTGTGGAGTGTATTATATCTACATTATAGTACAATCCTAATCCATAGTCACCAATGGAGATTACAATGATAAACCTAAAGCAAAACGTTTACAATTTACCGGCTTTGCTACATAAATCATACAGCAAATAGTTTAAAACGAAAGCTTTCATCTCATTCGAACCCATTCTATGGTCATATACATACACATTACCAGCAAAATACACAACAAGCTAAATTCAAGCACACTCTAGAATGCGATCTCATGGGTAAACCCGAAATGGGAAGACAGCAACAGCACCTCTTCATCCAAAGAGTGAATACCAATACAAGTGTGTTAAGCAATTAACATCACTTTATACTCTTCACAAGTTTCTAACTTCAAAGTTCCCAAACATTATACACATAATCTCTCCCTTACTTTGCATCACCTCCAACAATCAGCATCCAAAAAACCCACAAAATCATAACCTTTCTACAAGTTCAATATAACCCAAATTACCCAATGTTCAAATTTTCCAAAATTATAATTTCATACAAAATTTCTAAATATGAATGTATTAGGTGTTCAATCCTACATGAATATCATCTTACAATAATTACTAGAACTTTATAATAAAAGTGCAATTTCAAAAAATAACCGAGTAATAAAAAAAAACCTTGGCTTTTAGGGAGTGGCGCAGGGAAGGGCTTTCCTTCAGAATTTGGCCTCTCCTCTATCGATTTCTTGCTCTTCCCACAAACAAGCAACGCTGATTCTGCTTCTCCCCCAATTATTTTACAAAACAAAGTTAATACAAAAAAATAAAGGTAGAGAGAGAAATTTAGAGAGAGAAAGATGACCTTTAAAGGAAGAAGAAGGGTCTTTGTGCTCCAATTGCAACAGCTCTTTGCTTGTCTTCTCCATCACTTTCTCTCTCTACAATTTGAACTCTTTCTGCAGGTTGAAGAAGCTGGGGTTTTCAAAGATGGGCAATGGGATTTTCCGTAAAAACAAAAAACAAAAAAAAACAAAAAAAAAAACAAAAAAAAGGGGCAATGGGCTTTTAATTGAGATGGAATCGGCAATTAACATTATGTGCAACCTACAAATAAATAAATAGGTGCACCATATGATCACGTCTATACTTTTGAATATTTAGTAAAAAAATTTAAATATTTTTAAAAAAATGAATAATCTATTGAAAAAAATATAAACACGTTATAAAAACTTAACATAAACATGCAATTTTTTTATGTTTATATTCTATAAAGAAATGTTTATTTTGTATACCGTAAATGTTCAGTTTATATCACAAAACTATTGAATTATTACGAGTCAGACAAACTTCTTTTAAAATTTGTATGACTCGTAATAATTCAAAATTTGCCATTGTTCAGATATTTTTACCAAATGTCCAAAAAAATTTATTATTCATATTTATTTACTAAATAAAAGTAAAGGTGAGGTGCATTGCGATTGTTCGTATTTTTGTAACTAAATGTTCAAAATTTGCGATGTTCAAATTTTTTTTATTAAATGTTTAAAAATATAGATGTGATGCATTGCGATTGTTCAAATTTTTTAACTAATTGTTCAAAATTTGCGGTGTTCAGAGTTTTTTCTACATGTTAAAAATTTGCAATTGTTAATATTTTTTTTTACTAAATATTTAAAAGTATAGGCGTGATGCACATGCATCTTAAAATTTGCGAGGATCGGGTCGATTTGGCCCAAACGGGTATGATCCAAACTATAATCCAGCCCATTTTAGGCCCATAACTAAGTCTTCTCCTAAAAAGTAAGAACTCCAATTTTACTTTCTCACTCCTCTTCACTTTCTCTCTCTAAATCCCCAAAAATGGCAGCTAAAACCCTACTCCGTTCCGGAGCTTCGATCGTAACTCGCTTCCTTAACGCAACCTTAACTCAGAAATCAACTCAGAAAACCCTATTTTCTTCTTCTGTAAACCCATCATCGAAGCTTTTGATTACCCCTCCATTATCAAATCCTCACTCCTCTCTGTATCTTCTTCAAAACGATGCCGTTTCTTCCAACAACAATGGTACAGATTTTTCCTATTTTTCTCTATTATTTGATCAATTTTCAATTATATTTAAGGCCGTGTTTGGTTGATCATGAAAATGTAGGAAACGAGAAGATGGAGCAAGAAAAGAGATTGGAGATTGCAAAGATTTTGAACCCTTGTGGTCAGCCTTCCCTTGAATTCTTCTTGCCTGATGGTAATTCTATTTCACCCCCTTTTTTAAAATTAATTTTGTTCTGCAATTTATTTGGGTTTTGATTAAAAATAATGTGCGTACATTTGATGATTAATTGATTAATTTTTTTTACTTGGTAATGGGAAATTATTGGGATTTGATTGGGTGCATAGAAAGTCGGAATAGCTTATCTTGTTATCTTTGTGTGGTTGAGTTTAATGAGGCAATGCTGAAACTTTGAGCTATAGTTGGCTTTTTTTGGATGATTATTTTGAAATTGAGTTGGAAATTGGAATCATGAAATTGTAGCTATAGCTTGCATTTTGAGTATTACTCGAATGCGAGGCCCTTGAGCTGTTAGAGACTTAGAGAAAGTCGAGCAATTAGAGATAATAGAGTGTTTGATTGTGGGTAAGCCAATTGGGTCTGTGAGGTTAAAGTAGGCTATCTGAACGTGTGTTGCAAGATTCAGTTTTTTTTAATGTTACAAGATTGAGCTTGCCTAGGGGTTGAGCTTTGAGGTCAGAGAGTGAGCTTCTGTAGTATATTAGTTGCGATGGGTGGATTGTATGTTGTAGAAAGCTGCTCTGCTGCTTCTTGTAATGGATGCACGATTTGTATGCTAAGGCGAATGGAGCTTTGCTTTGCTTAAAAGGTCATTGCATATGTGGGAAACCAGCTATCTAATGGCTTAAAGAAAGTAGTGGAACTTGTAAGCACATATACTCCGGTTCCTTTATGATGGAGGATTTCATTTAGTGACTCTTCCATCCCCCTCAGCTGTGATTGGACCAATTGAATCACAATCACAACCAGTTCTCTGTCTATATGTTTTCCTTGCCTGCTATCAGCATGAAGAGCAGGAAAGGATACTGATCTCAAACTGCCAAGTGAACTTTATTTCCCAAATTGAAACTTGTGGGTTGTTGTATGGATAAAGAAAACATGGTTGGTGACAGTTCTACGATTATTTGCCTGTAAAGTTAGTGGAATATTGCAGTTAAAATTGTATGGAGAGTATCCTTGTGGTTCTTTATAGAAAGCTAAGCAAGTTATTTGAATTAGTTGTTGAGCTTTCTGCTGGGTTATGAACTTATGACTTCTGGCAGAGCTCAGATGTGGTGCCCTGAAAAGCTAAGTGTTAGGGGACTTACATGATTGTGTACAGTCTTTTGTATCCATTTAAGAGCTGAATAGAGTGTAGTCATGTGCTTGAATTAGTAATTGAGTTTTGGCCTATATTTGACTATCAGGCGATGCTGCCCATATTTTGGGCTTAGAAATGAAATCTTTTTTGATGCATAGTATAGACAACAGGGTGGTCTCTGTAATGTTAACCAATATACGTTGTATTATTTTGGTAGCTCAATGTATTCTTGTTCCACAATCTCCTTTTCGTTTTGTGCCTGTATCATGAGGCTTTGTTCAGAAATTATGGTTAGAATTGTTGATGGTCTGTGAATAAAAAAAATACTCTTTTAACTACAGTTAATATTGAACTAGATACCATGAAAGTTTTCAATATTTCTGAGATGGAATAGTTAGTTGTATAGGTTGCTTTCAGCAAAAATGGAAATTAAATCTGTCTTCATGACTTTATCTCTTTCATTCAACTTTTCAATGCACCAAATTTTGTGTCAGGCCAAATAAAATTTAATGCATTATCTCCTTACTGTGAGGTTGTAGGTCAATTGATCAAAAATATGTAAGAATTCTTAGAAATATTACCCTTCTATATGTTTCCCTACAATTGCTTGATCTGCTGATTTTTAGCTGGTTTTGATGGATGGCAGTTTGACTAACTCCCTGCTCCCGACTGTTTGGATAGTGAATATTCTGAGCCACCTTTTTGTAATCATTTTACTACAGAGTTTCATGATTGTCTTATGAGAGTTATGACACTTATCCTCAGCATCATGAGTTCATGACCGTGTGGTATACCTATTTTTAATTATGTATTATCTAATATCATTAATTCTGTGCAGCCGATGATTCTTCAAGTGATGCAATGATCTTATTTCCCAAGAGAACCTTCCAGCCTAGCACCCTTCGCCGGAAAAGGAATCACGGATTCTTTGCTCGGTAAGTATCACATGTCCCTGCTTTTTAATTTTATTTTATATGTCAAAATTTATCACTAACGAGCTGTCTGATTATGATGGAATGTTATTTTTCTCAACTTCTATAGAACTACTAGGATATATCGGCTAAGTGGTAACCATCTTATTTCCCATTACATTATAATTATTATAAAACTACTTGCTGTTTATTATCCATGGAGTTATTTTGTCTCCTCTTCTGTCTCATATAAAGTGCATCGCTTTGTTTGTCGACTTTCTTTTGTAGCAAATTGTAAGATTTTCAGATAACCATTCTCTGATGAAATAAATTATGATTTGATGATTTGATCATTGACTCCCCACTTCTTTAGTCCAAGTCATGTAAGAATTTTATGCCCTTTCCTTTTTGGAGAGGAAAAGTACAATGCCTGATGGATTCAAAAGTTTCATAATATGTGTGCTATAGCTTTGATTACGTGTATCAAAAAAATGCTACAGAGATTTAGTAACTTCTCCCTAGTATTTCTTGCCAATAAAAGCTAATTGAGATGACTAATATAAAAACAGATACATTTGTGGCTGATTGTAGCAGGCAATGTGTGTTATTAATATACTACTTGTTACTTTGCAGCAAGGCTACAAAAGGTGGGCGGAGAGTGATTGCTCGAAGAATAGCAAAGGGACGACACAGAGTCACAGCTTAGATTTTATGTGTTGATCAGTCTTATTTGCTCTCAAGCCTTGTAAGATTACAGCACATAAGTGAATTCCTTAATCGGGTTTGCTGGATTAGCCTTTTTTTGTTTGGATAGGATGCTGGTATTCTCTGATAGTACTGTCACGATGTTTGATATTTTTAAAGTCAAACCGAGCTTTGCTGGTTTATATAAACAGTTGATTTATTTAATTTTCTTATAGAATTCAAGTGGAGAAAATAAGTAAGTTGTATTGTATGTTATACTCCGTACTTTCTAAGAGTATCAATATCAATAGCAGGAATTTTACTGAAGCGTATAGCTCCTTGAGTACCTGATCCATAATTCGGGCATATATACTTAAGCTAACGACTGCCTAACTATAACTTATTGTACAGTATAATATACTTAAACTGGAATATCATAAGCTTCATGACTTTAAAAACAGTTTCATCAAAATTTAATTAAAAAAACAAATCTCTATTAGCCTCTCTAAACACGTGATACATCTTAACTTTATTTAAACGTCAATTATTTGCCAAAAATCATTGATGCCAAAGACTTCTATGACATTCTTTTTGACAAAGATACTTCTATGACATTCTTGTTAAGAAAGAAGGGTAACTTATAGACTTCTGTTATTCTGTAACTATAGTAACCTAATCTATTAAATTTTAAATCATATTCTAAATTCTAATGGTGTACTTATTTTGCTTTGATATTCTCTGTTAGTTTCACTGGTTTATGATGATGAAATGACTAATGAAGGTTAATTAACAAAAGGAAATTAATTTATAATAGTAATACATAGACTGTTCAACAATAGCCTTCTTAGCTCAGTGGTAGAGCGCGTGGCTTTTAACCACGTGGTCGTGGGTTCGATCCCCACAGACGGCGTTTTTTTTTGCGTTTGTAATGTTTTTAAAAAGCTTTACATTTGATTAAAAACATACCGGACAGTGAATATGCACACCGAACATCATACCCATAATTCCCAAAGTCAATATCCCTGATTTAGTGGAATAAAGTGATTGGCTTTACCTGTCTCATCATCATCATCATTCCTGCTTTGCGACGTAATGAGGAGGACATCATGCTAGTGAGAAATACTCGGTATATAAAAAGACTCAGGTACGACTTAACTTTTTTATCCAAGAGAGATTTTTGAATGGTTAGGGAGTAGGATCAAATTTTTTAACTGTAATTTGGAAAAGAAAAAAAAATAATAAAATTGGGCGAGAGTGGCAATAGAGTTATTGTCACCCAAGAATATATATTTTTTCTTCTCATTTTGATATTTGTTGCTCATTTAGTTTATTTATGAGTAAAATAACTTAAAATACCCTTGAGTGTACTAGAATTTGTTAAATATATCCGGATGTACAATACACCCGAGTAATTTGGTTATTAATTTTTGCTCATTTGATTAATGAGCAATTTTTTTTTGCTCTTTAATAAAACTAGGTTAAGTCCCGTGCCATATACGGGAATTTTTAATACTTAATACTTATCATTAGTTTAACACTATTATTTAATTATAAAAAATCTAATTAAAAATTTATCACACTAAAGAAAACAGAGACAATAATATAAGCATGACTAATAAAAATAACTATGAATTACATTACAAAGTTATAAACTATTATTGCATATTATTGTATAAAAAAATAATATCTTCGTTTAAATGTGTACAAATAGAATATACTTATCAAATAGGAAATGAAATATTATTGCATAGTTTGTATTAAAAACTTCTCTTAGAAGCTTTGGCCAAAAAAATAAAAAAAAAATAAAAACTTTTGGAGGGAAATTTTTTAACCTGAAGATAACATGTGTCATTCCTGGTTTCGCCTTTAGTATAAAGTTATAGATTCATAATATATGCACGACTAATAAAAATAACTATGAATTACATTACAAAGTTATAAACTATTATTGCATATTATTGTATAAAAAAAATAATATCTTTGTTTAAATGTGTACAAATAGAATATACTTATCAAATAGGAAATGAAATATTGTTGCATAGTTTGTATTAAAAACTTCTCTAAGAAGCTTTGGCCAAAAAAATAAAAAAAAATAAAAACTTTTGGAGGGAAAATTTTTAACCTGAAGATAACATGTGTCATTCCTGGTTTCGCCTTTAGTATAAAGTTATAGATGAGCAAAATTTAATGAGTAAATATCCGGTGTACATAACAGGCTCTAAATGTACATGCATCTATGTGTATATAAAAAAATTCAATGAAAAGACTATGTATATCATCAACAAAAACATACTAGTATATGATATGAAATGATCTAACACTACCAACTATTTGGCACAAAAAAAAAACTATCTTACTAACATTTTATCATACATAAGACTAACACAATATTATTTCATTATCTTCAATGAGGCTATAACTATTATTTAAGTGTTAGCTAGGGTTGGGAGAAGGAGTACATAGGTTAATTCCTCAATTTTGCAACAATTGGAAGCCTGAGTTTAACAAATAGTTCAACAGCGTGCTGAATTACTGATGATAATAAGTGAATTTTGAAAAACACTACCTATGTCCACCAAAATATTAAATAATGTCTTACTTTATTGATTTTTGAATTATTCTATTGATATATTTCACACCATGTAACTGTTCCCTTCAAGTTTTTCATAAAGATTAATTATTAGTTTGATTAAAAGTCAATTGCTCCCAAAAGGAAGAATTAGATGTTCTGGATTAGCACTAATGATAAAGGTTATGATATGATACTATTATCATAATTTACCAGCTTTTATTAAATAATAAGTTTAGATGATCAACTTTCATACACGTACTTGTATGTAATCCAACCCCGTCAAGAAAGAAGGCAATCTTTTTAAAACAGTGGGAGGTATCACAATTATATGTTTTTCCAAAAGTGATAATTTCGTCATGATTTTTGTAGGGTTTTTTTTTACAGATCAAGCAATTAATTTCATTGAACAATCATAATTCTATAGCTAATATATAAAGTATAATGTTTACGATTATTATATACATAACATATAGTTTTTGATACATTAACTACTAGAGCTTGTTCACTTCAACTTAATTTCAGTTCAGTTTACTTCATTTCAATTCAGTCCAGCTCCAATCAGTTCAGTTCAGAGCATTCCCATCAGTGAGGAGAATTTTGCTCATGAGCAATATTGATGAGCAAAATTGCTTTATTTGCTTCCCCACCAATGAGCAAAGCAAAATATGCTCATGAGCATAATTAAATTTGCTCATCCTATGAGCAAAAATGATAATGAACAGTGAAATCATGGGGCCCAGCCATAGCACTAACCGTCCTTTTTTTTTGCTTTTCACACCCTCAAAACGACGAGTTTTGGGGTTTGCTCTGGAGAACTATCCCCCAAAACGCGTCGTTTTGTAGGCAGCAAAGCAAAAAAAAAATTAAACATAGCTGCTGACAGGGCGCGTCAGTCCAGCGAATAGGAAGCTGACACGCGTCCCTGTCAGCTTGTTCCTCCAATCAAATAATATTACCGTTTAGCAACGGTAATTAAATTGAAACGGTAATTTGGCCGTTTTAACTTTATTAAAAAAAAAAAAAATTCATCAACGGTTATTTTTTTTTTCTCTACAAATAGAGATCCATTTTGACATATTTTGGTATAATTTCAAAAATCACAAAAACACTCAATATTACACTTAATCCCATTTCTAGTGAGATTTATGTTATATTTTCTAATATAAAGTTGAGAAAGGTTAATTTTTTTTTGGTTTATTATTTTTAATTACTGTTTTTAGTACTTTAATAATTTTTCAAAACGTTATTATTGATATTTTAAGTAGCAATTTTTTTTTAAGTTTAAAAAATCCAAAAAACTCTTTATTATTTTTACTCCCAAGTTTAGTTAGATTAAATTTTCATTTTCTAATATTACTCTTTATTTTTTTAGTATAACTACTTTTTTTCTCAACAAAAAAAAAATTATTTAATTACTTTTTGTAGCACTCAGAAATTATTTAAAACGTTATTAACGTTATTTTATTTTAATTTAGGTGTGCCTCTTAAGTATACATTGTTGTTTTTAATTTATTATCCAATATAATGGATCCAAACAACCCTAATTACAATCAACTTGCTCAACATTTTTCTGATTTAGGTGATGATTTCATTAGTAGTCCAAATTTTCAATTATTCCTAGAAAGATTAGGCAACCCTTCTTCTCAAAATTCCGTTCATCAACCAACACCTCCACAAATTCCCAATGAAAACACTTTTTTTGAGCAACAAACTCCTCCCGTTACCGAAGGGAGCAACTCTGAGTACGATGTCAGCCAAGAAGAAGCTGTTCCGGAGACACCACAGTACCCTCCACCACCTCCAAGGATTCCGGCCAATCAACCACTTGCCAAAGCGAGTCGCATTTGGTCGGTTGCTGAAGATGAAGCTCTAATTGGGTTCTACCTGGAACTAAGTGATGATGCGCTTCATGGTACGAGCCAAAAGGCATCCGAACTATGGCGAAAAGTTCATGCAGCTTACTGTAAACTACAAGCTGAGAAACCGCATATTCTCCCGCCAAAACCTATGAAGAGTTTGGAGACACATTGGAGAAGAATGGAAGCTGATTTGCTACAGTGGACTAATTGCTATGACGAGGCGGGCAAACTCCCTGAAAGCGGAAGTGGTTACAACGAAGCCGATCAAATTAAACACGCTTCCAAGTTGTTTTATATCTCCTCTAATCCATAACATAATTTTGCATTTCCACATGGAGTGGAAATGGTTAATAAAGATCCGAAGTGGAGGACTAAACTAAGATGGGGTCTGTCAAAAGAGGAAAGAAAGGGTTGCGGTGCTGATGATGAGGAAGATAGCAGTGGAAGTGGGAAAAGGTGTAGGGGGAGAGTGAGAATGAAATCCGTACTGATGGATTTATGTCCGGAGGATTACCACGACTAGACGGTGTCAAAAAAAACGAAGGCTAAGCGTAAGGGCAAAGAAGTTGCTTCCGAAAGTGCAATATTGAGCATTAGTGAGCAGATAAAGGCGTGTACTGAGGTTAGAGAACGAGAGGCGAATTTACGACAACAACGGTTGGAACTTGATCGAGAAAAGGAAAAGAGGAAGCAAAAACAAGTTGAATTAGCAGAGAAGAAGATGAATTTTGATATGCTTCAATCACTTTTAGCAAGGACAACACCACTCACTCCAGCTGAAGAGGCCCACAAGGACGAGTTACTTCAATTAGTCCACGGTAGAAATTGACTGTATTTCCTTAATGAGTTTATTTTTAATTAGTTGTATTCTGAGTTTAGATTTGTTTAATTATTTTATCTTTAATTAGTATATATTTATTTTGTTCAATTTTAATTAATACTATTTTTAGGTTAGCTTTCTTTACTTAGTTAATCTTTAATTAGTTTAATTTTTATGAGTTGTATTCATGTCCCTTGTCTTATTAGACATTGAGTTATAATATGTCTTTCATGTCAGTTGTATAATTGTATTTTGAATAGTCAAGATTCTTTTCTGTCTTACTATCTTAAGTGTCATTGAATTGTCAATCATGTTTCATCACTCATTGAATTGTCAATCATGTTTCATCAGTCATGGAATTGTCATTCATATTTTGGACTTGTCATTGAGTTTTCATGCTTATAAATGATAGTGATACCATCTTACGCAAATATAATCCAACTCCTCAAAAAATATCCAAACACCCAAGTAACCAGCAAACACAATGTTTTCCATTAGCTCAACCTCCAGCTCGTCTGATTCTGATCAATACGTTGAATTTGATCATTTAGTTGATGAATTTGTCACAACCCATCTACCAACTTTGTTGTATAACAACCAAACACAACCCCAACCCGTATCCGATGTTGAATGTGTTCCAGAGCGTAGAGGGGATACGGATAGAAGAGATAGGGAAAAGGGGCATGTTCAATTATTTAATGATTACTTTGCAAGTAATCCAGTTTATAGCGACAAACAATTCCGGTGTAGATTTCGAATGCAACGACCTTTGTTTTGTAGGATTATGAACAAGGTGGTCGAGGGGGATCAATTCTTCCAGCAGCGTAGGAATGCAGCTGGAAGGCTTGGTTTATCACCGTTGCAGAAATGCACCGCTGCGATTAGAATGTTGGCGTACGGTACCTGTCCAGATGCGGTGGATGAGTATCTGCGCATTGGCGAAACTACCTCCAGATTGGCTTTGCAACATTTTTGTCAAGGGGTTATTACACATTTTGAAGCTGAATATCTCAGAAGTCCCACCGACGATGATTTAAGGAGAATCTTGCATCAAAATGAAATGCGAGGTTTTCCCGGTATGATAGGTAGCATTGACTGCATGCATTGGGAGTGGAAGAATTGTCCTATGGCTTGGAAAGCGCAATACGCAGGCCGTAATAAAAATGCAACCCTCATTCTGGAGGCCGTTGCAGATCAAGATTTATGGATTTGGCATGCATTCTTTGGAATCCCGGGATCTTGTAATGATCTTAATGTCCTTTACCGATCTCCGGTCTTTGATGATGTTCTTCATGGTCGGGCACCTCCAATTCATTTCACCGTGAACGACCATGAGTACAACTTGGGCTATTACTTAGCAGATGGCATTTACCCAAAATGGGCTACTTTTATTCAAGGTATAACACTTCCACAACTTCAAAAGGATAAATTATTTGCTGATAAACAAGCTGCAGCTCGGAAGGACGTTGAACGGGCTTTTGGGGTTTTACAGGCTAGGTTTGCCGTTCTACGACAACCCTTTCTTGCGTTTAACGAAGACATATTGTGTGACATAATGAAAGCTTGTATCATTATGCACAACATGATTGTCGAAGATGAACGACACAACTATGCTCGTGCCGAAGTTTTAAGAAGGTACTATGAACAAGATCGCCCGCAAATTACAAGACCCACTACAAGTGCTACAGTTAACAACAACGAGCCTTTTGAATTCAATGTTGGCCGACCGCCAAACGTTGATTTCGACACGTTCGTCCACAGAAGAATGTCACTACGTGATAGAGACACTCATGTTCAATTAAAAGCGGATTTAGTGGAACACATTTGGCAAAAATATGGTTCTATTAATGAGTAAAAAAAATAAATTTGTCGTAAGATTACAATTTAATAGAGTATTAATCGTACGTTTAAAATCTAGGTTCGTTATTGGTTTGTAGTATTAAATGTATTCGTACGCTAATTAAATTTTATGTTGTATTAAATTTATAATTAATTAGCGATTAAATTTCAATATTATGAATGAAAATTTAATAATTGTATTAAATTAAATAAAAGTATAATTGTAATTAGTACCCATAAATATTCATTTAACCAAAACATAATAAATATTAATAGGGTGATGTGTAAGAGAGAGAGATATTGGTGGGGTATGTGAAAAAGTAGGAGAGAGATTGATGAGCATTTTTTTTTTGCTCACTAGTGGGATAAATTTTGCTCACTAAAAATGCTCATGAGTAAATTTAGTTGGGAAGAGAGAGAAAGTGGGTAGAGAGAGAATGAGGAGAATTTGTTTTGCTCACTAGTGGGGATGCTCTCAGTTCAGCTCCAATCAGTTCAGTTCAGTTCAGCTCCGATCCAATCAGTTCAGTTCAGTTCAGCTCCAAATTTCATTCTCTCATAAAATATTCATTTTAGCTCAGTTCAGTTTAGTTCAATTCAGCTCCAATTAGTTTAGTTTAGTTTAGTTCAATTCAGTTCAATTCAGCTCCAATTAGTTTAGTTTAGTTTAGTTCAATTCAGTTCAATTCAACTCCAATCAGTTCAATTTATGTGAACAAGCCTCTAAAATACTACGTACTTTTGTCGAATGGGACCAATGTGTTAAGACAACTATTTAGAGGTAACATGGTATAGGTTAAGTTAGTATTCTTGGAATCCATTTATAGTCAAGAATACTAAAGAAAATTTAACATTATAATATTGAAAATTGTGGAATAATAGCATGGCTGCCTATGTACGAACGATGAGAGCAAGTATTTCATTGGTTCAAAGTGTAATTGGCCCTGTTTGGTAGTAAGCTTATTGGGGGTATATTAGCTTATTTGACTAACTTTAGCTGATTGACTAGTCAAACAAGCTAATACAAGTGATTGGTAGTAAGCTTATTGAAAGAGCTTATTCCACTAAATAAGCTTTTTTTTGAAAAAGCTCATTTTAGGAGCTTTTTCAATTAGCTTATTCATTAATTATTGTGAAATGACACTTATAACCTCATTTAATTTAAAATCCTATCTAAACTACCTACCCCACAATTAGCTTATTGGTCATTTCACATACACAATCACCTTTAAGCTTACACTTTTATATAATCAGTTAATACAATAAGTTAGTCAAATCAGTTAATAAAATCAGCTAGTCAAAATCAGTTAACTCAATCAGTTTCAGCTTTCAGCTTTCTCCCAAATAGGGTCATTGTCTTTCGTTGTACTCAGTACTTAATCTAGCTAAGCTAGTTCAATTTCCTTTAACCGGGAAAAAAAAAAATTGCATGACAAATTGACAACGTACCCTTCTTTCTCTAATGATAAGATCAAAATTATTGCCAAATATTACTGCACCTATGAAGAACTGTTCTACAATTCAAGTACATAACTCCATGTTTTTTTCTGTCCATCATTGTACGTAGATCGACACACATCCTTATAACACTTCATATGTTCTTAAGTTCCTTGTCAATTACGTAGTATTACAATGTAGGACGTAACATACGATATTTGTATAAAGATTATTCATTTAGAATATTGTTTGGTTATCAAATTACCATCAAATGCATATAAAGATTACATACAAACATACCTATCTATGTATATGATACATCATCTTCACTTATTTAATTTGAACTATACACTGCAAAATAAAAAATGAAAGAATAATTTACAGCTGTCTAAGGTAATATTTTGGCTCAAAGATCATAGAGTTGACTTATGAGAATCAAATATTATCTGTGAACAATTTTGTACTGTTGAGATTTTCTGGGGTACTGTGGGGTAAACAGCAGGTAAAGTAATTAATAGAACAAGTACTTGATACACTAAGAGACATTTAAGTACCTAAATTAGAAATCTAATTTTGACAGAAAAATAACCGATTCATATTATTTAATTATACATATTAACATATTTATGTTCTTATATAGTATTCAATATTCATGCATGTAGGTCCAAATTTCATTTTAATGGTAAACATGTGAATGCATATCCTATATTTCTTCCTTAAGACCCTGAACTAGAAATATTTAGGTTTCCTTCTGATGGAAAATTAATTGGAAAAAAACCAGCAAATACTGATTAATACAGTGCTCATTATTGTATATATGAAGCTTATTTAAAAACGTTCATAATTATTATATATAGTCCAAATTTACATTTATAAAGGTACTAAGAAATAAATGTTATAAAAGCCTAAGTTTTGCCATAATCAGGCATTCCAACAGCTAGGAGTGCTAGGGTTCACAACAACTTGGCTGCCATCACATGGTAATGATGATGGTGGCGGTCGTGGTGGCGATGATGAGGATGATGATGAGGATGGTATCATGACATGATCATCCATACGAGCATAATTATTATTATAGTACTCATCAAATTGTGGTTTAGAAATAACATCTATAAGGGAGCTATAATTGTTATGATGATGAGATGGTGATGAGGATGACATGGTTTCTAATTTTGGCATGGTTGGGAATACTCCGGCCATCATCATCGACGTCGTTGTTGTTAGCTTCATCTTCATAGTTGCCTCATCATCATCATCATAAGGAGGTGGTGCATAAATTGATGATTGTGGACATGAGTAATCTAGCTCTGGGTTAACAATTTGGTGTTGATTTTGATTAATACCAACTTCATTAATCAAGTGTTGAAAGCGTAATGATGATGATGATAATGTAGGATTGTCATAAGAAATAATGGGTGGAATTGAATTATGAGGGGTAGCTTGGGTAAGGATGAGATCATTATTTGGATAATCATATATATTAGAAAGCAAATTAGGGCTAAGAGAAGGATAAAAGGCGGTAAATCCTCCTCCAGTATCATGATTATTATTATTATTATCATGAGCTAATAAGCTATTTGAGGAATTGGTTGTAGGAAGATAATTAACATAAAGATCATCAGTGATGGTATTAGGGATGGAGCCCATGGAGGTCGTAGCGGCCATGGTGGTAGCAACTTGAGAGAAAAGTTTTTTCTTAATGCTTGAATTCCAAAAATTCTTCACTTCGTTGTCTGTTCTTCCTGGTAAATACTTGGCTATTTGAGACCATCTGCAGACAAAAAAAAAAAAAAAAAAAAAATCATAAAGAAGAAATGATAGGTGTAATTACTTCGTATTCATGTATAATATGATCATTAATACTGTATGTTAATAATCAAACATCATGCTTAAAGATGACAAGATGTATATATTTATATTTACTAATTCATATTACACCATCAAGACAACTAAAGATTTCTAACATTGTTCAAATAAATTACACTGTTTTGTAAAATTATGGAAGCAATTCAAATTACACTATGAAGACCACTATATATATACTATATAATAAATGTGAACAGATAAAATATGCTACTTGTTTTCAACGGTCAATCCAAAAAAGGGGGGAAAAGAAGAAAGAAAAGGGGGAGAAAGAAGAAGAACCTGTTGCCTAAAATTCTGTGGAGGTCAATGATGAGAGCAGCTTCTTGTTGAGAAAAACTCCCACGTTTCAAGTCAGGTCTCAAGTAATTTATCCATCTTAATCTGCAACTTTTTCCACATCTTTGTAAACCTAAAAATGTATAACAAAAATTTGTTTATGAAAGACGACGCAATTAAAACTAAATCAGTATAGATCAAGGATACGGATTTTGGGCTAGTATTCCAAAAGACGCGAAATTAAAAATGAAAGAAAGAGAGAGAAGAACCACTAACCAGCTAGTCTAGGGACAGAACTCCAGCAGCCATGACCGTAGGTGGTAAGGTAGTTGATGAGCTTCTCATCTTCTTCAGGAGACCATAACCCTCTTTTCACCTTTTGCTTGTTGCAGCATGTGTGATGCCCCATTAATTAATTCCTAATTATCCCTTAATTAGCTTCTTCTCAAATTAATTATTAGGATAACTTTTATTGTGCTAGCACTATAATTACTATATTAGTACTTTCTTATTTATTACATACTTACATAGAATGTGTTTTGAAAGAAGTAATAAGGAAATAAAGTTGTATTTTTTTTTTTTTCAATGGAAGGCTTGGTTTAGAGAGAGAAGGGAATGGACGTTTTTTTGTGTTGAAATTTAGATATATAAAAGCTTTTTTTGGAGGAGAGGAAGTGGACTAGAGGAGAGGGGAAGAAGTGCGTGGATTTTAAGGGTAAGGGACTAAGGGATGAAGAGGTAGGTGTTACAACTATGATTAACGTTTATTGTTTTTATTCACATGAAATTCACACTAAACATTATGGAATTCATACCAAGTATACAAATAGTAGAGATTTTGGAACCATTTTTTTTTTTTGAGACACAAGAGTTATTGGAACTTTATAGAATTTGGACCTTGTATATTTCTTGAAGCTATTTTTTGAGGTGAAAATGAGTTAATTAAAGCTTGATCTTTTTATCAAATAACACTTCCTAGATTAAAAAAAAAAACGAATATTGCTATTAATGGAATTCTTTAGGGTCTATTGATTTCTAAGAAAAAATTGATTAAATAGAAACTTAATATGTATATAGGAAATATAAATTCATAGGATTCCTCCGTTTAATTGTTTCAAATGAAGTTATTTAGGGCATGTTCACATTTACTTAACTAAACTGAACTGATTGGAGCTGAACTAAACTGAACTGAACTGATTGGAGCTGAACTGAGCTGAATTGAAATGAATATTTTATGAGAGGGGGAATTTAGGAGCTGAACCAAACTAAACTGAACTTATTGGAGCTGAACTGAACTGAATTGAAATGAATATTTTATGAGAGGGGAAATTTAGGAGCTGAACCGAACTAAACTGAACTTATTGGAGCTGAACTGAACTGAATTGATTAGAGCTTAACTGAATTGAAATTAAGTAAATGTGAACAGGCCCTTAAATGTTCTTGGCTTGTATGTAGTAGTTTATTACTTCGTATTTTATCAAACATAAGACGTCAAAATTAATGAAAAAAAAGGGGACGATTTGGGGGTGGGAAACTAGTTAATTGATCAGTAATAATTAAAGTTGGGTAAGGGCCAAACTACACCCGATTGTATCAACGGGCCTTATGTTCAAATGAGTCTTGGCTAAAACGAGTCAAGAAACAATTCATGTCATGTCAAACTCATACATACTAATCTTTCAAATGAGGCTCGTGCACTATGACTTTGTTAGATTTTTTGTATATTGATTACATGGAGCAATTAGGATAATAGGATGTACAAGAGATCAGATACGAATACGGGGGTAAAAGTACAAGTACAAAAAAAATAATGTCAATCCCAAATTAAAGGACACTAATAGTACATTAGTACTAAACCTCTGTATAAAGAGGAGGGAATATTAAATATTTGGTTATAATTAGAAAAATATAGAGAGATGAATAAACCCTATTTACGCATGTCACACATACAGTGAAAAGGAAGGGCCCATGTGGCTTTTGGAAGGGGCACAGTCCGCTAAAAGGCATTGCTAGAAATTCAGTTTAATCTTTAACCTATGGCTTCCTTATTATAATTTGTCTTTATTTGGACTACTTAATTCTATATATAGTTGATCAGTTTCATATACCAGAAACTCTAAAAGTTTAATTTGATCATTTAATTTATGGACTGTCTTTTTACAATTAAGTAAAGGAGAAAGGTGTAGATGTGAATTGTGAAAAGACTGAAGATTTCTAGCTTAGAGAAAATCCGGCCATGTCAAATTGTAGCAAATTAAATTGGACCGTAAACACCCCTACTCATTCATTGTGAAGTTAAGGATGATCTATGAGAACAAGAGTTGTAATTTCCTTTTGTGATTGATGACAGCTTGATAGATAATAGTGCTGCTGGGCTCAAATTTGGGCATATGGAGTTATGAATGCCATAATAGCTAATTTAACATTCCTTAACAATGAAAATTGACAACTAAAAGCCAAAAAATTAAGGATAAAGTTGTACGGGAAGATACCGATAACTAGTACAGTGCCGATATCTATTGGTTTACAAACTAAACAGGTACGGGTTTGTAATCATAAACGCATATCGGTGAGATCCCATAACGATATAGATATCGGCCTCTTGAATATTATTAGCATGCGACGTGGCGTTGATTAATCAACACTTGGCATAAAATGTTTTGCATGGCATGCAGCCACCTGGCAGTTGAAATCATTATAAATATGTGAGTTTATCCTAATTAAAAGGTAGCATTTATTACTCTCTCTCTTTTTTTCTCTCTCTCTTCATATCATCTCTTTCTCTTAAACACTTTCTAACTTTATCATCGGAGTGGTTATCCCCGGATTCACCCCGAGGTTAACTAATCCTCACTTCCTATGTAGGTGCTTAGCTGGACGATAGGGTCTTCACGGATCTCGAATACGGGTTGTTGGATCCCAACAGGAACAAAAGCTAAGCCATTAGTCATATAGGTGGAGATAAGAGTAGGAATGGTAGTTATAAATTTGTAATTGTGAATTTTCATTGTCACTCTCATCTTCCTTTCTTGAAACATTATGATTATCTTACTAATCATTATTATTACTATGAAAAAAGTGCAATTTACGCCATAATTGATCTCTTCTGCGCCACCAAAATTTGATTTGCACGCAACAACATATTTTTCCATGCAAAAATCGTGCAGCCCAAACTGTAGGAATCTTGTACTTACTCCCAATGTTTGCGTTGACTCTTGTTATTATGTTCAATAGTCACTATATGATTTTTATTACTCTCCATCTCATTTTTGCTCGACTTGCACAAAATGATCTTACAGAAGTGGGTCAAACGGAGTAAGTAAAATGAGATTCTAGGAGTAACAAATTTCAATTTCAACAGATGTAGTTTTTATGTGTTGTGTCACGTCGTGCTAGTTAGCTCCATAAACAATTTTATATACAAATTAATCAAAACTAAGCTAGCTAACATGCATCCAAGCAAGTCTATTGTGCTTGTTCCAAATTTATAGGCCGAATTTTAAAAATAATTTTCATACATAGCTCATAACGTTAACGCACAACCATGTCATCATATCCAATTTGTTGCGGGATTGTACCAAATCAGGTCATTTTCGTGCCATGTTAGACCAATGTTCGTACCTCCCAATCATGCCATGACCATCTCAAAGCATAAGTAAAGAGGTGGAAAGAAGTCATCATCTTTTGTACTGTGTGATTAATGGAACAAATTCAAAGTTTCTCATGTAAAAAGAGAATCCTTTGGCGTGTAACACTTTTATTTTTATTTGACCTTTGTCGTGTATTATTTATTATTCTACTATTAAAACAAAAAGTATTAGGGTATCTTTTACTTTTGGAAAATAAACATTATTAGTAACCTATAGTAGTAGTTATAAAATAATTAATTAGAATAATATGATAACAATTTTTTTTATTTTTTTTTTTGAAATTATGATTAGCCATGATTTATTTAGCTAGTAATATCAAGAATATGGCCTGGCTAGCTCAATATTAAAGCAGTGTCAACCAATAACAACAAAGAATAACAGTAATAATCATGCAATAAACAGTTGAAAATAATTATTAGCATTATTACACTTATAATTACTTTATAATTTGACCAAATAATATTTGCATTGATATAATATTTGAGATAATAAGTTAATAATAAACCCTTTTTTTGTTAAAATGATCAATATGATATTATGATCAACAAAAAATAACCTGACTAGATCAAAGCATACTAAAACGAAGTACTCCATATATGCTATACAAAGTGGGGCCCATAAAAATTCTGGATCAAGGAGTTAGTTTATATAGCAAGAACTTTTTGCTGATTATAAGCTTAAATTGGAAGGAAAAATAATGGACCAAATGAGATTTCTTAGAATAAATGTAAGCACATGCAACAATTAATGTGTGCAGGACTCTTTGCTTCATTTTGTTGTGTCACTATGGGACACTGATTTTAACACTCTTGTTTCTTTTCCCACTTTATATACCAAGCTTTAGTTTAGCCTGTTTCACTCTTGTTAATACTGGCTATTAGACTGTGAATTGTGAAGGCTAGCTTCTTATTCACATTGATTTAATAAAATGCCTTCATCTAGATATGTTCATATATTATTCATATATGAAAATAATAATCAGATCATATATATACGAATATGTAAAATATCCTTTTGGATAGAAGCCATTATTAGGGCTTGTTCTCTTACGTTAAAATTTAGTTCAGTTTAGTTCAGCTCAGTTCAGCTCAGCTCACTTCAGTTCAGCTCCTAATTTCCTTCTCTAATAAAATATTCAGTTCAGTTCACTTTAGCTCAGTTCAGCTCAGCTCAGTTCAGCTCAGCTCAGTTTAGTCAATGAGAACATGCCCTTATATTTATTTTTATTATTCAATATTAGTAAGAGTTAAAGATTACAACAATCACAATTAGGCCCATTAACTACTTGTCCACGCATTCTAATGTATTTTATGGACTAGAGAGTATAAATCTCTCTAGTCAAATAGAAATTAACCACAAAGGTTGATTTAAAATTGTCGTCTTCAATTGGTACTTCTTTATTTGATTAGTCACAATTTTCGTTAGCTGGTTGCCTGGTTGTTTGGTTCATCGCCCTCAATGAAACATTCAAACAATGTTATATTATTGTACAACTTATCAAAAATATTAAGTCCGAGTAGCATAAAGTCCCATGCAATATCCAATTGGATAACTGCCAAAAAGAGGTTGTTTATAACTGATTGCAATATACATTTCTTTCATAATATTTTTACACCAAATCAACAAATTTGTCACTAGCTAGGTTCCAAAATGTCTTTAAAGTAAGATTGACGTTTTAACCAATTAATATTGAGTTATCCACACAGTTCAATGATCCTAGTAGAATTCAGTTACTAAAAATCTCATGCTTAATTATATTGAGACTACTTCGATCATTTACAATTTGATTGACAAAAAAATTCTAAATTGATGGTTCTAAATTGACAAAAAGTATATTGTACAATTTTGAGGGTTCTGATGTCAAATATTTGATTGGCTAATGGCTATATAGCTAGCATTGTCCTTGGAGAAGGAAATCATTTAGCAAGTAGGACTTATGGAACACTTTGCACTTTTGCAGTGTAAGAAGTTTTAAAACAGTGTATAATTTCTTTTGTTCACATTATAATTTTGTTGATAGTTGCACTTATAAATTGATTACAAACTTTTGCAGTCCAAACATTGTCCTTTAAACATTTGAAAAAAAAAACCTCTAATGAAGGGGCTTACTTTTCCTTTTAAAAGAGATAGATTTAATAACTCTGCATGCAATTCTGCATTATTTGACTAATTTCCTAGTTATCAGAAAGTTAAATACCCCACCCAATTAAAGCATCTCCTTCAAAGGTCTTGCTTGCAAGTTACAAAAAATGAAATAAAAAAAGTTCTACTTATTAAGGGTTTAGGGTTTAGGGTTTTGGTTTTCAGTTTAGGATTTAGGGTTTAGGATATGGGTTATGAGTTTTGGGTTTAGGTTTAGGGTTTTAGAAGGGTTTAGGGTTGGGGTTTAGGATTTAGGGTTTGGGGGTTTCGAGGTTTAGGGTTAGGGTTAGGGTTAAGGTTAATTAGGATTTAGGGTTTTTGAAATTACCCCTGAGATATTTCTTTGAAAATATATATATATATATATATATATATGTTTTCTCTGTTAAAAAAACATAAATTATTATTTGGGAAACCACCATGCGCAGCTACTTGCAATTTTTTGAAGTTGCAATCCCAAGACGATTTGAATTTATATATATATATATATATATATATATATATATATATATATATATATATATATATATATATATATATATATATATATACACCACCCAGAATTATATATATATATATATATATATATATATATATATATATATATATATATATATATATATAGAGGAAGGCTCTTGTGAGAATTTTTCTTATTTGAGAATTTTTCATATGTGAGAACACTCTTTATGTTCTAAGTTTTTACTCGTATGTTTTAAATTTTAAATCTGATGTTCTAAACTTTTCCTTAGGTGTTCTAAATTAAATCAAATGTTCTAATTTAGTACTCACATGTTTTAAACCATAAATTAGTTAAGTTTGATGTCATAAATTTTAAATAACTTGTTCCAAAATTTTAATTTATATGTTCTAAATTTTAAAACGTGTGTTCTAAGATTTTTAATTATATGTTCCAGATTTTAAAACGTATGTTCTATTTTTTTTACACGTATTTTCTAAATTCTTTACTCACACTTTCTATATTCTATATCAGTTTGTTCTAAATTTTTATTCACATGTTCATAATCTTAAGTCAGATGTTCTAAATTTTACTCATATGTTTAAAATTTCATAAAGCAAATTTTTATAATTTTTAATCACTTGTTCTAATTCTAAAATCAGATGTTCTAAACATATTACTCACACAAATGTTCTAATTTATTACTCATATGTTCAGAATTTTAATTTGAGTCACATGTTCTAAATTTTAACTCGCATGTTCTAAATTTTTACTCACATGTTCTAAAATTTTACTCAAATGTTCTAAATTTTAAATCAGTTCTCATATAAGTATGAATTCTCACATATGGACCTATTCTCATCGGATCCCACCATAGAGGAAGGCTCATATAAGAACCCTCCTCTATATAAGAATCCAATCTTATATAAGATTCCATCTCAACCGTTCAATGATTTTGATCTAACCATCTAAAATACCCCTTTAGTAATGACATTTTTGTAATTTTAATAACTTTTTTTTCAATCTTTAAACAAAAGAAAACCCTAAATCTCTCTCATTAGCATTTTCTCTCTCCTCAACATTTTCTCTGTTCTCTCTCCTCTACTTCAAGGAACTTGGTAAGTTTATTTAATTTTATTTTTTTTGCTTTTTTTTTTGCCATTTTAAGTTCGATTGTTTATATATTTGGTTCGATTTTGTTGATTTTTTTTGGCGATTTAAAGTTTGTTTTTCTGTTTTTTTATTTTTTTTCGATTTTTAAGAATATATTTTTCGAATTTCCAGTTTTTTTTTCGATTTTTTATTTTCAAGTTGTTTTTTCGATTCTTTTTTTCGATTTTCCAGTTTTTTTTTTATTATTTTTTATTTTCCAGTTTTTTTTTTGTCGATTTTCCATTTTTTTATTGTATTTTTCAGTTTTTTTTTATCCAGTTTTTTTTTTTTTTGTCGATTTTCCTTTTTTTTCGATTTCTTATTTTCAATTTTTTTTTACGATTTTTTTTCTATTTTCCAGTTTTTTTTTGTCGATTTTCCATTTTTTTTTTATTTTTTATTTTCAAGTTTTTTTTTTTATTTTTCAGTTTTTTTTTTGTCGATTTTCCATTTTTTTCGATTTCTTATTTTCAATTTTTTTTTACGATTTTTTTTCTATTTTCCAGTTTTTTTTTTTGTCGATTTTCCATTTTTTTTTTTTATTTTCAAGTTTTTTTTTTTTTCAGTTTTTTTTTGTCGATTTTCCATTTTTTTCGATTTCTTATTTTCAATTTTTTTTTCGATTTTCCATTTTGTTTTTTATATTTTCCAGTTTTTTTTTCGTTTTTTTTTTCAGTTTTTTTTTCGATTTCAATTTTTTATTTTTCAATTTTTTCCTCTGTTTTTTCCCTAATTTTTTCGCTTTTTTTTTTTAAGTTTCTAGTTTTCATTTTCAATTTTTTTTTTCCAATTTTTTTTCTTTCTTGAGTTTTTCTATTATTGGATTTTAATTTCAAATTGTTTTTTTTTACTATAATAGAAAACTTTAGAACATAATAGAAATACCTTAGAACATATAGATAGAAAATGTTAGAACATAATAGAAATACTTTAGAACATAAGGGAAAACTTTAGAACATAATAAAAAAATTTAGAACATATAGATAGAAAATGTTAGAACATAATAGAAATACTTTAGAACATAAAGGAAAACTTTAGAACATAATAGAAATACTTTAGAACATATAGATAGAAAATGTTAGAACATAATAGAAATACTTTAGAACATAAGGGAAAACTTTAGAACATAAGTAAAAAATATAATAAAACATAACAGAAAACTTTAGAACATATGGGAAAACTTTAGAACATAATAAAATACTTTAGAACATATAGGAAAACTTTGTAACATAATAGAAACATTATAACATAATAGAAAACTTTAAAACATAATAAGGGAAAACTTTAGAACATAGTAGAATACTTTATAACATAATAGAAAATCTTAGAACATAATATAAATACTTTAGAACATAAGGGAAAACTTTAGAACATAAGGGGAAAATATAATAGAACATAATAGAAAACTTTTGAACATAATAGCAAATTTTATAGCATAATAGAAATACTTTAGAACATAATAGAAAATCTTACAATATAAAAGAAATACTTTAGAACATAAGGGAAAACTTTAGAACATAAGGGAAAACTTTAGAACATAAGGGAAAAATAATACATAAACTTTAATTACCCTTTTCTATAAGTAATTTCATATTGGTTTTTTACTACAATTTGTATTTATGATAATTAGGTTTTGGCATATTCATGGATTTAGATGATGTTCAAGATAATTCTCCTTCTTCCGCTGTTACTCATTCACGTAATTTTCATTGTTTTAATACTTTAATTTCAATTTACTTACATGTTCTAAACTTTACTTAGTTGTATATTTTAAAGTAATTTTGTGAATTTGTGGATTATGTTTAAAAGTTGTTTTAATGTTCTAGATTAATTCATTATGTTCTAAACTTTTCCACTTTATTCTATTTTAATTTAGTTACATGTTCTAAACTTTACTTACATGTTCTAAACTTTAAACTTTACTTACATGTTTTAAAGTAATTTTGTAAATTTGTTGATTATGTTCAAAATTTGTTTAATATTCAAAAAAAATTCTAGTTATGTTCTAAAGTAATTCTTTATTTTCTAAATTTTTTCACTTTATTCTAAATTTTATTATGTATGTTATAAAGTAATTTACTATGTTCTAAAGTTTATTCTTAATGTTCTAAACTTTTTTCATTATGTTCTAAAGTTTTCTATGTATGTTTCTCTTTCTCTTTATGTTCTAAAGTTTATTCTTAATGTTCCAATATTTTCTTCATATTTAATGACTTTTATTGTAAGTTCTAAATTTTTTTTTCTTTTTATGTTCTAATGCAGTTGGTGTTATTTATCGTACTCCTGAGGTTGTTGGATCATTTAGCCCTGGTGGTACCGCTAAGGAATGGATTCCAAGTGTTTCCGAAGAGTTAAAACCTCGTTTGGGGATGATATTCAAAGATCCCGAAGAGGGTCTTAGTTTTTATAAAGCATATGCAAATGTTGCTGGGTTTACTTCTAGGAAATCTACTACTACAAGGAAGAAGAATAACAAAGATATAATTGCTTTTCAATATGGAGTTTGTAATAAGGAAGGTTTTAAGGCAACAAAAAAAACCTATTGCTCAACAAACCGTTGATGAAGAAGGAAAAGTTCGTATTACTAGGAAACGTTTAGTGACTCGTGTAGGATGCAATGCTCACATATGTATGAGATATGATGCAGGAAATTATGTTGTTAGTCAATTCAAAGAAGAACATAATCATTGTTTATATACTCCAAGTTGTGCAAAATTTCAAAAGGATAATAGAAAAATGCATATTATGCATAAGAAGTTGATTGTTGATAATTCAAAGGTGATTTATTTTTATGTGCAAAATATTGTTTTCTTTGTTCTAAAGTTGAGCTTTAATCATAATAATTTTTCTTTCTCTTTGTTTTTGTACACAGGTAAATGTTGGTCCTGTGAGGTCTTATACAATGATGAAAGAATTAGCTGGATCACATGATAATGTTGGTGCATCTAAACAAGATTTCAAAAACTTTTATAGAGATTTGAAGGCTTATATTGCTGGATCAGATGCCCAAATGTTTGTGGATAACTTTCAAAATAAGAAATTGCTTTGGAGTGCCTTTTTTTTTTACTATGATGTTGATGAAGAAGGTAGACTTTGTAGAGCTTTATGGGATAATCCTATTTGTCGAAAAAAATTATGCACTTTTTGGTGATATGGTTTCTTTTGATACAACGTTCCAAACAAACAGGTGATGTTCTAAATGTAGATTTTTGTATGTTCCTAAATTAATATCTATCATGTTTTGATGTTCTAAACATATATTTCTTATATTCTAAATTATGTATGTCTTATGTTCTAGACATATATTGCTAATGTTCTAAACATATATTGCTGATATACTAAACATAGATGTATTATGTTCTAAAATATTGGCAAGTTTAATAATTAAATTAAATTTCTATGCTCTAAAGTTTATCCTTAATGTTCTAAAGTATACATTTATGCTTCACAATTTATCTTTATGTTCTAAAGTTTATCCTTAATGTTCTAAAGTATACTTTTATGCTACACAATTTACCTTTATGTTCTAAAGTTAATCCTTATGTTCTAATATTTTCTGCATATATAATTTGTGTATGTTACAGATATAATATGATCTTTGGTCCATTTACTGGAGTTGATCATCATAAGAAATGTGTTACTTTTGCGGCTTCTTTTGTAGCTCATGAAGATATATCATCTTTCGAATGGGTTTTCAAAACTTTTCTTAAATCAATGGGAAATAACGAGTCTGTGTGTTTGATTACCGATCAAGACCCTGCAATGAAAGTTGTTGTTCGTAATGTTTTTCAAACTACAGAACATAGGTTTTGTATGTGGCATATTATGAAAAAGGTGCCTGAAAAAGTAGGTCGGGGCAATTACCCAAGAAACTGATTTTTTGAAAAAACTTTGTGCATGTGTTTGGCATTTAGAGATTGAGCCAACAGAATTTGAAGAAAAGTGGAACAAAGTTATTTCAGAATTCAATTTGAACGATCATGAGTGGTTGGCTCACATGTTCAACATACGTGATATGTGGATTCTAGCGTATTTCAGAGATTTATTTTTAGGTGGCATCATGAGGACCACATCTAGATCCGAAAGTGAAAATAATTTTTTCACTATGTTCACAAATCCCTATCTAACTTTGATTGAGTTTTACATGAGGTAATATGTAAATGTCTAAATATGTTCTAATTTTAATCTTTATGTTCAAAAGTTTTTCTTTAATGCTTTAAAGTTTTTTTTTTTTAATAGTTTTACCATATTTTTCAAATCTCTTTTATTTTATAGTTTTAGGAAATAGCACTTGAGAAAAATTTTATTTTTAGAAATTTTTAAAACATAATAGAAACTTAGAAACTTTAGAACATAATAGAAAACTTTAGAACATAAATTTTATCTTAAATGTTGTAAAGTTTTAGTTTAATGTTTTAATAGTATTTAGATCATGTGTATTATTTTAATACGTTCTAATGTAATTCACTTTATGTTCTAAAGTTCTTTTCTATGTTTTAAAGTTAATTTTTATTTTCTATAGGTTTGAATGTGCATTGGATGCTCAAAGACACACTCAAAATAAAATGGATAATGATTCAAAGAATAAGCGTCCAGAGTGTAAGACTCCAATTCCTTTAGAAAAAGATGCTTCTAAGTTGTTTACAACAACAATTTTTTATGATTTTCAATATGAGCTTGAAATTGGATGTTTTAATTGTGGTGTTGAGGAGATGAAGAAGGACAATGAGATTTACATTTTCAAATTAAGGGAAGAATCTAGGAGGAGGGCTTTTGATGTTTTTTGATCCAACTACCATAGATACCAAGTGTTTTTGTAAAAAATTTGAACGTGATGGTGTGCCTTGTAGGCATATGATTTGGGTGTGGAAAGCAAGGATGTTAGAAAAAATTCCCAAGACTTACGTTTTAAATAGATGGTGTACAATGGCTTATAAGAAGCCCATTTTTGATTTAGAGGGTAATGTTTTAGAGGAATGTCATAATGCAGTAGATAAAAAGATGCTATTAAATGATTTGTGGTGTGAAATTCATGCTTGTGTGAGTTTAGTGCAAAACAATGAAGATGATCTAAGTGATCTTGTCAAAAAACTTCGAGCCATGAGAATAGATTTGGAACAGAAGAAAACGACAAATGGAAGCAACAATTTTTGTAGCAAAGTTAAAGACATTGAAATGCTTATTGGAGCTAGTTTACCTTTTGAAGTTTTGATCAAAGCTCCAAAAATTTCAAAAAACAAAGGTACAGGGGTTCATGTTCCAAATCAGGTTAATGTTCCAAATGATACCCCTATTCCAAATGATACGCATGTTCCAAATAGTGACAAGAGAATGAAGAGTGACAGAGAAAAAGCTGTTGAACAAAGTCAAAAGAAGAAAAGATTATGTAGAGCATGTGGAGAGCTTGGTCATCATGATAGTTGTAATTGTTCAAGGAAAGTCAAGTGATATTGTAAGTAAACATTTTTTTCTTATGTTCTAATTAGTAATAATTTTTAATTTATTACTAATTAGAACATAAGAAAAAAATGCATCAAATATGTTTGAATTAAATTTAATACTTTGAATTTTTAATTTAAACATTTTGTATATGTTTTAAAATGCATCAAATATGTTCTAAACTTTATAATGTGTTTATGTTCTAATTATTATTTTTTTTTCAGGTTGACTATGCTATTCGTACAACCGCATGGGACATTTTATTTATAGGAAATAGCATAAAAAAAAATTTGTGTAAATTTTTTTTTATATATTTTTTTTATTATTTTGAGAACATAATGACATATTATTTTTTGTCCAATTATTCTCTATATTCTTATGTTTACAATTATAATATAACATGATTTTATTATAACATAAGGAAAAAATATAATAGAACATAATAGAAAACTTTAGAACATAAGGGAAAACTTTAGAATATAATAGAAATACTTTAGAACATATGGATAGAAAATGTTAGAACATAACAGAAATAATTTAGAACATAATAGAAAACTTTAGAACATATGGTAAAACTTTAGAACATAATAGAAATACTTTAGAACATATGGGAAAACTTTTGAACATAAGGAAAAAATATAATAGAACATAGTAGAAATTTTTAGAACATAATAAAAACATTAGAACATAATAGAAAACTTTAGAATATAAGGGAAAAATATAATAAAACATAATAGAAATTTATAATGTGTTTATGTTCTAATTATTAATTTTTTTTTCAGGTTGATTATGCTATTCATACAACCGTATGGGACATTTTATTTTTAGGAAATAGCACATGGAAAAATTTTTGTGTAAATTTTTCTTTTATACATTTTTTTTATTATTTTGAAAACATAATGGCATATTATTTTTTGTCCAATTATTCTCTATATTCTTATTCTTATGTTTACAATTTAATATAACATGATTATATTATAACTCTTATTATTTTATTAACATAATTTTTGGCAATATTATAATATGATAATGGGGTTGGATGAGTATGAGATAACAGAATATTTTTCAAGTAATGTGAACCATTTATTTTGCGCAAATTTTGCAAGTAACAACTTAAATACTTTAGAACATTATAATAATAAATTAGAACATAATAAGAATTATTTTAGAGCATACACATGCAACTTAGAACATATTAAGAATTACTTTATATACATTAGAACACAATCAAAATAACTTGAAATTAGGTTAATGTTCCAAATGATATTAATGTTTCAAAATATACACATGTTCAAAACAGTCATGTCCATAATCATATATTTGTACAAAAAATTACTATTATATATACTTGAGATTTACACAATCAAATATCAAAATTTGTTGATTTTTGACCACTTTCTAGCCATCTTCAACACTCTTTTCCGTTCTTCATTTACTTCTGATGTTATAATCTTCCCACAATACTCCACTCGTAACCTTTTCATTTGCTCAAACTGCACAAAAAAAAATGACTTTAGAACATATACATGTAATTTAGAACATAATAAGAATTACTTTAAAACATTGACATGTAATTAGAACCTAATCATATATGTTTTGTACTTACATTATCCTTCTCTAGTCCTGAATTCCATTGTTTTTGACATTGGCCTTCATAGGATTCCGTGTGCTTCAACAGAAATACTCCACAATCATGTTTATTTCGGTTGCTTTTCTATATCATCTCAACATTTCTTGTTTCATAAGTGGAAATAATTGCACTCTTCTTATCAACTTCTTCATAAAATTCAAATGCTTCCAACTAAAAAATTAATAATATAATTAGAACATTGACATGGAATTTAGAACTCAATTACAATTATTTTAAAACATTGATATATAATTTAGGATATCATTAGAAATAATTTAGAACATTGATATGTAAATTATAACATATATATAAAATTTAAAGTACTTTAAAAGATTGACATGTAATATAAATAATTTCAAACATAATAGAAAATTATAGAACATAATAGAAATACTTTAGAATATAAGGGAAAACTTTCGAACATAATAGAAATACTTTAGAACATAATGGAAAACTTTAGAACATATGAGAAAACTTTAGAACATAAGGGAAAACTTTAGAACATAATAGAAATACTATAGAACATATGGATAGAAAATGTTAGAACATAACAAAATACTTTAGAACATAAGGGAAAACTTTAGAACATAAGGAAAAAATATAATATAACATAATAGAAAACTTTAGAACATAAGAGAAAACTTTAGAACATAATAGAAATACTTTAGAACATATGGGAAAACTTTTGAACATAATAAAAATAACTTAAAATTATGTTAATGTTCCAAATAAGGTTAATGTTCCATATGATATCAATGTTCCTAAATTTCTTTATAGCATAATAAAAAAATTATAATTAACTAAATCAAAACTTTACAACTTACCATTTTTGTAAAATCATCCCCATATTTGTCTTCTACCGAAACATTTGGTGGAAGAATCATGTTATCAATGACATCAAGAGTACCTTCCATAAAGTTGAAGCACAACAAATAATAGTGATCCGGTTAAACAGCCGGAAAGAAAACCTACGTTTAGAACATAATCAGAGACTTTAGAACATAACCAAACATGTGTTTATAACATAATCATATACTTTAAAACATTATAATAATAAATTAGAACATAATTAGAAATACTTTAGAACATTGACATGTAATTTAGAACTCAATAAAAATAAATATAACACTATATAAAGAAAAAAAAACTTACCAATTGAAAGTTGTTAAATGTTGTTACTTCGGCATTTGTCATTTCATTTCTCATTTGATGAAACAAAGCTTTTTTTCTATCTTCCCAACTTTCAGTATTTTTGATGTATTTTTCAGTGCAAAGAATGAGCTGGAAAAAAAAAATTAAAACTCAAGTAATTAGAACATTGACATATAATTAAAACAAAGACATGTAATTTAGAACATAATTAGAAATACATTATAACATTGACATGTGATTTAGAACTAAATCAGAACTACTTTAGAATATTTTTTGAAATACTTTAGAACATTGACATGTAATTTAAAATATAATGGTAAGATAATTAGAACATACATAACATTCAGTAGAGAAAAAAAATCTACTCTTCTTGTCTACACCACGCCTTTTGTTTTCACAATTTAATATGAAAGCATAAGCATCTGCAATGTTGTTGAACATGTGACTAATCCTGAAAGACTATCCATCTCATCTCTCCTAATCACCATTGCCGCTTTGTCAGCATACAAAAGTTCCCTAAAATGAGAACAAAAACTACATTAAATCAAAACAGCATTTTGAACATAAACAAAATACTTTAGAACATAAGCACATAATTTTAAACATAAGCATAGTGCTTTAGAACTAAATTTTAGAACATGACCAGAAATATTTTAGAACATAAACTATATTAATCAAAACATAATTTTGAACATTAGCATAATAGTTTAGAACATAAGCACGTAATTTTGAACATAAACATACAACTTTAGAACATAAGCATAGTACTTTAGAACATAAACTTGTAACATTTAGAACATTTACTTAGGAAAAATATAACCATCAAAATTGAATTTGATTAGAAAACGAAGATGGGAATTTCAAACATGTATTTTAAAACATAAGTTTCTACCTTAGAAGATAAATACAATATTTAGAACATAAATATATATATTTTATGACATAATCAAATACTTTTATTATAAGCGTATAAATATAGATGGATGAAATCTTACGCGTTATCTCCTTGAGCAAAAGCATACTCAGCTATCATTTTATGATCTACATTTTTGAAGAGTTTTTCATGAGTAACCATAAAAGGCGAACGCAAGTACATTAGAAGCTTATCCTTTCCTCTTTTTTTCTTTGTTTCTTCTTCTTCTTCTTCTTCTTCTTCTTCTTCTTCTTCTTCTTCTTCTTCTTCTTCTTCTTGCTTCCTATTCAATTGAATTAAAAAATAAAAACAATCAACAACTAAAATCAAATAATAATCAAACAACCGCCATAGCCTAAATCTAATTACCGTTGCTTATTCTCTTTGTTGTTCTTTTCTTCAACATGCTTCTTCTTTTCTTTTTTGGTTTTGTTGTCCTCTTCTTCTTCATTCAATGTAGGTGGATGATCTAGATCCAAAAAATTTAGAACATTAAAGGAACTTTTGACATAATAAATATAATAAATTTCCAATATACATATAACATTAATAAAGTTAAAATAAGTCAAACTTACCAACTATTGGTGAGGGCGTCAACAAATTGAAGCTTGGAGGTGAAATATCTTTATGCATCTTTTTTGGAGGAATTGGTGCCTTTGGTGTGTCATCATTCCTTTTCGTTTTCTTCTTTGTTGTACGCAAGAAAATTTTAAGCTTATTCTTTTGTCTAAACAAAATCAAAATTACTTTTAGAACATGGGCAAGTAATTTAGAACATAATTAGAAATACTTTAGAACATAAACATAAATACTTTGGAACATATTTGAAATACTTATAACAAACCCAAATCAAAACCAATATATATAACTAGAAAACACAAACCATTAATCCTATGTTAAAGTTTTACCAAATCGTCCAACATATGTTCTAAACCAAAACCAATGTATTAATTATTCCTATTATTAAGTTACATTGATTACCCTTTCTTTGCTTCAACTTTCTTTTTTGCCTCTTTTTCTCCTTCCTTCTCCTTTTGCCTTTCTCCTTCTTGCTCCTCTTGTCTTTCTCCTTCCTTCGCCTCTTGCCTTTTTTCTTGATTATTCTTTTGTCTTTGTTTTTGCTTTTCTTCTTGTTCTTGAAAATATAAAAGAAAACTTTAGAACATAAGGGGAAAATAAAATTGAACATAATAGAAAAATTTAGAACATAATAGAAAATACTTTATAATCAAAAGTACTTTAAAAGATTGACATTTTCTATAAATAATTTCAAACATATATTATAATCTTTAGAATATAATAGAGAACTTTATGTCATAATTGGAATACTTTAGAACATAAGGGAAAACTTTAGAACATAAAGAAAAAATATAATAGATCATAATAGAAAACTTTAGAACATAATAGAAAATCTTAAAACATAATAGAAATACTTTAGAACATAAGGGAAAACTTAAGAACATAAGGGAAAAATATAATAGAGCATAATAGAAAACTTTAGTTTAGAACATGATAGAAATACTTTAGATCATAACCTTTTGCCAAATCTCCTTCTTACTCCTCTTGTCTTTCTCCTTCTTGCTCCTTTTGTCTTTCTCCTTCCTTCGACTCTTGTCTTTCTTCTTTATTATCCTCTCGTTTTTTGTCATGCTTCTCTTCTTGTTCTAGAAAACATAATTATAAAACACAATATTAGATTATAATTGTATCATAAGAATTTGAGTTAGAACATTAACATAAACTTTAGAACATAAAGGAAAAAAAATATTAACATATACTGTAACTGTACATGACGTGCAATGCTATGTACTGTAACTAATATGTACCGCTATGTATTAGGATTTTTTTTTTAAAAAAAAAATTATCCCTTATAGATTCCTTTTAAATTTATATCCTTTAGTTGGATATTGTTTTTTTTTTTTTGTTTTTTTTACGGTGAATTTTTTTTTTTTTTTGTGTTTTTTTTTGTGAAGTTTTAAAAAAAAAGACTTAACCCCTTCTATTTTTTTTTCTCAGTATTTTTCTTGTTTCTATCCTACCCTGATCTCTCATTCTGCCTATCTCCTTCGCTTTTTTTTTTCGTTCATCACAATTAAAGATGGAAGCAAATTATAATTTGGGAATAACATTATTCAACAGATTTGAAGATTCTGATTTATTGGTTTTTTTAATATCAATCTCTCCGTTCATCAATCTAAAATGTTACCCTAATCAGTATTTCTAAGTATAAATTAATTGTTTTTGTTAATTTCAATCTCTCCTTCTCATTAATTTAAAACCCTGATTTATATTCAATGGCTACAATAATTTGGTAGCCATTGTAACAGATTTAATATAAACCCAAATAAAATTTCAATACTGAATAAATATCATTAAAAAAAAAGATAATCAAATTGATTAGTGCTGCTTTTCATACCTTCGATTTATTATGATTATACCTTTTGTTTTAGTTTTATTCTTCAATAGATTATTTGGCTGGTTAATCTGAGGAGCCAAAGTCTTTTAATTGAAACAACTACTCTCATCAAAAAAATAATTGAAACAACTACCTAATACGAATTATGGAGACCGAAAGGTTTACAAAGAAAAATATCTGCTTTTAATGAATTTCCTTACAATTATCACAATTATATTGGTGAAGTCCTCATCACCCCAAAAAAAGAAAAAAAAAATCAAAATTGGTGAATAATATATACGTGGGGAAGAAAATTGATATAGATTTGACATTTATAATGTCATTGATTTCCTTATACAATATAATTTTTATCTAATCTCTAGGTGTAAATTAAAAAGAAAAAAAAAATTGTATGGTGAGTATATAGATTTGATCCTTAAACCACAAATCAAAACAATAATACAATTTACCATCTCAGCTAGAGTTGAATCATGTTTTTAAAATAAAATAAATATAAAATATATTTAATTAATAGTGGTACATTGCAGTACGTTGCTTTAGTGGTACATAACGATACACGTCGTTTACTGTAGAATTTTCGATATATATATATATATATATATATATAAACAAAAAATATTAAATCATAAAAAAAATAAAGAAAAAACTTGAATTTGATGTAATGAATATCTGTTACAGTGAGTGATGGGAACCTCGCTAATCATTGGAGCAGGAAATCAACTATAAGAAACCATATCAACTCTCCGATTGATCAAAACCCACAAAATTTCCAATGGAAATCTGCAAATATCTCCGGTTTCAACCTAACGCTGCCGAATTAAAACCCAAAAACATTAGTACGCAACGCTGACGTCATCACTTTGGCATTGTGGTGGCGAATTACGGTGGCTGGTAAAGTGTAAAAATGGTTGTTTGAAATCTGGATAAGAAACATGGGTATCGAACAGCTATAATTTAGGGCTCATTTATAATTTTGGGCTATAACATGGGTATAGAAAGGGAATAAACACATAAAGTATATAAGGGCAATTGGTATTATGCCCAATACGCGTCCAACAAACGGAGCCCAGACAAACAATCCACGCCCAACTATTGAAACCCAGACGCTAACCACACCCAACACACGTGATTCGATTTTTTTTATAAGAAAAAATAACTGTTCTGAATAAAACAACCATTTTATTTTTTTAATCATTTTAAAAATATTCTCTCTCCTCTCATAAATTATAAACTTCCTTCAATTAATTCATTTGCATTTCTCTCTCCTCTTTTCAATTTTCTCACTCATCTCTTCAATTTTCTCTCTCTAAAAACTGATAGTTTTCCATGGCGAACGATGAAGAACAACTAAAAACAACACTTAAATTACTTTAATTTTGATACGATTTCGTTAAATTTTTTAAAATAATTGTCGTTTTGATTTTTTTCTTTCAATTTTATTTTTTTAATTTTTTTTTGCTAGAAAATCAAAAGTATCTACTCCTATTGAAGAGGATGAAGATGATATGTAAGTAATTTATTATTTAAATTCACAATTTGAAAATTTTAAAATTGAATACTAATTTGAACCATAACTTTTTGAACAGGACATTAAGCAAAATGTTCAAAGTCAAAACACCAAAAAAGAAGAAATTAGAAGATATATCTAAGTCAAGTCAAATTGTTGATAAAAAAATATTGGAAGAATTAGACAAAGAAATTTCAGAAAGTCCAACAAACATGTATATTTTGGGTTATATATTTCTTGATTAATGTTCATATACGTTGTTTGGTTTGAAATATAATTTATGTTTGTACAACACAAAATAAACCACTGAACATCGCTTATAAACAACTGAACAACCCACAACAAGAAAAAAACACTAAACATCCCCCACTTCAATTTACGTTGGTATATGTTCTATTTAATATTGTGTTGAACACCCTTAAGAAACTTTTGAACAAAAAACATTAAACAGCCTCCACTTCAATTTATGTTCATATATGTTTTATTTACTATGATATTCAATTTGCTTTACATTCATATATTTGTTTCAAATGTTAATGATATTGTTATTTTTTTTATTAATAGTCCAACTACTGGAATGCACCCACTTACATTTGAAATGCCCCCACTTACATCTAAACAGCACCCTGAAAAATCTGATCAACCCTCACAATCCCCTACAAATTCTGAACCACCAAAAACTTCTGAACAATCACAAATTTCTAAACCCTCTTCAAAACCTTCTGCACAACCTCCAAAAACTTCTGAACAACAGATTCTCCCTGTAACAGAAGAACCCCCTGCGAGAGAAAAACAACCAGAAAACACTAAACTCACTTCAAAACCTTCTTAACAACATCCAAAAACTTCTGAACCAAAGATGCCCATTGAAACAGAAAAAACCCATAAGAAAGAGAAGCCACCAGAAACTTCTGCACTACCTTTAGAAAATTTTGAACAACTTTCAAAAACTTCTATACCACCCACTCCAGAAACTTCTGTTCGACCTTCAAAAACTTCTGTTCCACCTCCAGAAACTTTTGTACAAGCACCATAAAGTTCTGTACAAGCACCATAAAGTTCTATACCACCTTCAAAAACTTCTGAACTTAGTGGAGGCAATGCTAACAATGCAATTGTGCCCATATAATTCATGTTTGATGTTCATATATATATATATATATATATAATAATAATAATAATAATAATAATAATAATAATAATAATAATAATAATAATAATTTGTGTATAAGCATAACATAAATAATAAATATTTATAAAGTAAAAAGTTCCCTCTAGGTTTTCCTTGGGAGGGTTTTGTTCTAGTTTTTACTAGGGTTTCCTTTTCTTGAGGATTTTTCTCGAATTTTCGAGTTTTAATCTCAGTTTTTGTGCCTTTCGTTGTGCTAATCATTGATTATGGAAAATTAAGAAATAAACCTTTCGTTAATTGGTTCGAATAATGATGATGAAGCTATTGCTGCTTTATCGAAGGAGGGAGATACTGAAGAGGCAATTGAGTGGGATGATAATGGACAAGAGGATGAGGATGCCCGGATTGAACTTGCGTTGGTAGGGAAAATCTGGACAAACCGCAACGTTAATGTTAACGCATTCATAACAACAATGAAAGATGTTTGGCAACCTAAGCATGGAGTCGAGATATCGAACATTGGCAAAAACATGTTCATGTTCCAATTTCACCATTGGAGGGATAAGTATAAGGTGTTGGAAGATCAACCTTGGCACTTTGATAGACATGCCCTGGTTCTTGGCGAGACGAATGATTCGACTAAGCCCTCTGATATACCCTTGCACGCTCTCCCTATGTGGGTAAGGGTTTATAACCTCCCATTAAAAGGGCGTTTAAACCTAAGCAATGTGGAGAAGATCGGAAATAAATTGGGAACCTTTGTGAAGATGGACAATGCTGCTCAAGTGGGAATTGATAAGTCAATTCGAATTCGTGTCCTTATTGATGTTCGCAAGCCCTTAGTCAAGTCTGTCAGATTGAAGATGCGAGGAGGTCTTGAGGAAAGCTTTGATGTGAGGTATGAAAAACCCCCTATTTTCTGCTTTTATTGTGGTAGAATGGGTCATGGTGTGAAGGAATGTGAGGAGTGTAGGGAGATAGATGAACCTGAGGTCTCTTATGGGTCTTGGTTGAAAGCCTCCCCATGGAAGTATAATGCTGCTTATAAGAAGAGTGATGGTGGGCAGGAGGGTGTTAGTTGTGCTAGACCATTGTTCATTACCAAACCTAAGCAACCTGTCGATAAAAATACTACACGCACTCATGTTCATGAAGTTGTTAGCAGGCTTGAAGGTGTTGGATTAAACAGTGGAAAGCATGATAATAAAATTGTGCAACAAAAATCTGATGAATTTTTCACATTTACTAGTGGTGAAAAGGATGAAATTCTGCTGTCAACTGTCACAGCTAAGGGCTCGAATAATAGTACAAAGAAATCTCAAGGGAAGGGATGGAAACGAAACCCAAGAGATGGTGATCATAGCATGTCTACTGACTTGAAAATTGCAGGAGAAAAAAGAAGGGAGAGGAGTGAGGAATTGAGCACGGATGACTTGATGGATGCTGATATTAATGATAGAAGCAAAAAGAGAACCCACGTCTCCAATTCTGACCATGTGGCGAGCCCCACACAATGGGCTCTCGGTGACAAATGAGTTACATTTTATCATGGAACTGTAGGGGCCTGGGGAGCACCTCTGCAGTCAATGCCTTGAAACGAGTTGTGTTTCTTGAGAGCCCCCAACTGCTTTTTCTTTCGGAGACTAGATTGAAGAAGCATGAATTAGAAAAAGTAAAGAACAAGCTGAAATTTAATGCTGCTCTTACCGTGGAGTGTGTTGGTGAAGGGAGGAAAAGAAGTGGAGGCCTTGCTCTTTTGTGGAAAAATACTTTAGATGTTGCCATCCTTTCCTTCTCACAAAATCACATTGATGCTTGGGTTAACTCTCACACTCATGAAGGATGGAGATTCACAGGTATTTATGGTCACCCCGAGGACGAAAATAAATATAAGACGGGTATGCTGCTGAAGAACTTGATGGACTTCACTGATGATCCGTGGTGTTGCGGTGGGGACTTCAATCTCATGTTACTTTCAAGTGAGAAGCAAGGTGGTCGTGCCTTTAATAATGAAGAAGCTGAAATTTTGAGAGATGCTATTCAGTTCTGCCAGTTGGAGGATATGGGGTACATGGGACATGATTTTACATGGACCAACAATAGAGGAGGCAGTGAGAATGTACAAGAGAGATTGGACCGGTTTTTTGCTAACCAAGCTTGGAAGAATAATTTCCCGGGCTCTTTTGTTACTCATCTTTCCAAGAGGCGCTCTGACCATCTTCCCATTTTACTTTGTGTGAAGGAAGCCCTTAGTACTCCAAAGAAGAAGAAGAAGAAGAAGGTTCAGCTTTACCGGTTTGAGGAGATGTGGTTTCGGGATGAGAATTGTGCCGAGATTGTTAGTCATGCGTGGGAAAGGGGTGGTGATATATGCTCAAAAATTGCTTTTACCTCGGAAAATTTGAGTGCTTGGAGTAGGGAGAAATTTGGGGATTTTGTGAAGGAATTAAAAGACTGTCAAGCAAGGATGGAGTATCTTATGAGTGAGGTTCAATCTGATGAGGTTATAGCCCAAATGAGAGCGTTGGATGATCGTATGGATGAATTGGAACGCCGTGAGGAGTTGTATTGGAAGCAGAGGAGCCGTCAAGAGTGGTTAAAAAATGGGGACAAAAACACAACTTTTTTCCACACTAAGGCTAAGCAAAGAGCGGAGAGAAATAATATAAATGCAATTTCCGATGAGGCCGGTAATGTTTATAAAGATGAAGAGCAAATTTCGGCTATTTTTGTGGATTACTTCACTGATCTTTTTGCCTCGAATAGCCACATTGAAGTAGAACCGGTCATTGCCAAAGTAGAGGAAAAGGTGACAGATAGACAGCGTACTACTCTTGCTGCCCCGTTCACCGCCGATGAGGTCCGTGTTACTCTCTTCCAGATGCACCCCACCAAAGCGCCTGGTCCCGATGGTATGTCAGCTATCTTTTTCCAGAAATTTTGGGAGATAGTTGGTGTTGATGTTGTTGGGAAAGTACTTGATATTCTTAATAATGGTGGTACCATAGGTTCGATTAATCAGACTCACATTGTGCTTATCCCGAAAAAGAAATTATGTGTGTCTCCTGTTGATTATAGGCCTATCAGTTTGTGTAATGTATTATACAAAATTGTCACTAAGGTGCTTGCAAATAGGTTGAAATTGGTTCTCCCTTCAATTATTCATGAGTCACAGAGTGGATTTGTTCCGGGTCGATTAATCACAGATAATGTGTTGGTTGCTTATGAGTGCTTTCATTACCTCCGGAAGAAGAAAAAAGGGAAAAAAGGGTACTTGGGCTTGAAACTTGATATGAGCAAAGCCTACGATCGGGTGGAATGGAGTTTTTTGGAGAAAATAATGCTGAAATTGGGCTTACCGATTAACTATGTGGTCTTGGTTATGAATTGTGTTACGACTGCTTCTTTTGATATCCTTGTGAACGGTCAACCTTCGAAATCCTTTAAGCCTAGCCGGGGGCTAAGGCAAGGTGATCCACTATCACCTTTCCTTTTTATTATGTGTGCGGAAGGTTTATCTGCTCTGATTAGGGATGCTGAAAATAGGAGACTTATCCATGGGGTTAAAATTGGTCGGAATGTCAATCCGATTTCTCATTTATTTTTTGCAGATGATAGTCTTTTGTTTGTGCGGGCAAATGAAGAAGAGGTGGAAAATGTGCTTGGAATTCTTTCAACCTACGAAGTTGCTTCTGGTCAGAAACTGAATATGGATAAATCTGAGGTGTCCTTTAGCCGAAACATTGAGCAAGAATGGAAAAATATTCTTCAGATGAAGTTATCTTTTAAGGCAGTCGAGGGTCACGATAAATATTTAGGGCTCCCAACATATATTGGTAGCTCTAAAAAACAGGTTTTTCAAAACATTCAGGATCGTATCTGGAAAAAATTGAAGGGTTGGAAAGAAATTTTTTTATCTCAAGCCGGGAGGGAAGTTTTAATTAAGTCAATAGCTCAAGCGATCCCTACTTATTCTATGCAATGTTTCACCATCCCGGTGAGCATACTCAATGAAGTTGAAAGATTGTGCCGGAATTTCTTTTGGGGTCAAAAAGGGGAAGAACGGAAGATGAGCTGGGTGGCTTGGGATAAGTTGTATGTTCCAAAAAGTCAAGGTGGCCTTGGGTTCCGCAATATGAGAGCTTTTAATAGAGCCCTTCTCGCAAAGCAGGCTTGGCGAATTCTTACCAAGGAGGACTCGTTAATGTCAAAGGTCCTCAAAGGCAAGTACTTTCCTAACTCTTCCTTTATGGATGCGAAAATTGCATCACATTCGAGCTATACATGGAGATCGATTATGAGTGCAAGGGATGTGCTTTTAAAAGGTATTAGGAAGAATGTGGGAAATGGTGCTACTATTGATGTTTGGAAGGATCCTTGGGTGCCTAGTCTTCCGAATTTTCGTGTAGTGAGCAGAAGGAACTCAAATGATGATAATCCATCCACTGTCCGTGACCTGATGGTTGATAGAAGCTGGAATTTGGTTGTTCTGAACTCTAACTTTTCAGCTCTTGAAGTGAAGGAAATTGTCAACATCCCAATTCCCTTATTTGATAGCTCAGATTCGTGGTCTTGGCATTGGTCAAAAAATGGATGCTTTTCTGTGAAGTCTGCTTACAACTTGTTGAGTATGGAGCATGCTCAATCGAAAGCCTCCAATTCCAATCCCCCAATTGCTTTTGACTGGAAGTGCATCTGGAATTCAGACCTCCCCCCAAAGATTAAAAATTTCTGCTGGCGCGCAATCAGGGGAGCCCTTGCTGCTCGTGTTTCTCTGCTACATAGAGGTATGAGTGTTGATTCTGTTTGTCCTATGTGTGGGGATGCTCAAGAGACTATCTTGCATATGTTGGTGTTTTGTGAGGAGGCAAATCTTTTGTGGTACCTATCTCCTTTGCGTCTGGAAGTTAGGAAGTATAATGGCAGCACTTTTGCGGAGTGGTGTGGTGGGGTGCGCTTGATTTTCAAGGATCACTCGTGGTGGAATGTCTTCTGGAGCACTTTGTGGGGTGTGTGGCTGCGTAGAACTGACTGGATTTTCGCAGGGAAGAAGAGAGAGATAACTGAAGTACTACACAAAGCAATTAGCATTGTTGGTGAGTTTGATTCTGCAAATGATCATGGTTGCAGCCACTCTGTTTCTGAACCCCTGGAGTGCAAATGGAAATCTCCTCCTGAGGGAGTTATAAAAGTGAATTCTGATGCGGCTATCTTTAAGTCGAGAATGGTGGGGCTTGGAGGGGTTATGCGTGATAGTGTGGGGGATGTTGTTGCTGCTACGTGTTTGCAGGTTGCAGGAAGCTTCGATGTGGATGTGGTGGAGGCAATGGCAATGCGGCATGCTTTAGTAATTGCAATGGAGTCTGGCTTTTTGAGAGTGTGCCTCGAGACGGACAATATCAAGCTCCATTATGGCTTGAGTAAGCAGAAGGAAGATCTTACTGCCTTTGGTTTAATTACCAAGGATATTCTTAAGCTTGCTAATTCTTGCCATGAATGCTCATTTGCTTTTGTGAAGAGAACAGGAAATCAGGTTGCTCATAGTCTTGCTAAGCTTAGTAGTAAGTTTGTTTCTCTTAGAGTTTGGTTGGAAGAGTATCCCATTGAGATACATGAGGTTGTAATGGCTGATTTAGGCCTTTCTTCTACTTAATATTATTCTCATCTCTTCCCATCAAAAAAAAAAATTTGTGTATAAATTATATTAAGTATTTTGGTATGATGAAATAATAATTTGTTTGGATGTTGTGTGTTTCCTTATTTTGTTGTTTAATATTTAATAATAAACAGACCAACTACTGCACACCCTCAAAAAACTTTTAAACAACACAATATAACCACTGAACATCCCCCCAAAGAACAGTGAACAACCCCCACTTCAATATTTGTGTTCAAATATTTTATGTTTCATGTTCATATTAATTATTATTTATGATCATATAGCTTATGCTTTATGAAGTTCAAATTTGTTTGGGTGTTCATTGTTTTTCATTATGTTGTTTATTTTTTATTAACAGTCCAAAGACATCTGAACTACCCCCACAAACATCTGAACTACCCCCACAAACATCTGAACTACCACCACAAACATTTGAACTGCCACAACAAACATCTGCTTAGCCCTCGAAAACATCTTAATAGCAACCAGAAGCCATAGAAAATCCCCCAAAAGAAATTAAAAAAGCCCTTTGAAACTTCTGAGAAGCAAAACTTTTGATAAGCCACTAGAAGAAACAGAAAAGCCCCCCTGAAACTTCTGATATGCCACTAGAAGAAACAGACTAGCCCTCTGAAACTTCTGATAAGGTATCAGAATCAAGTGAAAAGCCAACAAAGTCATTTGTTCTTATGCTAATGCACATTGCTCTTATTATCATGGTTCTTCATTCATTTATCATATTCATTTTCAATATAATAAATACATACCTATAGGTTTATTATCATGGTTCTTCATTCATTTTAAATTTCTTATTATTAGTTGATTTTTATTATTTTGTACTTAATATTTATTTGTCATTTACATGTTGTATGCCAGATTCTATGTTATTATTTTACATATTTTAACGTATGAGTTTGCTTATAAATCTTTCACCTCATACAAACCAGCTATCAACATATATAGTAATGTATTACCACTTTCGTTCTTTATTTGAAGCTATTAGCCTATTATACACGGACTTATTACTATCTCGATGAGAAAAAAAGCTATAATACAGGTATAGTACTATGTCCATTGATCATATGCTCTTAATAACTAATAAGAATATACGTCTATTATGTTCATTTTTAAAAAAAAATAGTGTTCAATTTATGAAAGTAGAATGTTCAAACTTAATACTCCATACTTCGTATCCACTTGTATAAAATTACTTAGCACTCGTATATAGAATGAATATATGTTCAAAACCAATGTAACATATAGGTTCATATATCTAATTAATAACAAAATATATAACAAATTCTTAACCACTTATTTAAAAAAAAAACAATTTTTTTTAAGCAAATGCAAAATATATATGTATGTTCATAAATAACATATGTTCATGAAATTACGTTAGAAGTTCAAATCAAAAAGCATAACCATTATAGCTCAAAAGGCTTCTTTATCAGTTCTGACTTGTTTCTGTACTGAGTTAGAATAGATTTATTCTTTATTCACTGAAAAATATAATTAAAAATATATGTTAATAACCAATCTGTATAATTAAGATGTTCATAATTCCTAAATATATGTTCAGAATTATAATTAAGATGTACTGTTCATAATGTTCATAGATCTAAAGAAATGTTCATAAGAAATGTATAGCATGTTCAGAATTATAATTAAGATGTTCAAAATTCCAAAATATATACCGGTAAAAATTTATTTACATAGGATACGTATCATATGTTCAAATTTTTAACAAAAATGTTCAAAATTACCAAAATATAAACGAATACAAGAATGTTCATAATAAAATGAGAAAATGATCGATTCTATACACATGAACTAAATAAAAGGGGTTCATGTATTGAAAATTATATGAATGTGCGTGATTGTTTGATTTTTTTTTTACGGGATGCGTGATTGTTTAATTGATACCAAGCTAAGTTGATTTTTCTTTTATCAAGTTAACCAAAGTAAGTCAGATATGACTATATGAGGATATACATTAACAACTTTATTACTTTCTCTCTCCAAGTTAGGCAACATTCACCATGAATGAAGCTCCACATACTCTGCAAGTTAGATATACTTTTCCTAATTAATTTCTTCCTAAATTAATCTCCTCATATAGCTAAAATCCACCGCCACCTATTTCGCCTCAACTACTCCGTCGAACCATCATCATCTTCTCCGGGACAAAACCAGTCAAATATTAAATTAAATGCAAGATTTTTCCTCTCGATCCTATCTCATTAGTCGAATTGACTTTTATAATGAAGGTAATTCCAGGAGAATTCCAGCCAAATTCAATCAAAACAGAGGAATAAACAATGGTGATAACCGCATTCAATATACGAAGAGAGAAAGATAGAGGAGAGAAAAATTATGTATGATGATTTAAAATCAGGTAAGTTTAAGAGGAAAATTGAAGAAAAGGAATTGAGAAATTAGAAAATAATTGAAAAAGGAAAGAACACATGAAATAGAAAAGGGAAGAACGTTGAGAATTTGAAAGAAGAAAGCTACAGCTGGCAACTACTAATTACGTGGCATCAACTCATTGGTGGTGCACACAATTTAAGGTGCACCATGGTGCATATTATAATTTGCACGGCTATAATTTTGGGCTCATTGGCCGCAAATTTTTACCTACAACCCCCTTTAGACAATGCTGCCTACTCCCCCCAATTATACTACATCGTTTTACCTGTTTATGCTTTTCAGGTTTTTTTTTAATCTTATCTTATCTTATCTTATCTCTCAAGTCATTTATATATATGATTCAAAACCTATTTTTCTGTTTTACGCTTTTTTTTTATTTTTTTTGCATTTTCTCTCTCTTCTTCAACATTATTTCTCTTTCAATCACTTTTTTTCCTCCTATTTATGGATGAATCATTGATTGGAGCTGTTGATTGTGATAATGAAGTGCTACATTCTTCAATTGTCGAATTTGATCGTGATTGTGAAGTTATTTTGTCTCTGATTGGAGTTGTTTAATTTGATCAATTTTGTCTCTGATTTCGACTAATGCTTGCTGGTCAATTGTTTGATTCAATTTTGTTAGCTGTTTGTTTTAAATTATTTGCTGATTTTATTCGATTTTTCAAGTTTTTTTTAATCAATTTAGCCTTTGTTTAATTTAGTTCAATTTGGTTTAGTGTTATAATTCAAGTGAATTGAAGTTTTTATTTTAATAAATTTTGTCTCTTATTTCGATTAGTATGATTTATGATTCAAGTTTGTTTGCTGTTTTTAGTTTAATGATTGCTGATTGTGATTTGTTTTCTGTGATTGATTATATTTTTTTTATATACGTTTTCGTGTTTTTTTTAGTAGTTTTACAATTTTGATCAATTTCATAATTCTAAATGTTCATTATGATTCAAACTAATGTTCTGTTATAGATGTTTTAATTATATTTTAAATATTTAGTACTTTATTTTATTTTATTATTTTGATCAAATTGATAATGCTAAATGATCATTTATATATGTACTGTTTTGTATTTGTACATATCTGTCATTGATTATGTTCATTTTAAAAACTTATGCAGCGGGTGCTAGTGATGAAATTTTGTATGAAAAAGCAACTAAATCAGAGTTACTTTTTACATATTTTAATTCTGAACAAGAAATTTATGGCAGGTACAATGAATATGCTTTTAAGAAAGAATTTAGTATTGTCCAAGTGTATGCTCCAATAAAAGGCCAAGTTCATTCAAGTGCTCCAAGTGATGTCCAAATTTCTTTAAGTGTGCCAAGAAAAAAAGGTTCAATTACGTCCAAGTGTTCCAATAAATTTTCAAGTTCCTCCAAGTATTCCAAGAGATGTTCAAAGTGTTCAACGTGGTAGCTAATCAACATATTTTTTCTAAGTATGATAGGTTGTTAGCTTTTTCTTTTTTACACTAATGTAGCGAATAGGTTGGCAAATAATAATAAGTAAGAATTTGGATTGAAACAACATATATTTGTTCCAGCTTAATTTTTTTTTTTGATAAGTAATATGTAACTGGACATGTTTTGTTTTGACACTGAACATTTGTCTTTTTGGTTATGAACATTTTATTGTATTTTGTTATAACTGTTACGTAATTGAACATATAACTTCTTGATATATATATATATATATATATATATATGAATATTAATGTACTTGATCATTTAGAAATCCATAAATGATCAAATAACCGAAAGAATAATATTTATAGTAATATAAGCTTCCATAAATCTTCTTGCTCCTTTTCTATTGCCTCTAGCTTCCGTTTAATCCAAATAGCATCTGTTTCGGGGTTTTTGATGTGTCCTGCGGGAGAGTTACAATTCCAAGAATGCCCTTCGACGCCTGTGCCTGCAAAATCACGAAGACTCCTGGGGGTAGGAGCTCCGCCTCCGACGATCAAGTTAGTAAAGATACGGGAGGTAGAATGCACGTAATGTAGGAGTTACTTCTCGCGTAATGGGAGAATTCCGCAATTAATATTGCTCGGGGTAAGTGTTTTTCTCTTTGAGGAGTATTCAATGTGAACTACAAATGTTCCAGCCCCCATTAATGAGGGTCCTTCCACTATTTATAGTGGGGAAGGGATGGTTTCCCTTTTAGGGTTTAGAGGACACGTGTCAGCAGAGGATTGGAGCCCTGCTGACCAACGGCTGGATGCCACGTGTCACTAGGCCATTGGGCCACGTGTTTAGGGTATTTTTACCCCAAACATTTGCCCCTCACTGGTGCTGACGTGGCAGGGTGCCACGTGGCGCCGGTGAAAGTTTTTTTTTTTTTTTTTTTACAACTCTTCAGATTCCTTTTGAAGGATGGAAAAGCAGAAGGCGAAGAGTCACGACTTTTCACCTTCTTGGACATTCTATAAATAGGAGAAGATGTCCCCCGAGCTCTCATTTACAAACTTTGCCAAATTTCTGAAAATTTGAGAGCAGCCGGCAATTTGAGAGTTGAGAGCATTCGGAGTTGAGATTCGTTGAGAGCAACCGGTCTACATACCGTCTGGGTCGTTGCAAGCTAGCCAAAGGTTTTCTAGAGGGTAATCAGAGAAACCCAGCCGGATTTTGAACCGCCTGCGTCTTCGCAAGCATCCCAGAGAATTTCCAGATTTTCTTCTAGGTACCGTCTCTATTCTTTCTAGCTTTTTCATGTATTTCCGTTTGAGTCTTTTACTCGCATTTTTGTTCATTGGTCCCATAAGTAGATGGACCCCTTATACCCATACCCGGAACCTAGCTGTGAACTCAGCCGGTTTATTAGTACGGCTGAGTCTAGAACTGGGTCTGCCGCCTCTGTTCTTTGGGACAACCCTTTTTCAACACCCATATCGACCGACTCTGTGTCTGTGCAGGACACAATGGCCAGAATCCGGTCTACTGCCAGAGATCCCAACTACAGAAGTGGGAGCTCAGATGAGCAGCCGCCTGAGGTCCCAGATTCAGGCGGTGAAGTAGAGCATGGAGAGGTAGAGCAGAGAGGCTCACCCGGGGGCGCTCCTAGCACCCCGGGTGATAGCATTTTAAACGAAGAGAGTGCTCCCCTCCAGGAGACCAGAGAGCAGGTAGGCTCTGATAAGGAGGTCTCCAACTCCCCAGCCGGCTCTGATGCCGGTCACGTTCAAAGTAGCAGTAGCAGCTACTTAACCGAATCTGAGGATAGCGAGGAGGCGGAGAGCCCTTCTTGGGATAATAGGAACGATCCTCTCATGATCGCCGTCTCCTCTAAGGACCGCGAGCTCATGCGGGCTGCGCTGCCAGATTTTATCAAACGGCGGCCGCTGGGGGGTGACTATACAATAAAAGTCCCGGCTGCTCTGGGAACAATATGGTGGGAGGATGGACAACCGAACGCGAACGCTTGGTTCGGGTGCTACGAGGCGGCCTTCGTGGCCGGAGTCCGCTTCCCTCTCCACGACACAATAAAAGCCATACTTAGGGGGTATGGCCTAGGTCTCTGGCAATTAACCCCCAACTCATGGGTAAATATTTTAGGGTATATCGCCGCCTGCGAGATGCAGGGCCTCAACCCCGGCTGGGAGGCGTTTTCCCACATGCATTACTTGAGTAGGAGCCCAGGCGGCTGGAGAGCCTGGTATACCTTGACCACCCAGCCCAAATACCTCATGACCTTGGACAAGCCATCCAAATGGTCGGACTGGAAGCACCGGTTCTACTTGGTTAAGGCCCCAACTACGGCAGAGAACAGAGAATTCCGGATCTACAACCGGAAACCAGAACTCTTGGGGACCAAGTGCTGCCTGCCCCCTGTCCCGGAGGATGATAGAGAGACCATCCTTGACTCCGGGTTTTTTGAGTTAGTTCCTGACACCCTCTCATCCGGAGAGATAGTAAGGGTACCTAGAAACTGGGTGCCCAAACATGAATTTTTTAGGGACGAATGCTTCTTGTCCGCTTGTGGTCTAAGCAGCATGTTTAAAAAACGTATGTATTCAGAACTCAGCCGGTTTTTTTGGAACCGGATGCTTTTATTTCCTTGCTTATTTATTATTCTAACCGTGTGCCTTCCTCTGCAGAAGAAGCCAAGAAAATGCTGCCCACCGAGAAGACACCGGCTAGGTCGGCTGCCGACATCCGGAAAGCCAATCTCGAGAAAAAACTTGCTGCCCAGGCGGCGAAGAAGGTATAACCGTCTGATCCTTCTCGTTTATTTCAATCCTTTTATCCCACAACTTATATTTTTCTCGTTTACAGGACGGGAAACAGATGCCCCGGTCCCTTCAAAAACAGGTCAGGCCTCCGCCGACCCAACAAGAGTCTGCATCCAAGGTGCAGAAGACAGCCGACCGGCAAACTACCGGCGGCAAATCAATAAGGGTCCCAGACGGGCCTGGATCTGCGGATGTGCTTTCTGCCATCCCATTGAGGACCGCAACCGGTCCCTCTGAAGGCCGTTCGGGCCGCCAAGGTAACTTCGACCTTACACTGCTTGATCTGCCCATGCGGGTCAAGTCTTATTCAGTCTCGATCGCAGCCGGGGGATTCTCCAATCAGCCGGCAATCTATAGGCAGAGCATATGCGAGTTTCTCACCGTCTGTTTCTGGTGCAGATAATTCTCCCCGCTGGCCGGACGGGGCACAATATGCCCGGGCCATGCTGAAAGCCGTCCCCAGGGACGAGAAGGAGGCGATCCCTGGGATCAACTCCTTTAATGCCGACCGGGTGCTGGTCGACCTGGCCGACGTATGCTCCAACAACCATGCGGTAATTTTCTTGACATGCATTTTTAAATATGCAGTATTAACCGGCTGTATTTTTGCAGGCTATGCTGCGCGTAGAGGGGCTCAAACGAGCTTATACCCGCAAGTCTGAGGAGGTAAGGAGAAGCAAACGGGCTGTTGATGACGCCCATAATGTTGCTGACTACTCTTTGTACATGCATGGCTTAGAATCTAAATCTATACGCATGGAACAGGCGGAGAAGACCAAGGCCCTCCAACAGCAGATTGATCAGCTGAAAAACCAAGTTGACCAACTGCAGGCGTCCCTGGATGATGCCAATAAAAAATTGGAGGAACAGACAGAGCCCCTCCAACGGCTGAGCAAGGCGGAGACTGAAAATGGCCGCCTTGCCAAAGAGAATGAGCGCCTGCGCAAAGAGGCGGCTGCTGCCAATGAGAACTTCAAGGCCACCTTGGAGTCAGAGCAGGAGAGGCTCATTGAAGAGCATGAGCATGACTGTGCAAACCGGATGCAACGGGCGTTTTCCCTCATCCACCCGGAGGCGGACTTCACCGTCTGGGAACTCGCCTTCAAATATTCTGATCTTGCCATTCTGGCCGAGGAGGCGAATGAGCCGGGGCCCGGACCCTATGACGCTTGGGTTAGAGAGGAGATTGCGCGACGGCAGGCGGAGGCTGCTGAAGAGGAAGAAGTTGTTCCTGAAGCCAACGCAGCCGCTCACCCTGATCCAACCCAGAACCAACCGGAATAGGACCGGTTCACTGTTCGCCTGGAGTAGCAACTACTTCCCGGCCTGCGCGCCTTGCATTATCTTGTAATAGCACCGGATGAGATGGGCTAAGCTGTAATAATTTTTATTTTGAATATTAACATTTTCACCGGCTGAGCCGGCTTTTGAATGCTTTTTATGTTTCTGCACTTCAATACTAGAATTCTTGTTATTTTTTATACATATTTCTGCGAGGATAACCAAAAGAACCCCGCCGGTAACACTACCGCTTGGGTCTTCGCCAACTAGGCGAAGAAATTTACTAGGGTTGCCAAGAAGACCCCACCGGGAACACTGCCGTCTGGGTCTTCGCAAACTAGGCGAAGAAATTTGCAAGGGTTGCCAAGAAGACCCCACCGGTAACACTGCCGTCTGGGTCTTCGCAAACTAGGCGAAGAAATTTGCAAGGGTTGCCAAGAAGACCCCACCGGTAACACTGCCGTCTGGGTCTTCGCAAACTAGGCGAAGAAATTTGCAAGGGTTGCCAAGAAGACCCCACCGGTAACACTGCCGTCTGGGTCTTCGCAAACTAGGCGAAGAAATTTGCAAGGGTTGCCAAGAAGACCCCACCGGTAACACTGCCGTCTGGGTCTTCGCAAACTAGGCGAAGAAATTTGCAAGGGTTGCCAAGAAGACCCCACCGGTAACACTGCCGTCTGGGTCTTCGCAAACTAGGCGAAGAAATTTGCAAGGGTTGTCAAGAAGACCCCACCGGTAACACTGCCGTCTGGGTCTTCGCAAACTAGGCGAAGAAATTTGCAAGGGTTGCCAAGAAGACCCCACCGGTAACACTGCCGTCTGGGTCTTCGCAAACTAGGCGAAGAAATTTGCAAGGGTTTCCAAGAAGACCCCACCGGTAACACTGCCGTCTGGGTCTTCGCAAACTAGGCGAAGAAATTTCGACCCAAAACCAAACCGGATGGCGTCTGGGTAATTGCCCCTGGATAGCGGTCTGGGTCTTTGCAAGCCAGGCGACTATCCATATGATATAGCTCGAATATACACTAAGTGCCAACATTAGATTCGGGAGCCAGTCGGTTTATACTGAATTACTGGTCGGGACTTCGCAAAAGAATCACACCAGATTAGGATGTCCATTCACCGGTTGGGCTTTTGCAAGCATACCCCTGAATGAATTATGGCCTAGACCAAATGTTTAGGCCTGCTCTTAGAGAGTCAGGCGGCGGTATTGAGTACCGGCTGTCCTTCCAAAAAGTGAGCCGGCTGCAAGTTTGGGGTTGCTAGCCTGCCCCTTTTTTTGGTGCGAAGGATCGTCAGGCGGATTTGTCCGCCTGTGTGATCGCTTAGAACAATTTACCACCCAAATGGGAGATGTTCTCTTCGATGAATTCACCCGTATGGGTGTCACCGGATGAAAAAAAAAATTTAGGCCTGCTCTTAGAGAGTCAGGCGGCGGTATTGAGTACCGGCTGTCCTTCCAAAAAGTGAGCCGGCTGCAAGTTTGGGGTTGCTAGCCTGGCCCTTTTTTGGTGCGAAGGATCGTCAGGCGGATTTGGCCGCCTGTGTGATCGCTTAGAACAATTTACCACCCAAATGGGAGATGTTCTCTTCGATGAATTCACCCGTATGGGTGTCACCGGATGAAAAAATTAATTACTGGTGCCGCTTGTGGTAGGCACAAGACATGGCGGTTGTATACAAAATTGAATGTAATTCTCATTAATCATTTGAAAATTTTCAAAAGATGTACAATACTTAGAAGTAGTATTTTTTGAGGTTATCTACATTCCAAGTTCTAGGCAACTTTCTTCCGTCTGCAGTTTCCAGGCGGTAAGTGCCGTCTCGTACTTCTTCAAAGATCCGGTAGGGTCCCTCCCAATTTGGGGTTAATTTGCCTTGTTCATTGGCCCTACCGGTTGCCTCCATTTTGCGAAGCACAAAATCTCCTTCTTTCAAAGGTCTTTTACGAACCCGCTTGTTGTAGGCTCTAGTCATACGCAGACGGTAGATCTCATGACGCAAGGCAGCATTCCCCCTTCGCTCTGGAAGAGCGTCTAATGCCAACCGCATGGCTTCCCAGTTAGCCTCCTCATCATATAACATAATGCGTAGAGTAGGCTCATAATGTTCAATGGGAAGAACTGCTTCAGTGCCGTATGTCATGAGAAATGGGGTCTCACCGGTTGCCCTCTTTTCGGTTGTCCGGATAGCCCAAAGGACATGAGGTAATTCCTCTGCCCATAGTCCACCGGCTCTTTCTACTTTCTTCTTTATCCCGTCTGAGATCAACTTGTTAAAAGCCTCAACTTGACCATTTGCCTGAGGACGGCCAACGGATGCAAAACAATGGGAAATTCCTTGGTCTCCCAACCAGGTCTTCAGGACAGGCGTTTCGAACTGCGGTCCGTTGTCGAAAACCATGGACATTGGAACCCCGAACCGGGTGATGACGTTTCTCCAGATGAAAGAAATCACGTCTTTCGTTTTAATCCCTTTTACCGCCTCTGCCTCAACCCATTTGGTGAAGTAGTCTACTGCTACAAGAATGTAGCGGCGGCCGCCTGATGCAGGCATATAAGGTCCCAAAATGTCCATGCCACATTTAGCAAACGAAACCGGACTATGGATTGCCGTGAGTTCTGTTGCCGGTTGATGTATCAACTTAGCGAATTTTTGGCACTTGTCGCATCTCTTTACTAGATCCATGGCATCCGCTTCAAGAGTGGGCCAGAAGTACCCTTGCCGTCTGGTTCTTCTGGCCAGGGACCTGCCGCCAATATGCGAGGCACAAAACCCCGCGTGCAGATCTTCCAAAACTTCTCTCCCCCTATCCGGGGTTACACATTTCAAAAACGGCTGCAGGCATCCCTTCCGGAGGAGTTCCCCTTGATGCATAACAAAACTTGAAGCACGCTTCTTGAGCGCTGATGCTTCTGAAGGGTCATCCGGCAAAGGTACCATCCGTCAAAAAGGACCGGATGGGATCCATCCAGGTAGCAGTTCTGTCCAAGACTCCAATGGGATCATTCTGAATACTTCGTTTTTCAATGACTTCCCAAAAGACCGTCCTAGGAGCATCACCGGAGGCTGATGATGCCAACTTTGAGAGGGCATCCGCCTGATTGTTTTCAGACCGGGGCACCTGTCGCAGATGAAATTCATCGAAGGACCCAGCCTCCTCTTTGACCGCCTGCAAATATTTGATCATAGCCGGATGGGTGGCTTCGTAGTCACCAAGGTATTGGCTAACGATCAGCTGTGAATCTGAGCAGGCGTCGACCTTTCTTGCACCGGCTGCCTTACACATGCGCAATCCGGCTAGCAGGGCTTCATACTCTGCCTCATTGTTGGAGGCTTGGAACTTAAACCGTAGTGCATATTCAAACTTATCCCCTTCCGGGGAATGACAGATAACACCTGCACCACAGCCGTTCACCGTAGAGCTGCCGTCTACAAATAACTTCCAGACCTGATCAGGGTTTTCCGGGTGCACCGGCCTAGTCATCTCGACAATAAAGTCGGCAAACGCCTGACCTTTCACTGCCCGCCTGGGTTCAAAAGTTATCTCAAGGCCTTGTATTTCAACAGCCCACTTGATCATTCTACCGGATGACTCTATAGCAGTCATCGTACGCTTGAGCGGCTGATCTGTGTATACCACAACCGGATGTGCCAAGAAATAAGGCTTCAACCGCTTGACTGCTACGAATAAGGCCAACCCAAATTTTTCGATCATGGGGTACCGGAGCTCAGCATTTTTTAAGACATGGCTGATGAAGTACACCGGCAGCTGAATGTCGTTTCTCTCAGCGAGGAGAACGACACTAAGGGCGTGATCAGAGACGGCTAGGTACATGTACAGAACCTCCCGGGGTAGGGGGCTCACTAGCCTTGGCAAAGAATGCAAGTGCTGCTTAGGCCTCTGGAATGCCGCCTCTGCTTCTTCACCCCATTCAAACCTTGACCTCTTCCTGATTGCCTGGAAGAAATAGAGGCACTTGTCACCTGACCGGCTGAGGAACCTCCCCAATGCCGCCAGACAACCGGTCAACTTCTGGACCTCTTTTACAGTGCGGGGAGACTTCATGTCAATTACCGCCTGTATTTTCTCCGGATTAGCTTCGATGCCTCTTTGGTCAATCAAGAATCCGAGAAACTTCCCAGACTCAACACCAAATACGCATTTCTTTGGGTTAAGCATGACCCGGTGCCGCCTGAGTGTGGTGAAGGTTTCTCGCAGGTCTGCTAGGTGATCCGTCTGTAGCTTGGATTTGACTATCATGTCATCGATATACGCCTCTACATTCCTGCCAATCTGGTTGATAAAAACGGTGTTTATCATGCGCTGGAATGTAGCCGGTGCATTCTTCAACCCAAACGGCATCACCGTATAGCAGAATAACCCCTGATCAGTGACAAAAGCCGTCTTATCCTGATCTTTCTTCCAGAGAGGTATTTGATGGAAGCCGGAATAAGCATCCATAAAGCTCATTAACGCATGGCCGGCTGTTGAGTCGACTAGGCTGTCAATCTTTGGAAGCGGGTAGCTATCTTTTGGGCATGCTTTGTTCAGATCTGTGTAATCCACACACATCCGCCAAGTACTGTTCGGCTTCTTTACTAGAACGACATTTGCCACCCAATCCGGGTAGTAGCATTGCCTAATGAACCCAGCATCCAACAACTTTTTGACCTCAGCCGCTGCCGCTTGAGATCTTTCTCCACCATGATCCCTCTTTTTCTGCCTAACCGGCTGCTTTTTGGGATCTACGGCTAGCTTGTGGACAGCAAGATCCGGGCTGACGCCTGGCATCTCTTCCACTTCAAAGGCAAAGATGTCTTTGAATTCCTTCAGCAGCTGGAGCAAGCCTTCTCCCAACCGTTCGAAGGCTACCGTCCCGACCTTGACTGTTCTTTCAGGACGGCTGTCATCTAGGATGACATCAAGGCAGTCACCAGCCGGCTGAGGTCGTTGGTCATCTGACCTTTCCCCGGCTAGTGATTGCTATTTCTCCTTTTTGACGGGTGCCAGTTGGTCCGCCTTTCTTTTCATACCGGCTGCCCTTGGAGCCGGGACTGCTGGGTCGCAGTTATCAATATCTATGGGCTCGCCCTGGCCGGCTGCACCCATAGTTGTCTTGACGTCAGAGAGATAGCACTCTCTTGCCGTCTTCTGGTCCCCGCTTAGGGCACCGACTGTACCATCATCCTTTTGAAATTTGACCAACATGAGGGACGGGATGATGACAGCCTTAGATGCGTTGAGGGTAGGACGGCCAAATATCATGTTGTAGGCGGACAGCTCCTCCACAACTAAAAACTTGACTATCATGTGGCGTCCTTGCCCCTTTTCACCCAGCCGGATTGGAAGATCTATGCTTCCGACCGGATGCACTACTCCACCCCCAAATCTGACTAGTGGGTGAGGAGCCTGGTGCATGTTACCGGATGTGTACTTCAGCTTGGTCAAGCACTGATAACTGATTAGGTCAGACGAGCTCCCGCTGTCTATTAGGATTCGGCCAACCTTCTGGTTGGCAACCTTGCATTCGATGACGATGGGGTCATCATGAGGCCGCCTGACCTTGCCCCGGTCCTTTTCAGAAATAAGGACCTCAGGAAAGATGTCTTTCGACGCCTGGCCCTCATCCACTGAGTTGACCAGCTTCCTGATGTTGTCTTTGGTGCCCCGGATGGTGGGACCCCCTCCGGCAAAACCGCCTGCTATGGTGAAGATGGTCTCTTCATCCGTCTCGGAGTTTACTGGGCCGGTTTTTGCCGCCTGCCCTTTCTTGGCCTGGGTATTACCCCTAGCCTTGGGTAGGTAGGATTTTAGGGCCCCCTCATCTGCCAGACGGTCCAATAGCCGCCTGAGGCTATAGCAGCCATTGGTGTCGTGGCCAACATCCTCGTGGTATTGGCAATACTTGCTCTTGTCCCGTTTATTCACGGGGCTTTTCATTTCAGCCGGTTTGTCGAGAGACATCCGGTCTTTGATTTCCAGGAGGATGGTGGAGCAATCTTTTGTGAACTCGTATTTGGGAACATATGGTTCTGACTTCCGCCTGATCTTCTGGGCCGGCTGTCCTGATCGGTCAGCTGCCCAGACCCCTTTTCTCTTTTCTTCCTTTCTTGCCGGCTGATGCTGTTGCCGGCTCTCTTTTTTATCAGACTTTTTAGAATCTGACGGCTGCTTAACAGCACAAAGCTCCGTCGCCTGTATATAGGCTTCAGCTTCAATTAATGCCTCTTGGAGGCTAGCAACCCTCTTCCGGACGAGGTCAAACTTAAAAGTCGACCCATCCTTCAGACCTCGAAAGAAGTCTGTGTAGGCCACTTCGTCTGATAGTCCTGGAATCTGAATTCTCATCAGATTGAACCGTCTGACGTACGACCGGAGGCCCTCCCGGTCGCCCTGCTGTATTGCCCCTAGGTCGAGGCTAGTCTTTTTGGCAGGAATATTCATTGAGAAATTTGACGTAAACAAGTACGCCAAAGTTCGAAAGCTGTTGATGCAACCGGCTGGTAGGTTACCAAACCACCGCTGGGCTATGCCCTTGAGGGTAGCCGGGAAGCATCGACACCAGACGGCATCATCTAACCCCTGGAGGTACATGAGGTTAGAGTAGGCCATTAGATGGTCTTCTGGGTTGGTGGTGCCGTCATAGGCCCCCACCAAAACATTCTTGATCTTAGGCGGCTGTGCCGCCTGGGTTATCTCTGGTGAGAACGCCGTCGGCTGTTCCCTCAAATTTAGCAGGCGCAGCTGCCAGTCTGTGGGTTGGAACGGCTGCTGCGTTTGCCCACCGAAAAGACCCGGTGACATGAAAGGGGATCCACCCAACCCATTCGGTGTGCCGAATAGGCCAGGCTGGATCACTTTGGGTCCAAACCGGGCAGAAGCTTCGCCCGTCTGGCTCCTAAGGTTCGTTCCCGTACGCCTGTGTGAGACGTCATGGAAACTATCCGGGAAGGTCGACGTTGAGGCCGACGCAGACGCCTGACCTCGCTTCTCTTGGAGAAATGTGCGGGCGTCTGAGAAGGTTTTCTTGGAGCCATCCGGCTGTACGTGCCGGATGGCCTTTCGCAGCTCCCCTTGAGGAAAACGGAGTCTGCTTGGATCAAACCTTAAGCCCTCTCCCTCCTTTGGCTTAGGATGAGGGGTAGGAACTCGTTCTTTGACCGCCTTCTTTCCAGAAGGCTTCTTGGCCGGCTGACCCTTCTTTGGAGTAGCTGACCGGATGAGGCTCTTGATCTCACCCTTGAAACTATTCATGAAAGACATGAGTTCGTTTCTTGTAACGGGGGCTGAGCCCCCCACCGTTTGGGCAATTCCAGTCGGTTGCCCGGCTGGGTTGCTGGGAGCAGCTTGGCTGATTTCCCGTTCTCTTCTATCTTTAGCACGAGGGTGCTTCGTTCTGAAAGACCCATCCGGGGCCACATATGTTTCAATTTCGTCTCCACTTTCATGGTCCGTCTGGACCTCAGGCTCGACCACAGGCCGTTTGCCCTGATTCGGTGACACAGTATCAGAAGTCATCTTCGAAGTACTCTCCCCACAGACGGCGCCAAATGTTTCGGGGTTTTTTGATGTGTCCTGCGGGAGAGTTACGATTCCAAGAATGCCCTTCGACGCCTGTGCCTGCAAAATCACGAAGACTCCTGGGGGTAGGAGCTCCGCCTCCGACGATCAAGTTAGTAAAGATACGGGAGGTAGAATGCACGTAATGTAGGAGTTACTTCTCGCGTAATGGGAGAATTCCGCAATTAATATTGCTCGGGGTAAGTGTTTTTCTCTTTGAGGAGTATTCAATGTGAACTAAAAATGTTCCAGCCCCCATTAATGAGGGTCCTTCCACTATTTATAGTGGGGAAGGGATGGTTTCCCTTTTAGGGTTTAGAGGACACGTGTCAGCAGAGGATTGGAGCCCTGCTGACCAACGGCTGGATGCCACGTGTCACTAGGCCATTGGGCCACGTGTTTAGGGTATTTTTACCCCAAACAGCATCAATTGAGCAATGTATTGTATTCTCAGCTTCTTGATTTGGTGTATCTGTAAGTCAAACAAATTACAATGTCAATGTGTGTATTCATTGTTATGAAAATGAACATTATGCTATATGTCAAATTAACTTACTTGTGGTTCAACATGCTTTTATCAAAATATGATTCCTACATATTAGTATGTTGTTCATTTTTATCTTTCAATATAATTGATGGCATTATCTCCTTATAAATATAGGCTCATAGTTTCCATCTCTAAATTATTGCAACGTGTATTTCACTCTATATAGAACATAACTACAATATATATTGTGTTTGTAAATCAATATATATGCATAAACATTATATTGATATTACAAATTTAATAAATGTTCAATTGGCAAAACAAAATGTACATTCCGTTTTATATAAATGAATAAATTATCACAAATAACATGAGCATATATATATATCACAAATAATGTAAGTGACAATATGTGATTTATTTTTGAACATATTTTAAAATAGAATCATATTTTAAAATAGAATCATCAAAGGTTTATGATGAATGAGCAATATGTAATTTATTTTTGAACATTTTTAGACATGTGAATGAACATACATTAACATATGTGTGAATAATATACATATCCAAATGAACATCTATGTATCAAATTCGAATAAGCATCTATCAATATTAGAGCGAAAATGTATGTAGTATAACATTCAAATGATGCTCATGAGCATATAATTTAATATAAAGTTAAACATGTATTATTATAATCTATGTGGATATTTTCAATATGAGAATGAAAATGTACGTAATTACATTCAAATAAAAATATGTTTAAATACCAGTAAACATTCATTAATATGTAAAGATCATAAACAAAATTAGAGTAATATTCTCTCAAGAATGAATCCTAGTAGATGTAAGGTAAGAATATAAATGATCATATACTAGTATCATAATGAACATCTATCAAATTGAAAATGAACATTTGTTCAGCAATCGTCTTCTCCGACGGAACCTTCGAAGTGTTATTCTCTGTTTCGTTTTTACTAATTAAAAATACCACCAAATATAGTAGATTTTAGTCTATTTTGCACAAAAACAAGTGCAATTATAGTAGAGTTTGTTTTAGAATATCAAAACGCAAAAAAAAAATAATTATAAAATCTAGGGTTTACATTCAAAATTCTACTTAAATGAACAAATTCGTACTCTTCTTTTTCGGAATTTAGTTGCGATTGACGAACTTCATCTCGAATGTCAGACATTTTTAGATGTTTTGATGCAATTTGCAGTAATTTTGAAGATTTTTTTTCTTGAATTGTAGCGATTTTGAGTATTTGAAGAGAGAGAATATGGTGTTGAAGAGAAATGCAGAATTAACTGCAAGTTCTAACTAGTGCGATTAGTGGGATGCGGTTAGTGGGGTGTGGTTAGTGGGGGTAAGGGTTTTACGGTAATTTCAGGGGGGAGCAGGTATTAATGGCTAAAGGGGGGTGTAGTGAATACGAATTAGCAGCGTAAGTCATTCAATTTTGTAAGCTCGCTTTAGTTGGTCTTACGAATTTCTCTCTGTTTTTGAAAATATGGCGAATTTAATTAATACTCTGTAGTGAACTGTGTCAAGTACTACTTAACTACATAAGGCTTAGTTGTTCCTATCATAAATGAACAACTTACTAATTGAGTAATTTAAGGGTATATTTTACGTAATATCTTTATTTAGATTTTTAGAAACTACCTATTTTTACCCATTGTTAAATTATTCTTTCTTTCAATTAATGGGTGTATCAAAAGCTCAGCAATTTGAAGATTATATTTTAAGCTGCTTTAAGTAACGCATCCCATAACCCTTTAGCTCAAAACTCGAATATAGAGAAGTTAACGAGACATAATGAACCTCTTAGACTCTATCAGTCTTGTCATGTGCAGTGGTGCTTACATTCTTTCTCTGGACGCCAATGTCAAGACTTTATTCATACTACTACCTCATATACGAAACATGTATAGAGCTATGTTACTCGGACACGGATTCAGTGTCTACTTGGCTACGAGTGTCCAAGTATCCGGACTTGGTCATTTTGTAGAAAAAAAAAACTACTGTAGATTTTAGTTAAAATCCAAGTAGACACGACACGATACGACATTCTATTTACAGAGTATTTGTGACAGTAGGTAAAAAGAAATTAAGCAAAAAAAACACAATGAATTACTCAGAAACACAATAAAATTAAGCTAAGATGAAAATTAAATTACAAATTCACAAACACATGGCTTAAGCCAATATTTCGAATCACACCCATACACGCTAATTTACTCCGTATCTTTACCTAGCTTTCTAGTATACATTTCACAATATATCAGAAATATATATTTCACTGATAAAAGTCATATGTTATCTTTTTTTTTGGTATCAATAAGATTAGATAACAACAACAAGCTGTTGAACTCTTCATTGGAATCAAATGAAGAGCAAAAAAACAAAACTGTAGCAATCATCTTCGATTTCAACGATACCTCCAATCAAATCTGTCTACTTGGAAAGGTGGGTAAAGATCTCCACACAAAGGGACAGAATGAGGAATCATAGGGACTGAGTCAACACTACTTCGAGCTTCACCACTAAATCTTGTTCTTGTCCATGACATATGATGATTCTGAATTTCCTGAAGCGGCCGCCTCTGAAAACTAATCTGCTGTTTGGCCTTGTTTGATGCTGTAAGGTTCATGTACCTTGGTTTGCTGCAACTGCTGTCGTCTGTTCTGCTTGCGCTGCTAGACACCGGAGTTCTAGAAGCTGATAATGATGAAGTAGAAGTTGAGGATTCTTCAGTAAGAAGTTTCGAATTTGGTTCAGAAGAGGTTCGAGCAATATGTCCTACATAATTAGGCCTTCTAACAATCTTCACTTTTTCTGAATTCTGCTCAGAGACACTTGAACAGTCGACTCTTAATTTGTTTTGCTTTGAGGAAATCTTAGAGAGTGGAGACATGTATGGAAGGTCACTTCGTACTTCCTCCATCAACCTTGTTTCCCATGGTTTGCTAGCCATCCAACGGTCCAACCAACTCCAACCAAAGCTACTTTTATCAAGTTTCGGAGGTTGAGAAGTGGTAAATGATTTGTTCTTCCCTAGGTTCAACTTGTAATAAGAGAAGGCGCAACTTGTAAATTTTCATGCTGATAAAACAGTATGTAGTAGGAAATATTTTTGCAAATTGTATACCTGTTGAGTGGCAGCATATGAAATTGCACGTTCTCTCTTGATGGCTGCTTCTTGCCTTGACTGCAGCTTTGTCCTGATTTCATCCGCGCTTTCTCTACTGTCGCACCATCCTTCCTATAAACAGACAACGGTTTATGTCACCCACAAAAACAATTGTTTTAAGGCTGCAGGGGAAGCAATGCTATGAATGATTCTTAAGTTCATGTTCACAATTCAAGTATACGACTCGTTATCCATTTACCTCTGCTTCCTTAACAGGATCGGCTTGAAGACTGTCGACTGATCTCAATTCATCCTGTCCTTCAAATGCCATCCTCACTCGGTGGGCCTTGACATGCGCTTGAGCTCTAACAAGTGCTTGCATACACCTTAGAGTAACTGCAGCTTGCTTCCTTACTAATCGACCTCGGACTATAGCCTGAAGTTTCACAAGAGATTTCAAGGCCCTTAAAGCCCGTTTCGCCTACCAAATCATAGATACACATACATATCAATATCAATATTACCCCATTACTTTCAAATTAAAGTGGCAAGGGAGGACCAAATCTGATTCACTCCCACAATCATTCAAAGGGTATCATAGAAAGTTTGCACCAGAACCATATAAAATAAAACTCCAATACTTCAATTTTGCACATAAATAAAAGAAACTCCCTCAACTATGTTTCATATAGCACTAACTGGCATAACATAAAGTTTGCATAACAGAGTCAATTCATTTAATATCATGGATGATACAGTATATGTTGGCATCCATTAGGATTACCATTTACCAAAAGACTAACTTTAAATTTGTATGACATGTACAACCATAACCTATAATCCAACATAAATGATTAAACTCTGGCTAATTAAAAATCACAATACATCAACATGTTTTTTCACAAAATTACCACAAACAACTTATTACTCCCACTTTAAATAAGCCACATTCTATTTTAGTAGAATATCCTGAAATTATAAGTCACAGATTAATGAGTATTCCCACATTACTATCATTTAGATTTTTCTAGTCTCTCAACTCAACAATTATGTAATTTTCAAGCAGAATTCCTTTATAATAACCCCAAATTATAGAATTGAATACAACATACAAGCAAATTACAAACAAAAAAAACAGAAAAATAAAGACTTTTAGAAGAAGAAATATTATACCAAAAATGCACGAAAAGCAGTTTGAATACGAATAGCAGCCCATTCTTGACGAACGAACAAGAAATTCTTAGAAGGAGCTCGAATAACAGCAGCCATGGCAGCATTAATTCTTGCATCTCCACCACCAGCCGTTGATGTAAAATCAGACGGTTCTGATTGCGCCACGCCTTTGACTGATGGATTTTTCCAAAGTCTCCATCTTTTTCGACTCTTCACTTTCTCCTACAAACAAGCTTGAAGATTTAGAAGGAAAACAGGACAAACAAAACCCAGAAAAATAGGAGAGAGAATGTTTAGAAAGATGAAATTTTTATAGTAATTTAAGCTTACATGATGATCATTTGAGTTGGGTTTTTTAAGATTGATTAAGGATTTTAGCCAATTTGATGAAGCACCCATTTTGAGAAATTCGATGTTTTTTTTTTTTGAGATTTTAAGGTTGGAGTATGTTTTTGTTTGGATGTTGTTTTTATGTTTTAGAAGAGAGAGAGAGAGAGAGAAAGAGTGTTGGGACAATCCAATGGTAGATTTTGAGTTCAAGTAAGAGGAGAGAGAGTGTAAGTGAGTTATAAGAGTGGAGATGTTTGAAATTTGAAATTCGAAAGAGGAAGAAGAGAAGTGTAACGGTAATGATGAGAAGAAGAGGAGGGAAATTGCTTTGCTTTTATTATGCTTTTTCCCTAGACAAGCTTCCTTAATAAAGGAGGATATTAAGGTTAAAAGCTTTTCTCTGTCTTCATTGGCAATTACTCGTATAGTCGTATCCATCATTAATTTCACTCATGTTATCCATGGAGTATTACTCATATGAATATCTTTTTCGAAAAAAAGTTACACAGAGAAGTAACATGAACTAAAATAACTACGGAGTAGCTATTTAACACTTACTCCGTTTATTAAAGTACTAAGCTAGGTTGCACCTATACGGACATGGACACAGACACGGGTACGATACGGACACAGCAAAACGGCAATCCTAAAATAGGGGACACGGGTACAGCAAATAACAAAACAAATAATATATCAAAAAAAACGAGATTTTGACAACTTATTCAACAAAATACTAAATAATTAACCTTAAAACAGGTCATTTACCGTAGCTAAATAATATTTTCCTAATTCACATACAATAATGTGCTATGAAATGTATTTTGAAGGCGCTCATATATAACTCTTACCTTTTTCTTTCATACTTTACCTTAACTTTCTAATTAAAAAAGTTAAAAAGATGAGGTGACATATCAAAATGCAAACCGGATCGAATCATAGTAGGATACGATTCGTCTCAAAGTGTCTAAATATATTAAAAAACCGGATGAATTTTTATGTGTGTCCGTTGTGTGTCGAACGAGTGTCGGTGTCCGACACGGTGTCGGACACGGACACGGCTATTGGACGAAGTGTCCGTGCTTCCTAGGTACTAAGTACACGTCTTAATACCATTCCCTGATAATAAAATAGAAATCCTTATTTATTGACAGTAGTTATTTGAATTCTTCACTCTTCTTATTGTTCAGAATATTAATATCATGGACCCCAAAGCTGGGACCTCTTCAAACTTTGGTACTAGGGGAAGGGTACCCGGAGATTGTTGTAGAAACTAAACAAATCATCAAAGTGGGTTACTATGAAAAACATATACTCGTATTAATTTAAATAATGCAATTCAGATTTCAAGTTGACAACTCCAGTTTGACTTTGCATGAATATGTTGTAGTCTTGTGTAGAGTGAACTGTGTGACACATGTAGGACAAAACATTTGTGGGATCCAAGTATATAATCTATATATAAACTGTTAGAAGTGGTACAAATGGAGAATCCAACATATCCAATAGTAGTACTAATAATTGTCTGAAATTCCTCAAATTAGGACATAAAAGTACTAATCCAGTCTTGGAAGCTGGAGCTGTGGAGCTGCTAATTCGGTATGCATACTCGGACTCTGCCCGCTTCTATGTACCAAGTAAAATGAAAATTGAAACTATTTGGTGGGAAACATGTTGTGACATTGCTAGTGCAAATTACATTGTCGACCTGAGAATCAATTCTTCAGGTTCGTACACCAATATGAAGAAAAGGTTTGATTTCTTGCATATTGAATTCCTTCACACACAAACGACAATGTCTGTAAGAGCTTGCAAGCCCTCAGAAAAAGCAATTACAAAAGAGGACATAAATATCCAAGATTTTCAGAATTTTTTTATGAAAAATCTAGTCAAAACCCAATAACATAATAATTTGATACATGAGCAAACACTGAAGGTTTGAAACCAAACTTTGAAACATTCATCCTCTGTAATTTCTAAAACAAAAACAGATAGAATTTACATAAACAAACTGCTGGTGGCTGAGTTGAATCAAACAAGTAAGAGTCAGAACGATTCACACTCATTCCCAGAATCCAAATTCAATGAGAAGAGAGCGTTGAATCCAATTAAACATTCTTGTGACAGAAACTTACATCATTCCCTTATTTGTCATCTTTAGAATCCTTTTTTGGATGGATTGCTCCAACAATGGCCTCAACTTCTTCCTTCACCCGTTCGAATAAATTTGGAGCTTTGATTTCATCAACTGGTGTACTTTCATCTATATCATCACTTGTCCCATGAGTTTCCTTGTGGTGACGTGGTGAGGCTGGTGACTTATGATGAAATAGTGCTTCAATATCCTCCTTAGTTTTTTCAAAAAAATCAAGACACTTCACCTCCTTCTCCTTCTCTGTCATTAAGAAGCAAACTTCTTAAAAGCAAGCTTTGTGATAAATTGATAATAATACAAACAAGCTATATCTAACTGCTAGAGTGGCACAATTCTTCAATTGTAACAGAGAAAATCTTCCTATTGTTCATCGTTACCACAACATCATATAAGATTCAAAATGTATTCTATGATTGAATTCCATCCCATGCCCTTGGAAGTTATACGGCATCAAAAGATCTCAAAGACTTAAGTTTTGTGAATTGCAAAGCCTATTGCACATGTAAATTCCTTCTGGGATAGATGTAAGAACAGAAGTTCTAGGAAATCAAAAAGACTACGGAGCAATAAAAAAATGTGAAGTTCAACTTCAATTTTCCTTCTTCTGAAAGTGTAATGTAACCTTCTACACAACACTTATCCCATAAAACTACGAAGCAATTATAACCACAGATTGACACTCTATAATGACTATAATATTAGAACAACTGAAAGTTAGAAGAAGAAATTCAAAATTACTCTGTAAGAACACTATCATACAAAACGTTCGATTTGGACTGTAACTTAGCATATGATATTCAAGTAGAACTTTGTTGTCTCTATGATTCAAAATCAGCTCATATGTATTCTTGCCAACTATATTCCTGAAAACAGTTCTAGAGCCTTGCAACTACAGGTACTTCCCTAATTCTAGTTGTTTCATCAATCCAATGAGGCCAACAAAGCCACAAATTGGTTAGCAAATAACAATCAAAGGCGGATATAGAATAAATAGGTTGGTGGGGCAATAACGAATTGTCAATTCAATACATATGTCATTTTATCCAAGTATGATTATGATTCTTTAAGGGCCTCCCCAAGAATTCAAAAGGTTTACTATTGATGATATTGTAGGAGTGGCTTTACCGCGCTTAATTGTTGAACTAAATCATCTTTGCTTCTAATTGAGGGTTCTAACCCTTGATTGGAGCATTTCACCTAAATTAAAAGTTATAAAGGGGAGAAACCCTACAAACAGCAGCATCAATTAATCAACTTTACATCTACCTTATTGTAGGGTATTTCAAGAAAAATCATCAATTAATTAATAGAGCAAGTGACCCCATTTTAGTACTTGATTTGGGTTGCTTTCAAATACTCAAGAATGCAGCTGTAAAAACTACATCTTCAATTGATTTGGAAAACAATGAATTCCCAAATTAATCCAAGCCCAAATTTGCAAAATTTTTTAATATAATTTACTTATAAATCGAGCATCAATCATTATAACATTAAATACTAAGAACTGGAAGAAATTAAGGTACTGCAATTCGCAAACAGCAACACAACCTAATCAAAATTCAAAAATTAAACCCAAAAAAATGTTAAAATAAATGGAGGAGAATAAGAAAATATAATAAGGTAATAAAAAGTTGCATACTTGGGTGAGTATCTTCTGTGTTTGATGCAGCAACTGGGTGGTCTGCCATTAGAGAATATTTGGGTCGAAATTATGTAAGAATGAATGAATAAAGATTAACTCGATGAAGAACTGTTTAATAAAAAATGAAATTTGGGATAGTTTGTAAAGGATTTAGCAAATGGATTAGTTTTGAGACTATTGACAAAACAAAACTGTTGGAATGAGTTGGTGGATACGGTGGATTTGATTCGCTGACTTTTTTATTTTCACTTATTCTTTTCTTTCTTATTCACCGAATAATTATAGATACTCGTATTATTTGACGAATGACTCTAATAATGTTTTTTATTAGTATAAAATTGTGTTTATATGGTATTATTAAATTACAATTCTATACCAATGAGTGTTATTAGAGTTATTAATAACTCAAGTTATTAAAGGCTGAGAAATGGTCAACCCACTCACCTACCGACCCTAATAGAATGAGAGGAAACCCCATTTTGGTCACATAGGTTGACGTTGATCTAGGCATCTTAAGGCTGTTAAGTAGAGACGTATTCAAAAATTGAAATATTATCCTCATTACACTGAAAGTGGAGATGTATGTGTATGATGCTTCATTCTTGGTTAAATGTAAAACTTTAAAGGCCTGTTGTGATTTACTAAACAACGTTGAAGTGAAGTGAAGTGAATTAAACTGGTTTGAGCTGAGCTGAATTGAACTGAATTGTTTATGAGAGAAAAACTTGGGAACTGAACTGAAATTAAACTAAAGTGTGCCTAAAACACTTTTTGGTACTCCGTGTGCCAAAAATAGAGTTTTTCTTAATCTTATCTATCCTTCTTTTTTTAAAATTTAGAAGTAAAATCAAGTCAAGAGAGAAAAAAGAATAAAAAGTGTAACGTTCGAGTTGACTCGAGACTTGACTCGCTTGAACAACGATGTGAAATATGAAGAAAATAGGTGGGAGCAACGAAGAAGAAGAATAGTAGAGCTGCACATATATAGCATAGCCATGTACTACAGCTACGTTATTTAAAAGTCTATGCAATTACACAAACTGCGAAGCATATGTCATGTCGCTGCTTTCTGAATTAAACAGCAGTGATTTATCCAATCATTCAATCATCTATCAATCTTCCATCCTAAACTTCACTATGTTCTTCACTTTTTCCAAATCTGGTACTGTACAAGTTTAAAGTTCTCCCAATTTGTTTCTTTTTTTTTGGCCTAATTTAAGCCTCTTTTTGTTTGGAGATAATTCATTTTACACAAGCTGTTTCATTTTGCCCAAATTCTCAAAAAAAAAAAAAAAAAAAAAAAAGTTTAAGGTGGACTAATTTGAGGCTAAGAATTGTTAACATTGGTTAGAGATTTCCCCACGTTCCTTGTACACCTATTTTCTTACTTGAAAAAAGTATCCGTGATATGGAAAAGATATGTGAAAAAAAACACAATATTTTACTTTTTTTTTTTAGGGGAAAAACACAATATTTTACTTGGATAAAGTCTATATATAATGTTTAATATTTTGACATACTCAAAATGAAATTCAGGCATGTAAAATTGTAAATAGGGTAGATACTACAAGTGCTTGCACTACCTACGCAACCATCCAAGATTTTTTTTTTAATTTTTTTACTACATCTGTTACAAATTATTTGCAACGATTTGACATAAAGTAGAGAGGAAAAATGTCTAATCGTTGCAAATAATATGTAACGGAGGTAATATTTTTTTGGTAAGGTTGGATCACACGTCAGCGAGATAAGTACAGAGACATAATAAAAGTTTACATGTATGAAACCTCACATATTTTCCTTTTAAAAAAAAAAAAAAAAAAAAACCCTCACATTTCATTAGACTTATTAAATACGAAATACAGTGATAATCTCATTACCTGCATCACTACACATTAACAGTATTTTTTTTGTTTTTTTTTTAAAAAGGATCAATAGTCACTCTCCAATCTCAGCCTACTGCATTACTGAAATGGAATTTCAGAAACTGATATAAAAATAATAAATCCAGAGGAAATAAGTTGCAGCAAATCAGAAAATATGTCAGCACTATAAGTCTATAACCTCTCAAACAACACATACGACTTTCAATATAATTCTCAGTAATGTAGTATTACAAGTCACGTCACCTAATTCCATCTCTCATAAACCTCAATTTGTTATAAATTATCACATTTTCTCAACCACTAAAAATAAAGAATTTACCATAATATATATCACAGTCCAGTTCCATCTCAGGACATTAACATTTTTTCCGAACATCACAAATATTAGTATGATACTTGGAGTCCTGATTTTATCTCAAATAGCCGACTCTGAGTCCGAGCAACATAGACATTTATTCTAACAACATAGTAGTGAATATGTACTGCTAATAATTTCTAACAGCACACAAAAGTTTTTTTTAAAAAAAAAAAAAAAGAGAGAGAGAGTTTACTGGAAGAGTACTCCAGTAGGAGTAACAAACTTAATAAAGAAGCTATGAAGAAGGAACCTGCAAAACAGGTGACTGAATCATAAATTGGGATTCAATAAATAAGGGAAGAAGAAAGGATTCTGCAACTGAAGATCTCTTACCTTTTCTAGGAACCAAATAATATAATACAGAGAAAAGGCACTGCAGTCAAGGATCCCTATGCTCTACCTATTCTAACAATTCCAGAGATCTTGTAGCCCTGTAGGACTCATCCCTATTTTCCCTTCCTTTTCACTTCTCAGATCCATAAATGGCAGCTGTCATTTGAGCCATCTTATTAGACAATCAAACTTTCAAAGCTACCCTAAAAAAAAAAAAAAAAAAAAAAAATCTGTCTTTTCTGCAAGTGTGTTGTCATAGATATAAGAAGAGTTATCAGTGTCTCAGTAGAAAAGTAAATATAAGACACAATCCCTTGTCTTTCAAGCAAACCCCTCTCTCTCTCTCTCTCTCTCTCTCTCTCTCTCTCTCTCCTCCCAATGCAAGAAGAAAGGCCAGTAAACTTAAGGGTTCTCTCTGGATTTTCAGTGTTTTTTCTTATTGGCAGAAATTTGGGACCCAATGCAAGAAGTATATACTGTATACATATAATGATCATGGAATCATGCATAGCATTGTTCAACTCCAAGTGATCTGAATCATCTTTCACTCTCTCTTTCTCTCACTAAAAAAGAAAATACTTATCGTTTGAGTTTCTGGGAGCAATGAGAAAGAAGTTGTTTAGCACAATTGTGTTACTTCTGCAAATTGTTGCTTGGGTTCCTGCAACTAGTAGGCTTTTGATTCCAAACCATGATTCTTCTTCTCTGATATCAGGTACCAACTGTATGTTATTTCATCACCATTTTGACCTGTTAAGAAAATTTGCTAGTAACATTAACAGTATCAAGAACTACGATCACTCTACATTCCGGGAAAATAATTTTGGCACTCCGACTGAGAGAGCAGAGTTTTAATGCTCTGATCATAAAGAGGAGTGCCAAAATCAGTTTCCAACATTCCACTTGTCCCAATCAAACCAAAACTATAATCACCCCTAACTAAAAATTTTCTGTGTTCAGGTACTGGTGGAAGTCCAGAGAGTTCACAAGCTCCCTGCAGTTCAATAGAGGTATAATCACTCTCGCTCTCTCTGTCTCTATCTCTCTACTTATGAATCTATCTCTATTTTTCTCTTGTTTGAATATTAACATCCAATAATAAACATTTTTGCAGGATTTACAGAAACTATCAGAAGCAAAAAGCTACAGAAATGAACTTGGTTCAAGACCCCCGAATTGCGACCACAAATGTGATGGTTGCAACCCTTGTGTAGCCATACAAGTACCCACAATAAGCGGCGGCCACTTAGGAATACAGTATGCAAATTATGAGCCTGTTAGTTGGAAATGCAAATGTGGGGCAACATTCTACAGCCCGTAACTATTTTTGTTACCCTAAAGTCTAGGTATTTATAAGTTAAAAACTTATCTTAAGTTCAGCAAATGCTTTTTTACTCTGTTTTCTATCTTGAGTGAAGTTTAGAGTGCATTTAGCTCTGTACAAATTAGGCATTCTATTTGAGATATGAGTCAAATCAATGTAGAAGTATATATTAATCATCTGTACTAAATCAATATTCGAGTTTTCTCAAGGTTTTGAGCAAAAAAATTGCATCAATCTTATCATGTCAATTCTATTCTATGAGACGTGTAAGTCATCAAATTAGAGGACTCACATTTCCTCCTCTACCTTTCCTTGCTGTCTTGGATAGATTCGATTTGAATTTCACCCACCAGATATCCCTTGTCGTTTGTGCTGATATGAAAGATTCAGCCAAGACTTCATAATGTCGTAAGTCGTAAACCCAATGGCAACAGACGGGACAACTTTGATGTAGTTAATACTCAGACCAGCAAACAACTGCCTCCATCCTTGACTTTGAACAATCCCCCTAAGGCCTTCAATGGTGTTTTTATACCTTGCTCCACCTTGATGCAAATTTTCAACCTGCAGTCGACATTTTACCTAAAAGTCAGTTATTGAGTCATACGCACACAGGTAGGCTCTTTTTCATAGTACTTTTTGTTACAAGATAATTAAATCTGAAATAAGGGATGTTCATCCAAAGAAAGTGATAGTTGGTTAATTAGCACCAAAAAACACAAATGAAAAAGAAAGGAGAAGGGAAACAAATGCATTTGAGTCACCCAAGTGGCCAAGTTGGATCTAATCGTTCAATCATGCAAAAAAACTAATTATGCGCACTGCCCCAGTTGTAGTTTGTATCATTAGCTGTGTGAAACTCTCTTTGTCATCGCACCAGTAAACTCAAGATTAAATGTTGTAAGCTAAAGGTTTGAGAAAAGGGCCATATTTTGCTGAAAGCAAAGGATTGGAACAGCCAAATGATCACAAAAATGACAAGTACGATGCTCATAGAGACATGGATGGCACTTTGCACAATCATTCTCATGTCAATTCGACACGACTAAATACAATCAGCTTGGCATATCCAAAGACCTTGTATCAAAGGAAACTGATTAAGAGTAGCACAGATCATTTCACATGACTAATCCCATCACAACTCCTAAAAATCAATATGGAAACTATCAACTCGTTGAGAATCTCCTTCAGAATTTGTGCTACCCCCTCAATCCCAAATTGCTAGCTGATTTGCTGCAATCACTGTTTTTTAGGTGTTCATCAACTTTGACAATAATTATTCATGATACTCCTTGCTATCTTTTTCGTTAAATGTCTTTTCAATAAATCAATTTTTAAATTTTTTTTAACTATATGCAATTAAAAATATATTAATAGGCAAACATGAATAAAAAAAATAATAATAATAAAAAGAGAGAGCAAACAGTTAGGACAAAGGGAGTAGTACACTGGGTTTGCCACTATATCTTGGTATATCAACTACACAACCATTACTACAAAATGTTTATGTTAACTTATTGGCAGGCTCTGGGAGTAGTTGAAGGCTTGAAGCCACAGACTAAATCCCATGCAATGTGTTATTCATCCCTAATTGAACATGCAGAATTGAGTAATTTAAATTTTTTTTTATTTTTTTATTTTTAAAAAAAACACAACAACAACAACAACAAAAATATTGATCTAAAGATGCTGAGCAACCCAACCAATGTAATATATAATGAACCATTAAGCATCCAGATATAAGTACATTATGAAATATGAATTATGTAGTTAGGATTCCTAGTCCAATGAAGAAATCTAAATATAGATAAAAAATAATAATAATAACAATAATAAAAATAAAAAGATTGCCACTATACCTAATAATAAATATAAAACGAAATAAGAGGTAAAAAAAGAGGGGGGGGGGGGGGGAACGAGGACACTTGGAGAAATTTACCTGCATTTGTCGTCTAACAACATCCAATGGGTATGTGAAGGTTTGTCCAAATAATCCAGCTAAAGCTCCACAAGAAAGCCTTAATACAATGGATTTTTGATGCTCATCAGGAACTCTTCTTTTGAGCTCCTCGTATATATAGAACTTCAAACCAGCGTATGGAAGGATTCCAACAAGTGTTGGTCCTGCTCAAACAGTGAGTCACAATGTCACATGGCATATACAGTACTTACAAGAGTAACAACTGCGTAATTAGTCCAAAAAAGATAGCATGGCATGGGTAAAAACAATCCTTCCTAACTTCTTATTAACTAAACACTGACCTAAACAGCCATAATTTTTATGCTTTAAGGTGTGACTGTGCGAGTGTGTGACCGAGAATTTTCATATGAAGGGGAACATCCAACGTACACGTGATAATAAGAGCAACAATCACAGTGAACCCTTTAGAATGCAAGCACTGAAAATAATTTAGTTCTCCTAAGCAAGTACTTACCCACGCCACGATACAAGGCGCGCACACCGCCTTCATTGTAAACACGCTTAAATACATCTTTTACTCCACTATATGATGGAGAAGAGTTGCTGCAGTTCAAACTGCTCCTGAAAGTTGACCGTTTGTCCACTACCTTAGACCAGATAAATGATGACAAAAGCCATGAAAATACACATTACCAACCAACTACAAAGTCAAATTCTGGTAATGAAACAATAAGAATGTCATGACCCTTAATAAATGTAGGATAGGCACCTGATAAGCAAGCTTTGTCCTCGCCAAGTCCAAGGGGTATGTGCATAAAACTGCAGTACCACCAGCTGCTGAGCCGGCTATAAGATCTACAACAGGTCCTGTCCCCAGGGAAGTACATTTATCATACAGCCAAAACCGGTATCTCTCATACGCCATGTAATGCAAAGCTGCATAAGGAACAATCCGGAGGACACTTGCACCATTCCCTCTAATAAGAAATCGAGTAGTTTAATACAAATTAACAACTTGCACCAACCAAACATAACTGTGAAAACAGAAGAAAAAATAAACAACAAACCAATAAATCAAAGCCTTACTTGTACAACCCTTGTATCCCTTCATGATTTAGCACCTTCTTCAGTGACCTGTAGACCCCAAGAGAATGAAACCCATCCGTTCGTGTCTACAAATGTGTTAAAAATCTCATATAAGCACTGCAATTAGTAACTAGTTCCTCTAATCATTGTCACCCTGATTTCACGTTCATATTCATTCAATTAATCAATTTCTTATCAACCCCAAACAACTAAAATCCTCTACAAGTGCCTAATTTCCACAAAACAACAACCCCAAAATACTCTTTTACCAGTGCCATTGCTCAAGATTATTTAATATGTAATCTTCAACAAACACAAATTACTACTTCCATCCCAGTTTACTGGCTCCAGTTTTCTTATAGGCGTTCCAAATTATCCAACTCATTACTTATTATGAATTATTTCTCTCTAATTTGTCTCTTGAATTGGGTCCTAAATATATACGGCGGGATTATAACAAGTAATAACACCAAATAATATCCCAAAAACAATTCAAATCAAAACATTCACCTCATAATTTCATAAATTCATCAATTAACTTAAAAACACAATACAATTAGCAACAAAACCAACAACTAAACCCATCAAATCAATTTAACAATCTTTACTACAACCCCAATTAATTAAACAACATCAAAATTAAAAATTCAATAAATAAAAAAAAAACCTGAAAAAGAATCTTAATTCTTTCAAGGGGGGCAACAGCAGTCTTAGCAAAAGCACCAGCAGCACCACCAGCAATCAATTCCCTGACATAAACAGGCAAAGAATCGACAAAAGTAGGATCATCATCAACAATTAAGCCGGCAACATTCGATGAAGATGACAACGTTGTACTATCCGAAGAACCCATCTCGAAATCTGAGGAAACAATTAACTGAATTGGGGATTACCAGCCGGAAGAAGGGATTTGGGTGTTCTTCCGGGGTAATTTGATTGATCTGAATCAACCGCATTAAAAGGGGTATTTTAATGAATATTCAGGAAATTTGGAAAACAAATTTATCATTGGACACGTTTTTTCCTCTTTTCCTTCTACTGGAAAGACACAGTGGAAGGAGGAAACTTCCCAACGCTTTTTTTTTTTTTGGTCTTCCTTGTTTTGGCGCTTTCGTATTCTACAGTATTTTTATGATTTGAGTACTAACTAGTAACAACCTTAACAAATTCTTATATGCACTCGGGTTTATGTAGAGGTGAGGCCGTGTAGGCATATGTAGTATTTGTTGCTCATTTGAAGATTAGAAAATAAGTAAATAAATTCAAAATCAAATGACTAAAAGAAAATCAATGAAAGAAAGAAATGACTTGTCCAGTTAACAACTCTAAAAATTAATTTATTAAATGTTGATTTGCTATGTTTTTGTTCAATTAGTGTTGCATATACTTGCATGGATAAGTATATCAAATGACACATGCTTTTTAAAAAACCATTGTATATATATATGATAATGTCGTGCCACATTGGATAGATTTAAATAGGCTTTATAAGATTTAAAAAAAAAAAGTTAATTTAGAATTATATTTGGATAGAATTTTAAGATAAAATTGTTAGTTTGGAGTTTTATTTTCGATAAAATTTCAATATTTCATAGGTACAAATTGAATTATAATTTTATTCAAAAAAATTATTAGATTATAATTCTAAAAATTATCATATAAGTAGACCGGTCAATTAGGGCCAGGTCATGAGTTATCTCGAATTAAAAATTTATCTTAAAATTCAATATATAAACCACCCAAGCATTGCACAAATGCACGGGGCACAAAAATAGTATGATCGTGCTTGGTGAATAGCTGAAAGTTAAAGCTGATTTTTACTAGCTGAATGTATTAAGTGATTTGACTAACTTATTTTATTACTTGATTGTATAAAAGTGTTTAGTAAATAGCCGATAACTTAAAGTTGATTGAGTATGTGAAATGACCAATAAGCTAATTGTGGGGTAAATAGTTTAGGTAGAATTTTAAATTAAATGGGGATATAAGAGTCATTTCGCCATAAATTAATGAATAGGCTAATTGAAAATCACATCAATGCCAAATAAATCCTTAGCATTCAGATTTTTTAAAAAAATTTCATCCAATTCAACTTTACCAAACCCGATTCGAATACTCGAATTGACACCAATAATATCCGCTATGGACTCGATGTCTCTCTAATCGGACATGCTCACATGCCCATTGCCCAATTTGTTTTCATCAAAATGGCTTCATTTTCGTTTTTATAAAGCCCAAATCAACCGACTGTCACCTCTTCCTCTCTTTCTCCGATATTGCTCCGTTGTTTGCTCTTCCTCACTGTACTTCCAGATCTCCAATTCCACCCAGAAAATGGCGTCATTCTCTGTTTATCGGGTGAGTCTTCTCTCTCTTTCTCTAGATCCACGACTTACTTTTCTTTTACTTAATTTGTAGTTCAATTTCTTTTGCAATTTTCATTACATTTCGATTTGATCCAATTTTTGCGCTACCCAAAACAATTAAACCTAATTTGATCTGATTTTTGTTCAATCAAAACAAAATCGCTTAATTTGATCTGATTTCGTTGTTCCTATATTTCAATCGAGTGTAATTAACATTGTTTAGGGTCTGATTTAACATTCATCGTAGCTAAAACAATCATTATTCGCAATTTAATTGATGAATTATGCTTATATCGTGGCACTGAATCGCTGCAATTGTGGAAGTTGATGAAAAGTTGTGTGATTTGTGATTGATCATGAGTAGTTGATGTTATTTGGTTATGATTCGGTCGTGTAGGACTCATGCCCATTAGTGAAGAACATACTGCTTCTCGATTCGGAAGGGAAGAGGGTAGCTGTTAAGTATTATTCGGATGAATGGTCTACGAATGCGGCGAAATTGGCCTATGAGAAATCCGTCTTTACTAAAACTCAGAAGACTAATGCTAGGACAGAAGGTAGCCTATCATTATATTGATATGATGTGTTTGTTTCTCGTACATTAATTTGATGGCGTCGAGTTTGACAGCTCATAAGTTGTGTTTGCTTTGTATGATTTTGTTTATGAACATGTATGATCTGCAGTGCAGTTATGTTTAAAAGCTTCTCCAGCTCAAGATATTATTGAAAGGGAATTTTGATTAAGTTATATACTGTTCTAGCCTTCTAGATAATGATGATAGGACATAAACAGGCCGTGTAATCAGATCTTGAGCGCAGGGCTTTGGTGCATATTATAGGCAGTTAGTTTTATGCATCATGATTAGTCAAACCGTCTAGGATATTGAACTGTTTTGGTAGACTCTGGATTACAAACGTGCTACAACGTGGTAGCGATTACCTGCCATGAATATGTTTGCATGCTTGGCAAATACAGCCTAACTACACCAATAAGACATACAGAGTTTTATTTTAATCTAAACTATGAAATTTTAATGTATCTTTGGGAATTTACTTGTTGATAATAGCTGAGGAGACTTTGTAGATTGGGGTTTAATTGGAACCATTTGCTGCTAGCTTATTAATTTGAAGTTTGTGCTCTTTATATCAGGGTTACAATGAATGTCAGTTTTTCAAGATTTTAAAAAGTACTACATAAGTTATTGGGACTCCATGTAAGATGTAACTCATATAAGTTAATCTTTTGGCCCGTGCAATGCACGACTTGTTAATAGAAAATTGCATTGAGAGATGATTAAGGAAATACCAATAAATAATTATGAGTGTAATACGTAAATGAAAACATAATTAAAGAAATAAAAATTTTGGGACTTTAATTTGAAATGAGACTTAATAGAAAGAAGATGGAGGGACTAAAATCAAAGAGAGAAAATAAAAAGGTTGAATTAAAGAGGGGAGATGAAGATGAAGTGTTTAATGAAAGAGTTAAGAAAAATTGTATAATTAAAAATAAAAAAATTTAAAACGACATGTGGCACATTGAGTTGAAGAAGAAGATAGGGAAGTGTAATAGAATGATGACATATGTCTTTTTTGGTTTGCCTTTTTAAATACTAAGTATAGATAGATATAGATGTTTGGGGCTCCTTATGACCTAGATTAAAGTTAATAGAATGCCAGCAGAAGTTGGTTAATTTGTCCTCTGTGGAAACTCCTTATGATATGTGGAGTATTTGCTTTGAGCAATTTTTTTGGGTACCAACTTTTGCTCTTCTCTAATGGGAACAAAAGCCTTTAGATTAAATCATGTGTTAGAAGGAGTATATCTCTGTTATAGTGTTATATGTAGCTCCCCATGCATATATGTCTGGAAAAAGTAACTTGTCAGTTCAATGGCTGTTAAATCATGTTACGAATTTTCCTTGGAACTGCTACGTAATATACTCTTGGTCTATCATTATCTTATATGGTCACTGATATATCATGATTGTCCAGCTGAAATAACTATGTTTGACAACAACATCGTCATCTATAAGTTCATCCAGGACCTCCACTTCTTTGTAACTGGAGGTGATGATGAAAATGAACTTATTCTGGATGCTGTGCTTCAGGGTTTCTTTGATGCTGTTACCCTTTTACTGAGGTAGCTTTTTAAGAGCTAATGGATTTATTATCTATTTTTTATTCTTATTTTTATATTGATGTTAAACTTATGCTTGTTTGCTATCTATATATGGTGTTGTTTTGTGTCCAGGAACAAGGTTGACAAAAGTGAAGCCCTTGAGAATTTGGATCTTATACTTCTATGCCTCGATGAGATAGTTGACAGAGGGTAATATATTGTCCAAGCACTTGATTATTATGTGATTTTTGTTTAGTAATAAATGCTTTTGTTTTATTTGGATTTTATGTTGATATGTCTCTTTTCTTTCTGGAAATATCATTCTTGTGTTGCCAATATCCGTCCCAATATTTCTTCCATAATGTACCAAAATATCTTAGATCTATGAATCTTCGTGTTGATGTTGAAGTAATTAACCTATACCAGGGCAGCTAAAGCTATACTGGCTGTCATCTTCACTTGCTAAGTTGGTGATATGGCATATGACTCTCTTGTAGTAGCTGCCCCGGAATGGTTAATAAACAGTACATTCTTAATGGCTGGTGCATTAGTTTTGTTTAAAGTGCTCTGAATGAAGCACCAGCAGCTTAAAAGAAGTAGAAAACTAGGGATTATTTTTGTATGCATGGTAATGATGCGCCATTTACAGATTCTCTCAATTTCTGGTTCATGGTTATCCCTTTTTTCTGTAGTTGCTCATCATGCTATATGGCTCTCTAATTCTCCAGAACAGTTTGGAATTCTTAGTATTAGTAGTATTGAGTATTGACATAATGGCATGTTTCTGGGAAGTTGTTACAAATTTAGGAATCAATATTAATTTGTAGCAGAATCATTTTCATTTTCTTTTGTCAAAATAGTAATAGCTTGATCAACTATTTATGATAGATACGTATAATCAAGTAAGCTCATGTTTGTTGTATCTTTTTAGGCCTTGTTAGTTAGATGTTAATAGCTGTGGGAATTCATAATTCCATGGAAGAAGAGGGTTCACCAAAGGCTGTGGAGCTTCTAGTCCCACACCTATTTTCTAGTTTTGCCATTACAGTTGCTTAGGTTATGATGTAGGGGTAGGCCAGGCTTGTTGGCAAACAAAATGCTTACATGGCATACTAAGATCCCATGTCTCTGCATGTGTTTCCTTTGAAATTTGGAGCTGCCTTAGATGCACTCCTAGAAATTGGACATTTAAACCTCTAAAAATGACTTATGTGTGTTCAGATTAGCTGAATAGCTTACATATTATATTTTTTTTTCCTTTTTTTTTTTTGGCTTGTTGTGGCTGGCTCGGGCTCAATCTTATATTTCCTAATGCAGGATGATTCTTGAGACTGATGGTAATGTCATTGCTAATAAAGTTGCTACCAGTAGCGTTGATCCTGCTGCACCCTTATCTGAGCAGGTGATGCTATTGAATTTTGTTATTTTTCTCTTTAGTTATTTGTCTCATTTAGACACCATTATCTCCCCTTGCTTTTCATGTGCTTCTGTAGTTCTGTTTAGTATCTGAATGATGATTTTTCCCTCTGGATATGTATTAGAAATCAGTGAATTTATAGACTACTCAATAATGTACCTGTGGGATATATGTACAGCGTACATAGTTCATATATAAATGTTGTTTGATTGAAGACTGACAAAAAGCTTTCCTGTTAATCCGCAGACCATATCTCAAGCACTGGCTTTGGCTCGCGAACACTTGACAAGATCTCTTTTGAGCTAATAATCTATACAATGAATATATTGTCAGCCATTTACTCTATCTTGGATTCTTTGGCGATCCCCTGCTTCATGATGCCAAATTGTTGCGGTTTTTTTGTTGTCTGGCTGATATTCTAGCTGATATGATCATTTAGCTTTGCTTAGCTCATTTAAGCACTTTGTTGGAAGAGTTTATTTTCTTTAGCGAAACCTTTGAAACATTGATTTGCTAGCAAGAAGTATATTCGTTGATGTACCATTTTGTGTATAACTCGTTCAATATAAAAAATTATGTCCTGGTTACATTAATAACTTTGCACCTGGAGTCTTTTTTCTCAATAGTTTCTTACTCGCAAATCTTATGCTGGAGGGGGCACATAGGCCTCCTTTAGTCCTTTACCAATGTACTCAGTGATTTGATTGATCCAACTCCTTTCAAGCCTCTACAATGTCTTCCGAATCTTCTCGTCGAATGGCATTAATATTTAAATTAAGGAGTAAGGCCAATCAATTAACAGGATGCGTTAATGATTAAGTTTAATAGAACCTCTCTAATAGGCATTAATAGGCCACATAAATACTACGTTAGTTTTTTTAGTTTTTACACTTGTGCGGCTGTGCCACCCCATTAGGTCATATCCCAAATGCCTTTACTTTTGGATATATGGCTTACTGGGCAACATGCCAACATTCCCTCTGTATCTAAAAATAAGTACGGAGTAGTAAGCATCGTTTTTTATAGTTTTGTTGCATATACCGAGTACGTTGTTAGGAGTACTTGGTGTATACTTTTAGAGGTAGAACGAGTATATTTTTTTGTAGTTTACAGATACAAGAACTTGTTTTTTCAACTATATTTTGAGGGTTTATTAATTATTATAGTAATTATTTAATGTATTAACTTCATGAGCTTTATACTAAAACCTTTTTTTCGTATTAATTTTACATTAATACTAGTTTAACCAGATCCTACTTGGGGCCTATAAACTGAACTGAAATGAACAGGCCCTTAATAAAACCTATATATATCAGAAACACATATTCATTCGTGTAAAAGTTTTAGACCAATGATTAGGGGTGAAAGTTCGGTATTCGGTTTGGATTACACCCCAAACCGAATCCAAACCGAATTATTTCGGTTTCGGATTTTTGAAACCGAATCCAAACCGAATTTGGATTCAATCCAATCCAATCCAAACCGAAATAATTCGGTTTTGAGAATTAAATCCAATCCAAACCGAAATAATTCGGTTTTGAGAATTAAATCCAATCCAAACCGAATTTTTATGGGCTGCTGTATTAGGCCTTAAAATCTGGGCTTTTTATTGGGCATATAATTTTGGGCCTTTTAAGGCCTAAATTTTGTACCTGTTCCTGAACAAAATTAAAGCATAAATTTTAACATACAACTTTCACAAGTCACAACCATATGCCATACTGCCATAGTAACTAAATTGTCCAGCCATACTGCCATAGACCATAGTAATTAAATACACTTACACATTGTCCACATTGAGACATAAGAACTTAACAAGTCTTAAAACTATCAAAACAGTCCACATGATGAATTGATAATAAAACAGACAAACAGTCCACAAATGAACTAGTTCAACCAACAGGGCAGCTTCATTCTTAGGCTCTTGGCAGAAACTTCAAGTCTTCAATCAATAGGGCAGCTTCATTCTTGGCAGCTAACTCTCAATCAAGCTCAACCAAGTCCGGGTTTTGACCACCAATTGTCATATTCCTCAAGTCTAATAACATTAAAAAAAAATAAACAAGTTACATAATATATATGAAATAATGAAAAAAAATAACATGATAATTGTTGTTTTATGTTACCTTCTTCAAGATCTTCAACTTCTTGTAAACACTCTTCTATATTAGGAAAGGGAGAAGAACGTAGCCAATTTTGAGCACAAACAAGTCCTTCAACGACCCTTGGAGTTAAGGAGCTCCTAAATGGGTCTAGAACCCTACCACCAGTGCTGAATGCACTCTCAGAGGCTACTGTTGAGATAGAGACAGCAAGTATATCACGGGCCATTCTTCCAATTGTTGGAAACCTAGCACTATTAAACTTCCACCACCCCAAAATATCAAAATTTTCACATTCCTCCTCCGTTTCCTCTTCTAAATATTTGTCTAACTCAATTTTTGCTTCTCCATCTTTCTCACACTTATGTTTCTTATACTTACTTTTCAATACCTGAAGCTTCTTTTGTTTGGGAGAAAATTGGGAACTGTCCATACTTGAGGACACTTCCTCCCTAATCACATCACCAGAAGAACCACGATACTCCTCATACAATGCATTCAAAGACTCTTTCAAATTATTCACCAAAACAAATGCATGCTTAGAATCATAAATTTCAATTAACATCCACTCAACATAATCTAACTTATAACGAGGATCAAGCACAACAGCAATAAAAATCAGCATGTTTATTTTCTCCGGATCACCCCAATATTTGTCATATTTCTCCTTCATTTTAGTAGCCATAAGACACATCTCCACATCATCATTTGTCATCAAATCTTTCAAAAGGACAGCAACACTCACCAATTCATGGAAAAATAAATTGGAAGTCACATGCAAAGACCCAGAGACACGCAACGTAAGATCATAAAAGACTTGTAAAAATTCAGAAAACCTTCTGACTGTTTCCCAATCCTCAGAAGTAGGGCAGCCCTTCCCCTCCCTCTCATTTAACTCAATCACATAATGAGGGTCCTCCTCAGAGTACCTCTCAAAAGCATACTCAAACACCAAAGCAGCATCCAACATTAAAAAGGTGGAATTCCACCTAGTAGGCACATCAAGGCACAACAACTTTTTAGAGTTGATTTTTTCTTCCACAACACATTTTTTAAACCTTACCAACCTAGAAGGGGATTGTTTGATGAATCTTACAGCTTGTCTCACACGAGTAATAGACTCATTAACAATTTTCAAGCCATCAGACACAACCAAATTCACAATATGAGCAACACAACGCATATGAAGGAACCGACCCTTAAGAACCCCAGCTTTCCAACCATTTATTTTCCTTCTCATATATCCTATTGCGGTATCATTTGAGCTAGCATTATCAACAGTTATGCAAAATACTTTCTCAAGTTCCCAATCAAGCAAACATTTCTCAATTTCTTTCCCAATTTCCTCCCCCTTATGACTTGATATAGGACAAAAATTCAGAATACGTTTTTGCAAATTCCAGTCATTATCAACAAAGTGAACAGTCAAGCACATGTAATTAATTTGCTGAATAGATGTCCATGTATCGGTTGTTAATGAAACCCTTGAGTTACAATTTTTTAATACCAATTTCAGCTTTCTTTTTTGAGTTAAAAAAGTTTCATAACAATCTTTAGCCACAGTAATTCTGGAAGGGACATGAAATCTAGGCTCCATTACATTACAAAATTTTTTAAAGCCTACTCCCTCAACAAACTTAAAAGGCAATTCATCAACTATAACCATCTCAGATAAAGCTTTTCTAATTACAGTTGGATCATATTTCACATAAGACAATCCACTAGTACAACCACTTTCAATTTTATTGCTTTTGAAAGACAACAAACTTTGTTTTGATTCTTTAGGAGTATTATAGGGGTACTTACGACATCTATTTATATGAGCCCACAATGGACTAGTGCCATTTCTCTTTGTACCACACTTGTATCTCATACCACAGTACTTGCAACGTGCTTCCATTCCAGTGTGTGTTTCTTCCTTGATAAAGTGCTCCCAAACCTCGGAACGATCCTTCATTCTCTTCCTCTTGGGTTTGGATTTTTCATTGTCAGATTCATGCTCCTCAATAGGGACATTCCCTTCAACATTATCCATATTTGTGGACATTCTGATAATCTGATTTAAAACAGAAAAAAGAACTCACTCAATAACCAACAATTTTTATGCAAATCTATGAAAAACAATCAATCTATCACCAGTTCGAGCATAATACAATTCGAGCATAATACAATTTCGAGCATAATACAATTCGAGCATAATAACTATTCAAAGAAAACAATCTATCACCAGTTCGAAAATAACAAAGAAAACATGCAATTCGAGCATAATACTATAATAGAACAACATATATTCTGAACTCTGAAGGAATATCATCAATTCGAGCATAATACAATTCGAGCATAATAACTATTCAAAGAAAACAATCTATCACCAGTTCGAAAATGACAAAGAAAACATGCAATTCGAGCATAATACTATAATAGAACAACATATATTCTGAACTCTGAAGGAATATCATCAATTCGAGCATAATACAATTCGAGCATAATAACTATTCAAAGAAAACAATCTATCACCAGTTCGAAAATAACAAAGAAAACATGCAATTCGAGCAGGAAAAGAGAAGTGCAAGTGAAATCTGAAATTCAAAAATAACAAACATGCAATTCGAGCAGGAAAAGAGAAGTGCAAGTGAAATCTGAAATTCAAAATAACAAAGAAAACATGCAATTCGAGCAGGAAAAGAGAAGTGAAATATGAAATATTGAAATTAAAGCATACCGGAACACTCGAACAGGTGGTCAGCGGCGGCCGGCGTTGGAACACTCGAACGGAACACAGGTGGTGAGAGGGAGAGATGAGGGAAAATCTAGGGTTTTAGTGAGGGAAAGAGATCAGAAACGAAAGAGAAGTGAAATATGAAATATTGAAATTAAAGCATACCGCCATACCGGAACACTCGAACAGGTGGTCAGCGGCGGCCGGCGTTGGAACACTCGAACGGAACACAGCCACAGGTGGTAAGTAGGAAAGCAGGAAGTAGTGAGGTGGTGGATTGGTGGTGGTGGACGAACGGAGTGACTGAGTGAGGTGGTGAGAGGGAGAGATGAGGGAAAATCTAGGGTTTTACTTTTAGTGAGGGAAACGGCTGAGATTGAGAGATTCTGAGAAATGGGCTTATAAATTTAGGGTTTGAGTATATATACGTAGGAAAATGGGCTGAGAAATGGGGCTTATTTCGGTTCGGTGTTCGGTTTTCGGTTTTTAAAATCCCAAAACCGAATCCAAACCGATATAATTCGGTTTTCATTTTCTCAAACCGATCCAAACCGAAAACCGAACAAAACCGAACCGAATTGCTTATTCGGTTCGGTTTGGTTCGGTTTTCGGTTTTTATCCAAACTACTTTCACCCCTACCAATGATAAGTCGGCTCAAATAAAGAGAGCTTTAGACCATATTACACAATGAAACCAAAACATCGTATTCATATGAAGATAACATATTAAAAGAGGCAGTGCCCTGATTACCGAACCTCGTTTTCTTGGCAAACACGTACATAATCTAGCCGCAAGCAAATATGGCATTGACAACTACAATAGTTAAATAAAGTCTTTATTTACGTGGCCAAAGTAAGAAGCATTAATACACCGTAAGAGAAAAAGAGCAATGGACTGACACAAATAAAGAACAATGACGAACATTACTTAAGTTTTTGGTTCACCTAATTTACTCTTAAGAGACAAAGAACCACCTTTACATCACCTTCATAGCTTCATCTACAAGAAAAGTAACGTATATTGATTATTTTTTTAAAAGCTAGTTTTAGTTGGTATAACACTATAACTATAGATCTATCTAACGCAGTATACTAATTGTAATTAAAGAACTTGTTTTATTTTTCACTTGACAAGATTGACAAGACATAAATTTAACCATCAATTCAATATACTTTGTAATGTTTAGTTTTCTGTGTTTTAAAAAAAAAACCCTAGTAATTTATACCGGTATTGTGATAGTATTGACTATTGAGACTAGTCTAATAAGATCTCGTATAATATACATAGTATATACGAAGTAGTATTTTTTTTTCTTTAATTATTAAGTCAAAAGCCTTTAAAGAAGTAAGTCAAATTATATGAGGTATTGTGGTACATATTTGAATGATGTAAAATTTAAATTATATCAAGTCAAAAAAAAAAATGTAGACACACATGAAATGGAATTTTTAAAACCTTTCATATACTTTTAAAATTTAAGGTTTATTTTTATTTTTTATAATAAGATTTCGACCTTATAAAAAAAGAAAGACATCAATATCACTTATTTAGTACTCCGTATTTTTAATCACAGCAATTACGCAATTTGTCAAATTATTTATTGTTGAGATGGACTCTTTCAATAAATATGGTGTAATGTCAAAACCATCACATAGCTCAAAGCATATGATAAATTAAACCAATACTCCACTTAATAATCACATTAGGTATTATTGAGTAAACAAAGAGAGACACTAAGAGTACAATGCATTGCATTTATTAAAATTAGCAGATTCCTCTTTTATTAGTAATAACTTTACTGTATGAAAATTGGTTGATGTCCATATCTTCTCCACCTCTATCTTGTCCAAAACTATAATCAAATGGTCGGTGGACTTTCCTTAAATATGTAATGTGTTGAGATCAATTATGTTTATGGCTAGCACGTTTTATGTTTTTTTGCATAATACCTCAATAATTAATGATAATTTACTAATAAGCTGAACTGAACTGAACTGAACTGAAATTTGAGAGATGGAAATTAGGAGCTGGACTGAAGTGAACTGATTGGAGCTGAACTGAACTGAATGGAGTTGAACTGGACTGAATTGAAATTAAGTAAATGTGAACATGCTCTGAGTTTTTAGTTGGACTAGTAACCAAAGAAAACCAATTGTAGTGATCTACCCAACTTTACTACTTCCTCTGTTCCAATATTATTACAACAATTGGACTTTAAAAAAAAAATTGCACTAATCGTCACTCTTGATTGACCATATAATATGATTTGTAAGTTGAAACAAAATATAGGCATGTTAAATTTGTTTCATAAATACTTTTCTAATATCAACTTTTTATAATTTTAACTATTGTACAATTATAGATATTTAACATACCACCTCCATTCATTTTAGTTGCAACAATGAAATTTTTTATGTCTTACAAATAATATCTCATTGTTGCAACTAAAAGTTAACGGATGTAGTAAAAAAAAATATGTTTTGAAATGCGTAATTTCATCCTTATTGCAATATTATTGAAATGGAGAAAAATATTAGCTTAATTTGTAACATTATTAGATATATATATCCACGCATAATCAGATCACTCAATGTTGATTTTCACAGCTTAATTAAACTGTTTCTAATATAGTGTCTATATATTATGAAGAAGGAACTAGTCTTCTACTCTTTATCCGTTGTCAAAAAAAAAAAAAAAAAAAAAAAAAAAATTGTCTGGATTAATTCAGATATTAATTAGTCAAGTTGAAAATGCACATGTTTAATAACACTAAGCAACAAAATAAATCATGATATGTTTTTTTTTTTTCCTTTCTTTTTATTTTTTTTAATAATATCATGATATGTTGAGCTCCCTGATCAAAATTTAGTAGAAGACAATTCAGAGTGGGAAGCCTCAACGTGGAGCCCACTCATTAAAATCAAAGAATTGGAGTATTTCAGATTTTGTAGTGAGAATGACTACATTGAGGTTGCCATACGACTATACGAGGAATTTGTAATTTCTAATGAATTTCTGTATCATTTTCCATTTTTAATTAAGCGCATTGAATTTACGAAGTAGGGAGTACTATTTATTTATTTATCTTTAATACACGGAAAACGGAATCATTGATTTTTTTTTATAAATATTGAAGTATACATTTTTAATTTTTTGTGTGTGATTGAACCACAATTGCAATACAAATTAATAATGGGAGTGAAAGATTTAAATTTTAAATACATGATATATCGTGCACAAGTTCTTAGTCTTAATCATTATAACAAAACCTCATCGGTTAAAACACAGAAGTATTACATACCGACAAACAATCATACATAGTAGTAATATTTATTTCCTATAACGTTTGTTCAGTTCAGCTTAATTTCAGTTCAATTCCTAATTTCTTTCTCTCATAAATAATTCATTTCAGCTTAGTTATTTTCAGTAAATCAAAATAGGCCCTAATTTATCAATTTTATATATATTTTTTTTTGTTAAATAAATATAACAGAACAGATGAAACATCAACATACAGAGGATTGATTATTAAGAAAATTTTAATATAAGTCCACATAAATAATTAAATACTCGTATGAAGTATGAGGTATTGTATGTATTTGTTGATATATTAGTAAAAAGTTATACACTTATACTCTTTATTTATGTTTTTGTCAATGTTCAATTTTTCTTATCTTAAAAAAATAAAAAATTACGTTTGTTTATTTTAACTAAAACATTTCAATTGGATACGAGTAGGCGAGTAGGTGGAAAAAAAGGAGCGTGTAATTCCTTTTATAGAAATACTCCTGTTAAACACTACGGAGTGTGTACTATATTACGGAGTACTGTTTATATCATTGTAGCTAGGAGCTGTCAGACTAACAACAGCAGAATAGCCCAGCAGTTGCTACTGACATAAAAAATCCAATTAGTATCATTCATTTAATTTATGTAATTAAGTACTCTTACTAACTAACTAAAATTATATATGCTTGATTTGGACAGTAATAAATTTCATTTATATAATTGACTTGGACAGTTGTATGTTAAGTTGCAAATTTGTATGAGTCTAAAATGCATGTTGAACCAACTACTCAGCTACTTTTAAACTCTTTGTAACACTATGATGTTTTTAATTAAGAAAATAATATCACAATAATGGAGTGTGAAATATTTTATTACTAGATAGTATTATTATAAGGGGTGTGGATTTGTAGGTACAATCTCGGTTGCATACAATTTATTTTAACCAATTATTCTTTTTTTGAGGGATAATATAGTGTGAAATGAGAGTTTTAATACTAATTAGAACCAACAAGATCCTCCAAGGCACAAATGTCCAAGTAGAAAGCATTCAAGTACATCTGCTTCACCCAATCGTGGAGACCAAATGTGATATTAGATGAGCTAGAGCAATTATTTCACGACTCTTTGAACATGAAAAATACACGCTATATGAAAGACATGTATGAAAATGAACAAATTGGCTATATATGAATTGTAATTTAGCATCTACTATTTCATCATGGTATTCACATTCAACTTATCTCAGTTAATATTTGAAGGTCATTTTTATCGAGGTTACTTTATTTCAATTTATATAGATTTTACGCATACTTGTTCTTGTAGATGCATCTTATAAATTGTATTTCGTATAATTTATTAGATCACATAGCCTGGTTTCTCATTGGGACAAGACATTATCGTGACCATATGTCATCTTATGTGCATATATAATGACTCACATCAACGCATGTAGGTCATAATTTTTTACATTCCTCTATATATTGTTTGTGTGTTGGCAAAAAAAAAAAAACAATTTTAGAGGAACTTTGGATGAATTAGCAACAATTAGATATGAAATGAAAGAAATTTTAGTCTACTAGCAAGTAGCAATGACTAATGAGCACAAATTTCTTTTGTAGAAAATTGAGTTGACTCCTTCAATACTTAGGTCTACTAGTCTTTAGTTTCTACCAATCTAAAACAGGTGTCCACTTCACCCTCAATTACTAGGAAACTTCTATTCTCAATCAATGCCCAAAATTTCACAAATAAAGAAAGAAATTGGTGAATTTCACTTTAGCAAATTTTATTTATTTATTTTATTTCAAAGAAAGTAAAAAAAAAAAAAAAAAAAAACATGAAAAGTTATGGTATGGGGACTCAAATTAAATTAATCACCATACACTTTAATTGGAAATTGTTATTAATTATTTAATAAATGTAGTAAATAATTAATTATTCTTATTTTAAAGAAATTTATTAATAAGGCCCGGAAAATGCTGCTTATTGGTTCGAAGTTTTCCGGACGAAGAGAAGAAAGACTAAACCCTGTTTTCTCTCTCTTCCTCTGTCTCTCATTCTCTCTGCAATTTCCCCCCTCTTTCTCTCTCTAGATTTTCTCTCTTCTAACCCAAAAAATAAACATACATTGAGATCCCTCCAAAATTAAGGAGCTGTATTTTGCTAAGATCTCTTATTATTTCAAAATTTGGGTTTTGTCTTTAATTTTTTTTGTTGGTGTTTTTGGATTTTGATAACAACAAGTCAAGCATTGTGATTATCGCAGGTACCCTCATTGTCTTTTTTACAATCTTTAATGTTATGAGCTTTATTACTTTTTTTTTTTTAAAAAAAAAATTATTATATATTTTTTTTCTGGGTTGGGGGGATTTCTGGGACAATTTCTTCATCTGGGTATGATTTCAAATTTTTTTTGGGGAATAATTTTGTCTGGGTTTTTGTCGGTTTTAATGCATGATATCTGGAATTGTTTTTTCTCTTATAATGCATGATCAGAAATTAGTGATATGATTTTGACTCTTGTTCTTCATTGTTGGATCAGTCTTTCTTATATTATGATTTTTTTTATTTTTTTTTGGATTTTATTTATATGATTTGTCCCCATATCCAATTTCTTTATGTAATTCATGTTTGGGATATTAAAGAAAATGCTATTTTGTTGGTTGACTTTATGAATTTTTAGAATTTCAAATATTAGGAGATGAGAACCAGCTAAATTGTGATTCTGTATACATTATAATGGGCTGTTATATATGTAGGAATTGCTTTGGATCGGTTAAATATCTTTCTGGGGTACAGTGATTTCTTGGAATTTCAGCTGAAAGATTGAAAGGGGGTGAGCTCCCAGGAGGATGAAATGGTTTGATTAAGATGTGTCAATATAGACTTGATTGACTTAGAAAGCTAAGATATGGCGAAGGGTAGGATTAGGGCAAAGATACGTCGTAGCAATCTTTATACATTTGCCTGTCTCCGGCCACACCATCAAAGGCCTGAGGATCCTCCGAGCTCATTACCTGATGGCCCCGGCTTTTCTCGAATTGTACACTGCAACCAATCTGATCTTCATAAGAAAAAACCTCTTAGATATAGGTCTAACAATATCTCGACTACTAAGTACAATATTATTACATTCCTTCCAAAGGGTCTATTTGAGCAATTTCGTCGTGCTGCCAATATGTACTTTCTCTTGGCTGCAATTCTATCTGTCACCTCAGTTTCACCGTTTGGTCCTATTAGTATGATTGCTCCTCTGTCTATTGTGGTTGGGCTTACTATGGCCAAGGAAGCTGTGGAGGATTGGCGTAGGTTTATTCAAGATATGAAGGTTAATAGTCGAAAAGTCAGTGTTCACAAAGGGGATGGTGTGTTTGGGGGCAGGACATGGCAAAGGGTATGTGTTGGAGATGTTGTAAAAGTAAAGAAGGATGAGTTTTTCCCAGCAGATTTGTTGCTGCTATCTTCAAGTTATGAAGATGGTATTTGTTATGTGGAGACTATGAATTTAGACGGCGAGACAAACTTAAAAGTTAAGAGAGCTCTAGAAGTAACCTTAACGTTGGATGATGACTCCTCATTTAAGGATTTCAAGGGTATGATCAGATGTGAGGACCCAAATCCGAATCTTTACACATTCGTCGGTAATTTGGAGTTTGAGCGCCAGATCTTTCCTATTGATCCAAATCAGATTCTTCTGAGGGACTCAAAGCTCAGGAACACTGGTTATGTGTATGGTGTGGTTATTTTCACTGGACATGACAGTAAAGTGATGCAGAATGCAACTGATTCCCCTTCAAAAAGAAGTAGGATAGAAAAGAAAATGGACCATATCATATATATCCTTTTCTCTGTGCTTGTGTTGATTTCCTTGATCAGCTCAGTTGGCTTCTCAGTGAGGACCAAGTATGACATGCCAAAATGGTGGTACTTGAGAGCCCCAGATGGCAAGGGCTTGTATGATCCCAACAGGCCAGCGTTGTCTGGTCTCTTCCATCTTGTCACTGCGCTCATACTGTATGGATACTTAATTCCAATCTCACTGTATGTTTCCATTGAGTTTGTGAAATTTCTACAAGCCATCTTTATTGACAAGGACTTACACATGTATGATGAAGAGTCAGGAACACCAGCACAGGCTAGGACATCAAATTTAAATGAGGAATTGGGCCAAGTTGACACAATCCTATCCGACAAAACTGGTACTTTGACATGCAATCAAATGGATTTTCTCAAGTGCTGTATTGCTGGTGTAGCATATGGCACTCGTTCTAGTGAAGTTGAACTTGCTGCTGCTAAACAGATGGCAAAGGACCTAGAGGAGCAGGGTGCAGAAATGTCTAATAGTGGTTTCAGAAGGTCAGAAATAGAGTTGGAATCTGTAATCACTTCCAGAGATGAGAGGGATCATAAAACTGCTGTAAAAGGCTTTGGCTTTGAGGATGACCGGCTCCTGGCAGGCAATTGGGTTAATGAGCCCAATGTGGAGACTATGCTGTTATTTTTTCGCATTCTTGCAGTCTGTCATACTGCCATCCCTGAGCTGAATGAAGAGACCGGCACATACACTTATGAAGCAGAATCTCCTGACGAAGCTGCCTTTCTTGCGGCTGCCAGGGAATTTGGTTTTGAGTTTGTGAAAAGAACCCAATCCACTGTCGTTGTTCGTGAGAGATATTCTAGCTATGGACAAGCTGTTGAAAGGTCAGCTTGAACTGAACAAGTTACTGTACCTGAGGTGTTACTGTAACATTTTTCTTGTTGTGTTGAAAATTTGAAAACTATTGAATTGTTTTCTTTCCTATATGTATCTGTCAGGGAATATAAAGTTCTTACTCTTTTAGATTTCACGAGCAAGAGAAAACGAATGTCTGTGATCGTGCGCAATGAAGAAGGCCAAATTCTTCTTTTCTGCAAAGGAGCAGACAGGTGTGTATATTTGGTTTATCACCATTGTTTCTTCAGTTACATGCATGCGCATGTATCCTTTTAATTAATGTATCTAGAATTCATATTAATTTTTATTCATTTGGGAGTTGGCTAGCATAATTTCTTTCTTTTTTGCAATGTTTTGGGTTCAGTCTTGCATCACTTTTATGTTACCCTATCTAACATTTGATGAATCTGTGGGTTTACAGTATAATTTTTGAACGGCTTTCAAAGAATGGAAAAGAGTATCTGGAAGACACTACAAAGCATCTAAATGATTATGGAGATAATGGGTTGCGTACATTAGCCCTTGCTTATAAAAAGCTTGAAGAGTCTGAATTTTCTGATTGGAACAATGAATTTGTGAAAGCAAAGAGTTCCATTGGGAGTGATAGAGACGTAAATCTGGAGCGGGTTTCAGATATGATGGAGAGAGATTTAATTCTTGTGGGTGCAACTGCTGTCGAAGACAAGCTGCAGAAAGGAGTATGTATCTTTTTGGTCCCTAAACTACAATTTACTTATAATGTTCTGCATAAATTTACAATTTTTCATTACTGTAGGTCCCTGAATGCATTGATAAACTTGCTCAAGCTGGTCTCAAGTTATGGGTTCTCACCGGTGATAAGATGGAAACTGCTATAAACATTGGGTATGTGCTCTCCACCTTGCTTCGTTAAAAGTGGAACCAAAGTTCTCCTATTTGGTTTACTAATGGGAGAGATGCAATTTGCAGTGAATTATGAGCTGAATTAGACATATTAGATGACTTGCATTACTGATTCTCTTTATGATAACAAAAATCTATAGACTAAATCCATTCTCTTCGTGTATGCAGCTATTCATGCAGTCTTCTTCGTCAAGGCATGAAACAGATTTGTATATCAACAGCACATATCGAAGGAACTGGCAATGATTCCAAAGAGGTACCAGTTGTCTTCAGAAATAATCTGATGATTCACTTTCAAATTTTATTAGATTTCATACTAGAAAGTTTTGATGGTGACCAACCAGGCAATCAAAGAGAACATTTCATTACAAATCACCAATGCTTCTCAAATGATTAAACTTGAAAAGGATCCGCATGCTGCGTTTGCCTTGATCATTGATGGGAAAAGTTTGACCTATGCTCTGGAAGATGACATGAAGTACTACCTCTTGAGTCTAGCAGTTGAATGTGCATCTGTTATTTGTTGCCGTGTTTCTCCGAAGCAGAAGGCGCTGGTATGCATTATCATTTAATTTGTCTGTCTACCCCTCCCCGCCCAGCATACATATAAAATAGAATTAAAAAAAAAAAAAAAAACAGAAAAATCTTACTTTTTTCTCCAAATTATTAGGTAACAAGGTTGGTCAAAGAAGGGACTGGAAAAACCACTTTGGCCATTGGTGATGGTGCCAATGATGTTGGAATGATTCAAGAAGCTGATATTGGTGTGGGCATCAGTGGGGCTGAAGGTATGCAGGTAGGTAGTGTCCATGATGATTTCTTCCCCTCTCTAACTTGTTTCTAGTTCTCACTTCTACATGGTCATATCCTGTGCTGCTGCTTTTCTTTTTCCTAATCTCTGCCACTTATTGACAGAATGAATGGTATGCTTCTGTAATGTACTCTTTTTGGAATTCTCAACTACCTTTAGCTAGCAAATCTTCTTCACCATTAACACCATTTCATTTTGAGTAGCTTGAAATTATTGTAATATGATGCCAAGTGATTTAGACCTTAACAAAAGGGCTGTACTCTTATACTGACTAATAATCTTCTATGGCATTCTCCTGTGATAATCTTTTTCTACTTTAATGTGACTCTTGCCATGGTGAAACATGGTTTCTGACTTTTTGCTACTATTCATCTAAATGCTCTTTGATGCTTTTCATTTTTAACTTTTCCCATCTACGTATTTTGGGTAGCATGATTCCGTCTTACCATAGCATTCAGCTTTTTGCAGGCGGTGATGGCTAGTGATTTTGCTGTTGCACAATTTCGGTTTCTGGAAAGGCTTTTGCTTGTACATGGACATTGGTGTTACAAGAGAATAGCTCAGATGGTAATGAATTCAAGCTCAAACTTGTGTATATTCTTAAATATTAGTGGCTAGAATAATATATATAACCACAAAATTGTTTTTTTCCCTCTTTGGTACAGATTTGCTACTTTTTTTACAAGAATATAGCTTTTGGTCTCACTTTATTTTACTTTGAGGCCTTTGCTGGCTTTTCTGGGCAAACAATCTACGATGATTGGTATTCTCTCTCCTTCAATGTGATCCTCACCTCTTTGCCCGTCATTTCTCTTGGAGTTTTTGAGCAGGATGTTTCTTCAGATGTCTGCTTGGAGGTAAATTCTCATCTGAATCCAAATTCCTAACATTTTACAGTGAAATTTGTGTTGATCCAAGTTTTATAATTTCCAGTTCCCAGCGCTGTATCAGCAAGGCCCAAGAAACCTGTTTTTTGACTGGTATAGAATTTTTGGGTGGATAGGAAATGGCCTCTATACCTCCCTCGTAGTATTCTTTTTCAACATTATCATATTTTACAATCAAGCATTTCGCTCTGGAGGTCAGGTTGCTGACATGTCAGCAGTGGGAACCATCATGTTCACAGGAATTATCTGGGCCGTCAATTGTCAAATTGCCCTCACCATGAGCCACTTTACTTGGATCCAACACTTGCTTGTGTGGGGTAGCATTGGAATGTGGTACATTTTTCTCTTGATCTATGGTGCAATGCCTTCAACTGTCTCTGGGAATGCCCATAATCTGCTTGTAGAAGCCCTTGCACCAGCACCCATATATTGGTCGACAACTCTTTTGGTGACTGTTGCTTGTGTTCTCCCATACTTTGCGCACATTGTGTTCCAACGATCTTTCAACCCATTGGATCACCATATAATCCAAGAGATCAAATACTATAAGAAGGATGTCGAGGATCAAACTATGTGGGTCAGGGAACAATCGAAGGCAAGGCAAACGACCAAGATTGGTTTTACTGCAAGGGTAGAAGCCAAAATCAGACAGTTGAAAATCAAACTGAATAAAAAGCATTCTGGAGCAACCTACCACCCTTCTCCTGTATCATAATTGATTTATTTCTTTTTCTTCTCTTTTTTTTTTTATTTTTTTTTAGATTTTGCTTAACAAGCTTCCATTTTTTGGTAGGTCTTACAATTTTTTTAAATTTTTTTTTTAAAGTTCATAAATTAGCAATTTTTTTCGTGGTATCTCTTGTGTCCCATATTCATTGAACAAGAGCTTTATATAGCTGTTGTATGTACCATATATATACGAGTAAATGAATAGTACAGTTTGTGAATGATTTGAAACAAAGATGCGTGCCTCCTCTCTCTCTCTCTCTCCCTCTTTTCTGTCTTTCATAAGTAATTCCCCTTGTTTTTTTTCCTACCCCCATCCCTGAGAAGTGTGACAGGCATGGAATGACCACCGTGGTTTGTGACTGTGTGCCACCAGAGGCTGTGGCACGACCCCTGTACCGAGACAGTTACCAAGATGGCAAGATACAGAGTATGTTGAAGCTGGATTTATTATAGTAGGAATGAGGTAGGATTTAAATCTGAGCTTGTCTTCGAAATGTATCTGGGTCAGCATTAACTCATTGAAAAATTCTAATGATTTATCACAGCTTTATTAACATCTACGAAGTATAATGTAATGTGCCAGCAGATATTCAACAATTAGTAAATGCAGTTTGATTAAGTATACAAAGTGTCTCCCGTCAAAAAAAAAAAAAAAAAAAAAGTATACAAAGTGGGATTATTCTACTATGTCATTCTTTAAAAAAAGGCACCATAACATGCTGACATGGCATGTTATGGTTGGCCAATTTTTCATTTATTTTTTAAAGTCAAAACATACCATACATGTATGTATAATTGTAAATACGTGTATTTTTTTAAATACGTAATTATTGTAATTGAAAATCTATTTTTAACTTTTAAAATTATGGTGTGAAATTAAATTATAATTAGAATTTTAGAAAATCAAAAATTCATCATTGTTCATCAAAGCCCGGAATTCACGTCGTCTGAACACCAACCTGGCCGCTTGAAACCTGACCAATGAAGCCAAAAGAAACACCTTTTCGGTCGCCTGAAAACTAACCAATAAAGTCGCCTGAACCCTGCCTAAAACTGACTGAAAGTCGCCAGATAATGGTCTGAAATTCGCCAAAATACAGCGTGAAATTCGCCTGAAAATAGCCTGAATATCGCCAGAAAAATGCACACATTAATGAACCCTGAAAGACAGCCTGAAACTGCACCAAAGAACAGAGAAGACAGCCTAAAATCCGCCCTGAAATTGCACCCAAAACACAACCTGAAATCGCCCTTAAACTGCACAAAATAATCGAGAATTCTGCCTAAATTTCGCCGGAAAAACGTACCCTGAACCACTAGAAACCATTATCGCCGTGATGAACCCTTTGCCTGACCAAAGCACGCCTGAAAATTGTCGGGGATGCTACCGGAAAATGATGGTGGAAGTGCACTTTACCCTAATTTTAATTTTGTGGTTTTTAATTATAAGTATAAATTTGAAAATTAATTAGATTTTTAAAATAAGTTTTCATAATTTATAATTATGTATTTCTTTAAAAAAAAATACATGTATTAAAAATAATATATAATATAAATACAATTTTAATACATTATAACATTAAAAATAATTTAAAATAAAAAATTTAATACTAAATATAAGCCAATCAAATTTTGCCACATAAGCAAATTGTGGTGTCCTTTTTAAAGAAGGACATTGTAGAATTTTTAATACAAAGTGTCAAATGTCAACATTGTTTAGTTTGAGTCCTTTGAGAGATGCACATTTGCTTGATAATTGATTTAGTTGTAGGATATCAGTGTGTCTTAGTACTCCTTCGATTCAAATTAATACATTGTGATAACGAATTTCATGTGATTTTTATTCATTTAAATTGAGGATTTACATGTGTGTATTACTAAATTTCCAAACATGTCTCCTTTAAGACATAATTGAGGGATTTGAGTGATATGATCCATTATTGATTGGAACATCAAATTTGAGTTATTATTTTTCTCACCTTAAAAAATTGGAGAATTTGGATCAATACAAATCTTTGGTGATTTTAATGCATTGCATACTATGTTAATATATTTAACTAAAATGATCAGATAATCATTACCATGTCAAAAACATTTTCTAACAAGTTAATTAAAAGAAATGTAATCAAAATCAGTTAAATCACTATAGTATACTCAAATGTAAATGTCAATTGCTTTAGTTGATAATATCTTGGGTCATCATCACCTTTTAGATTGAATTTTATCTACATTATTGCCTCTAGTATCTCTTTAAACAAACAATACTTTAATAAGTTGCTAATATCAAATACTTGAGATGATAATACCTCTCATTGAATCTCATTTATATTATTGTTTCTTATAAACCTTTAAATAAAACAGTTTTATTTAAAACTCACATTTGTAGAGACCAAACTCCAATAATGAGAACAAGTAATGGTTTATTTTAAGTTATTTGTTAAATATTCTTCCACATATTCCTAGGCTTAGGGCTTGTTCTCTTACGTTGAAATTCAGTTCAGTTTAGTTCAGTTCAGTTCAGTTCAGTTCAACTCCTAATTTCTTTCTCTTATAAAATATTCATTTCAGTTCAGTTCAGTTCATTTCAGCTAAGTTCAGTTCAACTCAGTTCAGTTCAGTTCACTTCAGTTGAGTTCAGTCAATGAGAATATACCCTTAATGTATAGGGTCATAGACTAATTAGTAGTTTTTTTGCTAAAAAGTTGTAATTTGGTTATTTACATTTGTAACATTGGATCTAGTAAGACTCTTGTGTTGTCAAAAAAAAAAAAAAAGTAAGACTCTTGTGAGTAGTTTAACAATGGTAATTCATAGTCTGTCCATACTGTATCTCAATTTATTAAGCATATGTTAGGAAAAGAATTTCGAGATAAATAGTAAGAGATTACAAACTAAGATGCCTTTACTCTTCCCAATTTATTGATAGGTTTCTTTTGTTTTTTTTTTTTTTAAGTTTTTTTTTTTGAAAGAAACTCCAATGACAAGTTTATTTGACAATTAGCTTGCCATGCCACATAAGCTTTAAGTCTAATTATCATTTTAGCTATTTTTACTCCAATGGGTAGCTATTAGGTTAGTAGTAGTCGTTAGATAGAAAATACTACCTCCGGTCCAATTTACTCGCAACAAAGGGGTATTATTTGTGAGACATAAAATATTCCTTTGTTGCGAGTAAATTGGACCGAAGGTAGTACATGAAAAGAGCTTAATTGGTGCAATGAGCATTTTTTTTTTGACAAGTTTAATTCCCGAGCAAATTAGCTTTGCTAGCCAAGCTAATTGAGTTCTCTAGCTCCAATGGTCAAGCTAGTAGCTAGGGAATCATTGAAATTGCAATCAATTCCCTAGCTACAACCATTGGAATTGTTCTGTTTTTGATTATTTTTTTTTTCTATCTTCAACCGGTACCCATATTTTATTATCTCACTTTTTTTTTTTTTAAAAAAAAAAGTTTCTTGGAATCAAGAGAAAAGCTAACCACTTAAGGGCGTGTTCGACGCTAGATTTTAGTGGTTTGACCAAGTCAAATCACTACTTGACAAAAAAATGTGAATGTGTTGGCAAAATAGTGGTTAGAGTAGCTTTTAGTGGTGGGGGTAGCTTTTATGAAAAGTTAGAAAGATTAGTTTTTGAAATTAGAGGTAGCTTTTGAGGTAGACGTTGAAAATTTAATCTATAGTTTTAAAAATAAAATGTTGATTTTTATATGTAACAGCTAGTCAACTGCTACTTTACCGAACCCTCGTATCTGAATTATTTATCTTCACAACTAACAACTTCCTATACAGCTCACAACTATCTCCACAGCCTCCACAGCTATAGCCTACCGCTACCTTCACAGCTATATTTTGCCGAACATATCCTAAGTCTCTCCCTCTCAGTCTTGTGATTTTTATTTTATTCTCTACTTTTGTAGATTTGTTAATGATAAATTGATAATTGGTAAAAAAAATAAACAAATTACAAAAAAAAATCCAATTATGTGAAATACTATAAACGAATCAAAATATAACTACCCGAATAATTCCCACATTTTTTTTAAATTTTTTTATTATTGTTTTTAAAGATTTAAGAAGAAAATAGGAGTAAAATACTTCAATTTTATAACCAAAGGAAAAAAAAAAAGAAAAAGGAAAAAAACAGGAAAAGGAGCTGTTATTGAACGCAACAGCGGCAAGGCTTCGTTGGATCAAATCGAAGCTGCGATACCATTTTCTCTCTCCTCTCTTCTTCCCCACTTTCTTTCTGCAATTTTTTTTTTTTTTTTGTTTTTTTTTTTTTGGATTTTCCTCATAATTTCCCCCTTTTCCATTTCAATTTCATAAATAAATTCATCCCTTAATTTTTTTTTAGGCTGAGGAAAATAAAATTTCGATTTTAAGAAAAATTTGGGAGGGAGAAAATTAAGGGAATTAAAATACGGAGTATACAGAATTTAATTCCTTCCCTTTTTTTTTTAAAAAAAAAATTAATTACTCCGTATTAATTTATTTAATAAGTAATTCCCTTTTGTTTTCAATGGGGGTTACCTTCCAATTTTCTCTTCATTTCCATAACCAAACACAAAAACCCAATTAGGGTTTGTTCGTCGATTGATTATTTTTCCTTTATTTTTTTTTTAAAATTTTTGAAAAATTTCCTGGAATATTGATTCAATTTTACATGGAACCTCGAGTTGGTAACAAGTTTCGGCTTGGTCGGAAGATCGGCAGTGGTTCCTTTGGAGAGATCTACCTTGGTTTGTTCTTCATTATAATTATTCTCTTAATTTTTTTTTTTATTAATTTATCAGCTTTTTAATTTTTATTTTGTGTGATTTTTCTTGATTTTTTGTTTTTTAAAATTCTTTCTGTGTAGGTACCAATGTACAAACCAATGAGGAGGTGGCAATCAAGCTTGTGAGTATTGCTTCACTAATATTAATGTGATTTCATGTATTTTATTTTGGTCTTAGCTTTTGTAATGGAACTTCATTTATTAATATGAAGTATATACTAATTTGATTGATTTTTGGTCTTTGTTGAATTGGTAAAGCAATTAGCTTTGTAATGTTAATGTTACTAGATACCGTGATATCATATTGTTTATTTTTGATGTGGAATATGTGTTATATAGTGGATATTTTCGGTTCATGATGTATCAAATGCTGATTTTGTTTTTGATTATACTTAGATGCCTTCTAGCTGTGTTGTATTTGTTATCACTTGTCAATATCAATGATTGCTTTTCCTGTTTGAGTTGTGAAGTAAAGTTGTGTGTCTTATTGGGGTTGCATTGTCTATGGGAGGTGGGGGGGGGGTGTTAATGGCTGGTTGTCTTATTGCCTATTTTCTTGTCGTAAATCCGTATAATATTGATAAGATTTGGTTTTGCAGCTTCCATGTAATTGTGTTTGTTGATATTTAGATCTCCTGGCCAATTTTCTGAGATGTTCTACTGTTAATGAGTAATTACAATAAACAATATGTTCATAGGGCTCTTCTGGGTCTTTAAGTTATGTTGCTGACTCCATAATTTTAGTGTTTTTAGTCTCTTGCACTTGGTGTCTATATTCTTTGCGATTTAATTGTACTTAAAATGTCTGTTATTAACCAAACCATAGGAAGTAAAGGCGAAGTACTATAATTTAAAGTTTTTATATATTGAGGGCACCTTAAATGCTCTAGATGGCTTTTCTGTGATATTCAGTGTTTATGTCAGCAAAGCTACAAGGACCTCTGAACTTGTGTTTTTTTTTTTTTTTTTTTTTTTTTTAATGGTATGTAGGGACTTTGCATTTTTTCTATCCTTGACGATTTGCGGCCTTAGGCCTATCTACATTCATGTACAGCCATTGAGCCATACTTCCTTTTGTTCTGCATTTCCTCAGTAACCCTACGATTCAATGAGTAGCTTGATACAAAAGAGGTGTCACATATCATGCTGTTAGCCTTTTCAGTGCTTGATTTGGCCTTGGTAGTTATAAAGCTTCATTAGAAGGTGATACACTGTTAACAGTTGTTCCAGTCCCATCTTAATTGCTCTTATTTGGCAACTGTTGGAGCTTTAAGGATAAATTCATTTTTGAAAAATTGGAGCTACTGAACATTTCATTCAGTTTAGGCAATTGAATATGGATTATTAACTACTTAAACCCCTACGACAAAGAGTTGGGATTTTGTTACTAGCTTGCAGATTCGTGAAATTATTTTGCAATCTGGTGTTGTGATTGAATCATATCGTCTCAAAGTTCAAGGTCAATTTTGTTGTTCTATTGTCTTAGACGAGTGAGGAAAATAACATGTTGCAGTTGCTTCAGTCTATTTGTTGGTCCATGTGATGAAATCATGAAACAGGTTAAGTTATTCCATTTCTTGGGTTGCATGTGATTTAGCTGCTGTTTGATGATACTGATATGATTGCCTTCTACCTGATAAATGAAACCTCTGCTACTGTGCCTTCCAATTTTTTTCTTTCTGACATTATTTAATGCTTTTCAGGAAAACGTGAAAACAAAGCATCCTCAACTGCTTTATGAGTCCAAATTGTACAAAATTCTGCAAGGAGGAAGTAATGAACTTATCTTCCATTCTCGACACTTAATTGATTCTAAAGCTGAATATAACAATATATTATTTTCCCGCATTTTGATATTAGTCTTACTTTGATATTGTCTGATGTTGGCAGCTGGAATTCCTAACGTAAGATGGTTTGGTGTTGAAGGAGACTATAATGTTTTAGTCATAGATCTACTTGGGCCCAGCTTAGAAGATTTATTCAATTTCTGTAGTAGGAAGTTTTCACTGAAGACTGTTCTTATGCTTGCTGATCAGATGGTATTATATCTTGTTAATTAGTTTTTTTAAGAAACATTTTGTTATTTAGTTGATATTTATTTTGTGTGTCAAAAATATTTACTTAGTGGTGATATGACATCCTCAGATCAATCGAGTTGAATTTGTTCATTCTAAATCATTTTTGCATCGAGATATTAAGCCAGACAACTTCCTCATGGGATTAGGACGACGTGCAAATCAGGTGTGACTGTGTGATTGTTATTTGTAGAGAAGAGTGCGTGTGTGACAGGGAGGTGTGGGGGAATGGAAGGGTTAGTTTCTCTTAGGAATATTATTAACTCTATAATTCACTAACCTTATGCAGGTTTACATGATTGATTTTGGTCTAGCAAAGAAGTATAGAGACAGTACAACCCATCAACATATTCCTTACAGGTGAGTGATGAGTTTTGTGTTTACTTTTGCAACTCATTGTTGTTCCTGTGTGTCGGAATTCATTAGCCTACTAAAGTACTAAATATGTTGCTGCTGCTGTTCCATCATTACCTTCATCTACATCTTCATCGTCATTTATTATATCATCATCATTATTCCCAACATCATCTTCATCATCTAGTTATTTATTTACGCTCTCATCATAAACTAATTGTCTACATGTCTGAATGCATCCACTAGTCTATAATAAGAATCGTGTTTGGCTAATGTTTGTGTTAGTGGGAAACATAAGTGGTTGCTGGTCTAACCTAGAGATAATTGTAGTCTGAGACTTGTATGTGGACTTGGTCTTAAATTTGGCTAGATCAAATTCATTTTCCCGACCTTTTATTTTTCTTTGTTATAACGAAGTACTTTAGATTATATCATATCATATATATGTATATATGAAGCTTGGCAATGAAATCAGCTACCACATGTTATATGTGTGTATGCTTGTGCGTTCTGTTTATGCTACATATGAAAGCAAAGAACCCCTGTTTTCTGACAACTGTTATCTGACCAAAACTATCCCCAACAACTCCAAACTTCTTCTGTTATATCATGTCCTCTAATGACAAAATATACGTGTAGTACTCTAACATAGTATATGCACTGTGTACGCAAATTGAACCGAATATGACTAGGTAAGCCTTGGTTATAGACTTATAGTAAAATGTGTATTTTCCCTGCAAATGCCTGTTGATTATTGCTTGTCAGGGCAAATTAAAAAAAATATGTACTACATTGCTTTCTTGATGAGCCAACAGCAATAGGAAGTTCTTTTTATAGTTATTTGTCATGCTAATTTGTAGTTTTTGGATTAGTCCTCATCATGCAAGATGTTTTTCTAATTTGCCCGGATGATTAGAGAAGAAGAAAAGAGAACTAAGAAATTACAGAGGGTTTTCAGAAGAAGAATAAAATAATGGAAAAATGATGTAATGGGAAGATAGAGGAAGGTTGTATTGATATAATCAATTTTTGTGAGGCAAACATTCTCTCCAACAAAGAGAATTATCACAACAATCTGAAATTCATAATGATTCTTTCTCATCTCATCTTCCTGTTTATTACAAAACTGATTATCTAATTTTTCTCACCATAAGGGCATGCTTAGATTGAAGGTAATGCATTAAGGGATCAATAATAAAAGAGAATGAAGGTGAGAAGAGGTGGTTGTGACTTGTGAGGGGATGAAGTAATGGAAGTGTCTTCTGGTGGGAAGAAAAGAGGGGGGGGGGTGTTTATTAGCCTCATATGGATGGTAATATTAATAGCTATCCTAGGGTGATGCCGTGATGGTGGGTAATATTACTCTCATTTTGAGGATAATAAGTCTTATCAACCTATCTTCTTCCTCATACCAGCACTACCTCATTTCCTTTACCCCCATGGCCCACTCCATCCCATTAATCACCACCTCTGCTCTCCATTTCCTTAGGTTTATTTTTTTTACTACCTCCCTAATGCATAACCCGTGATCCAAGCTTACCCTAAGAAACACTCTTTTATTCATGCATCACATTCCTCTGACAGAATTGACATTGTGTTCGAGCCATATACCCTCGACTGCACTTGCTGTAGATGATGTGGATAGGTGGCTGCCTACATTTAGTGTTGTAATTTTCCTCAAATTCTTAGATTAAGTTTTCGTTGTGTTTTTTTCTTTCTTCCTTTTGATGTTGCAGTTGTTTCTTTGTCCTGCCTCCCTCTCACGTCCCTCTTCCCCCCCATCCTCCCCTCACCCCTCTCCTAGAAAAAAGTTGATGCTGAAGTGATTTACCAAACACTCATCTTAAAAAATGATGTGTGATATTTGTCTGTTTGCTGTAGGGAGAACAAGAATTTGACTGGGACTGCTAGATATGCAAGCATGAACACTCACTTAGGAATCGGTATGGTTTGCCAATCTATTGTCTATTGATAATTCCCCACTCATTCTCCCACTTCCATAGTCTCATCTATAATGGCTGTTAAAAGTAAATTGCATTTAAGTGGCTATTTTTAATGCTACAAGCAATTTTGATGTTCAGAACAAAGCCGGAGGGATGACTTAGAATCACTGGGTTATGTTCTTATGTATTTTTTAAGAGGAAGGTGAGCACTGGTTGTGTTCAAATTTTACACTTTTGCCCTTTCTTTTTATTTTATTGGTATTGAGTCTATATTTCTTGTAGTCTCCCCTGGCAGGGGCTGAAAGCGGGGACCAAGAAACAGAAGTATGAAAAAATTAGTGAGAAAAAGGTCTCGACATCTATTGAGGTAATTTTGTCTCTTCTAGAAGCCTTTTCTATGGTTTGAAGTAATATATTGGTCTGCTAATTACCAATGTCTATCAGGCTCTATGTCGAGGTTATCCAACAGAATTTGCATCCTACTTCCATTATTGCCGTTCACTGCGGTTTGATGATAAGCCAGATTATGCCTATCTGAAAAGGATCTTTCGTGACCTCTTTATTCGTGAAGGTATATAAGATTTGTCTATTTATTCTTATTATTATATATTTGTTGATGGGTATTTCGCTTCCCTTTAGGTTGCCTTGATTTTTATTGTGGTATTACTTTGGTTCAGGATTTCAGTTTGATTATGTCTTTGATTGGACTATTCTGAAGTATCAGCAATCTCAGATTGTTGCTCCCCCTCCACGCGCCCTTGTGAGTGAAATTGGTCTTAGACTATTTTAAAATTTTAACACTACGGCTTTAGTGTTGATGATTTATGTATCTGTTTAATGACTGTATCAGGGTGCTGCTGGACCAAGCTCTGGGTTGCTTCATGGCGCTAGTGACAGACAACCTGGTACCTTTCTACAATATTACCTTCTTTATTAAATGCTTCAATTCACCCACTATTCCATGCGTCCTCCAAAAACTTTTATACAACTATACATTTATGTTTTTGCTGAGTTTTTTTTTTTATTTTTTTTTAAATATGAAATTTTACCATTTTTATATTACCACTGTGTTTTATAACTTTTTTTTTCCTGGATATAAAAGTGCTCAATTAGAGGAAGAGAGAAATAGAGTACAAGAAAGTCACCAACAAAAGAAATATCTATAGATCTAGCTACAATAAAAATCCGAGTAGAATACTTCTGAGGATCCAATCCTGATAAATGGGTTGCATCCCAGTTCTGTTGCTTCCTATTGTCCTTTTGTAAAATTTCTTTCCTGAGTAAACAATTTTAGGCTTCAAATGCTTTCTGTATGATTTACTAATTGACTCCTCTTGTCCTCCAAAACTTGTCTAGGATTGTTACCATATTGTTCTCCATATAGATTTCTATAATTTGCATGGTTGTATCTTTTTCATTCAATTTATTGCACCTACAACTTCTATTGAGCAAAGCTGATGAAAGTATTTTGTTGTAGGTGCTGAGGAAGGTAGACCTTCTAACTGGCTTTCTGCAGACTCAGCACGTAGGAGAATGCCGAGTTTGCCTAAGCAGAAAAGTCCTGTTGGAAATGATCCGGCTGCAGCCAAAGAACCCATGGTATGGTATTTTTTTTTCTGTATATATCTTGCCACTTATACAAGTTGGGGATGGTTCCTACATGTCATGCTTTTAAATTGATTCCCGAACCTTGTAATTAGATTATTAAGTATTTGACTACTGCTAGCTGTGAGCATGAATCAGCTGATAAACGTTGAGAACTTGATTAGTAATACATATCCATGTACTGGGTTAGTGGAAGACTTTTCCTGCTGGATTTTGTTAAACTAGTCATATGCAGTATATCCTAATGTTAAATCTTTAATTAATGACCAGTAAAGCGGAAAGACATTAAACTCACTTTGTTCACAAAATATTTTTTTGTTAGGTTTGGGCACACATTTGTGATTGTTTTTAGTAGGGTGATGTAGAATGTCCTAGAGAAAGAGAAGTTAACTTTATTAGTAAGAAAAAATTTGGAAAAGAAAAAATAGAAGACAATTTCAGGGAGGTCGAAGTTAAGGTCAAGAGACAACCTGGAGTTAGTTATAATGTAGAGGCTAAAGGTTTATCCATCTTCCATGAAAATACAAGAGGCAGAAGTGAGATATTATGGATTAAAAGAATTCACAGCTTGAGCAGTAACAATCCAAAACTCCTGCAACAGTTAACAAGCTCTCTAGAACTTTCCTCATTTCCTCCTTTTCTCTGGTATAGCCAATGAAGAAGTTGCATTTCTCTTTACGAGTTTGCGATCTAACTTCCTCTGCGTAGCACAGTGTTTTGATTCCAAACTTGGGGGCAGGTTCATTAGTTTCCATCAACTGATATTGGGGATTTCTGTGTGGGTTGTGCAAAGTGTGCGATTAGACATGAGAAAAACTGCAAACCAAATGCATGTTATGCGTTACAGTATACAGAATCCAATTTCTTATTATGTTTTCTTATATAGATGGTAATACCTTCATTTCAAAATGATTGTCATGAAGTGCTACTTAAGAGCTGCTATTGTTTAGCAAGCCAATTATAGAAATCAACTAAGTAATTTGGGATCCGGTAGAGATGGGGAAAAAAAGGGAGGTGGCATGGTGCTTAACTTGTTACCAATGACAAATGAAAGTATATATGTTGTCATTATGTCCATGTCATTATTTTGGACATGTAACTGTGTTTCCATGTCTTCTTAAGTCCAGAATTTTCATTTAATGATGTTAGATCCTATTCTAAGTTTGATACTCAACACTCGAGTCCTAAAACATAATATGGAAATGGAAAGAAAGACATCCAGTATAATGCAGGGTGTACTTAAAATAAATTTTCTTAAACTACCTCCCACCTCTCAAAGAATAAAAAGAATTATATAAAACTATTGTGCACCAATTTAAATTATGTCTGGCTCAATGTTCTGCGCATGCACCATTGCACCCTTACTACCAAGGTTTTTTTTTTTTTTTTTTTTTTTTTTTTTTTTTTTTTTTTTTTTTTTGGGGAAAGAAGTTATTATAGACAATTTGAACTATGGTTTGGCTCATTGTAAGTGTTGCACTGTTTTCTTCATTGTTGGGGGTCTTATAAATACAGTATAATGCAAAGATACCTTCATGATCTTACTAAGTTCAGTCTTCTGTACTTGGATCCTAGCCGTCAAAATTTTTCATTGACCTTATTGCTTTTCTTGGTCTCCTTGGCAGCTTTCTAGCTCTGCTGTGAGAACAAGCACATCAGCAAGGCGTGCTGCAGGGTCAAGTAGTCGGGATGCAGTGTTTGCTGGGAGTGATGCGGATGCCACTCGCCCTGGTTCTGGGGATCCTACTCTTCAGAAAGTTTCAAGTGGGCACCGTATATCTCCATTTGTGTCATCAGAGCATCCTCGTTCATTTTCTGCCAGGGTAGCGTCAAATGAACAAAATCTTGAATCTACCATCAAGAAAATCGAGGGCCTTAATGTTAGCAACGAAGAGAGGCTGCAGTAACAAGTATCTGCACAAAGCTTTTTTAGACGTCACTTTCCCCAATGTAAATCTCAAATATCAGTCTGTTTTATGGACCATAAGTGTTTTTCTTTCTTTTTTCCCCCCACTTTTAAATTTAGGTTCTGCTGGCTGTTCTTTTTCTTTCCCTCTTATTGTTTTTTAAATTTTTTAGGACAGGCGAAAGCCAGAAAATTGAAGGCATGAAACCAGAAGAGGTAAGTACTGTGGAAGCACCTGTAAGGAAGTTTTAATAGTCCCCTTTAATTGAGGTGGAATGCAGAATATTTACGTCTTGGTCAAATCATTTTCATGCTTGGGATTTTTTTTTGGTTTTAATTTTTTTTTCTCTCCTTTTTGGTTTTGTCATCTTTTCAAAAAAAAAAAAAAAAAAATGATTTTGTCATCACTTCACAGATTTCGTCCAAGAATATTGTAGTGGCACTCACCTCGTCTTTTCCTATTATTTTCCACGATTTTTCTTCACCCTCATTTACTTCTCTTCAACCTCCCCAACTTTATCTCTTATTTAATTAATTTAATGTCCAGGTTTTTTTTATTAAAGTAACGAAATTAATACGGAGTATGATGGTTTTGTACGAAGTACGTATTTTTTTAATTAAATCACTATGTAAGACAACAAATAAATTACTACCAAGCTCCTTTAGTCGAATACTTTCGGATTGACATTAGCTATTGCTCTCTGCTATTGTGAAGTGTTTTCCATCTCCTCTCTTACATTTGTTTGGATAGAGAGAATTGGAGGGAACAAAGAGAAGAGAAAAGAAGGAATTCATCCTCTTTTTTATGGATACCTTTTGACAAGAGTGAAGGGAATTGGACGGATTCATTTTCCCTTCTCTTTAGTAAACCAAAATTCTTCCAATGTTGGAAAGTTTTGGAGGGAAAATGTAACATCACCTTCTCCCTCCCCTCTTCCTTTTTTTTCCCTCTCTTCCCTTTCTCTTTCACTTGGCAATAAAAGCATTTTTTTGTTGGATTCGTTTATCATCTTGCACGTCCTCTGGTTTGATCCTTTGCCTTTTGATTCAAACTTCAATGTGCACATTAACAAGTGTTTCGGATGAAAACAATGGGATCTTGTCGAAGGTCCGATGAAGTGGAGAAGACTGGATTCGGTCCAAGTGATGTTGGGCCGAAGGTTTCCTGCACAGTAAACACACGTAAACTAGCCTCGGGGGTGTTGCCGAAGAAGGCCCCTCCGATGCTAAAGTTAGTACAATGTGTAGAATGAGAACACTATGCAAGAGAATTAATTGCTTGAGGCTTTTCTTGAATGAATGTACAAATGTAATATTGATGGCTTTTATACCTTTGCATATATGGAGAAGTTGGGCCTTAGCCCAATTGGCTTGCCTTGAGGACTGATCTTTGACTTTAGCACAATTGGAGAGATGAACCTTGACCTTGGGCTTTTAATTGGATCATTTAATGACTAGGCCCAATTGGACTAAATTGGACCCAAACAACAAGCAAATAATGAAGTTGTCCTTTAAGACTAGAATAATCACATAAGCAAGCAAAACTTTTCTGTTTCACGAATATTACAATAATATTGAGATGCTTTATAAAAGTTAGAAAGGAATAATTTATACATGTGATATGCTGAGATTTTTTTTAATTTTTTTTTTTAACACCTATACTTCAAGACTACAAGTAATTAAAAGTTTTCATTTAGGACGTGTTCGGCAAAATATAGTTGTAACGATTAGTTTTGATTTAGCTGTTAATAATTTTGTTTTAACAAACAATAAGTTGCTCATTTATTGCGAATATAGATACGTAGTAATTAAAACATGAATGTTCGGTAAAATAGTAATTGACTAGATGTTATATATATATATATATATATATATATATATATATATATATATATATATATATATATATATATATATATATATATATATTCTTAAAATGTATATTAAATTTTCGACAATTACTGCTAATCTTCAAAGGCTAATATTTTTAAGGATAAAAGCTACCTCCGTCACTAAACACTACTCCAACCATTCATTAGTTGGTCAAACACTAAAAACTATTAAAAAGCTACCGCTGAATACGTCCTTAATGGCTAAACGACACAAAATAATATAATAACCAATCTATCAAATATAAACAATATTGAATTAATTTTTTTTTTTCAAAAAATAATAATGTAATAGGGTAAGTTAGGGTTGATCCAACAAATTAAACTTTGCAATTTCCAAACTTATACTACCTCCGTTTTTTTAGTTAATGTTTTGACTTTAGCACTATGCCACTATTCACACACTTCCCTTTGTTAGTATTTTATGATTTATACGTAATGAAAAATATAGCCATGTGGGGTCCTGTTAGATTTGTCACTGTATATATTTTCAAAATATCAACTTTTTATAATGTTTTCTTATCGATAATAAAGATATTAACGATTGAATTTGTGCATTGAAAAACGTGACTAAAGAAACGTGTCAGCTAAAAAGAAACGGAGAAAGTATAAAATACTTAGGGTAATGTTGTATGTAGCCCTAAGGGCTATATATAAGCATTAAATATACTCTTGGAACTTGTATAAAATTAGGAATTCATGACATAAACACGCGTAAATCAGTGTAATTAGTGTTTATATATTCATGATTTCTTAACTTTTTACGATTTTCAAGTGTAAATTTAATGCTTATATGTAGCCCTTTTCATTTTTATTGACTTTTTGGAATGTAGGAAGATAATTTGTGTATGACTATTATTTAATAAAGTGATGCACTTATTTAAAAAATTGAGGGAGAACGAAGAAAAAGAGTGGTATAACTATAATAATGGGGAAAGGGGAGTGGTGTAAATTTTATTGAATTTGGGAAACCTATTAGCTCTCAACTAATTTTCAATTATTTATTTTGTTCAATGAATTTAGCTTATGTGAGCTTATATGAACTCATTAACCCCTATTTAAACTAATTCAAAATTCAAGTATATTTTTCTAGAAATAATTTAAGATGAACTAAATATGACCTAAGTTTGTTTGATATAATTGGGTTTAATTACTTGTATATAAATGTTAATCATATAACTAATATATAAAGCTAAACTTTTAGCCAGGCGACGAGACAACGACAATTGGCGTTCCAACTTTTCGCCAAGTGTCGTGCCACGTAGGATAGAATTATATATAATTCAATTTGTAGGATAAAAAAGGTAGTTTAGAATTTTATTTTTAATCAAATTTGGATAGAATTTTAGGATAAAATTGTTTATTTAGAGTTTTATTTTTGATAAATTACCAATATTTCATATGTACAAATTGAATTATAATTTTATTAAAAAAAAATTAGATTATAATTGTCATAAATTATCATATAAATTTATTTTTTGTATCATAATATTTTTTTGGAGCGAAGGAATTAGTTCAAAAATGTACCACATCCATGGTTTATAATATATTCTAATCAATTAAAATAATATACTTCACAATCTAATATAATTTTATTAATGTGTGTAGATCTGTCAATCAGGTCCGGTCACGAGTCATTTCAGACAAGGTCAAAAAAAAAAAATTTCACCAATATTATTATTATTTGTCATTACATGTCTACAAGTTTAAATCGTCACAAAAACACGTCAATTCCTAACTAATTTTGTATCAATGATATGTTTTAAAATTTGACATATAGATTAAAATATATCTTTAAATTTAATAAACAACCCGGGCATCGCACGGGCACAAAACTAGTTATACTATAAAGCTAAGTGATTAGTAATTATTTTCAATTCTAAAGGTGAAGACACTTAATTTAATCTAAACATTTATTTGTACTACTTTCAATAATTTTTATTTGCAATTTTGGGATACTATTTACGAGATATAAAAAGTTTTAAAGTTGCACATGATAATTAACGAAGGTAGTAGAATGTTTAACCCTAAAAATACGGGTGAAGAAAAACATTTACTTGTGATCTCATCAATACCATATTTCCTGTTGTAAGAAATGTTGTTCATGATGAGACTGTTATAGCATCTGATTAGAAAAATAACCTTGAAACCAAAGTAAGAATTGATGCCAAGATATTAAAGTAAAGTTACCAAAGTTTGGACTTATAATATTCCAAGTGTAAGGAGTAATATTTAAACACTTTATCTGTCTATAAATGTGTGGATTTTGCCAAAACATTATATAATTCATACCACATACATACTGATGCGGTTCCAAGGCATCAATATTGTTATTATAATTATTTTTATTGTTATTTTTAGTTTATTATTAGATGACCGAATTTATTAGGATATTTTTGTTAGTTTAATTCGGTTAGTATAAGATAAGCTTAACTTTAAAGATCATATTTGCAAAATATTATCTTTACAAGTTAGAATTAGTTTCCTAGTTAGATTAGAATTTATTTTACCGATTTTTAGGCTAATTATTTAGCTTATAAATACGTGATGGTGTTTAACGAAAAGTAGGATTGATTTGAAATTTATAAAGTTTTACGTAAGCTTGTGCTTGTGTATTCTTGGCCTAGTTTAGGTTTTAAGCTCGTGTTGCTTAGCGTTTCTTGACCGAGACTCAAGATTCCAAACCTTTCAACTGCGATTGAAGGTTATATCCATCAAAATTCATATCAAATTGGTGTGGCTGCTGGGATGACGAGGGACGAGTTTGACAATTTGTGTCAAAAAACTCAGTTTCGAATGTCATATTGATCGACTTGGTTCTCCTTCGTTTCTAAAGATTTTGAGGGGATTCTTTTTTTCAAATTGGTTAATTTTTTGTCTTGTTTTCACCTGCAAAATTTGAAAAATTTTCAAGTAGACTAGCTATTAAACTGAGTTCGTTCTTTACAACTGGTCAAAAATCGAATTAATCTGGCAGTGTTGAGGAAAAAATAAACTGCAATCACTTGGCTAGGAATTTTTTGCTGAATTTTCGTTCGAGTCTTTTAGACATATAGGGCTAGCAGTATAAAAAATTTCAGAATTTTTCGAGGTGTTTTCATTGGGTTTTGGTCCTCGTACTTTCGATCAATTTCTGGACTGGTTTTGTGTGTTTTCTCATCCACATAAACATGGAAAATAAAAGTTGGTTTGAAGCATTTATGATGGAAATCAAGAAAATGAATGAATGTTTGGATATAATTGATGCTCGTTTTCAAATTCGTGACGTGAGATGTGGTGTACAAGATATGTCTTATGAGAAAGAGAAACTAGAGCAACCAATTGTTGAGGCTATATACGAGGAAAAGATTGTATCTTTACCGAGTGATAATCTTACAAATCCAATTTTAGAGCAATCTCATGAACAACTAGTAGAAGAAAAAGAAATTATGGAGCACAAAAGTGTATATTTGTCTAGTTTTGTTGACGAGAAGGTTACATTTGAACTATCTAAGTTGGTAGCAAAAAGTCAAATTTCTACAACTTCCTTTTATGGTGATAATTGGGATACAAATATTTTCACGTATTATTTCCATTATATTGATTGCATTGAAAAAGGTGTATCATCAATTAAAATTTTGGAGCATTCAATTGAAGTTTGTGGTGCATTCATTGGTGTAAAATATAAGCATGACGTGGTTGGATGGAGACATATTCTTTTAGCTCATGTTCGATTAATTTGGATGATATCTTGGTTCCATGGTTTGCTAAAATTTGGGACAAGTTTTTTTCAAGAGGGGGAGTATGATGCAGTTCCAAGGCATCAATATTGTTATTATAATTATTTTTATTGTTATTTTTAGTTTATTATTAGATGACCGAATTTATTAGGATATTTTTGTTAGTTTAATTCGGTTAGTATAAGATAAGCTTAACTTTAAAGATCATATTTGCAAAATATTATCTTTACAAGTTAGAATTAGTTTCCTAGTTAGATTAGAATTTATTTTACCGATTTTTAGGCTAATTATTTAGCTTATAAATACGTGATGGTGTTTGACGAAAAGTAGGATTGATTGATTTGAAATTTATAAAGTTTTACGTAAGCTTGTGCTTGTGTATTCTTGGCCTAGTTTAGGTTTTAAGCTCGTGTTGCTTAGCGTTTCTTGACCGAGACTCAAGATTCCAAACCTTTCAACTGCGATTGAAGGTTATATTCATCAAAATTCATATCACATACCTAAACAAAAGCATTCTATTGTATTAACTAAGAGATTTCTAATCGTTTAGTCGATTATTTAATCTGTTTTCTTTTCGATCATCAGTTCATATTTTTATTCCCTTGTTATATCATGAATCCAAATTAAATTTCTTCTTCTCAGATTTCCATTTAGAAGGGGAAATGGATTGGTTGTGCTTGGCAAAAGAAGTTGGGAATGCAGCTAACGAGATTTGCAAACCCATGGACAAGATAAATGAATGCTATTCTTACATTAAAAACTACAAAGAAAACCTAAAACTTGTCCATGACAAGTACAATAAACTAAAGATAGAAAGAGATGCCATTGATAGCAGAGTTAAGCGCGAAGTGGATAACTTGCGAGTTCCTACGGAAGGAGCTAAAAGATGGCTCGAAGACGTAAGGAAACTCATGGAAGAAGTTGATGAGGGATTGATGAAGAAGCCCCAAGGATGATGAGGAGAGAAAAGGCAGAGACGTGATCACCTGCTTACGTCGTTCTCGTTGCAATTTGTGTCGACGCTATGACATGAGCAAAAAGGCTAAATCTAAGGCTGATGAAATTGATGCTATAATCAACAAAAAACCGAACGATGTCACGGAACCTGTGAGTAGATTGGACTTGAAATCAATCCCTAATGAATTTCTCAAGGGCTTGCGTTCGAGAGTAGAGCTTATAGAGGAAATACTCAAAAGGTTACGCGATGATAAAGTTGATGCAGTTGGCATATTTGGCATGGGAGCCATAGGTAAATTCAATACTTTTATATATGGTACTTTTTAATGATTTTCTAGCATCACGTATGCATGTTTCAATTGTTTTATTGGTTTAATTAATTTGACTGTTATTAACCTCTTAACTATGCCAACCAAATTATACTCAAAGCTTAGAAAATACTCCCTCCGTTCCATAATATATTTTCTGTTTTCCTATTTTATTGGTACTTGCAACCAAAAATAGAGTCGAATTCCGACGTTGGTTCTTTCCCAAGATCAGCCCTTTGTCTTTGTGTTTTCACATCAAGAATTATACCTTTTTTTTTTTTTTTTTTTTTTTTTTGCCTCTAGCCTTATAAAATATTGTCTTAACTCTCTAAACTTGACAATTTTTTTTATTTTTTTTAATCAATATGGCCATGTGTAACATATAGTTATTCACTTATATGTGTTGTTTGAGAAACTATATTTCAACAAACATAGTTGGGCTAAGATTATGATAATATCTAGCCGTGTATTAATTTTTCACCCGCCAATAATTACACCAAATTGCATGTTTACTGTTTCTAGTACGTAGTACATGTTAGGACTTGGGACTAATGCTAAGATATATATGTATATGTGACATAGGTAAAACAACATTGGTAACAGAAATTTCTAACCATGAAGAAATAAAAACTATGTTTAACTAACAAAGAAATAATTATGGTTGAGATTTCTAAAGCCCCCAACATGGAACGTATTCAAGATCAAATTGCAGAGAAAATTGGTCTGAAATGACATTTTCATAATTTCGATGTTTTCAAACTTTTTTCCAATTTTTTTAACTTTTAAGTCAATTTCATTTACTTTAAGATTGATTTCATTTACTTTTACTTAATTTTCATTTACTTTTGAGAAATTTTCATTTACTTTTACTTAATTTTCATTTACGTAGTAGTTAGTACACATGTTAAGACTTAGGACTAATGTTGAGATGCATATGTATACGTGACATAGGTAAAACAACTTTGGTAACAGAAATTCTCAACCACAAAGATATAAAAACTATGTTTAAAGAAATAATAATGGTTGAGATTTCTGAAGCCCCCAACATGGAACGCATTCAAGATCAAATCGCAGAGAAAGTTGGCTTGAAATTGGATGGTGTGCACAGTGTAGAGCAGAGGAGAACATCACTGTATAACCGTTTGGAGAGAGTGAGTAAGATACTCATAATCTTGGATAACGTCTGGGCTAAACTTGATTTGAATAAAGTGGGGATTCCAAAACCTCATGTGAATCAAAACAAGTTTTGCAAGATTTTGGTGACAAGCAGGGAGAAGAATGTGTGTGAAGCTATGGAGATATCGAAGAATAACATATTCGAAGTAAAGCCATTAGACTATGATGAATCAAAGCAACTTTTCAGAGCACGAATTGGAGCAAAAATCAACGACGATGGCTGGAAAGACCCACAGCGCGAGGACATGGAGAAAAGAATGCTGAATAGGTGTGGAGGACTTCCTCTTGCAATTGTGGCATTAGCGGATGTGCTAAAGAACGAAGAGTCGTTAGAAGCATGGAAACACTTTGCATCTGATTTGGAAAAACCTATGTCAAATAGTTTAGCCAAAAGTAGGGGTGTACATCGTCAAGCCTACACAATTTTGGAAACAAGTTACAAGCTTATGGAAGATGAAAAGAAAAAGAGGTTCTTCTTGCTTGCTTGTTTGTTTCCATTTGGTGCAAGGATACCGATTGAAGATATGATGAGGTATGGCATCGGATTGGAATTGCTTGAGAATGTTGACAATCTTATCGAAGCCATGGAGCAAGCCAACAGATGGGTGGAGGAGCTCAAATCATCATCTTTGTTGTTAGAAGATGAAGATTATAAACAAATTCATGTGAAAATTCATGATGTGGTTCGGGCATCTACAATATTTCTTGCAGAACAAGGTATGTAAAGGCTTTTAGCTTATTTTTATAAAATATAAAGTATTTTGCATGTAATTTGAATGAGCTTCGATCCTTTAATTTCTTTTATTGCTTTTTGAGCTATAAACCACTAATGAAAAGGTTTTAATTGGAAAATAGAAAGTACATACACTAAAAGCTCTTCATCTATGAAATAATATACTTATATATGGGCTCAACTTGATTAATAATTGTATTATTAGGAAAATACAAGTTTATTTACCAAATAAATTAGTACCGTAGTGTTTATATTATGACATTTTCTTAAATAAATAAACAACTTTTATCAAATATGGACCCATAACCAAATGAAGTTAATTTAAGAAAGTGTATTAGAATATCCATATTGACACCTTTAGGATACCTTGACACCTTTGTATAGGCCATATAATCCATATTGGCGTATCCAAGTGCGTATATAGACTTTACAAGTATGCAGGTAATGCAACACTTAAATTCTTAATTTGTAGAAAAATTTGTGAGAAAAGACCTTTTAAGAGGTCGACTTTGTGAATAAGGATCTTTTAAGCCAAAAGTTGTGAGAAATGACCTTATAAGTTGAGTGAGGTTGTGAAGAAGAATTTTGGCTGGTTTTCCGACTAGTCAGCGCGTGACTCTGACATTACTTATCATGCATGTTCCTAGCACATGACACTTACAAAAAAAAGACCCTTTTGCACTTTTTCCCAATATTTTCCTTCATTTTAAACAATCCTGTGCTAGGCACATGAGGGAAAAAAGTAATTGGAGGTCTTTTTTTAGTGTCATATGTTACGTGAAAGTCAACGCTAGATAATAATTTTCTAATTAAGCATTTAAGTGTTGCACTAAATAATAATCCAAGTAAAATAAATTTGTAAATGGTAATGCAGGTGGTGACATGATTATGGTGGAAGGCTTTCCTCGATGGATGTCGTTGAAGTCTTGCTCAAAGTATTATGCCATCTCTTTGATGTCCGGTTCTAATCATTCTCGTCTAAATAAACTCAATTACGACAAGCTTCGAATTTTGATATTAGATCATACTCGAGGGGAATTTGAGGATACTTTCTTTCAGGGGATGAAGTATTTGATGGTTTTGGTTCTACGCGGGATGAAACTTAAGCCAAAGTTACCAAGCTCCATGCTTAATTTAAAGAGCAGTCTTACAACGCTGATCATGGAGAATTGTGAATTGGGAGATATAACAGGAATTGGTGAGTTGACCAACCTTGTTGTTCTTAGTTTAAGGAGATCATTTATAGTGGAAATATCAGAGGCAATAGGGAATCTTTGCAATCTTCGCTTTTTGGATTTGACAGAGTGCAGTATTGAGAGAAATGGAATAGCTGCTAATGTCCTATCTAAGCTCTCTCTCTTGGAAGGACTTTACGCTCTTAATGGTGGTTCGGAACCATGGAGATATAATAATAATAATGATGATTCTAAAAAGGGTGAATATTCATCTTATGCCCGCTTTGCTGAGTTGAATTATTTGAGCTTCCTCAAACTGCTTCAGTTACACGTGGCATTCAATGATTGGCCAATTGATGATCATCAACTCCAATTTCTCAGTAATCTCGATCACTTTCGTATATGTTTTGGATATTGTATGATATTTCCAAGAGGATACTCTCGTGCTTTATCCGGGATTTACGACGATTCTTGGTCATCAATTGTAAGAAATAATGGTGTAAGGGTATTACTCGAGAAGACTCAATATTTGAGACTAGAATGGATGACGGAGCTCAAACATATTAATGATGAGATCCAACAACAAGAAGAAGACGAAACCAAAATGCAGTTGAGTAATATTCACTTTCCACATTCGCAACAGTTGGATGTTCGATGGTGTCCAAAGATGCAATCTCTCTCATCTACACCTTTCCAGGCACCCAACTTGACTCCCAACAACAAACTCAACAATCATCCCAACAACAATCTCAACAATCACAGGTTGTGCAAGATACAATCAATGATCGACAGCCACCACCACCACAAGCACCGCCACCATTCATACTCTCTCCTCCACCACCACCATTGCCTTCGCCTCCGCCTCCGCCTCGACTGCCTCCTCCGCCTCCTCCTCCAATTTCCCCACCTCCTTCGTCTCCTCCGCCTCCTCGAGTGCCTCCTCCTCCGCCTCCACCATCATTGCCGCCTCTGCCATCGCCACACCCTCACCCACATCGTGTGTAACTGATGAGAGCAGACATTGGGGAAAGAACAGCAGCTCGTTGCTCTATATCCAAGGCACTGTCATGATTGATGATTACTCAAGATTCGATTTTTATTACAATTTTTTTTTTTATATAAATCAAACCGGTTAAAAACGGTAAAAGGAGGTCACCGGGACGGAATATTCCCTCCGGTAAGTACTCTGCCATACTTCGGTACTCAAAATGCAACAACTGATACTTGAGTACCTTATTTGCAACTTTAGGCAAAGTTTAGTACCCACATTCACCCTTAACTCATACTTTGTCTATATTACACGTAAAATACTACGTGTACTTTTAATTTGTGGAATAACATATGATACTGTGGATCTTTTCTCAAAATGGCTAATTTTACAAAAGTATTTACCAAAACGGCTAATTATAAATTTTAATTCTCAAAGTAGCTAATTTATTAGTTTAGAAGGAAATTATCTATCTCTTATATTCCTTTGAACCGGTTTGGTTCATATTATGAGTTTTTTTTTTTAAAAAAAATATATTATTAAAAAAAATTTGGATTTTTGTTTTTCTATGAGAAATTCTAATGCCATAGTTTAAAATACCTCATTAATTTGAACAATAACATTCAACATAATATATTTGCAACAATTCTTAATTTTTAAAAATTTTACACAAAATAAACAATCACTCAAAAAACTTGATCCAACTTCCAATCGACAAATTAAAAAAAAAAACACATGAAGATAGAAATATATTAAGGTCTAAAGGCCCAAAGTTTCTAATGCATTTACAGGGAGATCGAAAAGGTGTATTAGAATAAGATAAAAGGCTAAAATTTAGAAAGCAAGTAAGAACAATCAAGTCTTGATTTTAAATAATTAGTGTTGATAAGTATTAGGTGACTCGTACTTCGTAGCTTTGTCCGCCCGATCGGGCGGACATTGCCCGGTCTGACCGGGCGGTGGGGGTTGGATACGTTGAAGCATTCGTATGGAGTTTTCTTCTCGCGCCCGATCGGGCAGACCTTGCCCGGTCTGACCGGGCGGAGAAGGAAAAATGCGGAGACGCGGATTTTACGATTTAAAGTTATCTTTTATGTTATCTTTTTGCCCAAGTATCTTTTATTTTAGGAATTAATATAAAACCTCCCTAATATTAGTATAAGGGTTAAGAGAGACAGAGTGAGAGCCGTTCTTGAGAAATACAAGAATCATCTTTGTAATCTTTGCAGTTTATAGTGAAATCATTCGATCTCGGTGCCCGTGGACGTAGCTATCACATCGATAGTGAACCACGTAAATTCTTGGTGTTGTTCTTATTGTTTGCATTGAATTTCTTTATTGTTTTCTTGTTTGTTTTCGACCTTTGCTTCCGCTGTCGCACAACAATTGGTATCAAGAGCTCAGGTTCAATCCTTGGAGAGTTTCTTGAAGATAACAATGGCAGGAGATTCAACAATAAGAATTGAGAAGTTTACCGGGAAAAATAGTTTCGGGCTATGGCAAATTAAGATGAAGGCTCTGTTAAAACAACAGCAGATATGGCGTCCGTTGGCTCCAAAGAGTACTACTTCGGAGTCAGGAGACGGACCGACTGACTCGCAGTTAGAAGTTATGGAAGAGAAGGCACACTCTACCATATTACTTAGTCTTGATGATCAAATCATCACGGAGGTTGCTGATCAGGAAACGGCGGCTGGATTGTGGCTGAAGCTGGAGTCATTGTATATGACTAAGTCGTTGACCAACAAATTATTACTGAAACAGCGGTTGTTTAGCCTCCGGATGCAGTCAGGTACTTCCTTACGGGAACATCTAGAAAAACTTAACTCTATTTTGCTTGATTTACGTAATTTAGATGTTAAAATTGATGATGAGGATGCTGCGTTGATTTTACTTGTATCTCTACCGTCTAGCTTTGAGAATTTTGTAGAGTCTTTTGTTGTTGGTAAGGATTCTATAACCTTAGAAGAAGTGAAGGCAGCACTTCATACTAGGGAACTCAGAATGAAAGCTACGAGTGATAATGGGGATAATGGTAGTGGGTTATTTGTTAAGTCCGGAAAGTCTAAAAAGAATAAGGGGTTTAACAAGGGGAACAATGCTGGGTCGGGTGCTGGAAACGGCAAGGATGGATCTAGTAAAACTACTACTAAAACATGTTATTACTGTAAAGAACCGGGTCACTTTAGGAATAATTGTCCGGTGAGGAAAAACAAGTCCCAGGCTGCTGTAGTTGAAGAGAAACCGAATGAGAGCTATAATTCAGAGGAAGATTTAGCATTAGTCAGTTCTGCTAGGTCTGATGATTTATCTGATAACTGGGTTCTAGATTCGGGGTGTTCGTTCCATATGTGTCCACGTCGAGATTGGTTTGATACATATGAACCTCGCAATGGGGGTATGGTTATAGTCGGTAACAATGCTCCATGTAAGGTCACAGGTATTGGTTCCATGAGGTTGAGGACTGTTGATGGGCGGAGGTTAACTTTGACTAATGTACGGCATGTTCCTGCTTTAGGAAAGAATCTGATTTCATTGGGTACCCTGGATGAATTGGGGTACAATGGTGTGTTTTCAGATGGGGAGTTGTGTATTTTCAGAGGTTCTGAGTTGGTACTTAAGGGTATCAAAAGGAACACCCTCTATGTTTTTGAGGGTGTTACACTGCCTAGTTCTGCGGTTTGCGCATCTGTATCTCACCAGGAGATGACTAAGATTTGGCACATGAGGCTTGGTCATATGGGGGAGAAGGGGATGCAGCTATTGTCCAAGAGGGGTCTTCTATCCGGGGTCAAGGTTGCCAACCTTGAATTTTGTGAGCATTGTGTGTTTGGTAAGAAACACAGGTCAAAGTTCAGCAAGGGTGCTCACATTACTGATGCAGTGCTCGATTACATCCATTCAGATTGCTGGGGTCCATCTAGAGTTGAAGGTATGGGAGGTTACCACTATTTTGTGTCATTTGTTGATGACAAGTCCCGATACACATGGCTTAGGTTGCTTAAGTCAAAGGATGAGGCCTTCAAAGTTTTCAAGCAATGGAAAGCTTTGGTGGAAAATCGACAAGGAAGGAAGATCAAGAAGCTACGAACGGACAATGGGCTAGAGTTTTGCAAAGACGAGTTTAATCAGTTCTGTGCAGATGAGGGTATAGGTCGGCATCATACTGTCAGGAAGACACCACAGCAGAACGGTGTAGCAGAACGGGTTAATCAGACACTGCTAGAGAGAGTTCGATGCATGCTCTCTAATGCAGGGCTTGGGAGGAGGTACTGGAGTGAAGCTGTGTTAACAGCTTGTTATGTCATTAATAGGGGTCCTCATTCTGGAATTGATTCCAAAATTCCGTTTGAGATCTGGAGTGGTAAGTTGCCTAATTTTTCGAATTTGAAGATTTTTGGTTGTGTTGCTTATTATCATGTTATTGAGGGTAAGCTGGATCCACGAGCCAAGAAGGGGTGTTTTGTTGGGTACGGGGATGGTGTGAAGGGGTTTAGAATTTTTTCACCTTCGGAGGGTCGGGTCATTCTTAGTAGGGATGTTACTTTCGATGAAAACACCATGTATTCAATTAAAAATGCAGAGATTTCAGATTTGAGAAGGGAAGGAGACAATTTATTACAGACAGATGGGGTACTTGAGGTACATCAGTCTACCATTGCTGATTTACCTCGGGTACAATATATTGATGATGATGCTGATGTTCCAGTGCCGGGTACTCCTGAACCTGAGATTACTCCTACTCATTCTAACTCTGGGGATGAGGTGGAGCAATCTAATCAGGGGTCATCTAGTCAACCTGACACCATTCTTGAGATGCCTAAACGAGTTATCAAGAAGCCTGTTAGATTGATTGAAGAGATGGAGGGAAGAAATTGCTGTGTTGATGCGATGACAGGTTATGCATTGAGTGTAGCTGATGATGTAGAGTCATTTGAACCTGCCACATATAAACAAGCAATTAGTTGTAGTGAGTCTGCGCAATGGCTTGCCGCAATGGGTGAAGAGATGCAGTCTCTTTACAAGAACAGAGTGTGGGAACTGGTAAAGGTACCGGAAGGGAGGAAGCTTGTGGGTTGTAAATGGATTTACAAGAAGAAAGAAGGGTTGTCGGAAACTGAGCAAATACGTTTTAAGGCTAGGCTAGTTGCTAAGGGGTTCAGTCAGGTAGAAGGGGTTGATTTTGTTGAGATATTCTCACCTGTGGTTCGACATACTTCTATCCGTGTGTTATTGTCAATTGTAGCACATTTTGATCTTGAGCTGGAGCAGTTGGATGTTAAAACGGCTTTCCTTCATGGCGATTTGGAGGAGGAGATTCTGATGAAGCAGCCCGAAGGATTCGAAGTTCCTGGAAAGGAACACTATGCCTGCAGATTGCTAAAGTCATTGTATGGACTTAAGCAATCCCCCCGACAGTGGTACAAAAGGTTTGATTCTTTTATGGTTTCACAAGGTTTTGACAGGAATTCATATGATTGCTGTGTGTATCATAGTAAGCTGGATAATGGTTCCATGATTTATCTTTTGTTATATGTTGATGACATGTTGGTTGCCACAAAGAATAAATCTGATATTGCTAGATTAAAGGAGATGCTTAACTCGGAGTTTGACATGAAAGACTTGGGTGCAGCTAGGAAGATTTTGGGTATGGAGATCTACAGGGATCGGGCTAGAGGTAAGCTTTTCTTGACTCAGAAAAGCTACATTGAAAAGATTTTGTCTCGTTTTGGGATGGAAAAATCGAAGCCTATAAGTACGCCAACTACTGTTAGTTGTAAGTTGTCTTTGTCTATGTCACCTCAATCAGAGGAGGAGTTGTCTTATATGTCTAGAGTTCCATATGCAAACGCGGTTGGTTGTTTGATGTATGCTATGGTCTGTACTAGGCCGGATATTGCGCATGCTGTTAGTGTTGTAAGCAGGTTTATGGCTCGACCTGGGAGGGAACACTGGCAAGGGGTGAAAAGGATTTTTCGCTACCTGAGAGGGACAACTGATATTGGTCTTGTGTACGGGAATGGTAGGGAATGCTTGGTCACTGGGTACAGTGATTCTGATTATGCAGCTGATGTGGATACCAGGAGGTCTGTGACTGGTTATGTGTTCACTTTGGGTGGTTCTGTGGTTAGTTGGAAGTCTACATTGCAGTCATCAGTTACGTTGTCAACTGCTGAAGCTGAGTATATGGCTTTAACTTCTGCAGCTAAGGAGTCTATTTGGCTCAAAGGCCTAGTAGGTGAACTGGGTATTGCACAGGATTTTGCTACAGTGTATTGTGATAGTCTAAGTGCGATTTGCTTAGCTAAAGATCAAGTACACCATGATCGGACGAAGCACATTGATGTCAGGTATCATTTCTTGCGTACTGACAAGAGGATTAAGGTGAAGAAGATTGGGACTGCTGACAACCCGGCTGATTTCTTCACTAAGCCTGTTCCGTTTAGCAAGTTTAAACATTGCTTAGACTTGCTAAATATTGATTACTACGTGATGTAGTAGGCCTTGAGGGGCGAAGTTGGGGAGCTCCTGGTGTAGGTGTGTTGGCCTTAAGGTGGAGCTTGCCCGGGGCTTGTGATGCAGGTGGAGCATTATGAGTTGTTATACTTGGAGACGAGTATGTGATGGGTCTTGGTTGAAGACTTATCGGGATGTATGGCTTATGCATGAGTCTTGCATCGGGTTTGGCTTGAGATGTTTTTCCACTATGTCTTGATGGGGTCGTTTGCTGACTACGAGTTCTCGTCAAGGTGGAGATTGTTGATAAGTATTAGGTGACTCGTACTTCGTAGCTTTGTCCGCCCGATCGGGCGGACATTGCCCGGTCTGACCGGGCGGTGGGGGTTGGATACGTTGAAGCATTCGTATGGAGTTTTCTTCTCGCGCCCGATCGGGCAGACCTTGCCCGGTCTGACCGGGCGGAGAAGGAAAAATGCGGAGACGCGGATTTTACGATTTAAAGTTATCTTTTATGTTATCTTTTTGCCCAAGTATCTTTTATTTTAGGAATTAATATAAAACCTCCCTAATATTAGTATAAGGGTTAAGAGAGACAGAGTGAGAGCCGTTCTTGAGAAATACAAGAATCATCTTTGTAATCTTTGCAGTTTATAGTGAAATCATTCGATCTCGGTGCCCGTGGACGTAGCTATCACATCGATAGTGAACCACGTAAATTCTTGGTGTTGTTCTTATTGTTTGCATTGAATTTCTTTATTGTTTTCTTGTTTGTTTTCGACCTTTGCTTCCGCTGTCGCACAACAATTAGAGTATACAACTGTTGGCCATAGAATCGTTTTATTTGCTCCAGAAAAGATGAACAATACTTAATTTCCCTTATCGTGGTATAATTTGCGATAGTCTTCATAGAACATTACTACTTGAAATTTCAAATTTTTGTGATTGATGTGATCTAGAAGAAAAATTAGGCCTTTTTTTTTTTTTTTTTTATAATCGAAATTAGAGTTTTGCCATTGTTTGCATACTCCTTAATTTTGTATATTGCTTAACTTTTCCAACTTAAAAAATCTTTTTGAAAATAAAAAAATAAAAAAAGTGAACCAAACAAGTTCAAAGAAAATAAGAAATAGACTAAATTACTTCTAAGTTAATAAATTAGCTAGCTTGGGAATTAAATTTTATAATTAGTCGTGTTGGTAAATACTTTTATCAAACTAGCCGTTTTAGTAAAAGATTCTGATACTCAGTGGTGAATCTTGACAATTTTTCTCAGGGGGGCCAAATTACCTTAATATTATTAATTATACAAATATCTTAATACATATATAGTAAAGCATTCTTAAAAAAAAATTATATTATCCTTAATATTATTACTCCCTCTGTTTCATAATGTTAATCCCATATACTATTTTGAGCGTTCTACCCATATTGAATATATTTCATTTATAACTTGATTTTTTTTGGAATTAATTGGTTGTGGATTGATGACATGACTCTAAGTAAAGAAATATTTACCTTAAATTATGCAATTATGACTTGTGCTTTCATAATAAAAAAAATCAAAAAAGTTAAATAAGGTAAACTAATTATGAATTATGTTGTACTTTAATTAATGTTAGATTCCAAATATAATTTTTTTCTTATTTTATGTGATTGATTCCATATGGGACTAATATTATGAAAAGGAGGGAGTAATTACTATAAAATACCATTAAAATAAAATAATCATTGATATAATTTTATTCCAATATATAAGTAATTAACCTTTGACATTAATTCTATAACTCATAACTTTAAAGGGTGGATAAAGGTGTTATTTACTTACTGAGTATTTGTTATAATTAATAAATAAAAATCAAATAATAGCTTAGTTCATTAGCTAAGGCTCAAGTCTACACACAATGTATAAATTGAAGAGGAAATAATAATTCAAGGCATTGGAATTGTGGATAAAAATAATGCATAAATTGAATAACAAAAAGAGATAACTAAAAGGGTAATTTTATAATTTGTGTAGTGCAAATAGCTAGTAGTGATCCAGTAAATTCACGTGTGTTTCATTGCTTTGGGATTTGTGCAAGAAAGATAAAGTGAATAAGTCATACTTCTAGTATGAGTGAATGACATATACTCACCTAGTAAGCTTGGACGCTTCATACAAACTACTTACGGTAACTTTTGGGCTTTTTAATAGACATTGAATGAAAACAAATTTTGAGGGGGCCAAGCCCTTGCTCGCCCCTTCAAAGGTCCGCCCCTGCTGATACTGTCACAACACTTGCAGGCAATATGATACCCCTTTTACTAAATTAACCATTCTAATTGTCCACCATATATATATCTTTCAAGAATTTTCAATTCTTCTGATTAATGTAGAGTACATGTTATATCAACTACTTGCAGACAATATTCCCATCGCTGAGTTTGATTTGGTGTCATAAAATAGTACAATTGTGGGAAGTGAATAGTAAGGAGATGACTTACTATTCCAGCTTTAACAATTTGCAAAGCTTAGATATTTATGGATGTGAGAAACTTGAAAGTTTGGGATCCCTCTCGAATCTCGATAGCAACTGAAAACATTATCCATAGGGGGATGTCCACTGCTAAGGGAAGTCATAAGTTCCAATAAATAGTATATTGGTTTATAGCATATTCATTCATAATTATTAAAGACGTACTCAACTCAAAATCATGCAATTGGAGATCAGAGATATTAGTACTATGTTGAAATATAGATGTTGGATTTAAAATGTTACATTTTTCATGCAGTGTGAAGGCGTTGTCGAAGAATAAAGTAGAGGATGGAGTAGCAGTTATACAAGCAGAAAGTTTCAAATGCCATTGATCGTAGAAAGCTTTTGCTTGATATGGTTGCCAAAGAACCAAATTCTTCCTCCTTTGTATAATGAACATACAATAATCTGTTCTAGACTTCTAGCTAGTAGCTAGGGGATTGTAATGTTGCATGCATGTATTATTGGATAGTTTGTTATGTTTTATACTTGGTATATATTGTGTAAATATTTAATCTGTATGTAATAAGAAAATGAATTGTTGCTTGGACATATTCAGAATAAGGGTATTAAAGTTGTCGGCGAAGAAGTTTTTCCGTCCCTTGAACGAGTTGAGATAGAAGACTGCCCCAAATTGCAAATGTTCATATCAATATCAAGAGAAGATCTTAAGGATCAAGTTCTAAAGTTGCCAACTTTGCAATACTTGAAAATTAACAAATGTCCAGAAATGGGTCATTTTCGTTTTGGACCTCTTTTAAAGGCACCCAAATTAAAACAAATTACATTAAATGATGACAATTATTCAGTGGATTGAGACTACAGACATTAATTCTTTTCTCCAAAACAGCCATCAATCCAAGGTATTGCTCTCCACAATTCAAGCTTTAATACAGTATGATTTATTTGTGTGTATTTATACAAATTGTCATTTTTAATTTTTTTTAAAAAACTATATTTGTAGTGTAATGGCGAACACTTGTTTTTTCAAGCCTTTCCGCTGCTAAACAATCTAATTACAAGGTAGTGAGGGATATCTTAAGTGGTTAGAGATTCCCTCCCGGTTCCAGGTGATCCTGGAATCGATTCTCATCACTCGTCCTTGTAGCTCTCAAAAATAATAAATAAATAAATAAAAAATCTAATTACACCCCCATTATCTATACTTTATTATTTATTAAAAAGCTTTCCTAAAACAAAATATGTGTCACTTTGCACCCTACCTTTCTCATGTAAATTGACAATAAAAATATTTATCATAAGTTTTGACTACAAGACCATAAGATTTAAATTAACATTATTGCTATCTTTGTTATCTTTTAATTACGAACCACATAAAAATACTAAATCTTTGTTTAATAAAATATCAATTTGAGTGCCGTATTTAGTTTCATTAGTTATTAGGAAAAATTGAAAAGAATAATCCCACCTTTGCTTGATTTGCTCAAAACGAGCCAACCTTTAAGTATTTCGGGAACAAGCTAACCTTTGCCCCCTATTTTCTCAAAACAAGCCCTTGACCGGTTTTATAATTTGGCAACTGGTTTTAGAAGGTGACTTGACACGTGTCACCTTCTAATTGGTCATATTTTAATAATTAAAAAAAAACAAAATTTATTAAAAAGAAAAACACCAACAACCTTACTGCCTTAGCCCTACCCCCGCCTGAACGCCGTCATCCACTAGCCTTGCCCCCCCGCCCTTCCCCGACAACCCCATCACTACTCAGCTGGTTATGGCGGCAGCAATTTCTTTGACATCGAAGGTAATTGAATTAATTGATTGATTGGTTTTTGTTTTAATGGTTTCTTTGTTTTATAATCGGGTTTTGTTTCAAAAAGATGAAATCATTAAGTACAAATTTCATGTTTTTGCGGCGAATCTACAGGGAGTAGCAGAGGAAAGAGTCGTTTTGGGATGGCGGGATGGGGGATTCGAGGTGGTGGGTGGGGTTTATGGGGAGGGCTACTTTTTCGAGGTTGTTGGGGCGTTTTTGGGGTGGCTGGGGTTTTTGGGATGGCTGGATGGAAAATTGTGAATGTTGATGGGGTTGTCGGGAGTGGAGATGGGGTTTTCGTGGTGGCTGGTAGGGTCACCGAGAGTGGAGATGGGTTTTCGGGGTGGCTGGGTGGTGTTTTGGATTGGAGGGGGTTTTGGAGTGGTTGAGTGAGGTTATTCCGGCGGGAATGGAATTTGTGGGGTGGATTCCATGGTTGGAGTGTCAGGGAAGGCGGCTAGGGGTGGGGCTGCCAATGAAGCTGGTTGTGTTGTGGTGGCAGGGTGGGAGAAGAGAGATTAAAGGAAAAAATAAAAATAAAATTAAAAAATTAACCTATTGAATAGGTAATAGGTAAAAAGGCTTGTTTTGAGAAAATAGGAGGCAAAGGTTGGTTTGTTCCCAGAATATGTAAAGGTTGGCTCGTTTTGAGCAAATCAAGCAAATGTGAGATTATTCTTTTCAATTTTTCCTAGTTATTATCATTGACTTTTTTTATTTAATTTTTTTTGGAGAAATGTTTACTGATATTCAAAGTGAAATCCGATACATCACTAGGCACACATACCAGTTTATACTTAATTAACTAAATGTCTAATGAAAAAGTGAGTTCAATTCATTTAATTAACACCCATATATATGAAATTTGGTTTAAATTAGGTTCAATGAAATCCTTTTCGCTTGGTATATTAATAAAATATTATATAAGTGAGACAACTTTTTGGCAACCAAAACAAATGTTATGCAAGTAAAATGAACTCTCTTCGTTGCGTGTTGACTTCTCACTATTCATATGTTTACTATACCGTTAACTAAGACAATTTATGTAAAAAATTGCTGCATGTGTGTGTGTTTTTAATACAAGATTATTTATATTTAGGATCAATTTAGTACACTGACGAATGTATGCATTAACTTTGACTATGTTAATTATTATGGAATAGAGGTGATAATACATAAATAAAGATATCTCTGTAGTATTAATCAAAATCTATCGTGCACATTTGATGAGATCAGATGATATTATTTTATCAGTATTCTCACTATTCCTTTTTTGTTTTTTAGATAAGGGAGAATTAAAAAAAAAAAAAAAGAAAAAAAAGTGTGATCAATTTTATTCAAATAACAATCATGCTGGATTTTAACTATTACGTTTAACCTGCAGTGAGAGGATAAGCAAAAGAAAGTCCAAGAAATTAATCGTTTGTCTCTTTGTACATAAATATGGTAACTAAGTATTTTAAAAAAAAAAACTCTTTTTCTTTTCTAATAGCTAGTTTACTGAATTTACAATAATATATGGGAGTACGTATTGCAATCCTACGTAAAATACATTGTGTAAATATTGGTTTTAAATTTATAAAAAATGATGTATATGTAATGTATGTATTGTATCAACTGGACGGATCCAAGAGGCTTACTTGGGCCATGGCTCGCCGCCCCATGAATGAAAAAGGTTGTAGTTATTTATGGCCTTAAAATGCATCACTAAGACAATGGTTTGAGTTTGAGTAATTGGTTAGTTCCTTGAAGGATATAGGATTTGAGCAAACCAAGTTAAGAATGTTAAGTCTAGGGATGTCAATGGGGTGGGGTGGGGTGGGGCGGGTCGGATGTTGGCCTTCCCATCCCCATCCCCTCCTAACATTTTTATACCCATATCCATCTTCATCTCCATCCCCATTCCCGCGGCGGGTTCAATATTTATCCCCATTTTCGCCCCGGCGGGTACAACTCCAAAACTATCCCCGCCCCACCCCCCGCTTGGATATTCATCCCCACCTTATCTTCACCAAAGACCCGCCTAATCCCCACCCAAGACCCACCTAATCTCCGTCTTAAATACACAATCTTACATAATTAATACGGATTATAATAATAATAAAAACATTCTTAAAATTACACACCTTTTTATTTACTTCATCCGTTCTTTTTTACTTGACCCGCTTTAACTTTTACACTATTCACCACCCCTCCTTTGACCGTATTTTGTGAATAATATGAAAGGAAAAACATATTCATGTTGGATCATTTTGAATTCGTCTTAATAAGAATTATCATAATATATAACTTTTATATTTTTTAATTAAGGAGAATTAAAGTTATTGACCGTTGAAGTTTTGCATTAGCAAGAGTGATAAAAGAAACAGGTCAAGTAAAAAAGAACAGAGGAAGTATAATATAAGTATAGTAAAAAGTATTATAATTAATATTTTATTTCACTTAATTATTTTATAAAATAGTATAGAAGTATATAATTTTGCTTTTAAAGATATACAGACGTGGGTATGAGGTGGGGATGAGGCGGGTACGAAGTGGGGCGGGGCGGGTACAACTTAAAATCCACCCCCGCCCCATCACCCATGGCGAGTATGATTTTTATCCCCATCCCCGCCCCACCACTCGCCAAACCAAGACCTTTGGGGCGGGGATGGGGTGGGTCTCCCACTTGACCCGCCCCATTTACATCCCTAGTTAAGTCTGTTTATACAAAGGTCAAATGACTGATTTGCAATGTTGCAATTTATTTACATCTCTGTTTTATATTTGTTGTAAGTTTGGGGTATTATTTGTGAGATATAAAATATTTCAAAGTTGAACGAGCTAACGTGAATTCTGAAATCTACTTTTTAGGTATTGAGGCTGGCTATCTTGATTTGTATTGCGAATAGCTTCATGATTAACCATTTAACCCCTCATCTATTTAGTCCATTTTTCATGGTCTCATGGGCCAATATTTTAACACCCCTTATTGGCCTAGTCCAGTGCATAAGCATAACGTTTATGGAACAATTTTACGAACCACAGTAGTGACAGTACATTTTCCATTGAATAAAAAACCACGACAATATTAAGCAATTTGTGTTCGATTTAAGTTACTGGCCCAACTACAAGTGAAAAGTGAAAAAATTATTAAGTCTGTTATATTAAGTAGCTTCCAACGGATTTTCTTCTAATCATCATAATATGACTATATGAAGAAGATGGTATAATCCCATCCCTAAACTCTTCATTATTCGAGTGTTCGATGATATATTATATATTGGGGTTCATCAATCTAACTACATATATATATATAAATCAACTTATCCTATGTCCTTGACTTCTCCTTGAATTCCCTCTAGAAAAGCACGATCCAATTTAACTTGATTATCGGAGGGGCGTACTGATAAAGAAGAGGCATCCACCCTAAATACAACAAACCTTGATAGGAATCCCTAATTTATAAGGCCATGCTTATCATATTCAGTGGCGGAGCCAGAATTTTCAACTTGGGGGGACAAAATCGTACACCGAATCTTCCTCTAAGTATTGGACTCATTTTCGTTGGACCCATTTTTATTGAGTTTCGTTCTTTTAAACAAGAATTGTCGAAGATCGGGTTGTTTAGTTGCCTTGGATTTGTTTGAATTTGGTGAATCTTTTGACATTTCCTAATTAAATTGAAAATTATATATCAATTTCCACAATCCACATCATTACATAATAACAAAACCTAAGATTCTAATTTCTAAATTTCTAATTCAACTATACATTTCAATAATTTAAATTCTCAAAAACAGGGGAAAAAAATTAAATACCAATAATTCAGAGATTAAACAATTCAATTTTCAATAAGTTCAATACTTCAAAGTTCAAAACTTCAATACCCACAAATCAACAAATGACAAATCCACAATCATTCTCAATCGAAATTAAACAAGTTGATATATACAACAATTTCATCAATTAAACAAGTAATAAGTTGAAATTCGTCTTCAATACCCACAAATGACAAAATCGTCAAATCCACAATAATTCTCAATCGAAATTAAAAAAGACTAACAAGTAATAAGTTGATATATACAACAATTTCATCAATTAAACAAGTAATAAGTTGAAATTCAGATTTACATACCTCCATTGATTTGGGTGAATTGGGTCTAGCGAAGACCGGAAGACCGAAGACAGCAAGACACCCGCCACCAACACCGACACCGCACACCGGCGACACGAACTGTCGTCTGTCGAACTCCAAGTCGCGAACTGGTGATTTGGGTGAACAGAACCGGCGACGGGAGCAGGGGTGGAGCCAATAAAGGGCGGAAGACCGAAGACAGCAAGACACCCGACACCGCCACTGGACGGGAGAAGACGCGAACGAACCAACGAAGTGCCGCCGACGAGCCTGACTGCCTGAGAACTCTAAGTCTCCAACTTTCGAACTTCGAAGAGAGAGAAATTGAGAATTGTGAAAGTTAGGGTTTAGTTTTGCAATTTCTTTTCTTCTTCTTTCTGTCTCACTTCAGTTTTTTTTTTAATTTTTTTTCTTTAATTTTTTTTTTTTTAAATTTTTTTTTTGAAAATGGGGGGACAAGTGTCCCCACATGTCCCCTTCTAGCTCCGCCCATGATCATATTATCAAAACACCTAGCAAAGATTCATTATTATCCCCAAAATATCTTCAGTCAATTTTTTTTTTGAGCAATACCCAGTCAATTCCCCAGATAAACAAATTCTAGGGATATAATTATCTTTTCAAGTACTAGTGGAGGGGTATATGCGCCTTTTCATGTACTAGTTTAGGGGTACATGTGTAATTTTCTCACCAAATAGTAAAAGCAAAACGCAAATAGTAATTGAACAGCTCACCAAAAGTATCACCAAATAGTAAAAGCAAAAAACAAATAGTAATTACCCTGCTTTTTCAATATATTTACAAAAATGCCATCAGATTAACGAAAATTCGTTTATCTAGCAGATTAACTTGTATTTTTCCTTTTTTTATATATAAAAAAAATTCAATCAATCAAATTAAATAATTTGTGTATAAGAAAAAAGAAATAACACATCAACATTTCAACCATCTTCATAATAATAATCATACAAATGAAACAACACAATTTAATCTCATCATTAACACAATACTAAAACAAAAACAACAAAATAAAACTAAAAATAAACATAAAAAGAGAAGAAATTGAAATAAAATAAAAATCAGCGCCAACCATGTACAACTTGAGAGCAAGTATGCTTAATCCATCTAAAACTCTTCCTAAAAGAACCTTTCATTTTACCTTCAACTGCATAAACTTTATAACTAGCAACCCTCTTCTTCCTTTGAAGTTCTGGATCAGTTAAACTCCACCCTTTCGTCGATGAATTCGAGTATGAAGTTGATCCAAACCCCTTGTTTTTCTTATGATCATTATTATTATTATGATTACCTTTTGAATCTTTGTTTGAAGGTTGAGGATGAACTTGCATATAATTAGAAGCATATGAAGTACTATAAGATCTTAGATCTTGCATACTTGTCGGCGGTCCACTCAATTTTCCACCTCCATTGTTGTTGTTGTTACAATTCTCCATTTGCATTCTTCCTTCTCTACATGACATAGATCTGAAATTCTCCATTTTTTTATTATTTTTTTTGTTTTCGTGTTGTGTCTAGTTCGTACTTCTATATCTTAAAGGGCTAATGCAACGCGACGAGTAATGTTACTCGTCGCGCTAGGGATGTCAATGGACTAGGTAAAGTTGTTAATATGTAATCAAGGATTTTATTCTATGAAGAAGTTTTAGAGGGAAAAAATTGAGGAGGAGGAGAAAAATGAAGAAGTAGAAGTAGTAGAATTGTAGAAATGTGGATTTGGTTAAGTATAATTGATTAAGGTGGGGTAATGTGTAGATAATTATATTTATGGATCATCATAAATTCTTGGGAACAGTTTGCTGATCCAAGTGCTGGCGTTATTTGTTTATTTATAGGAGTTGGTACTTTTTTTTAAATAAAAATTTATGTTTGAATTTTGTATGTACTCCATATATTAGAGACTTAGAGTAATTTCAGATTTGCATAGTTGGTGTTGCACTACCTACTTCACTTCTATTTATTTCTTGTTTTTGTTGACTTTTTTTTTCCTAGAGTTGGGCTAGCCTTGGAATGAGGGAAAGAATATTATTTTCCCTTTCAGAAAGGTATTTAATTAGAATATTAATATTAATTACTAGGGAAAAAAAATTAAGGAGTTCCCTCCACTCCACGTCTCTAAGTTATATGGAGTACTTCCTTCCAAAAAAAAAAAAAAAAAAAAAAAAACTTGTATCGAGGGTGAGTAATAACTTAAGTGATTAGAGCTTAGTATAAACGTATAACTAATCTATATCTATCTATACTTGGTATTTAAAAACTCAATCCACAATCATTCATATACCACATGTCCTCACAACTTATTCGTATGCCACATGTCCTCACAACTCACTCATATGCAAATGTTACTTCCCTTACCTTTTTAATATTAAAAAAATTAAATTAAAATATTACATAATGTTAAAGTCTTTGTGCATTCCGTAACTTGCACATTTAAGTAAGAAAATGAAGTGTTTAATTTCTATCATGATAGAATAAAGTTGAATTAACTATTACATAAACATATGAAGTATAATAAAAATAGTCTTATCTCTTAAACTTAAAATATAGCTTAAACTAATATGTCATTTTATATTCTACAATATTCATGTATATATACTTAACTAATTTAATTATTCTTTCTCAATTATATCTACTTAACCAAAAAAAAAAATATGGTTTTCACAGCATTTACTTCAAAAGTCATGTAACAATAACTTCGTAGTTTCAACTATTGAAAAGCATACATTTATATAAAAATAACCTATATTATAACCCGTGCATTGAACGAGCCAAAATACTAGTTAATTTTGCAAAATTTGACCACTAATGACGCAAAATTGTTGATCAATTTCATTATTAAATACAGCAAAAACTAATCTTTACTCGATTTTATAAATTTAATAAGATACTCCGTATTATATATTACTCCGATAAATTATCATAAATTAGCATATGTTATTATGTATATCATTGTACATTTAATGTTTATATAGTTAAGATTACAACCAGTAAATACTAAAGAGTCCTGTACGTTCTCATTCTCATATGCATGTTGCTGGACGTTGATGGTTGTAATTTCATTTGATCGTAAAAAGAAGGCACATGGTCCACTTGTGTAGTCAAAATTGACTACTTTTATTGATTATTTTAGCATGCATCATTAGCCATGGCCCCATAGACATGAACTACAAAATCATTTGTAATCATATTTTTTAAGCAAACTTGTAATTATGCTAATTAGCAATCAATTTTACAGATCTATTATAGCTATTATTTCCTCTACATAGAGATCTATTTGTAATTGTTTGCATTGTCTTTATAGATATCAATTGATTGGTAAAATTCAATTAAGGGAGATATCGTGATATTGTACGTACTTAAGACATTAAATTAAATTTTCTTCACAATAATATATAAATATATCCTAGTTCTGCTATAAATATTATCGTAATCCTATAATATCTATCATCTTTTACAACTAATTTTTATTATTTAGGTATAAAAAATTCATTTTGTGTGAGCTGAATACTAATTAAGTAGCACGAATTGAAGTATATTGTTTCATTTGTACTAGTTATATATTTGAAAATTAAATAACAAAATTTGTTTAAGAATTCCTAAAAATAAAAGTTTAATTTAAGAAGCTAAATATGGAGTATATATTATGGGGAACTTGTCTTTTCAAGGACAGCTCAGCTCATTACTGCTGTGGTAGCTCCACATTAAGCAAAGGGAAAGAGAAAGAGAAAACAAGGCTCTCTATTTTTTTTTTCTTTCCTATTATCGTTTAGGAAATTCTTTTATTGATCTTTGTTAGGGAAATTATTGATCTATTTTATTTCAGTCTGTTATCTTCATTTAACTTTAAAAAAGAGTAAAAGGTAAGTTAGGACTTCTTTTCTCCATCACTTTTCTTTTTCAAGCATGGTTTTTGTATCATTCACAATAATTGATGATTATATGTTGAATTATTTGAGCTACAAGGTGTGGTGTGGGCCTGTGGGGTTAAACCACTCCCACAATCCCACGTATAATATCACAAAAGATTTTAAATACCAAGTAATATACATGAGATAGACGGGTTAAATACTTATTACCTCCGTTAAACGTTATATGTAGCTTTAGGTTATTATTTGTGAGATATAAAATATTTCAAAGTTGCACGTAATATTTAATGGAGTTAGTATAAGAAATAAAGTAAAACATTATATATTGGTAGATATCATAATTTGTATGACATCTCTACAACGCCAAGTACTAACACATTCAACATCATTAGCTAGAGAATACACTTAATTGTATAGTATGACATCAAGTCTACAATGCTTATAAAGAATGTAGGATTGAATTTCATACATATCTCACTACTCTACTGCCGAATCAAAATCACAAGTCTTCATAAAAAAAGTTTAATAATAAATTAAAATAATATATTCGTATAAAAAATTGAATCTCGTACACATTATTACCGTATAGAATCACAATCACAAGTCTTCATATAAAACAACATAAATTACAAACATTGGATCTTTATTCAAGGGGAAGGCCGGAAAAGCACATGGGAAGGCCTCGAAATGTACATGCATAATGCATAAGAAGTGAGAAGCGGTCCACAAATTGTTCGTTGCACCGGTGTACTGAAGTAAATGTAAGCCACACTGTACTTTTTGTGTTGTCCAAAGGCCTAAGAATCCTAAGACAGGTGACACAATGCCGTAAGTTCGTCGTACAAGGCCGACGGTCCACACATTTTATTTCTTTTTTTTACTACTACTATTATTTAATTGCAGCTTAAAACATTTCCAAGAAATACTTGGGACATTCTGAAATTTTTATTGTCATTGTCACATACGGAGTACTTAGATTGTAATTCATATACTACGTATTTTATGTGCAAGCTTTTAAAATATAGTACGATTATTTGTTACGTCAAACTAGTCTTCTACAATGGTGTTTTATTTGGACTATAGGTCTATAGACTATAGGCGTTTATCTCATGCTGAAAGGAGATATACAACTGGATTTGGGCTTTATGTATATGGGTTTTGGGCCTATAAGCTATGTGGTTGAACATTATACTTGTATTTTTAGGTAACTATACTTACTAAAAAAAAAGTTGCCTAAATAGTTGAGAACATGAATACATGATTATTATTTTTTTAAATAGCTACTTGGCGGGCATGTTAAAAATCAAATTTTTTTTTTTTTTTTTTAAGTAAAATCAATTCAGTAAAAAAAAATCTCACACGGCATTTACAAAATATATTTGAATTTAACAAATACATAACATATTGAATCAAATAAAGAATTATTTCATATAGGCTATGTTTGTCATGTAATAACATATCTCTTTATATCCATTTAAAAGTGACGACATAATTTGTTGTAGCCCTTTTGGAAAAAAATGCTTACCTAAAAACTCTGAGAATTTCTTACTTTGTAAAAAAAAAAAAAACTCCTTTTGTGATTTTTATTTGGCCTATTGGAATCTTGAGAGAGAATCTAATTAATAAAAATAGTAGTATCCAATACTTAAATTCAAAACATAATCATGTAAGATTTCGCTAGACTGCTCATGACTTTTGATTTCTCAGTATGCACTAAGCTTATTAGAATTTTTTGTTTTACAGAGGTTGAAATAGTTAACTTACAATATTGAATTGAAAACTATATTAAATTTTTTTTGGGAAAATAGGATAAACATCAAACAAGAGTGATGGAGTACGTATTTTAATTTAAGACTATTTAAGTAGCCATGTTATCTTCACCTTGATTAATATTTCATATATAGTCAAAATAATTCAAGTTTAGTTAAATTAAGTTAATTTCATCAAAATCAGATTTAATCCGTAAAGTTCAATAAGATCCAAGAACAAATATAATTGTAAACAAGTAAAAATTAAATAAATTTTAATTAGTAAAAATTATTTAAGTTCTCATGTAAATAAAAAGATCGAAATTCATGAAACATAATTATTATATTTAGCAAAATAATTTATTTTTAGTTACCATAAATTAAATGTATCAAAAATAATTTAGAGTTAATAAATATAAGTTGAAGAAAACAAAGCCTACTTAAGAGGGTTACTTCAAAAATAATCACTATACAATTTTGTGACTAGAACATCTCCATTTAAAAGTATAACAAACATGCATTTTTTTCACCTACTTTATACTCTGATCTTTATTGATTTACAAAAGACTTCTGCTACAACATGTTAAAATTTCCACCCTCAAGTTATAATTTGAATGCAAAATCTCTCAACCGAATTAATTCTGGCAATACAACAGAATCCAAATGTGGTCTATCCTTCTTCCTAATCTCACTACACTTGAGAGCCAATTTAGCAAGTGACAAGGCCTCCTCAACAGGCCAATCCGGGATCAACGGATCGAGCATTTCGCTGAAAGTCCCTTCATCTATAGCTTCTTCAACATGGTAAGACAATGCCATAGGAGGTCTTGCCGTGATAAGTTGTAGCAGCATGATTCCTAGTGAATAAACATCGGACTTTGTCCCGAGTTTTCCTGTTTGCTGATACTCTGGATCTATGTAACAGAATGTTCCTGCTGCAGCTGTCATGTGGTACTGTGTTATTTGGTTTGCCACTGCTGGTGGGACTAGTCTTGCTAGTCCTACATCGGCGATCTTGCTTGTGTAGTTCCCGTCTAGGAGGATGTTTGCTGGCTTGAGATCGCGGTGTACCATTGGCTCTGGCTTGGCCTCGTGCAAGAATAAAAGCGCGCTTCCTACCTCTGCTGCAATCTTGAATCTAGTCTTCCAAGGTATGGGAGGTGTATTGTTCCTGCAGAACAGTCTGTCTTCTAAACTCCCATTCTCCATGTACTCGTACACGAGGCACCCATACTCCGCACAGGCTCCTAGGAGAAGTACCATGTTTGGATGTCTAATTCGTCCTAGCACTTCAATCTGTTACAACAATGCAGAATAATTAACATCAGGTTGAGTAAAACTGTTTATCTATTTCTCTCCGTCTACAAATAATAATCGTGTATTCAACCAAAAACTTAAACTGTTGGCCAAGGCCCATAAATATCTTTTATGCCTTGACCTTTGTCACAGTAACTCTTGATATCATATACTATAAGCTGATAGTTGAGGTCCAGAAATATTTTTTATACTCTTTTCACATATAGTTTTGGTAAACCGACTACCTCTTGTTGAAATTGCTTAAGTCCTTGTGATGCATCCGGCCTCAAAACCTTGATTGCAACAGGGGTATGCTGAAGGACAGCTCGATACACAGGTCCATACCCTCCTTCGCCGATTTTCAATGTAGCCGAGAAATTATTCGTTGCAACTTCAATCTCCTTAAAGGTGTATTCTCGATGGCTAACTTGGCTAGCACTTCTTGCTCTCTGTCCATTCTCTTCTTGTTTAGCGGCTCTCTCCTCCACAATTTTTCTCTTTCGAGTCTCCATTTCGATTAATCGTTCTGTCATCTGTGCTGCGTTCAATGCTGCTTGACACTTTTGTCGTTCTAATTCTGCCACAATCATCGCGCCTTCTCTTGCTAGCTTTATATTCTCAATGCTATCTTCATTTCCTATACTTTGAAGAAGCTCATCCTTAAAAACCAACAAAAAAATCATAAAAATTAGATCTTATAGTACAGTGTAATAATATGTTACAATAATATTACAAGAAATTTGCTTAAAATGTTTCTTATGATCGAACATACATGTTGCTTTGCCGTTGTAGATTGCTTGCATATTGTATGATAGAGTTCCATTGTTTGCTTTATTTCGAGCTTCAATTGCCTCATTTCATCATCCAGCTCATCCTTTATAAAAAACCAAATAGATCGCTTAAATTAGCTTGTTATTAAGAATCATACAAGATTAGTGATGTTAAAATTACGGTATGTTTCACTAGTAAGGGTGTCATTTGATACTTTACGGAACAGTTTTCCTAGGCATGTGAATAATTATAATGTAAATCCTAACACTTGACCATGTTCGAGGTTAGTAATGCTTACCGAAGTGAAGCTTTGACTTCTTGACAATGTTCGAGGACGTGGCTCATTGTTTTCACTAGGCTTGCCGCCGCTACCCTGTCGATTATGGTTCCTGCAAACATAATCGTAGGGATCCATTGAATTTGTGAACTTAAGGCATTATATAGTCGTTTCATATTTTTGCAAGTTAGAGGTATCATTTGTGATATATAAAATGTTCCAAAGTTGCAAATAACATGAAATGAAGGTAGTATATGGATTTTTTTTTGTTTTTGTTTTTTGAACTATTGACTGAGTCAATTTTGTCAAACATATTGCAAAGAAATTTTTGAAGAAATTCAACAAAACATTACAAACCTTGGAGAATTATCGAAGCTATTATTGTTGTGTGGATGTGTAGGTGGTTGCCCCATGTTTTGAAGTCTACAAGATGAAAGTTCAAATGAGCTCAAATCAAAGTTTTTTTTTTTTTTTTTTTTTTTATAAAAGCTACCTTATGTTATAGAAGATAATTAAGTTATAGAAAGGATCGTTCAAATATTCTTACCGCAATGAATTTTCAAAGCTTGAGCTGTGTCGATGTTTAGAAGGTTGCCCTTTATCCGGTGATCTAAAAGATAAACAACCAAATTGCTTAAATTTTTTGAGGTCATGTTGATTAGAAATTGTTTTATATACCCAGGTGCACGGTGCACTCAAGAGTATTTTTTGCTCATTTCGATGATTATTGCTCATTTTATCATCAAATGAACAAATAAAAACCCTTGAGTGTACCATATACCTGGGTGCATATAACAATCTATCTATGTTGATAATCACCAAATCTACGAGGGAAGCTCAAAACAAACTTAATTTTCGTACTACCTAGAGGGGTTGTCGAAGTTATTGTTGGCGTTATGAGGACGAGTAGTTGGTTGCTCCATACCTTGAGATCTAGAAGGTAAATCATCAAAGGATCTCATACTCAATTTCATGTTATTAATTATAGTAAATAGAGAGACTATAAACAAACTCAATCATTAGAACATTTAAATTACCTGTTGTAGGCATTGTCTTCTCTTGTGTTGTTGTATGGACTACCTATAGGGCTGTTGTATGGACTACCTATACGGTTGTTGTATGGACTAGCAGGGTGGTTATATGGACTAGCAGGGTTGTTGTATGGACTAGTTGGACGCCCCGTACCTTGCGATCTGGAAGACAATGATCGAGTAGGTGATTAGATGACTAAGCGTGGTAACTTAATGTATAGTCATGTTTGTGTCAATAGTTGTAAAGAATGTAAACAACCAGATAGGAAGTCTAATATGTCGCCTATTTTTTTTTTTATACCAGTATGGTAAATTCAGTAGAAAGAGTTTAAATAAACTCGATCATTAATCATTTACCTGGGGGCATTATCATTTCTAGTGCTTCTGTATGGACTATTTGATTGCCCCATACCTTTCGATCTGGAAGATCCTTGTGATCTAGAAGACGAATGGCCCGAGAAGTTGGATTGATTGTCGTCGCCATTGCTGTAACTAGACTTGGAGCTTGCAGACTTATTAGACCTTGCGGTTTTGGCGTTGGAATTAGAAGAAGGTACTTGACAAATATTAGAAGCACGCATTGAGTGTATCTTTCCTTTGTAGATAACGTACACAGTGCAAAAGTCTGGTGCTGATTTTTCCAAACTTGTAGGTACATCTTGCGGCCTAAACCTCCTATCTCAAAGGAAAAAAAAAGGCACCATTTTCATTTATATTCTTTTTCAATTATTGATAATAAATTAATAATACTCTATTAAATTTCATAAGCAAGTTAATAAAACATAATAAAGGGAAAATTGATAGCAAAGATGACCTTGTAAAAGCATTGAGATTGGAAGCGCCAACAACAATATTGCCAATGGAGTGTTCCGCAATGTAACTAATAAGTGCACTTGCCACATCGATATCATGGAGTACCACCTCGTATGCACTTATCTAATAAAGAAAATAATAAATCGAGTTATTACTTTCTCTGTCTCTAAAAGTTTTTTAATAGGAAAAGAGTATTCAACCAGAAATATTAATGGCAAATATTTGAACATTTGACATATAATTTAAATTGTGTATTATCTACCCCTTTTCGACCACAATATCCACGGTAAGGAAGAAATAGTTGTTTCACTTCAGAGTCCGATGGGGTTGAACCAGTTGGACCATAATTCATTTCTGCAAACACCCAACTTTCAAAAACATCTCACTAATTTTTAATGAACCAATACATATGTATCAAATAAATGCAGTATAGAATAACCTAAATAAATAAATAGATTTGCGTAGAACACCTTCAAACCACCCTCAAGACAACAAAACATGTGTAGATTTCAAAAGGTCAATTCGTCAATAAATCTATTTTCAAATATTATTCATTCTATATCTTTCTAAGTAAATTTTTTAATATTGTTTTGTAAGGTTAGACATTGATCATTCAATTTTTTATTTTTTTTTTTTATCAAAAATATAAATATATAACAAACTAAAAATATTATTTAAATTCTAATGAAATTTTAGATGGCAATTTCATTTGTTAGAACTTGTGTAATGAAAATATCATTTAATTTATTTAGAAACAGAGAGAGTAATAAAACACCAACGACACAATAATATACTTACGAGATTGGTAATTGTGGGTTTTAACATGAACAAGAACAACAGTGAAGTCTTTTGATCCTTTCAAAAAATGATCCACGGTCCATTGTACAGCTGATTGACTATTCTTCCCCTTATCAATTGCAATGGCAACACTATTATGCCCCAATTCTAAGGGCTCCGGTATAGCCATTAATCTAATTAATACAAAACCAATAAATAATTTCAGCTTCCTTTAATATTTTACCCAATCTTATATGCAAATTCAAGAATTCAACCAAAAAATGCATGAAATTTCAACTCAAATAAAATTAATTAATTGAGTTGAAATTTCAATTTTGCAAACAACCCTTTTTCCTCCTCCGTCCTTTTTTTCTCTACAATCTACAAACTTTTTTTTTTCCTCTTTAGTTTCTTTTCTCTCTCTCAATCTGTGAAAAAAAAATTCGGGAAATGAGTTTTCCATTTTTAACTTAAGATATCTATTTTTATTGTACACTTATCATTTATTAGAGTCAAGCGAGAACAAATCTCATTTTACGTCTATATTTGGCAAAACATGAAAAAATTATGAGTAGTCATAAATATATAACTATATCCAATGGTTTTCAAAAAAAAATTATAACTATATCCAATTATCCATATCTAATTTTGTCATTGTTTTAAAATTCTTACCATCTCTATACCAAATCACAATTCATTTTGTACTGTATAATGTATCTTAGCCCTATAAAATATGCACTCCTAGCTCAAGTTCGAGTTACTTGATTATAATGTATGGTTGGTGCACCCGGGTGCACCATGCGCATGGTGCACCCGGAAAGAACATTAGGTATATTTAAAAGAACATGGACGAAAAAATGAACATTATAGATATTTATAAAGAACATGAGCATAATATGTTCTTTAAATTTGATTATTATGTTCTTTGAGTTTGAAATATATGTTCTTTATATTATACAATATGTTCATTAATGTATGTACATTTAAAAAAAAAATAATAATAAAATTCACCCGAGTAACTAGAAAAAAGAACATGTTCTTTACTGTATTATCATGTTTTTTTTGTAAAGCCTTTATGTTCTTTGGTTAGAGGTGATCAAAGTTAGACTGACCCGACTTGATTTTGGACGGGTTTTGGGCAGAATTTTTTTTGCCCCCAAATCGGATCGGACCCAGCCCGTAAATTTAAATTTTTGGGCGAGTTTGGGATTGCGTTTTTATGTATTTTAGTTGATTTTTTTTACTCAACCCGAAAAGCCCGCACGGCCGGATCATTTTGGGCAGGTTTGGGCACAAAAACTTCAGCCCAAAACTTGGCCCGACTCGAGAAGTGAGCTGATTTTTTAACCTTACCCCGGTCCGTCCTATGATCACCTATATCTTTGTCAAACACGAACATGTTCTTTTTTATCAAATATAATGTTATTTTTCAAACACGTTTAACCACCCAAGTAACCATGAAAAATAACATGTTCTTTTTGTACAGACTTTATGTTCTTTGTAATGTCACGTTCTTGTCAAACACAAACATGTTCTTTTGTCAAACACAGGCATGTTCTTTTTCAAACACTAGCATGTTCTTTTTTTTCCATGTTCTTTAAAATATGCCTAATGTTCTTTCCGGGTGCACCATGCGCATGGTGCACCCGGGTGCACTATACCATTTTCAACTTGATTATATGTTTTCTCGCGGTGAGAAATTTTTTACAAAGTATTGAATGATGGTGAATATATAATTGTACCCTATACCTCACTTTTTATGCTCTTATTCTGGTTCTCATTTGATTGGAAAATCAATATCAATATATCATTGTTCCTACACTAGTATAATTTGAATCAATTACTTGTATGTTACAACAAAATTTGAATTAAGGGTCACAGAGTATCTCAATTCAATCATCTATACATATACTTGTATTAGTTATTTTATGTGATGCACACGTAGATTAGGTCAACATGTGAATGGCGTAAATGTCTTTCTACCTCACACACCGTGTGTGTTGAATACTTCCGTTACCAAGAAAGATCGATCTTATCACTTTTTTTATTGTACAATAATAGGATATTAATATAATCAATTCATAATATAATACAATATACTTCGTATTATTTAGTTGAGTACGTGAATCTTGTATGTAACTAGTAAGAATGTAAAATCACAACTTATATATAAAATTTTCTACAGAAAGAGGCAATCTTTTATTTTTATGGTATAATAAGCAAAGTTTAAGGAATTGAGATGATTAATGTAAGTCGGGTTAGAGTTACGGAGGTTCTATGTGATTATATATGTTAAATTGTGTAAATCTCCGTAAGTGGAGCGATGTATATCCCTCATGTACAAATAAATAGTCAGTACAAAAGTAAGCAATAAGTTTACGTACAAGATCAAGAATGTTTACAATACGGAGTATACGATTAAAGATGAGGAAAGGATAATTTCTATAATCTCACTTCCCAAAAATGTAAAAAGGAAAAGAGAAAAAGAGAGAAATAATTATTAACTCATAGTTAAATCTCTTAGCCGGGTCAATTCCGGCAAAACAACGGAGTCCAAATCAGGTCTATCCTTCTTTCGAAGCTCGGTACACTTGAGAGCCAATTGAGCCATTGCTAAAGCCTCTTGGAAGGGCCAATTAGACACGGCTGGATCGAGCATTTCCTCGAATTTACCGGCCTCAATGGCCTCTTCCATATGGTATGACAATGCCATAGGATGCCTTGCAGTGAGCAACTGAAGCAAAATTATCCCTAATGAATAGATATCGGATTTTGTACCAAGTTGTCCTGTTTGTTGATACTCTGGATCTATGTAGCAAAATGTACCAGCCGCGGCTGTCAAATGGTATTGAGTCATTTGATTCGCGACTGTTGGGGGTACTAATCGCGCCAACCCTACATCACCTATCTTGCTCGTGTAGTTCGAGTCTAGGAGAATGTTAGCCGGTTTTAAGTCCCTATGTACCATAGGCTCTGGCTTTGCCTCGTGTAGGAAGAGGAGGGATGTTCCTATCTCGGCTGCAATCTTGAATCGAGTTCTCCAAGGGATGGGAGGGGTGTTGTTCTTTCGGAACAATCTGTCTTCTAGGCTTCCATTCTCCATGTGCTCGTATACTAGGCACCCGTACTCTGGACATGCTCCTAGGAGGAGTACCATGTTAGGGTGTCTCATTCGTCCGAGCACCTCGATCTACAATAAAATTACAAACAATTTTTCAGTGGATCAAATAAATTCATAACTATCTATCCATTTTGGTGCCTTAAAGTATTGTATAATTCTACTTTCACGACTTGAGATGGTTATGTTAGAGTATAAAACATAATCTCAGGCCTCAACGTTCAGCTTAATCTTCTGGTTGAGTTGGTCTTTTAACAGGTTAACAGACTTTGAGCAACCTCATCACTTTGTAACGTGACACAATTATCTATTAAACTCATGATATAAGTACTAATTTGTTACATTACCTCTTGTTGAAATTGTTTTAGTCCTTGGGATACATTCGGCCTTAGAACCTTGATCGCGACAGGGGTGTGCTGAAGTATGGCTTTGTACACAGGTCCATACCCTCCTTCACCAATCTTCAACGAACTAGAGAAGTAATTAGTTCCAACTTCAATCTCTTTCAACGAGTACAATCGATAACTGACTAATTGGCTTGATTTGTTTCCTGATCTTCTTATATCTTCCTCATCCTGTTTTGCAGCTTTCTTCTCGGCCAATTTTCTCTTTCGACCCTCCATATCTACTAATCGTTCTGATAGTTGTGCTGCATCCATCGCGGCTTGGCATTTTAGCCGCTCTAGATCTGCTACTACCAATGCAGCCTCTCTTGCTAGCTTGATCTCCTCAATATCATCATCTCCAGTTTGAATATAATCAGCCTAAGAACAAAAGATGTTATAAATTGAATCATGACTTTTAGTTTGTATTGTTTGAAATATAACTCAAATGCATTATATTATAAATGCTTAAACTACCTGTTGCTTTGCCACACTTGCTTGCTCGCAAATCGAATGATAAAGATCCATTGTGTTCTTTATTTCAAGCTTTAGTCTCGCCATCTCAGCTTCTAGCTCATCCTTCAAAGAAAGAAAATAGAGACAAATCGAGACATCAATCACTTTTATCTACTCATAGTCCTACCTTATACTCCGTACTTCCTTGTCTCTATTTGTTCTACGTACTATAGAACAAATAGAGACAGAGGGGGTATGTACATATCATCAAAATAATATTAGTTATAACGCGACTAATGATTTTTAAATGACAACAAATAGCTTACCGAGGATGAATTTTGGGAACTCGTGGTTGAATTAGGTTGTTGTTCACTATATTCAACAGAAGTAGCAGACTCAAAACTATTGGGGTTGGAACCATAATAAGAAGGATTTCGTCCTTGATTGTATCTATCTGGTGTACTAATGGTTTCGCTACTCGAATAAGAATGTGAGTTTCTGCATACCAACACAATCATCCACAAAACTCAATTGTATTAGGCCTACAATTTGATCTATCCAACACAATTACGCCTTGTTTGTAACACGTTGCTAGAAAAATTAAGTACTCTATAGAATTTTTCGACGAATTTCATTACCTGGAGTTATTATCTGTGCTTGTATTACTATATGGAAGAGGTGGTTGTCCCATAATTTGATATAAAGTAGAAGAATTATTCGAGGAGTTATCAGAGCTCCTACTATAGTAAGGATATTGCTGCTGGTAACTTGGGAAGTCAATTTCATGTCGAATTCTCGGATTATTGTAACGACTATTAGATGTCACACGTTGCTTATTTGGTGATTCAGTACTGTTGCGTATACTTTGTGGTTTAAGGTAGTGAGGATCATGTGTCATTCGATGGTAAATGGATGATATATCAGCACCACCAACAGGCGTAACAGGGTTACTAGAGGAAGAGTAATTCCTCTCCGAATGCACCATGCTCGACCGCGATGTACCACTTGATACACTACTATTGCCAAAACTAGTCTTGGAATTGTTAGTCCTGTATGTTGAGGTTCCGGAGCTTAAACTTGACCGTCCTGTGGCCGCGATAGGGGCCGTAGGCATTAGACATACGTTTGAAGGTCGCATCGATTGCACCTTCCCTTTGTATATCACATATACTGCACAAAAATCAGGGGCTGATTTTTCAAGGCTGGTTGGAACATCTGCTGCTTTAAATCTCCTGTATATATATCAAAGAGAAACGATGATAAAAATCACATGTCTTGCAATATTATGTGTAGTATAGTTCTTATAGCAATGCGCAAAATTATGTCAGTGACGAATCTAGAATTTTTTTTAATTCAAGCATATAGATTTTGAGGTACACTTTTTATTGTATCGTTTCAATTTTATTAGATGTTCCCGAAGGGACGAGGTACACTTTTTATAGTTCCCTTAAATTGTTTTTAAATTCTTAATTTTCTATTCACAAAATAGACCATACATGTAAGTAACCTTATTTTTTGGCTTAACTTTTCAATTCATATAACCAAACATGATAACCTCGAGGAATTCATCGATACATTCAAGATCTGTTTTCCTTCTAAATATCAATTTTGCAAACAAACATAAGGAAATAGCCTCAGCAAATTCATCTTACATTCTTAAATGATGTCATGAAGAACAAATAAACAACCTTGAATAAGGAACAACCTTGTGATAGCATTACGATTCGAGGCCCCAACAACAATATTGCCAAGGTTGTTATGCTCGATATAGTTAACAAGTGCACTTGGAACATCGATATCATGAAGTACTACCTCCATCGCGTCTATCTACAATAGAAGAACATTTTAGACAAACATTGTAAAACAACCCCAAAATTTCAAGTATTACGAATAGAAATTAAGTATTGCATACCCCTTTTCGGCTACAAAATCCTCGATAAGGAAGAAATAATTGTTGTACATCGGAGTCTGTTGGGGCTAAACCGGTTGTCGAAGATTCTAGCTCTGTATATACAAATTTATAACACCCAAAATAATAAATTTTGTGCAAAAAATGAATTTAAATCATGAAATTTCATGCAACTATCACCAATATATAATTTATATAAATTATAATAAATAATGCCTTAAGATTAAGGTAACTCACGGTTATTAAAATGGTGAGTTTTAACATGAACAAGAACAACTTGAAAATCTTTTCCCTTCAAGAAATGATCAATAGTCCATCTAACAGCTTGTTGGCTGTTCTTGCCCTTATCAATGGCAACCGCGACAGCATTATGACCCAATTCAATGGGTTGAACTGGTTTAGCCATTCATATGATATGATACGATATAATATGATATGATACCTCCTTACACCCTTCTCTTTCTCTCTCCTTCCTTGGTTGCTTCGCGTTCTCTCAATTAGATTCGCGAAGCAACCAAATGTTTCTTTAACTCCCCTAAACTCGGGGGAAATTGTTCCCAAAAAAATAATTGAAACTTAATTAAAAGCGAAGCTTTTACAATTATTTCATTTCATATATGTCATTCCTATAGGAGTAAACAAACACCGTACGTCTTACCACTATTATCTATCCGACATGGAGTGTTCTGTTTTTTTACAACTAATTTTAGTAAAAATATTTGAATAAATATTTATGGATGATAATATATACAAGTAACACTTTTTTTGAATTTCTTGGTTGTATTAAGTTGGCTTCTAATTTTATCTTATCTTACCCAAATAACGGTGGAACAGTACCTGTTATTGACCTTATTGTTATCCACTTGTATAAATATTATTATTTGTTATTTATTCTAATTATAAGAGCTAGAAAGTTTCTATGAACATTGAATGAATTTTTAATATTTTATGAAATTTTAATGTTATTATTAGGAAAAATTAGAAAATAACACCAAAAAATTTTAAAAAAATGAATCATAATACCACATAATCTCAAATTTTTAATTATAACACTACTTTAAAAAAAAAAAAAAGGAAATTCTCATTGGTACACCCGTGGTTTTGACTTTTCCCATTGATACACTTCAAAATTTTTGTCTTCCCATCGGTACACCTATGGTTTGGTCTTTTCCCAACCGTGACTAACACCGTTAATAAGTATTTCATTAAGTTAAAATAATTAAGGAAAAGACTATATTACCCCTTTTAAACATCTAAAGTCTCGATTTGCGTGTTGAAAATTGTTCGGTTAAAGTTTTGGAGTCCTAGTCGTTAAGGATTCAAATTAACCTCGAAATTAGCAAAAAAAAATAACATAAATGTCTCATATGCGTGTCAAAAAATGTCTCGATTTGCGTGTCATTACTTTTTTGTGATAATAATTGTTCGGTTAAGGTTTTAGGAGTCATTTTAAACCTTAATGGGTCTAAATCGAACTCGAAATTGTCAAAAAATTAACAAAAATATCTCATTTTGCACGTCATGATATTTGTTTTTTTGTTTTGTTATGACACGCAAAACGAGACATTTTCGTTAATTTTTTTACAATTTTGAGTTCGATTGAGACCCTTAAAGGGTGAAAATGACCCCTAAAACATTAAACGAACAATTACTATCACAAAAAAGTAATGGCACGCAAACCGAGATATTTTTACACGCACATGAGACATTTGCACTATTTTTTTTTCTAATTTTGAGGTTTAGATCCTTAAAGACTAACATGACTTTCAAAACTTTAACTGAACAATTTTCGACAGGCAAATCGAGACATTAGATATTTAAAAGGGGGTATTATAGTCTTTTCCTTAATTATTTTAACTTAATGAAATACTTTTTAACGGTGTTAGTCACGGTTGGGAAAAAGACTAAACCTTGGGTGTACCGATGAGAAAACAAAAATTTTGGAGTGTATCTAACGGGTTTTTGGATGTAATCCGTTAGTAGGACCCATCAAGTACACGTGGCATTCATTGATTGGCTAAGGAAAAGTAAAACTGAAAAACAAAAGAAACATTCAAAAAAAAATCAAAACCCTAACCCAGCCCCACCACTGGTAACCATGAACTGTCGCCGGCTCCCCATCCCATCACCACCGTCGCACCCCCAGCCATCGGAAAACCCACCTGCGTCGACCTTGAAACACTCCAGCCACCAAAAAACCCACCTAACCCATCCTTGAAACACCCTAGCAACCGAAAAACCTTGAAACACCCATGCCCTAGCCCCGATTTTGTTGGTTTTTGGTTTCTCGGGTTGTTATTTTTGGGTTGGTTGGGTTTCGATTTCTGGGTTGGTTGGGTTTCGATTTCTAGGGTGGTTTTGGCAGTGCTTGAGCTGGTTGCAGGGGATGGGGTGGTTTTTAGGGAAAAGGAAGGGCGAAATTGGTGGAGTCAGCGATTTTGGTGGGGTCAGTGGGTTCTGGCAGGATCGGATGTCATGGGGTTCCGGGCCTTCCGGGGGTTGGGTTTGGATTGTCTGCAGCTTGGGCAGATGGTCCGGTGGTGGGACTGGGCTGGGTAAGGATTTAAGTTTTTTTTTTTTAAAAAAAAAATAATTTTAATTTCAATTTATTTTTTTAAAACAAGTTGTTGAGTGACACACTGACACGTGTTCATACTTCATAGCGAGCCCCACTAATGAATTCCATCCAAAAATCCGTTAGATGGTGGTTAAATCAATTTTTTTTTTTTTTTGTTTTTTTTTTTTTTTGTGGTGTTATAATAAAAATTTGAGATTATATTGTGGTGTTATAATCCATTTTTTGTAAAATTTATGGTGTTATTTTCTAACTTTTCCAAATTATAATGTCCATAGATCTTTACTCCTTATTACCAAATGTGTTTGGTTAAGCATAGGAAATTCTACTTTCAGTCATAAAGAGGAAAAAAAAAATCAAAATTGTATATTAATTAGATATCATAAGATCTCATTTTACTATGTTGTTTCTTGCGTAGTATACAATATTGTGAATTTACAGCCAAAGTAATTTAGTAACTGTTTGGCCTAGTTTCTACAAGTGTTTCTTTATCTAAGAAATAGAAACTGGGCCAAACAAGGGTTTTTTAAGAAACAAAAACACTTTCTCAAGAAGCCCAAAATAACTTCTAGAGTGGGAAAAATAAGAAGCACCAATTTTGAGCTTCTCTATATCAGTTTCTCGGGGAGCTGATTTCCCATTTAATGAAACTTTTTTTTGGACAAAAATATCCTTAACATTTTACAAAAAGACCTCTAATATCCCATTAAAAAAAAGAAACCCCCCTTCTCTCTCTTCACCTCTCATAAACACTGAGCAGCTCTTTCTCTCTCCAAAAACACGAAACGCTCAACCCTCAAGGCCAAACAAAGACGGCGTCCGACGACATGCAATCCGGTCCTCCTAGACCACCGGCGCCACCATTTCGTCCACCCAAGAGGACACAACCAAGCAATAATAAGGTAATGTTTTTTTACTTATTAAAATTGTCTCTTTTGTGGGTAGAACCCTAATTTCTTTGCATTGATTTTGAAATAGGAGAAAGCTATAGATCTCAGTGGTTCTCCTCATCCAAATCATCCCAATACTTCACGAACAAGAAGTTCTGCCAATGAGGTTAGTGAATTGGTCCAGAATATAGATCTTGAAAATTTCATTTTTGATTCAATTTAGCAAAATACTAACCGTTTACACAAATTCAATTTCTGGGTATTCTTAGAATTTAAAGACTGGGTAAATGATACCTGTGTTAGGACAATGCCATGAAATTAATGTTAAATATAGTATGGTTATAATTTTAATGTGGTTTAGGCGGAATAGCAGTCGAAACTAAAAACAATGTCATTTGTAAGGGCTGAGCTTGTTAATCTCATACGCAGTAATGAAAAATTAGAACTCGGAAGCTTTTATTTCATATATGTTACATTGAAGTTATTTGTAATCGTAGTGGGTTCGATATAGTTGTTGTCTAGTACAGCATTAGAGCCCAAAAATATGCAAAGTCATTAAGCTAGAGATAGGAAGTTGTTTGCTAGGCTGCTTGTTCTGGGGCATAAGGGGGTGGGGACAATATTAGAACTATGGTCTTTATTAATTGGTAAAGTTAGGAAATGTGTCTACTTTTTTAGAACATCCTAAATTCCTAATATTGTATTATAATTGACTATTGTTTTTTGACAAAGGGATTGCTGAGTACCTCGATATTGTGTGCCTTGTTGCTATATCAGAGTAAATAAATAAATAAGGCCTCCTTGAGAGTCTTGACTTTGATATTATAAGTTGTTAAGATGAATTATCGATTTCTTTCTCTTTTAACCATTACAAGCTATGCAGTACCTGTTATACCTCTACATATATGGATGTGGTTTATTATATGCCACTGATAGTTGTGCAGTGCAAATTTTGGGCAGTTGGCCACTTGGCCATATAATTGGACGTTTATCTCGTTCTAATTGAAAGTTATATTTAAGGGCTATAGTCATGGGTATTTCTGATCTATGTTGACAATGGTGTAGTATATGTACGTAGTTGGATGTTTATTTAGTATATTCATTGCTTGTGTTGGTATCAAATTTACTTGCTTATATCCGGACAAGGTGATAGTGGAATGGTTGAAATATATTTTTGAGGTATTGATGTTATGATGTCATAGTATCATATTCTTTGTAAGAACTTATAGACAGGGAACCATTACCTAACCTTTCTTAAAGGTGAGTAATAAAGTTTGGCTATACATTATGCATCAACAAATTAATGAACATGTTATGAATGGGCTTTATATATATATATATATATATATATATATATATATATATATATATATATATATATATATATATATATATATATATATATATATATATATATATATATATATATATATATATATTAGGGAATGAAATGCATGTTGGATTTAAAGAGTACTCGGCTTGTATGTTGTAAGGTTTGTCAATATAATGCTGGTAGAATTTATAAAGCGTGACCTTGGGAGGCAGATTACATTATTATGTTGTGTGTATGGTTGGTGAAGCTTATGCGTAATGCACAACGTTTCATGGCTTTGTTTGTCTTTAGATTAACGAACAAGTAAAGAGGTCAAAAGCAACTTGGTCTGATAAAACAACTAAGATTTTTTGTGAGGTTTGTGCTGAAGAGGTCCATGCAGGGAATAGACCACACACTCATTTTAGCAAAATTGGTTGGAATAATGTGGTTATAAAGTTCCAACAAAGGTCTGGTAAAAAGTATGACCAGAAGCAATTAAAAAACAAGTGGAAGAAGTTAAAAACGGAGTACGCTACATGGAAGAATCTCGTAGAAAAGGAGACAGGGTTAGGATGGGATCATAAGAAAAATACAATTGTTGCATCCGATCAGTGGTGGGCACTCCAAGAACAGGTGAGCATAACAATAATCTGATTTGTACATTGCCTTTTTTCAAGTAGTTAGTTTTAACTAATTACATTTATTTATTTGTATAGGCCAATCCGAGTGTTGCTAAATTTCGTGAAGCTGGAATCCAAAATTTAACAGAGTTAGATATCATGTTTGCTAAAATAATTGTTTCTGCTACAACTTCATGGAACCCTTATTCACAAGATGATATTGAAATAGAAGACTTGACTACCATAGGAAACGAAGAGATAGAAGATGAGGAACAAGTTGACATTACTATGGGTGGTAGTATCAATGAAACAATATCTCAACAGCTTGAAAGTGAAAGCATTGACAAGATCAAAGTCAATACAACATCGGAAGAAAAAGGAAAAAAAACACAAAAAGGAAATAAATCTAAAGTTAGCACAGCTAAGCTCATGCAAAATGAGCTAAAACGTATTGTTGGTGCGATGGAGAATTTCTCTCAATCTAGTGCTACTGTAACTTCAAAAAGAACTGATCTTCCTGGTTGTAGCATTGGAGAGTGTCTAACATTGCTAGCTACAACACCAGGGGTTGAAATAGGAAGTGAACTTTATATGTTAGGAACTCGTTTATTTGTCAAACGAGAATATAGAGAGATGTTTGTTGGTATTCCTGATGAAAATATACGGAGTTGTTGGCTTGAGCAAGAATTGGAAAGAGAGAAAAAAGCTTCTCAACGTTAATTATTTTTTTATTTGTTATGAAACATTGTATTTATGCTTTGATTGCTACTTTTTTTAATTACCTTGTTGTAACAGACCAACTTTCTTATTTATGTCAGTTATTTTGATTTTCTTAGTATTTGTTATATATTATTATCATTATACTTTCTCATATAATATTAGCTTTTTATAGTTGCTTCGTTATATAAGGTTTACTTTAAAGTATACAATTTTAATTGGTTCCTTGTTTTTTTTAATCAGGTTAGTTCAAATGGAAGTGCTTATGATGATGTAATTGACGAATCCTCCTCCGAAGAAGAAGACGATGAAGATTTATTACTTCAAGAACAACTGAGGGGTAAACAAATGATGTTATATGCCGCCACAGGGGTAACGATACTTACCAAATACTATCTTAAATATTTAATTAAACAGCCTACTAGGATTTCGTTATGTTCTGGATGGCACTGGTTGCAAGAGGTTTTATCTACATCGGGTGAAAGTTATAGGATATTAAGAATGGAACCCCATGTGTTTTATAGTCTTGCTAAATTATTAATGGATAAATATGGATTAAAGTCAACTAGGACCATGTCTGCTGAAGAAGCACTCGGAATATTCGTATATTTATGTGCACAATTTCAATCTAATCGTAATATGAAAAATCGCTTTAAACATTCTGGTGAAACAATAAGTAGAAAATTCAATGAAGTTCTTGAAGCAATGATAAGATTTTCTAAAGATATTGTAAGACCTTCTGATCCAAACTTCAAGGAGGTTCCAACTAAGATACGAAATAATTATAAATATTGGCCACATTTCAAGGATTGTATTGGTGCCATTGACGGAACTCATATTCCATGTGTTGTTTCGGAGGAGGATGAAATCCCTTACATTGGCCGCAAAGGTAACCCTACTCAAAATGTTTTAGCAATTTGTGACTTCGACATGTTATTTACATATTTTGTTGCTGGGTGGCCGGGATCTGTTCATGATAATCGAATCTTAAAAGATGCAATGGAAGACCGCAAGAAATATTTCCCTCATCCACCCGAAGGTATATATTTATGAAACTATATATTATAATATCTTCTTTACCATTATTATACTATGTTGTCATTATCTAATATTGTACAATGTACAGGAAAATATTATGTTGTTGACGCGGGTTATCCGAATATGAAAGGATTTATGGCTCCTTTTAAAGGCGAACGATACCATGTTCCTGATTTTCGTCGTTCAACACAACCTCCAAATGGTTTCTACGAGGTCTTTAATTATTCACATTCGTCATTGAGAAACGTTATAGAGAGAACATTTGGTGTCTGGAAAAAAAGATGGAGGATATTATCAATTATGCCCAGCTTTTCGTTGGAAACTCAAAAGAAACTTGTTGCAGCTACTATGGCTATGCATAACTATATAAGAAGACACGCGCTTGAAGATTTGGAATTTGATAAATGTGATGCAGATCCTTATTACATACCTGAAGTTGAAGGGGATGAGGATATTGGAGGCAACCCGGTAACTACTCTTGAAGAACATGATGGATCAATGGATGATTTTAGTCTGGAGTCTATTCGCTACAATATTGCAACTTCTCTAATGAGTCGTGGATTGTAACATTATTGGATCTTTTATTAGGAATAATAATAGCAGACATTTTGGATATGAATTTTTTATATTTTGACAAAAAAATCCAAGTATTTAGACTTATAAAATTGTTCAATATTTTAAATTAAATTTAATCTTACAAGCTATTATAAACAATTTGCTATTAAAAAACAAAAAAAAACTATTATTAACAAAAAAAAAAACTATTATTAACAACAATGTACAAGAAATTAATACTAATTTATTCTCCCAAATAATTTTTTTAAAAAAAAACTAATATGGGCCAAACAGGGTAAAATAGTTTCTCAATCTAAGAATCACTTCTGATTTTTGATGGGCCAAACAAATCTATTTCGTACAACTGTTTCTCTAGAAATAGTTTCTGGAAAACTACTTCTGGGAAACAGAAGTTGTTTTTCAAAAGCTTGGCCAAACAAACCCTTTTATATGGACATCTTTTGACATTTTAGCATTTAAATCTAATTGTTCGAGAAAAAAAATTATATCAAAAAACGATCGATTATCTTTTGAAAATATAAGGAAAAGTAATAAAGAGTTAACCCCCAGTTGTAAAGAAAATTAAACTAAATAATTGCCCTTTTGACAAATGTGTCTGAGAAAATATACGCGTAACTCTAGATGTATCCGTAAACAAGCTAATGGATTTAATCTCTAAGAGCACAACAGGCAATGATGAAAATAACAAACAATACAACAAGAAGTACAACATTGACAATAGTAATTCTTCTCCAACCCTTCATAAATAAAGCTAAATAACCAGCTTTGCATGATCCACAATTATAGCACAAATTATTAAAAGCATTGTTCCAAACTTTGCAATCTGGATCTGGTGAAGTCAATCCCTTTACTGGAACTATCCAAGTTGTTGCACTTTCATATGTAAATCCACATTGTGCTGGTGGTTTGCAACATCCTGTCTGTCTCAAAAGAAAAAGGAAAAAAAAAAACATTTATCAAACACTTTTCTTATTAAAAAAAGAAAATCACTAAAAATGCATTCATAATCTAAAAATAATAACCTTAAGATAAAACAACATGATAAAACAACTAACATGATAAAACTAGATGTCTTACAAGGGATTGAACTTTGATTTTTGCAGGAAATATGTGTTTAAAAAATTGATTTAAAATAAGAAAGTTCAAGTTTTCTCAAATATAGGCACTTTGTATTTCGTATTGGTTTTAAGTCTTTTAACCTATCGTAAGTTTAACACATTATAATCGTTCAAACAAAAAAAAGTTTCACATTATAAAAATTAAAATATATGAAGCGGGAAATAAAAAGAAATGAAGAGATTGAGTTTGAAATATGCTCTTGGACTATTAATTTTTGGAGGGGGAAGGGATTTTTTTTTTAGGATTTCTACATTATAACCCTCTAACTTTCCGTTTTCTACGATGTGCCCCCCTTTTTGAGAAATCTACATTGTAACCTCAAAATACATTTAGCTTCTATACGGTAACCTTGTCGTTAACAAATTCCGTTAGTGGGGCCCACTCACCACTTAATAATATTTTTTTATCGATTTGCGTGTTGAAAATGGTTCCGTTTAAGGTTTTGGGGGCTATTTTGATCCTAAAGGGTCCATATTGAGCTCAAATTTAGCAAAAAAATAACACAAATGTCTCGTATTGCATATTAAGGAATGTCTCGAAATGCGTGTTTATGTATTTAATACGCAAAACGAGACATTTGCGTCATTTTTTTGTCAAATCTGAGCTCAATTTAGTTTCTTAAGGGCCAAAATAGCCCCCAAAACCTTTAAAGAAACCATTTCCAACACGCAAATCGATAAAAATATTATAAAGTTATGAGTGGGCCCCACTAACGGAATTTGTTAACGGCAATATAACGACAAGGTTACCGTATAGAAGCTAAATGTATTTTGAGGTTACAATGTAGATTTCTCAAAAGGGGGCACATGGTAGAAAACGGAAAGTTAGAGGGGTATAATGTGGAAAAAACCTTCTTTTTTTTTTTTTTTGACAAAATTAGAGGGTGTTTTTCTTAGAGCTGGATGGTCTTCTCCAAATAATTCAATTCTTTTTCTGAATAACAATATTTAAAACAAAATAATAATTAAAAAAAAAAAGCAAAAAGATTATACCTCAATAGATGTAAGTTTAGAGCGCTTAAGAGTAACAAAATCCATAATAGACCTAAAAGCACCAATCTTGCCACAAGCATCATGGCGAATCATGCATGACTTAATATCCTCCCAATGACTTCCACCAACCATATTATTCTTCAGCCAACTTGAGAACCCTTGAAGCTCATACTCCTTAACATTACCCCCTAGAACATCCTGCCCATTTCCGCCTCCCTTAATCACCGCGCCTCCAACAGTTAAACACGCTAGCAACCCTATGATTACAACGAACAATGCAATCAAATACAACCACAGGAAGAGGGTTATTCGACAGCATGAGCCTAGGAGTCCGATGAGGGAGATGATAAGCAAGCAAGTGCCGAGTGCAAGGAGAGGCTTGTACATTATGGGATCACAAGGGGAATTCGCTGTTATTTTAACGAAATAACCAGCCAAGAGAATAGGTAATGAAATGCATAAGGTTATGGTGTTTAGGCATCCTAGAAGAACAGTACTTACCGCCATTACAAATTCCTTGACTAATTATGTTTTAGAGTTTTATTTCTTAAAAAAAAAAAAAAAAAATCGAGTTTTAAAATGAATGAGTAAAATTTCTTTACCTATGGAGGAATAGAGAGAATGACCCCAAATGATAATCAAGGGGTAATTTTCTCTGGAATGATGCAAAAATTTTAATAAAAAAACTTCCCAAATTGGGTGGCAAGGAGAAAAGAAGGGATTAAAGGGTCCCTAAATATGGGGATATTATTCCCGTCAAAAAAAAATATATGGGGATATTATTTAGAAGTAGAAAATTGTGAAAATACAATTTTGAAAAATGGGCATGTTGTATTAACAAAAAAATTGTTAAAATGTTTGAGATCAAGGATAGATATTCTCACCTGTGATTTAGCCTATTTTCAAGTTGACAAAAATAAGAGCCAGAAGAGAGGTAAAGAAAACCAGATATGGTATTTAGTTTGATGAGAGTGACCAATAATTAACAATGATCTTCAGGTAAAAGAGACCATTTTCATGTTTGATGTTCAAATCTAGCAGCACAAGAGAGTAGCTTATTACTCATATTATTATGTCGTTTTATACATCATGACCCGTTACAAGCTATTAACCAATTTTGCCAAACACCAGCTAAAACAGCAAGTACGAACAAAAGAGTATATACACGTATTAATTGCTCTACAAAAATGGGCAAGTTCACAAACGGCAGATTTACCAAGGATTGGCTCAAATCAATGACCATTAACTCAGATTAGATTTGGTACCATTCCGGCTCAATTTTAGAGCCAGTGTTGGCATATTCAACAATTAAAGCGAAAGGGGAGAGGGGAGAGGGAAGAGCATCACAATCTGGTTCAATTGTGAATTTATGAGGCTAGCCTTATCAAAATATTGGTTGACAATCCTGCCTTGAGCTAAACCCGCACCTTGCAATTAAATTTGACCAATCTTGAACCAGTTAAGCACATAGGCTATCACTGATAGAAACTAAGCCGCTCATAAAGATTGTGCTACCTGTCGTAGTAGATTACTTTCATTCACCAACAAAGTGCAGACTACTGTGTCAATGTTGTGGCCTGTGGGTTTACAGAACCTCATAGAAGAGCTCATCTACCAGTAATTTCCCATGCCACTAATAAACAGGATGATTGGCGAATGTACCATATAAGTAATGATACAGCTTCCAGTAATGACACCATAACATATTACTTGATCCAATACCACAAATCCACAATGCAGCAACTATAAGCACGACACAACAGTACATCTGGGCAAAAAGTAGAGCATTTCAAAAGGACACATATCTCATACTTCGTATATCTTTTCATAATGTTGCTAGTGTTTTATACACTTCACTACAGTGGTCATAATTTATGTACATAAAAGTTTTTTTGAGAAAATAGTATAACTTACAGTCATCCTGCAAAATTCTTTACCAAGCTCTTTCCCCAGAGATCCCCTGTTCTATTTCGCTTGTGTGTTAGATTGGACAAAGAAATATATACAAGGAATTAATAATATAGAGCTTTAAGGGTTTCAAGAAGCACTAGAGAAGAATCACGGCCACGATAATCAGTGTCACAACTGTAAATACCAGAGCCTGCAATCATGGAGATATAATGTTACTAATACATGAGAGAATGGCAATATCCACACTTTCTTAATTTTATATTCAAATGAACAAGCAACTTGAAGAGATGGGCGAGCCATGACACACAGTTATAGAAATGATTATCTAATCACGATAAATGTATCCAGTTAAACATTGGTAAGCAGGAGTAACAAGCGGAGAAGTGGGCAAGAAAAGCAGATAGTGTGCATAAGGTAAGCTGTGCGAATCTTCAGACCTTGTAAATTTTTAAAGCATTAAATATGTCCGTTGATGCCAGTAAATACCACCAAGAGGCAAGACATTTTACAGTCTTACTAGCATACATTAAGAGCTACGTACATCATATGCTATTAGAGGCTAAACACAATCGAATTTCAAATCTAGAGTATTTTTTATTACTACGCTGTTAAATTCTAACTCCATTGATATCAGTAAAGGCCAATTAAGCAAACAATAGCAGTGATGTCCGCAAAATCAAAGACAAGTAATAGTGTGGGCATAAGCCAAGACAAGCAATGCCATGTCATAGACAAGATACTTACAGCTATTGCGCAAGTGGCCAGTCCAATCCTTTCCCTAGGATCTTTACGGTAGTAATTTCTGAAGTAAAGGATTGTAGCATAGTACCACATCAACGGGAATATGAAACCAAGCAAAAAACTGCCAGAAAGACACATGTTTTTATTACGAGAGAAGGCAGAAAAGTGGGCAGGACAAGCAAATAGAAAAAGTTGGACACTTACGAAAACCAACCAATACCACAGCCAAAGCATGGGAGTGGTTTATCATACAGCCCCAACAATTGGTCCCCTCCATCCCCAATAAGCGTATAATCCCCCTTTTTTTCAGGGTCTGTTGGGCAGCCTGCGGTGGATAAATACATTTGAATAATTGAGATAACTATGGAAAGAACATTTAAGCGGAGGAAAAAACATCAATTTATGTTGTATGTCTGGGTGCTGCAAATGCATGCACATTCTCTATTTCTCATGGGCCTCATCCTTATGTTTAAGAATGACTACTTCCCGAACCTTATAGTATGCTGCCTTCCCTCAGACAACTCCTATTTGGCCTTTCGAACCTTGCTCAAATAGGGAAGACCAAATATTCATGCATCAGAACATACCGGAACATTTTGCCTCAAACACCCCTATGATTTTATTTCCTAATGTGTTCAGTCCAATCCAATCTTTTATCTCACAACATACTCCCCAGTATTTACCTTGTTCAAAAAGGTCAGGCTATAGGGATAATTGCACACATTTACTTCAATATATTCTAGCTTGTTTAAGCAAAAACGAAAATCATGGTAGGATTAATCCACCAACACTCTATTGGCAATCAAATAAATGGACAATTATCATTCTTATCAAAACTTTGGTTTCCAAATGTAAATTTGGAATGTCACCATTATCTAGTAATCTTCGACATGATAATAACATCATAAAAACATACATTTAAGAACCAAAAACCTTGATTCGAGCTTTCACCCGTAACATTTAACTCATTTAAACCAAATTCTAGCCAAATCATACAATGTCCTTTCTTAAACTAGCAATCATTCTATACTTCCATTATATTACCAAAATGGGATAATAAGCAGCACAAAAATAACAAAATCAAAATGAGAAAAAAACATACTTTGTTCCATGCTTGGCTATAGAAAAATTCACCAAACTGACATGAAATTCTAGATGCAGCTGCCCAAGTCTCTCTTTCTATAATCTGCAACATTCAAACCACAAAAATTCATCAGCAACATAAATCACCTTCTCTATAATTAGACATACGTGAATCAATTGATAATCTAAACACACAAAATTAGCAGAGCAGCTTCAAATCTCAAATACCCACCAAACAAATTAATAAAAGACAGCTACAGCTAGGCTGAATTCAATCAAATTTTGGGAAAACAAATAAGATAATATCATCAATTAATTACAAAAGATTGAAACCCTAAATTACAATGAAAAAAAAGGCAATGAAATAGTTGGATTCAGCCAAGAAATTAAGTGCGACTTGCCTGAAAAGGGAAGGTAGCTGGATAGTGGTAGCCAAATGCTTTGCCGTAGCTCTAGAGAGAAAGACAGGTGGGATGTCTTTACAGTAGAAAAAATAGAGAGAAATGGGGGCATTGGCATACTCAAGGAGTGGGGTACACGACTACAACAAGTTAATGTTCACAACGGCGACGGGTCCTTTACTATTTTTGGTTGTTTTTATTGAGTCGTGGAGTTAGAGTTTGTTCCGATTTACTGAAAATAACTTAATTGAACTGAATTGATTAGAGCTGAATTGAACTGAATAGTGATGAGATGAATGGTTTATAAGAGAAGGAAATTAGAAATTGAACTGAACTAATTGGAGCTGAAATGAATTGAACTGAACTGAACAAGTCCTTAGTCTCTTGTTAGACAGTTTTGATAAGATGGTGAGACCGTGAGAGCTTGAGCCATATGACCAAATAACCGGGTACCAGGTAGGCAGGTAAGTGGAGTGTATAAATTTTGTTATATATACCTGAGTGTACTGTATGCCCAGAGCTATTCGCTCATTAATTTTTGTTCATTCAATAAATGGGCAAAAATACATATGAGCAAGTTACTCAGGGTGTACAAAATCGGCTCTTGAAAGTATATGGGATATTTTCGGTTAATAATAAAAGTAAATAAGTTATAATTTATTTTATTAAACGGATTTATGATTATGGATTTATGGGTACATAAGTACACATTAACAAAATATCCATCTTCATCCTTAGCCAGCACTATACCTGAAATATCGAATTACACTTAATTATATACTTCCACTATTGGACAAAAATAAAATTAAATTGTAACAACTTATCACTTTCTTCTTATCGGTAATAAAATTTTGTCAATTAATTTGTTTATTTACTTAGTATAATATCTCTTTGAAAATACGTGCTAAAGTCGTGTGTTGCAACTTGAAAGTAAATGTAAACCGAGTAAATACTACCCAAAAAAAAAAAAAAAAAATATTTGTGGCCTCGTCTTAAAATTTGGTATGAGCCCACAACCAAAAACACCACCAAATAGCCCAATATTACTTCCTTTCTTCTTCTCTCTCCAATTCTCAATTGTAGGGTTTATCACAGAAAAACCCCAATTCAATCTCCAAAACCCTGTCGTTTGATTTCTCTCTGTTTCAACCCCACTATCTCTCTTTGCCAAAATCTAACATGGAAGCATTAACACCCCCTAAATCACACAATTCCAAGAAAAAAAAGAGGAAAGCAATCGAATTTGATACCCAAGTTCAAATGTTGAAGGAACAACAAGAGAAAAATGCACCAATGTTAGGGTATTACCCTTCTGGGTTCGACCCATTAAACCTTAAAAACCCAGAATCAAGCAAACTAGGGTTTTTCAGGGATCAAAAACGGCTTAGAAGAGTTGAACTTGTTGTGAAACCAAATGGGTCTAAAGTTGATTATGTTGGTAATAGTCATTTTGGTGAAGCTGCTGTTGGTAGGATGAATAGTTATGCTCTTGCGGTTGTTGATAAACGTTCTCAGTCTTTCAGATTGGCCCCCATTAATGCTAATAGGGTATAATTTCCTTCACTTTTTTCAATTTTTGTTTTTTCAAGCTTATTGTTTGCTTAATTCTGGTGTACAAAGAGCCACAAAAGGCAGTAATTTACTCGGGTTTTGATCCCGGGTACCATCGATTAAGCTGATTGGAATTTTTGATATTTGATTGTGTTAATTGCTTTAAATGAAGAAATGTTGGATTTTTTTTTTTTTTTTTTTTTTGTTTAGTTAGTTGAAGAAGGGGGTTGCATCTTGGCTTTTAGTGTTGTTTGTTTGATTGATTGGTTTCCATGAAAATGATTTGTGCTTGTGTGATCATTCAAGGAAGAATTATGGGAAATTGAAGATTTTTACGTTTGATTATTTCATTAACAGTGTCATGTTTATCATCAACTGGTATAGCTATGCGTTTCAGAATTCATTAATGACAATATGACATTTCCTGTTATATAGATACAAAGTATGCAAAGTTGCTAACCAAAAAAAAAAGTTCGAGGAATAACAGAATGCTGCATTGTCTAAAGTGGGATGTGTCTCATAAAGGCAGTATTGGCTGTCTTTTGGGTTGTTGTCAGTACAGCGACTTATTGCCAGGATCATATGATGCGATTTAAAACCCTCCATTTGCTTGTTTCTGAGATTACAATCTAACAGCATTCTTTTGAAGTAGACACCTATTTGAGCTCGACACCTTTTCCTAACATGGACCTTGTTGCTGACAATGTTCAGGTATTCAGGCTACAACCATTAGCTAGGGCATCACGTGCATCTGAAACGGAACCAGAAACTCCAGCCAAGATTGAAGATGCTGAAGATAGAAGACTCAAAAGGCATAAACTTACAGACCGTTATGGTACCAAGGGTGCAATAAAGAAGGTTTGTATGCTTCCACTTGGATATTTAATTATATATTGATACCCATCTTTGGCGTTAGGATCTTAGGAACCAAAGGCTTATGCTGTGATACGATGTAGGGAACTGTTATTCTTGGCTCTGTTCCTTCTTTACTGATGATGAGATATCTAGATCAACATCCATTTGTTTTTCTGCGTTATGTTATGCGATAAAACTCCTGAACATGTTCTATTAAGTTTTAACCCAGTTCATGTTTGATGAGTTATGGGGAATCATGATGTATACATATACCATTTGAGCTAAGGTCCAAATTATGAACTCATCAAGTGATGAAACACTAATTTTGAAAAAAAAAAAAAAAAAATCTTACAGATTAGTCAAAGATAAAAATCTGTCAAGTGTAATATAGTAATTTGTAGCTTCCAGATTATTAATAAGAGAGTCAGAAATTTCCAAAACTAGTGATCACAACTTCAAATGTATTAAATTGTACTCCTATAGAACACTTGTATCGTCTGGATCAGATTTAATTCGGACAAATTATAGATTAGTTGTCTCTCTTGCAGGACAAGGAAGCTATGCGGTTAAGTCAAAAGGAAGATCCTGATGTCATGCCTGAGATAAACCAAATTTTAGAGGCAACTCCTATAGACAAGACAGCAATTGAAAGTTCCAGTTTGAACACTGACAACAATCTTCCCCCACACGATCTCTCTGCTACAACACCAGAGAAGGCTTATCTGCTTGATAAAATTATTCTCAAGGGAGAATGGGATTATGTGAGAGACATTTTGGAGCGGTTGCAATCTGGGCAGGAGATAAAACCAGATGTTTACCCAAGTTTTGTGTGCAATCGATGTTACAAAGTGGAATTAAACAAGGTGAGTTGGTTTAAGATAGACTTTTATTTTCATTTGAAATTCACTTATTTGAACTTGTTGTAGTTGTAAATTGAAATTGGGTACCCTTATTAAAACTTATTTGAACTTCTTTTCCTATAAATAAATAAAATAAAATTTTGTATGGGAAAAGAACATAGCTGTAGGCTGATACAAAATTTTATTTTATTTAAAGATGGCATTTATCTCTTGCAAGAAGATGTAGAGCTGGTAGTGATAATCAAGGCAGCATCTACATCTTCTTGCAAGAGATTTGTGTGTTGGAAATAAGTTGTTATTGATATGTGATTTTTTTTGCTTGAATTAAAACAATAGCAGAAGGTAGTTAAGGAAAAATAAAGGGAAGTAGGTGAGCTTAATTGCACTTGTCAAGCTGTTCTGCGTATATATTGTAAAGCTAGCCTTTATTTTTCTGTGTCTTTAGGGAGGGGGTGGAGTAAGTTGGTTGCTCTGTGTGAGTTTGTTTGGTTTGAGAATTGAGACAAAGGAGCTAATGATAGTGTACTTAGGCTATGTTGTTAATCTAGCACGGCAAAATGTAGTAAACGGGGATATGCTTCTTTGGGCTTGTTGTGTATTAAGATAGCAAAATCTGGCAAATTACATGATCATGGCTAGTATTTTGGGCAGCTCGGTGGCTTTTTATGCATTTTCTGTCCAGACTTCATTGACTAAGTGTTGTTCTGTCTAGATTTCATTGCCAATATTGTGGTCATTGATCTCAATATCATTCTTTAACCTGAATGCTTTCCCCATAGGTACATATAGTCATATATGTATGTTATTTTCTACTCTTGATTCTGTAGGATGAAGCAGAGAAGAGTAGGCTTGCTGGCATCCTGTCATACATTTCTCATCTCATAAACATCAAGAATCGGTATTCTGCTGGTGGTGGTGGAAAATCTTCAAAGCATCACGTTTATCTCCCAAGTATTTTGTCACAGAAGTTTGACAAAATGTTTATTAATAAAGAGAAAAACAGGCTCTCAGATGACAAAATAGGCTCCCTCATCAGCTATGTGCTGGTTCTCACCTTATTTGTTGATGAGTTTCAGACTGATTTTACAGATATTGCCAAGGATCTGAAGATGTCTGCTTTAAGTCTAAGACCTTATTTCGAGAATTTGGGCTGTAAGTTTGCCAGAAGAAATAAGGTGACTGTTGCTACCCTTCCTACTCCTCTTAAGTTCCCAACACTGAGGAAGAGGAGAAGAGGGTAATGTAATAATGGCCCCTGCTATTCTTTCACTTTCCAAACAAACCTTAATTCCTTCCAGAGGTTTGTTATTGGACAGCGCCTTTTACAACATGTGATAATCAAAATGGGGATAGATTGAGCCATCAACTACATTTATTTTTTGTTTTGTAATCTCAGTTGGCATATCAACTCTATAAGGTAAAAGTTGTTTCAGTGATTGAAAATTGAAAGATTACTGTGCTAGTTATGATGGCTTCATGGTTTATATTGTTGAGCTAATTGCATAGATGTACTTATCAAATGATTAATTGTGCTTTTTTAAAAACTGATTTGAAATTGGATAAACATGCTTTTACTCTCTGTTTTTGGATTTATATCTTGGCAAGATATTGATATGCATATGCTATTATGTTATTAAGTTTAGATAACATATGCACTCTTTGTTGCTAATTATTTCGTGTGATACTACACAAAAACTGAATTGCACAGGACCAGCACATAAAATTTTGATGCACAATTACATGTTTACAATTTTCTAATCATGTTAAAAAGTTGTTAATTAGGTGGATATTGCCACCTTGTGGATTCTTGATGGTGCAAGCTGAATTCAAATTGATCATCTTAGTCATTTTGGGGACTCTAATCATATAGTTATGTTTTTGATGTCCCAAATTCCCGATTATAGTTAAATCTGTTTCATATTATGTGCAATACATGTTTTCTATTCATTTTAAATAGTCTTTCTTCATCATATGCTTTTTTATTATTCTTTCTCCATTTAAGACTCATTAATAAAATTCTCCTATGAAGGCTTTTGTTGCACTAAATATAAAATGGAGGTAGTATGATGTTTTCAAATATAAAATCATTTAATGTTTAAATTGAATGAAAATATTTCACAAAAAAAAAAAAAAAAATTGAATGAAAATAGTAATAACACATGAATACGGAGCAAGTCGTATTCTTAAACAAAAAAGGGATGAAATAATGTGATAACCATGTTAAAATGGAGGGGGAGGTTCTGATCCTATTAGGTAATTAGTGAGTATATAACTATATTTTTCCTAAGAGTTGGTTTAATAAGCTAATTTGACTATTTGATTGCATTAGATGTTTTGACTAACTGATTGTATTAGTTGTATATGTAAAATTGTGTGATAAAATTAGGTAATGATTTTAGTCGAACCTTTATTTGCGAAACAACTACAAGGCATAATTGGTAGTTATGCAATTCAGATTTTCATCGTTACGAACAACTTCACAGGTCATAATCTTACAAGTTACATGTGTAGTCATTAACGGTTGCTCACCTACTAATATATAAACACGTGCTAAAATGTATAATTAACTTATTTTACTATGCATATGTGGTTTGGCGGTGCGTCATACTCCGTAGGCAATTTTTTTTTCAATTGAAAGATATAATAATAATAATAATAATAATAATAATAATAATAATAATAATAATAATAATAATTGTTTCGGGTGGAAACAATGGGACCTTGCCGAAGGTCCGATGAAACGGAGAAGACTAGATTCGGTCCAAGTAATGTTGGGCCGAAGGTTTCCTGCACAGTAAACACACGTAAACTAGCCTCGGGGGTGTTGCCGAAGAAGGCCCCTCCGATGCTAAAGTCAGTACAATGTGTTGAAAGAGAAGACTATGCAAGAGAATTAGTTGCTTGAGGCTTTGCTTGAATTAATGAGAATCTATGTAAAAATGTAATATTGATGGCTTTTATACCTCTTCATACATGGAGATGTTGGGTCTTAGCCCAATTGGCTTGCCTTGAGGGCTGATCTTTGACTTTAGCACAATTGGAGAGATGAACCTTGACCTTGGGCTTTTAATTGGATCATTTAATGCCTAAGCCCAATTGGACTAAATTGGACCCAAACAACTTGCCCCCCAGACCCGATTTGGAAGGATGACGGGTCGGGTTTGATTTAATTCAGAAAAGGAGGGAAGTGAATGATTTAATTAATCCAAAAATTTGAATTTAAACCGTAATTAATGAGATAACAACGGTTAAGGCGGATGATTGTGGAAGTTGGACGGATAATGGGCAGTTTAATCGCAAGGTCGTGTGTTTAACGGTTACTTAGTGGGGTATTTAAGAGAAATTGAAACGCGGACTCCCCGTATTCCCATTTCTGGAGATATAATCAGAGGCGCGTCATCTCTCCTCACTTATTCACCAACACAAACCCAGAATTCTCGAGAGAAACCAAGAACCCGCATCAAAACTTCGCAAATTCCCCGAGCATTAAGCTTAGAAACTGAGACTTGCCACTACGAACTCGTAAATCGGCAACTTTCGCTTCAGATTAAGGTAAATTCCTTTGATTTCAGTTTATTTTTCTTCGAATTCGAACTCCTTCCCCTTTTTTCGACTTTTTTCTTCGAAATAATCAATGGCAAGAGGAGTTAGAGGTAGAGCCCGTGCTCCAAGAAGAGCAAGGCCGATTCCCGATCCTAGGAACAGGATTGGGACCTGGAATGGACAAAGGCCAGAGTCTGACCCTGCTGAAGGGATTAGGGCGACTCCCATTTCCTCGGCTCCTCCTCAGAGAATGGAGGGGCCGAGCGCTTCTGGACGGGACGATGAAGTTCCCGCTGTCCTTTGGGATATCCTCCCCGGGTTTTCAGAGTGGGAGAATGCCGAAGTAGCTTCGGCCATGATAAAGAACCGCCCCTACTCATGGTGGGTGGAGAATGCCGAACAATATCGGTTTGCCGAGCAAATTGAGTTGCATTACGGCATTTTTGAAGCTGATGGGTATTGGTGCCGAATGCCCGCGGCATCCGATAGAATCCATCGTTTACCCCCGGGGTATGTGGGGGTGTACACAAGACAACTTCAGTACGGGCTGAGGTTCCCTTTGGACGTATTCGTCCGAGACTTGCTGATCCATTACAATATCTCTCTATGTCAGTTAACTCCCACCAGCATCCGAAGGGTGATGACATACTTATGGGTCTGCAAGTTCTTCAAGTATGTGCCGAACCTGCACTGCTTCAAAAAGCTTCATCGGCTAGTGCCAAATATTCAAAGTGGGCACGGAAGTCATGGTTCTGGGTGGTACCGGATTGAGTCTCGGCCCCAGTACCTAACCATGTGGCCGAACGACTCTTCAGACAAGGACTGGAGAGGTCAATGGATTTGGGTTAGGGCACCCACGGACCCGAGCCACCCTTGCGTCTTCAGCGCTCCCCGGTACCTTGCTGAGCCTGATCCCGACATGGGAAGTCTAGGTCCCCCCGTAGATAACGGGCCAGATCCGAACCTTAATCAACAGAACATCTTCGCCAAGCTGCCGAACCGGGGGGGCAGCGGCCGAATGCAGCATATCCCGGAGACTTGGCTCCCCGATACGCATTATGTTTTCCAAGAGAACATGCTAGCAGCTGTTGGCCTCAGCCGAAAGTTTAAGGATGGTAAGCTTCTTCGGCTGGGGCCGAGGCTTTTTAATTATCTCTTTTTCTCCTCACTTCGCTTTTTCTATGCTGTGCCAGCCTAACTGAACTGACCTTTCCCCTTTTCTTTTTCAGAGCGGGACGAGACCAACGTCGGCATTAACTACGCTCGTCTTGGCGTCAACCGAGAACGAGTTGTAACTGATCGGGCCCCCTCCATCACTGAACCGAGGCATAGGGAAGTTCATCTAGACTCTTCCCACTTCCAAATTGAGGTTGTTGCTCTGTATCAGAGGCAGAAGCCTTGGTGGAAGAAGAGAGATCCCTGGTTTCAGCTGCTAGACGAAGAAGCTGAAGCTGCCCGTACGGACGAAGAGGTTGCACGGGTTATCGAAGCTTGTGAAGGAGGAGAAGGGTCCTCCAGGGCTGCTGAAGAGGAAGCTGCAGCTAGGGCAGCTAAAGAAGACGAGGCTTTGCTGAAGACCTCGGTGAGCTTTCAGACTTAACTTTGTCTTTTTTTTTTTTTTTTTTGTACTCACATTCTTCCTCCCCCCTGTCTTTTACAGTCTGAAGAGAGTAACAGACACAGAGAAGGGAAAGCCCCTGTTCGTCCCGAAGACCAGTTACAAGAAGAGTCTTCAGACTCAGACATGGACGAGCAGCCGCTTCAGAAAAGGCGCCGAAGAATGGCCATCATCGGCCCGCATGACTTTCAGCGGAGGCCAATGACCATCGGCGTTGAAATAAGGGAACCCGAGGAAGGCAATGGATCGCCGAGGGTTCCCCGGCCACCACCCCAATCACCTCAAAAGACCCCTCCGCCACCTCCTGAGATGGAGGTGGATCAGAAAACTCCCGAATCTAAGGGAGGGGTCCAAGAAGAAGTTCAGGAGAGTGCCGCTGAGCACAAGAATAAGGATGCCGTGATGCCCAGTGCTGAGGGTTTCACGGCAGACATCGCAAGAGAGGTTGAGGCTTTCGTCCTCACCCCTGAAGAAGAAGAGGTCATAATAATTGACTCTTCTGAGAAGGATGATGCTGAGCCATCCAAAGCTAAAGAAGCTCCGTCGTCATCCTTTCCTTCCTTCCAGACTCTTCAATCTGGAGAAATGGGTTTCTCGGCCCCCCGAATTCCAATCCCAGATCACATCTGGGACCTCATATGGGGTCAGAACCGAGAAGGTGCTGGAGCCTACTTCGGCGATTTTGCTGGCACGTCCGAAGTAGATAGGGCAAGAATCTGGTCGCTGAAGGCCACTGCTGGGATGGGCGAATCCAGCAGATCAGTTCCTGACACAGCCAGGTCTAACCAACTGCTGATGATGCAGGTGATTTTCCTTGCATTTATTTCCTCTAAAATTCAGCTCTATTTTTATTATTATTTTTTTTTTTTAACTTGTGCTCCTGTTTTCAGTTCGTGCACAATCAGACTCTCACTGTAGAGCTGATAGATACCCTACAAGATAGGGTAGACGCTGCCGAGCACGACAAGAAGGTAGCCGAAGAGGAGTTAAAGCTTGCTAAGCTGAAGCAAGCAGCAGCTGAAGAGAAGCAGCAGAAGGGTGAGGAATACGAGAAAAAGGCTGCTGAAGCCTTCAAAACCTTCTGCGACGCTATGGAGAAGGAAGTTTTTCCCCCACTGATGGAAGGGGAAAAATTCCTCCAAGAGCACATGGGAGTGGACGTCTCCAAATTCAAGGCTGTCATTGAGAGCCGAATCCAGGAAGGAGCTGCTGCACAAGCTGAAGTGCAGCAACGGTTAGAAGCTCTTGAAGCCAGCAGAATGGCTGCTGAAGAGCTGCTCCAAGCCAGGGATGTCCAACTCTCAGAGGCTGCTGCTGCTGCTGAAGCTCGGAGAGCTAAGCTCCAAGAGGCTGAGGATCAGCTGATGGCTAAAAAGGAAGAAGTGGCCCAGGCTCAGACAGAGGCTTCCCAAGTTCAGCAGGAGCTGAATGAGCTGAAAGGTTCCTCCTCCAAGCTCGCCGATGAGCTGAAGAAATCCAAGGAAGACTTGGAGGAGACCCAGAAGAAGTTGGATGATGCTGAGGCTCTACTCAAAGTCCGTGTCTATACCCAGGAAGAATATGAAATGGGTTTCAGAAACGGGTTCAGAGTATGCCGAAGAGTCTGCCTTCATGCTGAGCCGAAGCTGGACTGGTCCAAATGTGCTGAATGGGTCCAGAATCCCGAAGACCCTCATATGAAGTATGCAACTCCAGTCGAAGCTGAAATTCTTAAGGCTGAGGAAGCCGAAGAAGAAGCTGAGAGAATGGAGTTGGAGGCTGAACAGAGGGAAAGGGAGGCTCGGCAGAGTGCAAAGCCTGCTTCTTCTGCTGCTGGGGCTGAGACCACCATGGGGCTCAACAATGCTGACCAGTCTGATCCTCGGGCTGAAGCATAGGAACTCGGGCAGTCGTCTTCAGAATCTTGCGGTTCATCATGCGCTCAACTTTAGACTTGCCGCTTTCTGAATTTTTTGCCTTGTTTTTTGCTTCAGCTTGCCTTGTCGTACAAAACAGTTTAATTTTTTGCTTCTGTACGTATTTCGGCAGCTGTTATTTTCCGCTTGTGGGCGGCTGCCGATACAGTTTATTTGAACTTGTAGCTCAATTTCTGAGCATAAATTATTAATTTGATGTTCTTTTCTTCAGCTGCTTTGTTTTTGAATGCTTTAATGTTTCTTCAATTCTGCTGAACATAAACTTGCACTGGTAGTGCTTCTTGCCCCCCCAGAAATTGAAGTATGGCTTCAGCTGAATAAACAATTTCTTTATTTCTTCAAAATGGGTATTCGAAACACAGGGTCAACTGAAGGCAATGCTTCGGATAACGCCTTTGGAGAACAAATCTTACTGAAGCTTGACTTCAGCTGAAAGACTAGAGTTCTTTAAAAAATAGATATCCGAAACACAGGGCCAACTGAAGGCAATGTTTCGGATAATAGCTTTCTGGGATACAAGGCTCAGTTAAGGCAATATCCCAGAATTGTCCATGAACTCATGTCTTTGGAGAACAAGTCTTACTGAAGTTGGACTTCAGCTGAAAGACCAGTGTTCTTTAAAAAGACTCATGTCTTTGGAGAACAAGTCTTACTGAAGTTTGACTTCAGCTGAAAGACCAGTGTTCTTTAAAAAGACGAGTTTTGTCAGCAATCTGAAACCCAGTTACCCGAAGGCGAAGGTTTCAGACGAGGCTGAATAAACAATTTTCAACTGTTGCTGTTATCCTTGATTTTCTGTCTATCTTTGAAAAATGGATATCCGAAACACAGGGCCAACTGAAGGCAATGTTTCGGATAATGGCTTTCTGGGATACAAGGCTCAGTTAAGGCAATATCCCAGAATTGTCCATGGACTCATGTCTTTGGAGAACAAGTCTTACTGAAGTTTGACTTCAGCTGAAAGACCAGTGTTCTTTAAAAAGACGAGTTTTGTCAGCAATCTGAAACCCAGTTACCCGAAGGCGAAGGTTTCAGACGAGGATGAATAAAAAAACCCTTAAAGAGTAGATAAAACCGAGAAAACTTTGAAAGGATAAAAAGTTGTAAACATTTATATAAATGGCGGCTCCAAGGCCTTTCATTAGTTCAAAATGTACTTACAAAGATTGTTCTGCCCCGAAGGGTTTACACATGATATTTTTTCAGTACATCAGCGTTCCAGTGATTTTTCAACTCAGTTCCATCCAAATGCCGAAGTCGGTATGTCCCTGGCTGAGCTCATCACAGATTTCATAAGGTCCCTCCCATGCAGCTGAGAGTTTCCCATGGATTCGGCCTTTCTGAACTGCAGCAGCATTCCGAAGGACAAGGTCTCCAATTCTAAGAGGCCTTTCATGGACCCTTCGGTTATAAAATTTGCTGATTCTCTGCTTATAAGCGGCCATTCTGTCTCGGGCTGAGTCTCTTACTTCGTCATCCGTCAGTGTATGACTGACGAAGTAGATCGGTTGTTGAATTTTACTTTCTTCCTTTAGCAGTACTGCGCTGATGGTGACTGGGCTAACGGCCACGTATAGGTACAAAGTTTCTCCTTCAGCTGGGCTAGCCAGCGTTGGGAGTTGAGCCAGATGCTCCCGAATCTGTTTAAAGGCGTCTTTTTGCTCTTCCTCCCAAACGAGCTCTTTTGTTTTCGGGAGTTTCAGGGCTTTGAAGAAAGGTAACCCCTTATCCGAAGCTCTGGAAATGAACCTCGAGAGGGCTGCCATTCTTCCGGTGAGCCGCTGAACATCCCGCTTTGTTTTCGGCTCAGGAAGGTCGAGCGCCGCTTTGACCTTGGAGGGATTGGCATCAATCTCCCTTTTGCTGACTATGAACCCAAGGAATTTCCCTGACTTCACGCTGAAGACACACTTCTTCGGATTCAGCTTCATTTGATGCTTTCTTAAGGTGGCGAAAGTTTCAGCTAGGTCCTTAACATGGTCCTCAGGTTTTTTGCTTTTGACGATCGAATCGTCGACATAGACTTCCATGTTTCGGCCCTTTTGATCGGCAAAAACTTGATCCACCAGCCTTTGATAGGTTGCCCCCGCATTTTTCAATCCGAAGGGCATCATTTTGTAATTGTACACCCCAGCGTTCGTGACGAATGCTGTCTTTGCTCGATCGTCGGGGTGCATGAAGATCTGATGATACCCCGAGAATGCGTCCATGAAACTAAGCAAGGCATGGCCACTTGTCGAATCGACTAGCTGATCGATCCTCGGCAAGGGATAGAAATCCTTCGGACAAGCCTTATTTAGGTCCGTGAAGTCAACGCACATCCTCCAGGTACCATTGGCCTTCTGAACCATCACCACATTTGCCAGCCATTCTGGATATTGGCAAGGTTCGATGAAGCCTGCCTCCAGCAATTTTTTGACCTCGGCTGCGATGTCTCGGTTCTTATTAGCGGAGTAATTCCGCTTCTTTTGCTTCACTGGTCGACACGTTGGGTCAACATTAAGCTTATGGGAGATGAGGTCTGAACTTATCCCGGGCATATCAGCTGCCGAGAAAGCAAACACATCTCTGTTGTCCCGAAGGAGCTGAATAAGTTCACAACGGGTGTTCGGATCAAGGTCCATCCCGATTGTTACACATTTCTCAACGTCTCCTTCGGCCAACTCAACTGTTTCAGTCTGTTGGTCCATGTCCATTGCTGATGGACTGGACTCTTCATAATCTGGCCTGCTGCCTATGTCAGCAGGTGTCCCAGTCTTTTTGTTCTTCGGCTGGCTCTCTGAGTCTTGTTGTTCAGCTGAAGAGCTAACCTTTTCCCTTTCGGGCCCTTTACCTCTGGGTACAGATCCTTGGGCCGAAGCACTTAGGCCTTTCGGCTTTTTTGTGCTTGGCTCTCTTTCTTTTTCTTTCTCCTCCTCATCCTTGTCGTCATTTGGGCGACTACTGGATGGTTTGAGGTAGTTGCACCTTCGGGCGTCCTTTTGGTTGCCCTGTATCCTTTCGGGGAAGCCGGCGTCTGAGACGTAAATCATCTGCTGATGATAAGTTGAGACGACCCCTTGGATCTCATGAATTATGGGTCTCCCCAAAATCACGTTGTACACTGAAGGAGCGTCAATGACCAAAAATTCAATCATGACGGAGCGTCAATGACAAAAAATCCTGGCTGCCTCATCGCAGCCGATGGTGATAGGAAGTGTCACCTTCCCATCTGGATAAGTTGAAGCCCTGTTGAACCCGGATACCGGGTAGGGTACCGGCGTAAGGTGCTTGGGCTTCAGCTTGATTTGATTGTAGGCCTTTCGGAACAGAAAGTTTGCTCCGCTGCCACCGTCAACAAGGACCTTACTGACGTCGTGGTTGGCCACCGTGGCGATGATCACCAACGGATCCTCGTGAGGGAACGTTATCCCCCGGCAGTCGGCGGCTGTGAACGTCATGTTCTGCACCGGCGATTGGGGAGATTGGATATCAGCGTTGTTCACCTGGTGAGTCAAAGCCCTAAGGTGTCGCTTGTGCTCCCTCCGAGAGTATATTCCTCCCGAGATAACATTGATCGGAGAGAATTTCCCCTCCAGTTTTTTACTGTTCTTCCGGGGGAAGTCGAGGTCTAGCCGAGAGTCCTTTGCTGACTTCTCGGACTCTTTTTTCTCGCGGTGATCCGCGATGTATTTTTTCAAGTATCCCTTCCGGACCATGTCCTCTATCTGGTCCTTCAGTTGGATACACTCCTCAGTGTTGTGTCCCGAAGACTCGTGGAACTCGCACCACTGATTTTTATTTTTTCGCTGATACCACTCTGGGAGTGGTCTCGGCTTTCGGTAACTCTGCTCCTCCTTCGTCACGCTGTAAATTTTGGCGCGTGGAAGAGAGAGCGGAGTGTAGGACTCGTATCTGCCTGTGTATGAGGCAGATTTTTCCTTCTTTGGGTCGCTGACCGAAGATTACTCCGAGCCCTTTGACTTTCCCTTTGCCTTATGGCCTTGGCCTTCAGACAAGGGTATTTGTCTTTGTTTCCCTCCCCCAAATTGAGGTTGGGTTTTCGCTTTGTTCCATTCTTCGGCTCGGATGAACTTATCCGAGGCATTCAGAGCTTCCTCCAAGGTCTGCGGGTTATGCATGACCATGAAGTCTAGGAACTTCCCGGGCTGAAGGCCATTCTGCATTGCAAAAACGGCTAGCCCCTGGTCCAGCTGAGAGACGCTGGATGACTCGTTACTGAAACGGGTCAGATAGTCTCGGAGGCTTTCGGTTTCCCCCTGTTGCAGACTCATGAGTTCTGCAGTAGTCTTCTCTCGGCGGTTTGCCGTGGGAAACTTGCTCTTGAATTTGGAGGACAGATCATCCCACCCTGTTATGGAGCCTTGCTTTACTCCCTTGGAGATCCACGCTTGCGCGACCCCCTTGAGAGTGGTTGGGAAATATTTGCACCAAGTCGCTTCGGATCTGGGGCAAAGATGCATATGAGTCTCATACGAGGCCACGTGATCCTTCGGATCCGAGGTCCCGTCATATGTGATGTGCGACGGTATTTTAACCGTGGGCACGTGCTCTTCCAGTATCCATTGCTCGAATGGCGAACTGGCGGGTAGCATAACGGCCTTGCCCTTGTTCCTGGCCGAAGGGACCGCGCTCCGCCCTCTTAGAGAGGTAGGAGTGGTTTTCGTCCCTGGCTGGGAAGTCTGGGCCTCGGCCGCAGGGAACGAGAGGCGACTGCGAACGCTCGGTTCCTTGCCGCCGAGTCGGTCGAGGACGCTTCGGCGAACAGTCTCAGGTTCTCGGTGAGTAGATTCTGGCCGAGAAGCTGAGCTGCTGCTCTTATGCGTTTCTGGTCGGGAGGATAAGGATCCTTTTAAAAATTGAGGGTTCTTTTTCCTCTCTTTTTCATTTTTCCATGTATCCTCTTCCCACTTTTCCAGTTCCCGGAAGGAAGGAAGCTTCCCACCATCATGGTCTAGCTTCCTCCGCTGATGCCGGGTATGCGGAGGAGTTCGATTACGAGGTGGTGGCATATTTTGTGCCCTCATTGCCTCCATGAGCATTGCCAGCGCTCTTGCCACCTCCTCCGAGCTGGGCCCCGTCAAAGGGTCCTCGGCCGAGTATGGGAATGAGGGAGCACAGTCGATGGTTGGCTTTGGGGCACTGAATGTGTCCTATGATCGGACTCACCCCTGCTAGACCGAGAGTGACTCGGCCTATGATAAGTCATGAATTACGGGAGAAAGAGAATCCTCCTTGTATGATCCTCCCCCCGAGCTGGCACCCTTGGGAGAGTTCCGGTCCGGCGAGGGTGATGGTGTAGAGGTTTTAGGCTTTTCGCCCGCTCCTTGACGGAGGCCTTTACTCTTGCGGTTCTTAGACATTGCTACTAAGATAATTGCAAGATGATCTTGGTTAGTGTTTTGGCTTAAAGATTTTTGAAAGTCTTCCCCACAGACGGCGCCAAATTGTTTCGGGTGAAAACAATGGGACCTTGCCGAAGGTCCGATGAAACGGAGAAGACTAGATTCGGTCCAAGTAATGTTGGACCGAAGGTTTCCTGCACATTAAACACACGTAAACTAGCCTCGGGGGTGTTGCCGAGGAAGGCCCCTCCGATGCTAAAGTCAGTACAATGTGTTGAAAGAGAAGACTATGCAAGAGAATTAGTTGCTTGAGGCTTTGCTTGAATTAATGAGAATCTATGTAAAAATGTAATATTGATGGCTTTTATACCTCTTCATACATGGAGATGTTGGGTCTTAGCCCAATTGACTTGCCTTGAGGGCTGATCTTTGACTTTAGCACAATTGGAGAGATGAACCTTGACCTTGGGCTTTTAATTGGATCATTTAATGCCTAAGCCCAATTGGACTAAATTGGACCCAAACAATAATAATAATAATAATAATAATAATAATAATAATAATAATAATAATAATAATAATAATAATTTAGCTTAAAATTATTTAGACTTTTAGTTTATTTTTAGGCTCTTAATCTTAAATCGAATTATTGAAAATAATGGGATGAGACTGAAGCTTTAGAAAAGTCAAGCAATAAAAAATAACATATGAGTACGAGTAGTTGCTTTCTTGTAGTCTCAAAATACATCAAAACAAATTGAACCAAAATAGTACTCCGTAATTCATAGTTACGTACTCCCTCCATCTCTTAATTAGATTTTTTTTTCATATTGGCAATCTACTTTATTTTCTAAAAAAGTTTACAAGCTCCTTGACAAAAAAAATAATAAATAAATAAATAAATAATAATGTTCATATCTCTATGACAATCAATAATTAAAATTTGCAAATTGCAGTCATTTAAAGTTCGTATTTTGCAAATTGCAGCCATTAAAAAATAAAATTGCAAATTGCAGCCCAAAAATTCATATAAATCGTAAATTGCAACTCGATTCAACTTTTTCATCGGTTTACAAGTTGAAAAATTTTCGATTAAGGTTTTAGGGGCCATTTAGCTCTTAGGGGTCCGAATTGAGCTCGGAATTAGCAAAAAAAATAACACAAGTATCTTGTTTTGCGTAACAAAAATGTATCGATTTGTGGAAAACTGTAAATATGAGACACTTACGTTATTTTTTGCTATTCCAAGCTCAATTCGGGTCCCTAAGGGCTGAAATGACCCCTAAAACCTTAAACGAAGATTTTTTCAACATGTAAAATGATGAAATGATTGAATCGGGCTGCAATTTACAATTTATACGAACTTTTGGGCTGCAATTTGCAAAAAAAAAAAAAAATTAAATGGCTGCAATTTGCAAATTTTCCTAATTATTAATTCACAACATTTTATCTAAGACGAAGATAAAACTATAGTTGGAAACTCTAGTGTTGTAAGTGGTGTCATGAATTTAATACACACATTTGCTCTTGTGATAGTCAAACAAATACAAGATAATTAAAAGCCATATTAATTGCTGAGTGCTCTGTATTACTCTTTAGCAAAGGTAATATGGCATGTTCTATACATGTTTGATCACGTAAATCTCAACTTAATTAACAAATGTGAACATGAGATCTTGAGAGCACAAATCACATATGGATGTGAAGGGTCGATAAATTAAAAAGACGTATATTATTATTATCCTTCAATAATTCAATATGATGTATAAACAAAATATTAAAAAAATAATAGTAATAAAGCAATAACAAAAACATGAAGATATTTGATAGTCATATTCCCACGTTATCATGTAAATCTTGGCTGAAAAGGCGCACAAAAAAAGGAGGCTATTACACAATTTGCATGAACTTGTTTTTCCAAATTCCAACCAAACTCAAAGGAAATTAAATAAAACCAAATAAAATACTATCAACATGAAGACTTCATGACTTAAGAATTTATGATAATTATTGTAGATCGATCTTACAATCAATAATAGGAAATAGTCAATGATAGATGCCTTGTATATTTATTTTATAATAGAATCTTTATTCCTTGGGGTAAAAGCAAATATATACTCCGTATTATATGCGTACAACCTATATATAATGAAATAATACGGAAAATCATATTAAGGAATCAAAGAATATGGCTTGAATCTGTCCTAATCAAAGGTTTTATACTCTCCAAATATTTGTCAATTGTCATTAAACTCATTATATTTCATAATTTATATCGAGAAGCAATGAAAAATCATTGACTATGACTTTAGGAAAGATTAGAGGCATAATCTTACGCATAAGTTTTGCTTATCTAATAATCTTTTGCCCATTTCTTTGTCACTACTTGTTATAATTAGTCTGTACAAACATAAGTCAAGGTCTATCAAGTATAAGAAATCAATTATACTTGTATGAAGTTTGATGGCAATAATCGACATAAAGGTGGTATAGTTGTATGTACGTCTTGTGTGAAATCACATAATAATTATATCGACGTAAAAGTTAGCATATTTTGCTTTATAATAGTGTGAAGATAGTTTATTATGGTGCCATATGAGCTGTGATAATGAATTATCACAAAGCCTCTCAAATACGATGTATAAGTTTTTGTTAACCATTTTCTTTATAACTATGAATAAGCATTGAATTTCCAATAAGTTTTATATCATGCTTGGAATATTCATTTGATAGATATGCTTGGGGGTTTTTAATTATCATATGTCATTTGAAGTTGTGTAGTCTAACTACGTAGTTTAAGTTGGAGTCAAAATAAATTTTAAAAAAAACGATCAATGTCAGGTAATTGAGAATTTTTTCCTCCTACCTAGTGTGAAGGTTGTGTTTGATGATGATAGCTCTCACAAGTCAAATACTTGGAATGAGATTCGAGTAGCATGCACATGGAAGGTTTCTAGCTTCAAAAGTTTCCTTAACACAACTATCACCAAGAATATTGATAATGATTTGGCTTCTTGCTAATTTGGACTATAATGAGAAATTGCGCCTAAAAACAAAGTGATTGAGGCAAGTCCTAACTTTACAGCAGACTTCAAATGAGAATTACAATCAAGATATTAGTGTGAAAATTTGAAAATGGTACAAAGGATCCCTTCTAACATCAAACTAATAACTAATGAATAACGACAATACTATAACTTTTCTTGATAAATGTACTATGAATAATTAAAGAGGAAGAAAACTTTGACAACATAATGGCCATTTAGACAAACAATTGTTCTTTGGTGATCCAATTATCTATGGATCACAATTTGTCCTAATTATTGGATAAGTGAAACAATGGATAAATGAAAAGGGTCGAATTAACCGGGTTTTAATGGACATGGTTTTTATTATAGTTTTGTAACAAAATTATACACTAATTAAAAATAAGAATGTATACTTGTAGTTTCGTATTCACATGTGCTCACTTTAGTCTCTACTCTTATTTGTTTTTCCTTGCTCGCTTATGTCCTAAACCCTCTACAACCTACGATCAATCCACAAACCGCTTTGAGTTGACCTGTTTAAAATGTCAAGAGGTGACCTAGCTCAACCCTGGCCTGCATCAACCTTTACTTGACCCACTAACCAGATTTAGGGACCACTGATAGGCTCATGCTCAACTAATCACCAAAAATCAGCCAAACGCAACAAATATTGTGACTAGATGTCATCATCATATAAGTTCTAATCTGGTAAAGGAGAAACAAAAGCACAATTTTATTTCTATTTCTAATCTATTTTCTCAAAACTCCTTATTAAAGGAGTTCAAACTTCATTCGTTTGTTTTTAATAACATTCTAATTCGTGCAATATTTACCTACTTTCTTTTTAGTTGCGTAACACTTATATGTATAATTACTTATGGATGGTTAAACTTATACACAACCAATTAAAAAAGTCAAAGTTATACAAAGTATTCCGTACTATTAATGGTTCAACACACTGTACACCAAAACTGATTGACAGCAAAATAGAAGTATAACAAAAGTTATACTCCTACTAGCGTTAAAACAACCTGGATATAATAGAGTACACTATTCATCAGACGCGTTGTTTCGCACACAAAATACGCGTCCTTAGCAAGTTTCTCATTCTTTGGAGGCCCACGTTACACAACACAGCAGCCGTTACCAATTTAATAATTTATATAAATCAAATAAATATTAGTCTTTTTAAATTTTAATGATTTCCAGCATACTCTATTATTGTCCACAAGCAAGCACAATCTATTTAAACTATCATATAAATTATCCCCTTAAAATCATACCCAACATTAAAGTTGCACAAACAAACGACTAAAGGCAGCTGAAAAAGCAAAAAAAAAAGTTGCAACTGCCTTAAAGGCACCATTTGATCTTTGAAAGCAAAGCAGAGATAGAAAGCAAAATCTCAACCATAGTACATACATGGAGCAAACAGAAGACGACCCACCTCCTTTTTGGATACAGAGCAATGCTGCCCTCCGTCAGGCAGACCGTCATCGGCGTAGACACAACCCGGCATCGAGCTTATTCCTCAATACTGGTGTTCTGGTTGTGATTCTGCTGGCTGCAGCTGTTGTATTTTTAGCCATAGTGATCCCTTCTGTATTGTCTCTTGCTCGCTCGGTCTTTAATCCGAGCTTAGTGAAGAGCAGTTGGAACTCACTTAATCTGATTCTTGTCTTGTTTGCAATTGTTTGTGGGTTCTTGGGAAGGAAGGATGATGATCAAACACCAGTTAGCAGTCCTATGAGACAAGAATCTAGCAAGTCCGCAGAGTCATCGACTCCACGCCGGTGGTATGAATATCAAGACAGTAGGATGGCACACAATAGTTTTGGTAATGCAGATACTATGAGAAGGTTAAGAAGGAACAGCAGCTCATACCCGGATCTTCGGCAAGAGGGACAATGGATGATGAGCGAGAATAGGTGGAGATCATATGATGATACTCATCTGTATAATCATCAATTTTCGAGATCTGAGAGTCGTATTAATCGTAGTAAATCTCTTGGAGTGGTGGATGAAGATGAGTTTGATGTTAAAAACATTGAGGTGGATACATTTGTAGGTGGTGCCAAACAGGATATAAAACCATCGCCACCAACTCCGCCACCATCAGCAACTGCTAGAAAAAATGTTAATGTTAGATCCAAACAAGTGGTTAATGAGGATCAACATGTCACCAAAAATATTGAGATGGATGCTCAAGTAAGTAATGAACAACAGGTTCTCAAATCTGAATCAAATCCACCACATCCTGTCCATTATCCTATTTCACCTTCGCCACCAATGTCACCGCTATCTCCAACATCACCAACCTCATATTTCTGGCCACCACCATCACCACCACCTCCTCCTCCTCCACCTCCACCACCCCTACGAGCACATTCATCAATATCAACTAAAAAGAAGCATGAGAGTAATCAAAACAATTCAATAAAAAAGAAACCCAAAGCAAAGGTTAAAAAGCAAATGCCATCACCAGCATTTCTACCACAACCATTGTCACCACCCTCACCATTGTCACCAACCAATGACTTTTGGCCACCACCATCACCGCCTCCGCCCCCGCCTCCGCCACCCTCACGAACTGCAATTCGAAGGCAGCAATTGTCACCAACCAATGACTTTTGGCCACCACCTTCACCGCCTCCGCCCCCACCTCCACCACCCTCACGAACTGCAATTCCACAGCAGCAATTGTCACCAACCAATGACTTTTGGCCACCACCTTCACCGCCACCACCCCCACCTCCACCACCCTCACGAACCACATACCGACGGCAACCAATGTCACCACCCTCGCCAATATCACCAAACAATTACTTCTGGCCACCTCCATCACCGCCACCGCCGCCACCTCCACCTCCACCACTCCCACGGACTTATTCAACAATTTCAGCTATAAAGAAGCATGAAAATAGGAGGAACAGCCAAGCAAATAGGAGACATATATCAAAGGTTCAAATTCTAGAACAACCACCTCCACCCCCACCCCCACCACCGCCACCACTGAGACCAATAATAGGCCAATTCTCTGAAGATATAATAAGAGATAAAAAGAAAGGGATTGTGATTAGGACCCTCAATCGCCTTCCAAGAAGGAAAAGGAAGCAGGCAAGGAGAAGTTATGAGAACCTAACAGAAATCATCCAACCTCCAAAGACATCAATTCATCGTTCAAAGTCCACTCCTGAATTCCCCCCACCATCTCCTCCACCACCCCCACCTCCACCGCCTCCATCACATCCTTCCATGTTCCATAATATTTTCTCTAAAAAAGGAAAGACAAAGAGGCAAATATATTCCACTTCAGTCCCTCCTCCTGCACCACCACCACCACCTGCTAGACCACTGCAACAACAATATCAGAGCCTTGATTCTGCTAGACCATTGCCTAAGACTAGAACTACACCATCAACAACCAGAAGAACAGTCCCGCCAGCTAAAACAGATAGCTTCAGCAGCATAGATAAAGACATTGGTAATGGCAGTGAGTCACCACTGATCCCAATACCGCCACCTCCTCCTCCGCCGCCATTTAAGATGTCAGCATGGAGATTTGTCACACAAGGGGGTTATGTTAAGATAGAGAGCAACAATAACAGTCCGCGCAGTGGTTATTCAGCATCAGAAGATGATGACAGTTCCCCAAGCAATAAACAAACTAGCAATGTGTTTTGTCCAAGTCCAGATGTAGATACAAAAGCTGATGATTTTATTGCTAGATTCAGAGCCAAATTGACACTTGACAAGATGAATTCAATCAAGCGAAATCACGGGACTGGTCCTTCACCACTGGGATCAGATTCAGGCCGATCCTGATCCCAGGGCTACCCATAATCCAAATGAAGTTAGTATTTGTTTATTTATTTTCAAAACAAGGGTTTTTGTTTTTTTATTTGTTTCTTTTTACTATTATTTTCTTAGTTAAATACTTAAATTATACCTTCATTTATTCTTTGGGATGAGATTTTTTTATTTGTTTAAGGCTGATACGAGAAGTGTAGATGATGTTAATAGACATGATACAATAATACCCTGCATACCTGTAGGTGGAATGTACACAGAGATATTGAACCTTTTTTTGGTCCTCAAATTCTAATAGAATTAGTTTTGTTTTGTTTTGTTATTGGGCATATTATGATCTGGTTTTACTTTATTTAGTAATCAAAGGTTATACATTAATTCTTGTATAAGATGATTCGGTTATGGATATTTTTATTTGTATTAATATCTGTTGTTAGTTCTGTAATGGCACACAATCCTCGATAAAGGAAGAATTGGTGCGTTTTGAGAGAGAGCATGTGACAACTTCACAAGAAGAATTCTTTATGGATATTTTCTACTTTAGTACGGAGAATTCATCATATCCCTAACTCATCTACCTGGCTACGGATATTTAATTTTCCGATTTCAATCATCCGGCATTGATTAGAAAATAAAACATTACCTAACCAACCTTGACAATGCAATACTTTCCCACAATTGATGACAGCCACAAACTAAATTTATGATTGAATTAACTTCAACATCTAACCCCAAGCAATGCCAGCTGGATATGATAAAAACCTCTTATTTATGCATGATGATTATATAGCAAAGTCATTATCATACTGCGTAATTCACTAAGCTAACAGTTCATCATGCATAAAACTTCTCAGAGCAAAAATTGTCTTTTAGGAGTTTATATGTTACCTTGAGTGCCTCTGCAAGCAATACTTCAAATAGCCTTCAATAGAATAGTTCTTGCTTATTAATTTATGTTTCTGCCTCAATTGCTTAAAAACTAACTTGTTCAATGCTTTGCTTTCAAAGTCATAGCAATTGAGGACTTTGACCATCTTGTGAAGAATGATTCCACTTATCTGTAATACATGGGTTACCTAGCAAATCAGTAATAGAAAATCAGATATTCAGATAGTTAAATCACTTAAATGAACCCATAATTCAAGAGATTGTAATGGTGAAATATTCATAGTTAAATGAAATTGAAAATGCTTAGGGCGGTTACATAACTCCAGATCAGGTAAAACTTCACAAATTATCCAGAAATATGTACCATAATTTCATATATGACCTGAACTCAGCTCCAATTATTCGGTCTGAAATATCAGAAGAGTGAACTTCAAATGTTTGACAAACTCAAACAAATTGCAGTCCCAAATCATAATAATGCTCACAAATTTTACTTAGGCATGTTATCGTATTTGTGTAAATTGGCAACACCATTTTAAACCAAAATCTGCATACATCCGCAAATATTTGCTAGATTCTTCATTTAATATTTGGATAAGGACATTCCTTGCCAAGTAGTTGACTTTAGGATACAAATAAATTGACCAAAAATGGAAGAAGGGTGACTGCAATGAAAACTTGCTAATTGAAACACATTATATACTTGTACATTTGACTAAAATGCTTCCAATGATGAGAGTTATTTCTGGAATGAGTCCACAGTTGCAGAAATTTGACATATAACGTTAAAAAAAAAAAAAAAAAAAAAAAAAAAAAAAAAAAAAAAAAAAAAGATATAGTGGACTTGTTATATTTACAGAGCAAGATACCAAAAGGTCGGTGGAGGAGCCCACTGGCAGCATGGCTCCCAGATGGACATCCTCATTTACCACTGATAGAAAACCTTCACACTTCACTGATACATGATCATAAAATAAGGAAAGATTATCTGTTTGTGAGAATGAAGTGACAGTGGAAGCTAGGATGGGACTTTTAAGCCTTTCAAGTTCCATGTTCCAGCCACTTGCAGCTCATATTATAATTAGCTTATAAGCCCACAATAATTCGGGTTTCCGAGTAAAACTGGTCATTAGAATATTTTTCTAATCAGAATATTCTTCTAATCAAACAATTTACTCAAAACATAACGAAGTTTCTCATGTACTTAGTACAAGGTACGAAATTTCACTTTAAGGTAGAACTAAAATGTTCTTACCCCCCCCCCCTCTTTTTCCCTCTTTCCTCATGGGTCATCCTTGGTACAATGTTTGTGTAGCTTACGAAAAAAAATCCCAATAAACTTATGGGACCTAGACGTCCTTTCAGTAACTATATACAACAATTATACTATGCCTCCATCAGTTCATAGTAGCTACTGAATGCTAATCATGTCAAGAATTCAACTATTCACTCACCATCCATAACAAATAAGTCAATAGTATGCTAGTTCAGGTAAGCCAATGGCCACTACCTGATTTCCATGCTCTACATTAGTATCTACATAACATAGAGTCATTATAGAAGTTATAAACATTGTCTGAAGAGGAAAACTCACAAGAACCGCCTTCAATTAATACAGAAGTAACCAATAAGGTCTTGACCTAGTGGCAAAGACAAAGGACCTATGTATGATAAGTCAATCTGTCAATACCCTTGTGGGCCGTTATGGCTCATTCAGACTAAACAAATATGGAAGGAAAGATGTTATGTGTGAGCAGAATCTTACCTTCAAGTATATCCATGAACTCCACGGTCTTCTAAGCTCATCTCCAGGACAATAGTGCTACCAACAATAGATGAAATTTTGCTCATGTAACCTAAATAGCCAACAAGATGGTTGAGGTAACAGCAAAAATATCATAATCAGTAAAAAGTACCAGATCATTGGAAATCTAGAAGATCAAAAAGCTATATCTCGACAAAAAGTTGTCCAGGCTTGATCTCCCACTCTCCCAGGCCAGACCAAGGTCAGTAGATGATACAATTTTAACCATAAAATGCCAACAGTTGAATTGGACTTGATCATAATTTTCCAAAAAAAAAAAAAAAGGTCATACGGTGAATCAGCAAGACAATCAAAGAAAACATGTAAGATATGCTCATTCTTTGATTAAAGTATATTTTATCACTTAAAAACTTCAATCCTTGGTGTATAACAATTATCCATATCAATATATCATTGCAAATTTTTCAAAATGCAACATATCCCACATTGCTTCAAGACTTTACTCACTCCTACTAATAATTGTAATTTGAAACAGCTCTCCCCAGATTTTGCCGAGTGTTTACAAACTTTCATGACTCACTAATTCCGAAACAGACAAATCAGCTATCAAATCAACAAAAAGTCTTTATTGAAAGCTATAATTATATTCAACAGCAAAAAGTTTTTGCATCAATTGAAAGATTCTAAGTCAACAAAATTTTACATTCCCCTTGTACTCAAAACCTGATCAATCTAATTCTTTCTAGTGTTACATCTCAGGTTTGATAGACTTAAGCACAGAAACAGGTCAGTGCTGTAAGAGCTTATTTGTCAAGCATAAAGGACCCAGAGAAAGTAATAAGTGAAATTAAACTTTCACTAGCATCTGCAAGACTTGATAGCTTCTATTATAATTTGGGACAGTTAATTAGAATAAGAGATTAATTACACTTATTTATTTAGCGCTTAAAGTTTCTAAACAGAACAAGCCTATGGTTTGCTAGTTAGAAGCGATAGCATATAGATCATCGGGAGGTACCTACAACATAATGACTATTAGTCTTGGCCTTATGTTCATTCCGATATCCCGATCTAGACTAGGAGTAGTAATGCAAAGCAATCATTTAATTCCTAAAAGAGTCAAAAACCTAAAGACAAGGCTCGGGAAAGCTTTCCTGACACTTATTCCTGACATACTGTGGCTTGGTATATAAATACTCTAAGCTAACATCTATATGGAAACAGATTTGGATACTAGAAACAAGGTATCACTCAATTCCACCAAGGAACAAATTCCCTTACTATAATAGACAGAGATATAGACAATATAACATACTAGAACTCCAAAATCTATATAAAATTATAAATGACAAATCACTCTCAAACAAATATATTTTAGTCAAGTGACACGAGTCATATTACAAGAGGGAGCAGAACTGAGATACAACTGCCCCTGATTAAAGCTGTGTTATCACTATTATATTTGCAGTCTACCATACTTTAGTTACTAATATGAAGCACTTTAGGTTACTTCTTACACATGTAACAACATAAATCATTTCTTAAGAGCAACTTCACCCACGATCAATTGGTTTTCAAATGAACTCCATTATGGGCATTATTGATCTTAGGTTCCCTCGTTTATTTTCTTATTAATAATTGGTTGTCCTATGCTTGGTTCTACCTCGTACTTGAAATAGCTATATTTCGACTAAGGGGTAAAAAAAAAAAAAAAAAAAGCTGCTGTCTAACAACATTTAAGCAAGATTTCATCCCTGATAAGAACATAAATTACACACAACACTAAGCACCATAATATAAAATAACATCGGAAAATCTACAAGCAGTATTTTACAACCAATGGTCAATCGTCATCAACATTCCAACATTAATTCTATACAATAGTATTAGTTAATATTCGAGATTGATCAAAAGCGCTAAATTTTGCTAATACATTATTTGAAAATGCATTCTAATACCAAAATAAACAACCTTATCCGCTAATTATCAACAAAAGATGACATAAATATAATCATTCAAAGCCGTTAACAACACCAAGCTCACCATTAATTAAAGCAATACAATTATGTCATCATCACCGTCCATCAATAATACATCACAATATCACATCCCCTTCCCACAAAAATATAATACGATTAGATTACATTTAAACAATTCCAATTATGACTTATGATTATCAGCAATGTAAAAACAATAGATTATAGTAGAATTCAGCAGTTCTTTCACAGGGGAATTTTATCAAACACTTAGTGGGCAATACTATATTTTATCTCAAAATTCACAAAGACTACAAATTTATTAAGCTAAATTAGTATAACACCTAACACATTATAATATAATTAATAGTCATACAAAAAAAAAAAAAAAGTAAATTCCTTTTTAAAAAAATGTAAAGATGAAAGAATAAAATTATGTTATACCTTGTTGTTGAGGTAGACAATGAAGTGAAACAATTCTGATATTTGGAAAATAAGAGAGAGTTGAGCATGACTACCGAAATTTCCGGGTTACTGATTTTAACAATGGCAAAGAAAGTCTGAAAGTGCATGCAACAATGAACAATCTTATGAGTTTGCACATCTAAGTTATTTGAGGGCTTTCACTTATTTAGGGGGGCGTTTGGAATCAGGAATAGAGTTAATGTGATATCGGGTTGGAACTTGATAATTAATACCATGTGTTTGGTTCAGTTCCGGAATGAAATACCATCATCGGGAATGGAATGAGTCAAACCCACCTTCCACCCAAGGTTTCTAAACCCCATACCTCATGGGTTTGAGGTATGGGTTTAAAAATCATATTTTTGACAACCAAACATATGGTATGGGTTTTGGTCATTCTAAATCCATACCAAATACCTATAATCCGCGAACCAAACGCCCCGTTAAAGGTTTTGCTTTGCTTCCTCTGTTTTATTTTAGTGCCTCGACTCCCCGAGTTAACTAGAGTTGTATACATATTAAATGCGATGAGCCGATGATTAAGGGTTCAATGGGCATCGCTGTGTTTTCTGTTTTTTGATTTTATTTTTTTTTAAATCATATGATATATGTTATAAAATGAATTAAAAATTAGTCGAACTTATTATAATATAATTTTGAAAACTGACAATAGAATAGTAGAAACACTTTTTTCTTGTTTTCTATTTTTGGTTTTTTATAAAAAAAAAATAAATAAAAATAAAAAAATATGAAAACTGAAAACAAAAAATGATATCAAACAAGCCCTAAGTTAATGGGATTTTCTTGGAATTGATTACCACTCCGTCCTTGTGGCTCTCTAAACAACAACAAAAAAAAAAAAAAAAAAAAAAGGTAACCGAGAGAGTTTTAGTGGACTCTAATAGCTTTATTTGTCTTTTTCTTAAGTTTTTCATTACTATTTATCAACAAAAAAGCTTTAGAGGAAAAAATAAAAACGTAAAGAAAAAAGACTATATAATAGTGCAAAAAGTCAAAACACAATTAGATAACTTATGATAAGTTATATATATATATATATATATATATATATATATATATATATATATATATATATATATATATATATATATATATATATATATAGTGCAAAAGACTTTATCATAACTTAGATAGGCCATGTATTAGTCATTTCTACAATTTAATTAGGAGTATGATCGACTTAATCTGAAATTTTCTTCTTTGTTATGCGGGTGAATGGGATTGTTTGGCAATTGAATGTTGGAGTTATTAGGTGATTTATTTGGTTTGTTTAGCATGTTGAAAGTATTAGATGGATGGATTGACTTTTTAAGATGACTATTTAAGCCACCAATTCATAAAAGTGTTTGAAACAAATTAGAGGAGCTTGTTAGCTATTTATTAGTGAAAAAATTGGGCCAACGAGCTAAAAAAAAAAACTACTCATATTGACTTTTAGCATTTGGTTTAAAAGTCAACAACCAACGCATATTTTTTGGCTGTTTGACCAAACTAAAAAGCCAAAAAGTCAAACAAAAAGCTAATTACCAAAAGATCCCCTTGTGCAAACGTACAAATTCTTCAATTTGTTATATGTGGTGTGAAATATTTAAAAGTATAGCAAAACGCAAAATATTCCTAATTAAGAAGTTGTTAAATCAACTAATATTACTTTTATTTGGTAATTGTCTATGTATCACTATATAACACATTCCTACCTTATTATTTCTTTATTAATTTCCACCTCCATCTTTCCTTAAAGGTCTTGTTCCCCTTTGTTGCGAGAATGCTATATATATTACTTGTAATTACATGTGAGGATGTTTTAGCCATTCTCCCTTCTCAATCGCCTTTTACTTGTAGGTTTTCGAATAAAAATAATCTTACTATTTTCAGTAAGTGTATTAATTTATTTAGTATGTTTGTGTTGTTAATTTTCAATATCTACATTGTTTGAGTGTAGTGAGTATATGGAATTAGTTTAAGTTTAGCTATGCGGGTTCAGCCCAATACTAGGGTGGTATCATAGAGTAGGCCTTGTTAATAAAGTGTGTTGTATGATTGTATTCCGATTATCAAAATTCTAATTACAATCCCATGAATTAGATAGAAATCAACATTGCATTAAGCAACAAAATGAAGAAACGTCTCTTTTTACCAAATAATAATAATTAAAAAAAAAAACGTCTCTTTGAAAGTGCGAAAGTTATCCCTTAATGCAAAATTTATCATAATCGTAATTTTGGTGAAAAATACCTTACTAAATTCATTTTGTTATGTACTTATTTGTAAAATTCAAATTCCATTCTTTGTCTTCTAAAAGTTTAATTAATGATTTACTAATAATTTCTATAGATGTATCCAAATAGGATTTACTAATACTTTTTTATTATCATACTTTTACTATGATACTCATAATAAAATTAAATCTATGTTTCTCGATAGAAGTTTTCATATTTTTACTATCATATCAAAAATAAATCCATATAAATGTATCTCGATAGGATTTTTTTTAATAATTTCACCTAATTTTAACAATATCTACCCTTTTTCCGTCAAAAAAAAAAAACAATATCTACCCTTCCTAAATAAATGTCTACACAATTACAATTTTACCCTTTTAATTTTATTTTCAAACTATTGTGGCACTCTTTTCTATTGACCGTTAGTTCACTTTTGCCCCAACCCTTTTCAAAGGATTTGAAAGACAAACAAGGCTAATTCCGTCATTTCATCCAAAACAAAAACTCCCCAAACAATTTATTTTCAAAAAATAATAATTATAAAATTAATTAGTAATTAATCACATTAATCTTGCTCTAATCTCGATTTTGTCTCTACTTTGCCCCTCTTAGTTCACCCAGATTCTTAGGAGAGAGAAAATCAGACTGCAAAACACACACACACCCTGGGTAGAGCCGTAGAGAAAGATAAATTAAAATAAAAAGGAATTTATTTATTTATTTAATTTAAAATTGTTTTCAAATACTTTTACTAGAAGTATTATTCTCAATTTTCAAGCATAATCACGAAAATTTAATTTCTTTCTTGTAATTCGAGTTTTTCCTGCAAAAAACTTGAAATTTAAGCTTCTGGGTGTTCTTATTCTGGGCTGATCTACGAGCTCGTTTACTCAATTTCAGTTGAGCTAGTTGAATTAGTTGGTGGGTCCTTCAAATGAGGTGAAGATTGGGGGAGAAACACAATCGTATTTCTTGCTCAACGCAAATGGTAATTTCTAAGCCCCTTTATTTATTTTTATTAATTTAAGAAAATTTGGGAAATTTTAGGGATGAAATGATAGTTTTTGTAGGTTATTGAGCTCATTTGATTGATTTGGTTGTTGGGTTTAATAGTAAATAAATTATTATAGGGTATGAGGGTATGATTGTGTTTGTTGTTTATATAAAATTTTATTTGAATTTGTGTGTGTATTTTTTGAAACTTGTGCTTTGTTTAGCTTTTATGTTGAAGTTTGAGTTTTTTTGCTTTGTGTTGGATTGAAATGCATATGTATAACTGTATATTAGCTACTAGGGGAAGTGGAATTTGTTTGTTGTTTCGATATCCGAGTTAGCGTTTATGTTGAAGTTTGAAAATTTTGCTTTGTGCTGAATTGAAATGCGTATGTATAACTGTATATTAGGTAGTACACGGGGAAGTGGAATTTATTTGTTGTTTCGATATCCGAGGGCGGTCATTGCCTTGGTGTTTTGCAGAGAAACAGAAATGAAAATGGTGTCTTTCTTTGGTATAATCTTTTCATGTAGCAATATGTATGAGCTTGCAATGTTATGTTATGGTCGGAATGCGGGGTTATTACTGTTTTCTTGTTAGTTTCTTTTATAATCTCCAATTTGTATATGGTAACTTCAAGAATGGAGAGAAATTGTTGGGATTTGGCACATCTTTTAGGTAAATGTTCAGTTAGGAAAAAGCTGAATCATTTATTATAACTGCAATGATAGATACGGAGTTTTAATTGCGCTTGTTAGTACGGTGGTGGTATGCTTTGAGCAGAATGTTTGTTAAATGAGTTTCGGTGTGTGCTGATTCATGACCTTGTATAGTTGTATCAGGCATAGATATTAAAAGGATTGCTCTTTGCTATACCCTAGTTCCTGGCGTATATTTTTTCTAAACCATTAAATAGGGAGCTACAAGTATTTTTACTTTGCTCTTATCTAGTTCATACTCTCTAGTGGGGAATGTGGTGCAATAGTAACTGGCATCATATGAAGATGAGCTTCTTGATTTTGGACACGGAGACCTATGTTGTTGCGGGAATCCTTATAGTTGTTTATGATGTTTTATGAGTTTCATAGTGTAATTGTTTCACAAATTGTTTGATGAAAGTATTCCGCGTTTTAGCTGTTCGGTCCAAGAATGACAGTGTGCTGCTTTCTTGTTGCAGGCTTCATCTGTGAATATAATAATCGGCTCACTTGTATGGGTGGAAGATCCTAAGTTAGCGTGGATAGATGGAGAAGTTACTCGAATCAACGGTGATGAGGTTCATGTTCGTACTACAAATGGAAAAACAGTAAGTTCTTTAACATGGAGTTATGTGCATATATCTTTTAAGAACTTGTCATTATACCATAGGTGGGTTAACGCAAAACTATGTATAACAATTGCTATGCAGAAGTGCACAGTCTTCCAGGAAAAAAAAAATTCTTGACATCCCTGTCACGTAAGAACTTTATTTGGTCCCTTAGTCAAAACTTTCTACAGTTTCTTATGAATAACATCAAATTAAATTTTTGAAAAGTATCATTCAAGGAAAGTTTTGGGCTTCAAATGCATATGTTTTCTTAGCTTGCATTATGTTCAATCATAGGAAGTCCTCACACCAGGGAAATTGAACCGACAAACTTCATCTTTGGATCTACTTAAACTTCTTTTGTAATATTTTAGCTAGAATGCTCCTCGGATGTGAGTTAGAAAACCAAATAGCATGTTCGTGCTAGCCTGCTTGGTTATAAACTTATAATTTCATCTATTTATCTATTTATGAATTATATAAGCTTCCATGTGGAGCTTTGTTAGTTACAAAACATGGGCTGCTCATACAAGGATATTATGATTATGTCTCCCCGGAAAACTTCCTGCCTTAGTATTAGTTGGTATTGATCTCTGTTTGCAAACCCAAAATGCTAGCTTATCATATTCGAGATGCTATGTGAGTTGTGAATAGGTTTGATTTGGAAATATAATGCAACTTTCATTATTTGCCTTTTGTATTACAGTTGTCTGCTCTAAAACTGAAAAATATTTCTGCCAAATTTTGACTTCTGCTCCCTTTTGCTTTAGGTTGTCACTAAGATTTCTAAGGTGTTTCCGAAGGATACTGAAGCTCCACCTGCAGGAGTTGATGACATGACAAGACTTTCTTATCTACATGAACCTGGTGTCTT